>NC_046304.1:49276432-49955718 GCF_004115265.2 Rhinolophus ferrumequinum | reverse complement strand
GCAAACGAAGGGCACGGAGCCACCAAAGTGCATAGCGTTTTTAAGGACAATGGCCAGTGAGGGTGGGGCAGTGGTGAGAGAGAAGTTTCCAGAAGGAGACTGGAACAGACCGTGCCTCATTAAGTTCAGATACTGTCTTACGGAGAGGAGCTGCTAAAAGGTTTTTAGCGGGGAAATGGCAGTCAGATTTGCCTAAAAGCAGGGCTGAAAGAATGACATACAGAAACATAAAGCCTCGTGACCCTGGGGCAATCCTCATGCCTGGACAACAGGGACCAGGGCCCTGAGAGCAGCACCCTCATTGTGGACAAGCGGGCTCCAGGGCTCTCGTGTGACCCCTGGGTGGGAGTCCTCTCGTTTCTAATGGGACGAGGTTTGAAAGGGACTTTGATCATTTGAACTACAGGTTCTGGGGGACGGGGAGAGAAAGCATGCGGACACACTTCTGTCCACCTGGGCTGCAGCGGGCCCCATGGAACCAGAGCGAGGAAGGTGCATGTGTCCAGGGCAGGCTGCAATAAACCACCTGCGGCCAAAAGAAACAGGTCTTGGAAGAGAGGCAAGGCTTTCCTCACAGGCGCCAGATTTAGCCACTGAAATCTCTCCACAGAGAATCAAACCAGCTCCGTGTACACAGGATGTCAAGGAAGGGAGAGGGTGGGGACAGGGACCATGCCTGGAGAGGAACTGTGCCACTGCCTCACACACAGAGAAAGCTGGAGGGATTCCTCTTGCTTGGCCACATGACCCAGAGGCTGGGAATGGCTGTTGGGGCCAGGCTGGGGTCAACCGGTCCTTATAGGTCCTTGGAACTAGAGGACTTGGGAGCAGCTGGGTTGGGGAGCATTCTGTGCACCGTGGACTGTGTCCTGAGTGACAGGGGTGGGAGCCTCTGGGCCATCAATCTTGTCCCCCAGCATCCTGGCAAGAAAGTTGCCACACCCTCAACCACCTGATTCTCAGGAATTAAGCGGCTCAGATACTCAGTGACGGGCGGTGTGTGTGCCCCACGGACCTTAGCGCCTGCAGGGAGTCTGCATCTCCAGTAACCTGCTAGCATCTGCTTGCTTTTGGTGCCCCAGCCCGGGGCTGTGAGGACGCAGAGCCATTGCCCTCCGGGCACAGCTCGCAGAGAGGTGATCGTGCAGATGCTCTCGGCACCTTCCCTTCCTCATTCCACTCTACCCACTTGTCTCTACACAGGAAGGGCGGGTGGCGGTGGGAACGCTCAGCGCTGGAGCCGGGGGAGGGAGGGAGGGAAGTCAGGTGCCCAGAACACGGGAGCCCTGCAGAGGAGCAGCACAGGCCGGGCTGGCTCCACCCCTTCCCCCCGCTGACGTGTGACCTCGAAATAGACCCGAACCGAGCAGGATTGGAACAGGATCCTTTGCCGGCACTGAGTAACCTTGGAGGTGGGGAAGGAGGGGAGACAGCACGTCACGCTGGCTGATCAAGGAGCTCTGTTGAATTGGGGATAAGAAACCACACTAACAACTCTCCAGCTTCCTCCCTACTTGGTGGTCAGAGTGAGGCCTCCCTGTGGGGCTGGCATGCTGGGCTCTGAGAGCGCTTTCTGTAGGGACCCGAGAGGGACCTTTTGGCCCCAGGTAACAAAGCAACCATTGGCAACGGTATGTTGTTGGAGGCCCTTTTCTCTTGAGGATACTCAGAGTCTGAAACCAGTCTGGTCAGAGCAGGAGTGATGCTGTTCCCTGTTGGCACCGAAGCCCAAGGCATCAACTCCAGCTACTAACGACACCAGGCTGGCGACCTGGGCATGTCTGGCCACCGTCTCCCTGGAAGAGGCAAGGCACAGGGGATCCCTGACAGCTGCCTCCAGAGCTGTGGCTCCGGAAGCCATTCTTGATGGGAGACCAGAGCAGGCAGGACAGTTTATTCCTGTGAGGGGTCCTCGGCCAGCAGGATTTCTCACAGGGGAGCAGACACAGAATCATGCTCAGAACTGGTTGCAAATGCAGAGTCCTGGGCTTGCGGCCCTGAATTCTGCTACATTAGGCCTGGGGTGAGACCCGGGAACCTGTATTGTTAGTATGTGTCTGAAGGCATTCCTTCTCACACTGGGGGTCCTGGAACCAAACTTGGAGACACAGTGAAAGCTCCTGTGCCTGATCTGGGGGAAGGGAACCGGCTGGGCAGTCTCCTGGGGGCCAGTTCCCTGTCTCTGGGGTGGAGCACAGCCCTCCTAGAGCGGTGAGGAGGACGCGGCCAGGACTGCTTGGCTGTCACAGGCACGTGTGTCTGTCGTCTTCCAGCCCCAGTCAGCACCCAACACCCAGCCGGGTGGTCTCTTCCCTTCGCAAGGTTTTCCTAGAACGTCTCAATCCCGTGACTAAAGGAAGTTCTTCCCACGGCCAAACTCGGTCTGCCCTGCTGTGCTCTCTGCTTCCTTCTAGATTCACATGTGGACCCAACATCTGCCCCACTACACCGCCTGCGCTACCTCCCTTCGCACTTGAAGGCTTATTAAAACGTACCTTGGTCTACTCTTGGCTAATCCACAAGACATCCCGAGCTCACGCTAATTAATCGGCAATTAATCATTCACATGCACCCTAATCGTTCATCTCCGCTTAATGCCAGTCATGCCCGTGTCCCGGGCACCACTCTGCTGGCTTCTGTACACCGTCTGGCGTTCTTTGCTCTGCTGTCATCTCAGGGCCAGCCCGCCATCCGGAGAACGTGCCCACAGATACTTTTATTCTCTGCACGGTTTGCAGGGTAGCCTGCTGGTTGGGACGACGGAGAGGCGCGGCTATTACTTTAGTATGAGCACTTCAATTAATTAAACAATTACCACCAGTGCCTTGGGGCGCTATTTAGAAAGACACCAGATTCTGCTTATAAGAGACACCCTGTAACAGACCGTGAACATAGTTCAGGGAGCAGCATTGCTTCACGGAACTCTGCAGGGCCACCGCCAGGACCCTGCACTCATCTTCATAGAATAAAAGCATCAGAGAGACACGGAGCCGGAGGAGGAAAATGGTTTGGCACGGTTTTCATTCCACTAGTGCAAAATATTTAAGCACATTCCATATTACGCTAAAACTACTGGAAGGCTGCTGGATTCCTTAGATTACAGTTTTTTCCTGCACTTTTGGGGAGATGAAGCAAAAAAAAAAAAAAAAGGAGGGGGGAAGCAGGGAATTGGGAATCAATAACTGGGACATTTCCTTGAAGAATACAAAGTCATTTTTAGGTCTTGGCCCGGAAATGGGAGGTTTGGAAGCAGAGGGCTGCAGAGCGTGGAGAGGGCCTGGGCTACAGCATTTTGGGCATTTGCCTGGAGCCGCTTCTTGATGGAAAAGACTGAACACACACATGGGTCAGCAGCCAGGGGCAGGCCAGGTAGCTCGCGAAGCAAAGGACACCAGGTTACCACCCCCGACTGGGCTACTCACAGATGAGGAGGGCTCAAGCCTCAAGCGCTGGGTCAGCCTGGGATCAGTGTGAAGCATGGATAAAAACGGTCCCGATAAAGCACAGCGCAGAAGGTCCCCAGCAGGGATGACGCTCCCCACGGAGACCTACTTGGAGGCTTCCCAACCAAACTGGCCTGTGTACGGGTGTGGGCTGTGGGTGTGCACTGAAGCCGCACCAAGCTCTCCCAGCCTGGGGGGTGTGTGTGGCCTGGCGGTTTCTTTCAGGTGGGCTGCTTGTGATGCCACCCCAATCCCACGCTGCCCGTTACATGAACTGGGACTCAGATTTCTGCACCTTCACACAAGAGATGGGTTTTGAAAGTTCGATTTATAAAGACTTCATTTTCACAGAACATTTTAAACCACTAGGGAAATGGAAGTACTTAAGAGAAACCTGCTGGCAATTCCTTCTGTAAAGTAAGGAATCATTTTGTAACAAATAATCACCCCCCCGGCCTGTTTATACATTTGGACTTTCATATATTGGGGTTTATTAAGAGATGTTGAGTATGGGGGTGGGGGGGTGGCGGCAAGGTAACAGTACACAAGGTGATTGCCCTGTCTCCATGTACTTCTCTGGGTGAACTCGAGAAGGGGGGGGGCAGGGTGAAAGGGTAAGAAAACAGACAAAGTCAAAATGACATTTTCCCACTTGCCCAGGAATAAGACTGACTTGCCTTGGGCGAGTGGTATTTGCAAGGATGTACTCATGACTTTCCAGATCACAGAGATGGGGTTCGAGATCCAGGGCATTCTTACAGGGGCAGAGAGACAAACTGCCATCATGACAAGGGCGTGTGGCAGTCAGCTGGCTCAGGAGCAGGAACCACGTTTTCTCCACCCAGCAGGACACCGTCAAGCCTGGAGGACCCCAACTAATGCACAAGCGAGCAGCCTCTGAGGCTTGGGGGAGGTGGTTGGGGACTGTCCAGAAGAAACCACTCCCATGGGCTTATGATCCAGATTCCCCAAACCTGGTCTCTTCACTGGGAGCATGAGACGGGGGTTTCAGGGGGTTAAGCATCGTCCTCTAAGCTGGTGTGTCAGGTACTGGCCATGCAGAGGTGGGGTGTGATGGATGGCGGACTTAATGTCAGCCGACAGAACCCCTGTGCCTGAGAGTCCCATGAAAATAAAAACAACCCTCTCACTGAGCTGGAGGAGGAAGCTCGGGCCAAACACCCAAAGGTGCTGGGAAGGGGGGTGGGCGGCAGTCACTGTGCTACTGAGGTCTCCTCAGAAAGGTGAGGGCTGGTCCGGAGCAACCCGGGGCAGCAGCTGGGCAGGCCTGGGGATGGACTGGAGGCCGCAGAGGGTAGTGGGGGCTTACAGGGTCCCTTGGCAGGAGTTCATTAGACAAACCAGTGTCGGAGTGAGTGACAGAGTAATTGGAATTTCATTTAGAAAGGGCTGGGGCTGGGGGATGGAAAGCACGCCAAAAAACAAGAAGTCACTCCCAGAATGAGATATACAGACAGCTCCGTAGGGGGAAAAGACAGAAAGAAAAATACAGGCTTGTCCCTGTATTATTGATTTCCTTGAAAAAGAAAGACACCAGCTGATCCTTTAAAGTCACTCATTTCAATCTGAGCGCTGGCCACTGTTTCAAGATAAAATTCACTCACCCAGCTCCTGTTTGGGTAGTGGGCACACGCATTTTGGGATGTGGGGCAGAAATTCATTCTTCCTTAGATCCAGGATTGTGGGAGGAAAGCAGAGCTTCAGCACATGGGGGCGGGGTTGTACCCTGGGCCAGGGGTCCTCCCAGAGGCTCGTGCCGACACAGAACCAGAGCAGCTGGCTGAAGATACCACAGATCTCCGCCAGGCCAAGCTCCCAGCGCCGGCCAAGCCTGGGCCCGGGCCAGGAAAGCTGCTCCGCTCACTGCCCCCGCGGTGGCCACCCGTAAGATGGGCATCTTCCCATGGATGGGTGGGGAGAAAAGGGTGAACGGCAAATGAAATTAGACCTTTCTGGAGCCTCCAGAACTGAACGAGGAGGAGCTGACAGAGGCACATTGTGGGAGGAAGAAAGAGAATGAAAAGATGGGTTTCCCTGGTAGTCCTGGGTCCCCAAACAGTCACTACCCTAAGAAGGAGGTGCTTGGATGTCCCAGATGCTGGAAGCAACACCCCGCTCCCTGTCGCGAGGCAGGCAGGCCTCTCTTCTCAGCTTGTTCACATTCACTGGACTTAGGACCTGCTCTGTTTCCAGATGCTCTGTTTCCCCTCCATAAAGAAGCTCGTCTGTCCTGTCAGTTCCTCCAGCCTGCGGGGGGCACCCTTCACACGGAACCCTACTGGAGCTGTGCTCTGGGAGCACATGGTGGTGCCCTGGACGTGTGCAGCAGTGTCCCTGAGCGCCCCCAAGTCCTGTGAAGTCCCTGCTGCCGCTAGAACTTGTGGCCCCACACGGACGTTCCCTCCACACTGGTCCTGAAGGCCTCTAGGCCACCTCTTGACCCAGAATTGGTAAGAATAAATATTCAAGTGAAGGCAGCAGTGACCCACTTATTCGCAGATGCCACAGCCCCAGGGCACAGTGGCTGATGCTGAAAGAACAAAGAGAGACATGGCAGGGGAAGGGGGACGTCCTTGGGAAGAAGCCTTCAATCACAACGCTGCTTGAGTGAAGCGAGGGGCAGCAAGAAGACAGTGTATCGACCAGGCAGGCCAGCAGGATATGCAAACACGGATCACTACACAGACTCCATCCTCAGGCGTGTGGCCCCAGCCCTCCACAAACGGCAGCTCCAAGTACCGACGAACAGGCGCGACCTGCCCCCCGTACCTGGGTCTGGCATCGGGGTCACCCTGCTAGCCCCGCAAATCTATGTCACCAGGGCCAGAGGACGGGGCTGAGCTGGGATCCCGTCTCTGTCTCAGCTCTGTGACCCTGAGGAAGTCACCACCTCTGAGTGTCAGTTTTCTCTGCTGCAAGATGGGATGGTGTCATGGACCTTGCTGCGTGGCCAAGAGGACAAAACCAGAAATGAGAAAGTAGCTGGTAACACGCTACGCCAGTGCAAGACAAACCACAGCGGGAAGGACCAGTCACAGGTTGGCACGGCCCTACCCTGGGGGTGCATTTCTCCCTTCTCCACCCTCACAAAAAGAATGCCTTCCTCTCGAGTGGTACTGTTCTAGGTACTGTTCTAGGAAGAAACCATTTGGCTCTACACGGGACTGCACACTGCTTTGCTTTAAGCATTGCAAATGTATAGAGGCAAGAGTTGCTGTGGAAGCTAAGCCAAGACAGATCCAGAAAACACGGCCTCCTGGTACAGAAAGAAACCAGGATGCTTGGGGAAGGCCCGGGAGGACCCTTCCAACGTTAGCCTGAGCCCGAATTGCAGACTGCCTACCTACTCCTTTAGGAAGGGAGCCCAGCACACAAAACTCCCCTGCGGTCCCCAGCATACACCCTGCTTCTTCAAGGGGATGTCTGGAGGGAATCTGGGGAGAACCCCCTCTGTGCGGCAGAGGGTGGCAGGTCATCTGCCGGGCACTTGCAGGCCACATGTCTCTCTCTCCCTGTCACCCATGCCCTGGAGGCAGATCTCAGCTCCTGTGTTCAGGGCAGGATGGCAACCAGGGTGACCTTGTCCTGTTCCGAGGCAGCCCACGAGGGTCCCCCACTCAATACTGCTGCCAGTTTGAGGCCGAGTCTCAGCCAGGATGCGCTCCGCTCTGCCATCTGCGCTCGCGGCTCTGTGTGGCCAGTGCCTGCTGGGTGCTGGTGACCCAGCAACAGTGTCTGTCCACCTGTAAATGGTGGATGCCGCTCCTGTGAATAGCCAAGAGCTTCCAGCACTTGGGGAATCCCACTGTACCCCCAGGGCTTCCTTTGGACACTCCCAAGGCAGCAATGACAGGGCCCAGAACCCGGGCAGGGATGTGAATGACAGGCTGGGAAGCACGTGCATCTGAGGAAGTGAAACGGGAGCGCCTGGCAGTGCCCTTGACTCCAGGGGACGGCGACGCATGTCCCGGGACAGTCCGATTCCTGGATGGGCCTGATTTATACACAAAGGTACTGCTTCACCAGTAGTCCCAGACTCCTGCTCATCCGACAGGAAAGAATGAAACACTAAATCCTGGCTTTGTTTCCTACCAAAGCCAGAGAAGCTCTGCAGAAAGAGTCCCAAGATATCCCCAGCCTGGAGGCAAGGTTGCTGGTTTGAAAGAGTTGGAGCATCTAACACTTTTCCTTTTGATCCTTCAAAGGCGCAGGAGGGGGGTTGCTGGGGTTCTGAGACTCCATGGCCTGCTGAAAGCAGGTCCTGATGTCAGTTCTCAAGGGGTCTCATGACAGGGCCCAGGTCACTGCTGGCTCCAGCTGTGGCAGCTTGCTGGGACGCCCTGGAGAGCACATGACTCACAGGACCCCCTACCTCACAGCGCCCTGTAACGTGGCCACTCCAAGGAAGGAGACGGAGAAACTGACTCATCTCAGCTGCACTGGCAATCAGAGAAGGTGGGCGGAGGTCGCAGGGTGCAGGGGGGAGGAGGAATTTTCCATTTGTTAAGGTCAAGGGCTTTGGGAGGCAACTGGGAGCTGCTGGTGGAGGAAGCCCCCTTCTTACAAGTAATCACAATGCTGCACACAGGCCAGCCTCTGGGGAGACTTAACATCCCCAATATTCTCATTCTGGGCGTGCATCTCAGCATTCCCAAGAAGTCACAGACGAGATCGTTTCCAGAGGACTTTCTGAAAATTAAACCGCAAAAGAAAAGCCTGTATCTTTATCCCCCAGACCTGCTAGCCTCTTAGCATTTCAATGAAGAAGTGCTCCAGCCCTTTTAAACATGCGGGCTGGACAGGGGCATCATTTCCCTAAGACAGACAGGTGACTGCACCTGGGGCAGGAAGGGGGCTTAAGTATGCTCGCTGTCTTGCCCGACATTTTGGTGAAGTCTGGCTGGCAACGAAATCAGAAACAGCTGGTAGAAAGAGGTGCATGGGAGTCTCCAGAAGGGAAGGACAATCTTCTGAATGTGAAAGACTGGGGTGCAAGGGGAAAGGGAAACCCTCGTCCCCTGTGATCCAAAGAGGCCACTGATGGAATGAAGACAGAGGGATGAGCCCCATAGGCCAGACTGGGGAGGGAAAGAAGCCATCACCACCTCTAACAGAGAGCTCAGGACCCAGGAAGGAAACCTACACCTGCCAACCCCCCCTCCCACCTCACTCAGGGGGAGCCTGCAGAGGGTGGAGAACACCCAGCATGTAGGTTCAGGAGACACTGTTCTGCAGAAGCCTGGGACGCTGGGAGCCACACACAAACTCTGGAGACAATGGGAAGGTCCATCTGCCTTGCATTTCTCTAAACCAGGCAGAAGAGTGCATCCGAGCATAAAACCTCCTGGGCAAACCGAAGCCCTCAGCAGTGGACTGAAGGGGGCGCGGGGAGAGGAAGGGTATCCACAACCCAGAGAGAACAGGCTGTTTCTGCTCACCCTTGCCTTCCTATTGCTGTAGCTTTTGCAGGCCTGGCGGCAATTAGCTTTATGAAGTATAAGTATACTATCTGGGAGAGGAAGGCAGTAATTAATGCCTGTCTGCTTTCCTGAAGGTTTCCTCCTGTTCGGTCAGAGAGTTATTGAGATTCAGGGAGCGAGGCTTCCATCATATGGAAGCTTTACAGGAATAAGTGAAGGAACAATTTAATAAGGCAATAATAATGCTTCTAAATAATTTACCAGGCAAACGGCAGCAGCCAATATTCCAAGGGCTCCACATCAATTTTGCCAGGCCGATTCTGTACAGACTCCCGTGGCCCCCCAGGGAGATACCCACCTGAGGGGCCCTGCTACTGTCCCCCAATCCTGTCAGCCCCCTTCCTCCATCTCCTTCTGCCCACACTAGTTAGAGCTCCAGGTGGGTTCTTACATTTACTAATACTTTTGCTAACTTTACCAATCACGGCTTGTTGAAATGTTAAGAGGCTGGTAGGTCTGGATGCCCCGAGTTACTCTGTCCACCACCAAGGCTGGGGAAGTGGGGAAGGGTGCCAGGAAGTCAAATCACTACCGAACAGCTACCAGACCTGCGGAGGGCAGAGCTCGGCTAAAATTCTTTCAGCATTCTTTTAGGAGCATTGTACCTGAGCTCTCCCAGACAGAGCTGAATGTGTGCAAGAAACATCGGACTGCTCCAGAGATGCAGAGGAAAACAAATGTCTCCCATGGTTTGGGCGACAGGACTCCTTTGGTAGGTCTGTGGGGTGGGACTGGGAAGGCAAAACCACCCCTCAGCAAGCAGCCCTGGGGGTTAACAGATTCAGACCCAAATAACACCGCTGGCAGGTCCTACAGGGATCTTTGCCAGGATAGGGATGATTAAGTTAAGAGGCCAACTCCGCGAACAGCTCATCTCTCCCAGCCCTGCCTCCCAATCAGCTCGGTGGCCACGTGTCAAACTGTGTGTCACCTGGCATACCTAAATTTGTGTCAGGGCTACGGAGGACCAAGAGGAAGCAGAGAATATTGACAGATACCGCAAAGGGGAAAGACAGACCTTCCTGAGTCCCACCCACAGAGCAGGCAGAGATAAACAACTGCCTCTCGCTTTGTATCTTACTACTACTTCCCCCTTCTGCCCCCACCCAGGGCACAAAGCAGTCAAGAAGGAGCCTGGAGATCCATCATCCTCCCTCGTCTGTGGGGAGCAGGGAAGACAGGGAGAGCCGGGCTGACCCTTTCCTGTCTGTTTATTGTCAGGGGCGGCCGCCAGATGGTGTAGTCCTGCCTGCCCTGTCAGGTGCCCTGGTGTCCACCTGTATGCTGTTGGGCTGGCCAGGAGGGCGGTCAAAACATGGAGTCTCTGGAAAATTCGCTCTGGTACTCTTAAAAGAGCTTTGATCAGAGTGCCCCTCAAACTCTCAGCTAAGTTGGTAAGAGGTCACCGCCCTGAAGCTGGCAATGACCCGGATGCCAACTCCAAACCACATACGACGGAGGCCCAGTCGCCAGGACATTCTGGGGCTAGAGTCTCAGTGACACGGTCCATTTTGTACCCCAAACCAAGGCCCCAGTAATAAGCCAGAGTGTGGAGCTGTGCAGACCTTCATTTCTGGAGGAAAGCGTTCCGCGGGGAGTAGAGGTGGTTCCAACCCCCCTGGCTGCCCAGGACGTGCAGGGCCAGGCGGGGCCACTCACCAAGTAGATGCGGTAGGCGTCCACGCGGCGCAGGGGCCCCCAGCACAGGTCCGTGTCGTTGAACCTGGTGTCGGCCTCCACACCACAGGAGTCGTTGCCAGCGGCGCTGCTGATAAAGAGAACAATGGCTCAGTGTGGCCCTGCCTGCTTGGCTGGAAGCACAGAGAACATGACATTATTAATTATCAGCCGCCACTGAGCCTACCCCCCCCTACAGCTGCTTTCCATCCAACAATCTGACTTCCCATGAACCCCATTTTCCTGTCTTTAAGAGCATGCACCATAAGAAATGCCCCTGGTGGGACTCCTAGTTACTTTCCCAATGGGACAGGGCAGGGGACAGTGGTGTGGAGCGTGTCTGGAAGGACAGGACGCACAGCCGGCTTCCAGGCAGGGAAGGGCCTCAGGGACCCGCATTCTTTAGATGCTGATGGATCCCCTTGGTGGTGAGCCTCTGCCCTGACCGCCCGAGGAAGCCCATTTGGTTACAGTAGTGAGGGGGGGGACACTCACCAGGACACCTGCATGAGGGAGAAGGGCACGGCGGCAGCATAGATGGCCAGGTCCCCGTACAGGTAAATGATGATGCAGAAATAGAACAAGTTGACCCCCACTGAAAGGGACAAAGTCATCGGTCAGGGAGCAACTGGGGAACTTCTGCATGCTTTTTTTGAGGACTCATCTTCTACCTCTTTCATAGCTCTCGGTTCTCTAGGTTGCATATGTTTTCCAAAAAGAGTGGAAAAGCGACTCCAAAGTCCTGTTTCTTATTCTGGCCAGCATGTGATGCTGGCAGGAGATACATTTACTCATGACTTTCACCAAAGAGGGGGCTAAGTGAGGCCTGGAGGCTGGGAGAGGTTCCGAATCCAGATGGGAGCCAGGTGAATGTGAGGGGAGGAGGGCAGGAAGGGAAGAGGGGAAGGAGGAGAGATGCTGAGGCAGGAGCCTGAGCCAGGGCCCCCTGCACAGCCAAACACAGGGCTCTAAGACAAAAGACTGCTACTGAGGAATTGAAAAACAAAGAGAAGATAACCGGAAATGAATGGTCCAGCTTCTGAAGCTGATATCGAGAAGGTAAAAAGCCCTTGATTTCCGAAGACCACCTGCCTCATTCTGAATCTGACCTACTGCCAATCACCGGAGGGGCAGAGGCGGCCTGGGGGGCTGGGGAGAGGGAGCGACAGGGGTTCACGGTCCTTACAAAGCACCTGAAAGGGAGGATGCTGGCTTGGGAGGTGTGCAATGTGAAGCTCCCGCTGCAGAGGCAAACCGTGGTCCCTTCTCCTGCCACAAGGGGCCTGAACTAGGAGCTGGGGGTGCAGGCTCTGGTCCTAATACCACTGGTTTCACTGACCAACCCTGACAAGTCCGTGAGCGCCTCCACTCCTGTACAGTGAGAAGGCCCCCTGTGCTAAATTCCCTGTGTAACTCCAGCTGTAAAGACTCTGAGAAAAGTGTCTGGGCCCCACAACTTCAGGGTCACAGCCCTGACAGCCAACCTCCCGTTCAGACAGACTGCTTGTTTTTGATGTCACTGGTCTCCAGCTGCTGGCTTCATTGAAAACAGAAAGAAAAATGAAGTGACAGTTCCCTTCTAAAGCTGGTGGCTCAGAAAAACCTCTAGAGTCCCCAGGGGGAAAGCCAGGGACATGTTTCTCCTGGGCTATATGAGGTTGGCTCTGCTCCTAGGAGTCTGGGGAAAAAGGACCAGGAAAAAAACGGTTCTTGAAAGATCCTAGGAGGGCCTCAGACAGGTTCACTGTCCAAGCTCAGGGGTCCCTGTGGTCTGTCTGCCACTCATACCCAGGCTCCAAGGACAGCCTGTGCCCCAGCTCAGACAAGCTCTGCCACCAATGCTCTCTGTACAGAGGCACTGTCCCCTCCCCACACCACACATCCTCCACCTGCCCACGGACTCCAGTGTCAGCTCTGCTTATAAACTGCCACTGGCCCTCCCTGATCAATAAATTTCATTACTAGACACAAAGTGGGAGGATCAATGAATTTCCTGAGAGGACAGCAATGACTAGGCCCGGCATTTTTAATTACAAAAAATGAGTCTGGACCCCAAGGGAGCCTTCTGTGGAGGGTGGCAGCCCTTCTAAAGGGGAAGGTCATGATCTGGAAATTAGGAGTAGAGCAGAGCAGTGGGTTTTCAACTGGGGGCAATTTTGTCCCGCAACCCCTAATGGGGACATCTGATAATATCTGAGGACATTTTTGGTTGTCACGACTGGGAGGTGCTACTGGCAACTAGTGGGTAGAGACCAAAAACGCTACTCAGCATCCTACGCTGCACAGGACAGGCCCCCACAGCAAAGAATGATCCGGCCCAAATGGCAACAGCACCGAGCTTGAGAAACCCTGGAGCAGATGAGAAGAAGGCCTCCCCTAAGGAGACTGCTCCCACGCGAACGTGCTTATTTTCTATTCGACTTGAGTAAACTCGGAGTCTAGTCCGTAGGGGGGAAAAGAAACAAAACAAAACCACGAGTTCCTAGAATTCTTAAAGGGAATCAGGAGACTGTAAAACATTAAAATTAGAAAGGAGGTTTAGAAGGTATATCTCTGCCTTCCAAAGTGCATTTTTTTTCAAAAGCTTGCATTTGGAAGGAGGCCACGGCGGCTTCCAGGAGGAAAGGTTTATGCTCTCTTATCTTAGTCTAGTGAGATGGGGAGAGGTAGAAATGGAACAAAGGAAAAGCACAGAAGTGGGCAGACACAACCAGTCTGGTTTTCATGAATTTTGGAAACCCTCCACGAGGCTGGTAGCAGGGGGTGGACTCAGACTCTCGGGCCACCTCTCGCTAATGACCACGACCTTCCGGACTGGACTGTCAAATCACACCACCAATGATAAAAGGGATGCTTACTGTCCTAAAGAGCAGCCAAGAAGCTTCCAGTTTCTACAATCCCCTCCCGGCTCTAAGTTAGTGCAGCCACCTTCATGACGGGAAGCACTGGTGGAGCTGCCTCCCTCTGCAAACGGGTTCCGACAAAGGGGCCGAATACCTTCCAGGATAACTGCACACACAAGGATTTATTAAGCTGGGTCTGATTTTCTATGAAGGGAAAATGGACAGGTTTGGGCATTAAAAAACGAAACTCGTACATCGCTCCTTTTCTAAAAGAACAAGATTTGCCCTGGTGGTATACGGTGTTGTCGCTGGAACGCCAAACAAGCCAGCACCTGAGCTGGGTTAGACACTTTCAGCTTGAAGCCCAGCTGGCTAAGGGGCGGGTAGAGAGTGGGGAGAGGTCGTAAGTAGACACTCAGATTCCCAGACAGCAGCCCAGTGAATGGGCTCCTCGCGCCCTCTGCTGGCCACCCGGAAGAGACAGACAGAAACACACACGCACAGGTGCACGTGCACAGCGGATCTGACCACTGTCACAAGGGAGCTGCTCTGTGTCGTCCTACACAGAGCAGAAAAGAGAGACAAGAGAAACAAGTCAGGTGAAAAGAGAGACAAGTCAGAAGCAATAAAGCAAGAGGCACAACACAACCAGCCGGCCTCCGGGCTCCCCTCCTTGGAAAGCTGCTTAGGATCCCCACTTCTTTATTCCGAACGAGGCACCCAGAACACGGAGCAGCTCAGGCCTCTGTGCAAGGTGGCTTCTCAGACGCGCTGGAGGCAGGTCAGCAATCCGCTCCTCCCCAGCGCCTGCCCCATCCCGTCGTCAAGGTGGGACCCCCATTCTAAGCGCCCAGGTCTGCAGGGAAGGACCAGCTGTCCCCGTGCCCTCACCCCTCCTTGAAAAGAACAACTTATACCTTTATTGAAAAACATGGAGGCCATCTGTCCCATTTCCACCCGGTCTGTGATTTCAAACAGGTTCGGAGATCCGCGTCTCTCTGTGGAGCCAAAGGACAAGACGAGGTGGTTTGTTCACTTGGAAAACATCTCAGAGGCGGCTGTTGAGCTTACTGAAAGCTCTAGAATAATGAAATCTGTAAGCGTTTCAAACTCTTGAGAAAACTTTCCCTAATGCTTCCTGCTCTGACCACTTAAAAACAGTCTCTAGACAGGGATCCCAGGGACGCAGGTTGCGGGGTGAGAGGGAAAGGTGAGACGCTTTGCCCTGGGTTAGCAGGACCAGGCATGAGACTGTCAGGCATGCATGGGCGCGTGCGTGCGTGCGTGTAAGGAGACAGGAGAGAGGGCAGAGACCTGATATTTACTCGAGTTTCCAGTGTGCACCGGGCATTGAACCAGGTGTTTAATCATTTCTGGAACAGCAGGAGAGGTGGGAACTGGGGTGCCAAGCTTATATAACTTGCCCAAGCTGCAAACATTAGTAAGCAATGGAGCCGGCAGGGGTGAAGCCTGGACCCTGGGCTCCAGAGCCCTGCTCTTCTTCCTCTATCACGGTGCCGAACTAGGAACCGACCTGCAGGCAGGAAGTGCCTGCGGTCTCTACAGAGACTGCCACCTGGGGCTCTCTCCACGAGGTAAGGGAACCTGTGAACCAGAGGGAGTGCAGGCCAGCCTGGAATCCCAAGACTTACGCACAGACAGGATGGGCCGTTTCTCGGCCCGCTCGTAGTTGTCCTGGATGAGACTGTCACTGTCAGAGGCTGTGGAGGAGTCCTCATCTTCCTCCTCCTAGGACGGGTCGGAGGAGGAAGACAAGTAAAGAAAAAGGAGGAGCACATTACTACAGAAAAATCCCGGGACAACGGAGAACCCATTTCCTTTGTTTTTTCTTTCTAGAGGGGATCTGGGTAGGAAGCGCTCAGCACTTCCACGCTGTCACATTAGAAGGGGCAGACACATTCGCATGTCAGGTTCCCGGGTACAGAGGTTCCGAATGACTGAGCTGGCTTACGGTGGGGAGAAGGAAGAGCCAGGATGCAATGCTCCAGGAACAGAGGCTGCACGTGTTTTGTTATGCTTCAGCTGTGGGACGGGGTCCTTGAGTGGGGCTGTGGACACGAGCCCTCCACACATCGAGGGAAAGAACTGGCCGCTGAGGGCTGACTCTTTGGTACATAACAGAACTGGCCGCTGAGGGCTGACTCTTTGGTACATAACTGGCCAGAGGCACTGCCCAGAGACAAGGGCACATACACACCTGGTGGTTTTCCATCCTCTTCCAGTGGAGCTGAGCGTTGGCTGCTGCCATAGCCTCCATCACAAAGGTAGTTGTCACAAAGCTGCAGGGGAAAGACGCAGGCAGGAGGTTGGAGGAGGCACAAAGAATAAGGAAAAGCCATCCGCCGCCCTGACCAGACCAACAAGCCCCAAGCATCCTGTTCTGAGAGCTGTTTCCTAGGGAACTTTCAAGATGGGTCTGACCTGATAAAAAAAGTGTGCGCACACGTGACACCTCGTGTCCTTGTCTTGATGTTCCTGTTTACATTTAGAATGTATTTCTGACGCACAGGAGAGAGTGTGAGCCTGAGAAGAGAAGTGAGCCTGGGGCGATGCAGTACCGCACACCGAGAAGGGGCCTGGTGGGGGCAGAGGTGGCAGGGCAGACACTAGTGGATGCTTTAAGTCGGGAAGAGGAGGCTGATTCACAACGGGGTCCTCCCAAGGCCTCTGGGAAGGGCAGCAGGCAGCTCTTAGCTCTCCTTGCGAGGATGCAGACAAGCAGTCAAGTCCCAATTACACACACTAATGGACGGAGCACAGGCACGGATAATTGAAAAGGGACGCTTGGCCCTGGAATCTGTTACCTGTTTTTTTTGTTTTGTTTTTTTTTGGCAGTATTTTTACTTTCCTAATAACCTGGCTAATATTAAAATAAGCTTGCATTTTTATGGCCTGAATCAAAGGGGAGACTGGGAGGTGGCACCAGGCATTTGCTGAGAAGACAGACTAGAGTGAAAAGTCATCTTTTCTTTTCCTCTCAAAGAAACTGGAGAAAACTAGACGACAGCTGGAACGCACAAATGCTTGCTTCTGTCAGCAGAAGGTACAGGGGAGGGCCGCCTTCCTGCTAATAAATAAAACCTGAGGAATGGCGCTATCCTTGCCGGAATGACCTGGGATGGAATGGTCCTCTCCCTCTTTTTTGAGGCCAGCGTGGCTCTGCTGTAGGTTGGGGACCCTGACCCTTTGAGTGCTGTCGCCTGCCCCAGGCTGACTGCTGAGCCCAGCAGTCAGGTGGCAGGTGGGACAGGGGTTAAATCCACATGTACTCCATCCTGGGGGGCAGCCAGCTCTGAAACTCCCATTCCAGTCTCCTTGGCACCTCCTAGAAAGGTTTCTCATGATCTTGCCTAAGTGACCCTTTTAAGGACTTTAGATTTTCCCTTCTTTTTGGAAGAAAAACTAAAATCAATGTTAATTAAGGCGTAAGGAGGCTTCTCATAGTTGCACAAAGCCACCTCATTGATCATGTTCAAACAAATGGATTGAGCAAGAAGAAGGGGGGGCATGGCAGCCCCTACCTGGGGGCCCCCCAAAATCACTTCCCATTTAGATGTCCGCCTGTGCTGAAGGTCTTTTAAAAGGGACAGGAGAGTCACAGAAGGACCAGGACGAGAGCTCTTGGCTGCCAGGGCTCACAGGATGTAAGGAGCCAGTCCCCTAAGGCTGGCCCCACACCCCCCAAGAGAAAATGTTTGAACAAACTGAAAAACACGGGCATTGTCCTACCCCATTCAGCCTCCTCAAAGTCTTAATTTGCTTCAACTGCTAAAACATTTCATTCTTCTAGTAGCACCCACTCCGTTCTCCTTCCAATCTGCTTAAATGCTGCCATCCATGGCCATCGCCCGCCTACTTGAAACTTCCATGACCCCCACCCTCCCGATCCCCTCACCCTGCTACACTCTGTGGGGTTTTGTTCCACATTACTCACCACCTTGAAACTTATTCTACAGGTGACTTATTTAATGTTTTCACTATTTACTGTCTCCCCACCAAAAGGAGAGTTGGTGGGCTCTTTGTTTTGTTCAGTGGGGTACCCCAGTACCTCGGAACACTGCCTAGTGTCACCTCTCCCAGGGGAGGTGCCCCTGGTGGTGTTGCCAGCTGTTCCCTCCCACCGTTTTTTCCCGCAGCTGCGGCTTCCTATTTGGTTGAGCGGCCTGGAAGTGCTTAGTCCTACATCCCTTCCCAGCCTGGGGCACAACTTCAGAGCTGTCTGTGGAATGGCGGAGGAGAGCCTTAGGTAGAAGCCCCGGTGGTGAATCCGGCCGACACACCAGCTCAAGGAGCAGAGGCTTTGAAGGCTTGGGAAGGCACTAGCCTCCTACTGGCTGTCAGGCACAAGGGAGGGGAGAGTAACATTGTTCAGATGTGTGCCTGTGTGTTTATCACTTCCTCTGTGAACTGCCTGAAGAAAATTCCAAATTATGGACTGATTTCCCATCTCACCTTCAACGATGGTCAGATTCTTTGTCTGTGACTAGGTGGTACCTTCTCAGAAATACACACCAGGCGAGGTCCAGCAGCGGGGAAGGAACACGTGAGCACCGTGTGAAACATTCCAAAGCCTACCTGGAAGCCTTCGTTTTTCATGGGTCAGGGTTGTGTGGCTGCTCCCTTAGTACCAGACACCAGAGACCTGTGCATCACCTGTCCTCTGTCCAGGTCACCCCAGTTAGGACTCACCCCAGACATCCTCCTTTCCCCTAAGGACACTTGCGCCCATGGATGGGTTTCTGGGCAGGCGCCCTCCGCTTCACCCCCAGCCCTCAGGCCCGTGTGACAGCTGCTCACCTCATGAAGCCCAGGAACAGCAGCATGATCAAGCTGACGAGCCACCCAGCGGTGGCGAAGGCCTTGGGCATGGTGAGCGCGCCGGTACCCACGATGAGGTTAAACATGTACACCAGTCCCACCTGGAGCCAAGAGAAGTGACAGTCAAGCCCAGAAATTAACGTCTCCCCGCACCGGCTCCCAAGACGACCCTGGGTGGCAGCAAAACCGAGGCGGCCAGGAAGCCAGACTGGAGACGGAAGTGGGTGAGAACGCTGGAAGGTTCCTAGGTTCTCAGGAGGCATGCTCTGCTGTGGGACGTTGGGGACCAAACAGTAACCCTCGGAGGACAAGTCCACATTCTATCAATCTTCAAATGTTTGCGACCATCAGTTTCATTCTCCATTTTTGCTGTTGTCATTTCGTATTATTTAAAGCCGAGTCATATGTGTCAGCTCTCTGCTCAACCAGACCACGGCTTCCTGAGGACAGGAACTAGTGCAACTAGTCCCACCATCTACTTCCAATTCAGCACCCCCAGGACACCCTGCATCCACCAGCAGCTGGGCCCCATTGCCCCGGCCCCTGGCCCCTGGCAACCAGCCTCAGGTGGAACTGCTGGGTCGCTGAGTTCAGGTTTTAAACTTAACTCTAATTCATGCCGACTCGACTTGAGGTCAGTTCATATCAATCGTTCCTTTTCAAGATCTTGACCATGAAATTCCTTTCTCTGACCCAAAGCCCTTGCCTTCCACAACCCTCTCCATTCCCACTGAACTTCCTCTGTGCCCTTCCTGCCCAACCGTCCCTATCCAGGCCACCACCGCCCTGGGACCTCACTTACATTCTTGGTCATTACTTAGAACCAGCTGGTGCCGCAGAGCACACACTGCCCCCGAGCTTCCCTCACCCTCCCCTGCCCTGACCTTTCTGACCTCCAGCTTTGATGGGTGGGATACAGCACCTGTTTCTTCGACTCCCTCAGACAAAACTGCTAAAGGTTCCTGGAATTTTTTGAATAATTATAATGACGGGTCCCACAACGAAGAATGGATCCTTCACCCGTGTCACCTTCACAGCATGTTTTCTTCACTCCTCACCATGGACTTCCGGAACCTGTCTTCAAGCCCCCAAACCCATGACCGCATCTTTCTCAGATGAAGACTGCATCTCCTATGTCGTGGAGGTGACAGGCCATCTGACATGCACTCCCCATGCCTCTCTCCTGCGTAGCTCAAAAATCAACTGTCTGTGTGCCCCCGACCCTCCTCCCTGTCTTTGGGGAACAGGTGTCCTCCCTTTTGGCTCTGAGGCTCAGCCCCTCTTTCTGGAATCCTCTCCTCCTACCAGCCCTTCACCTCTGTCTGACGTGTACATCCTTGACTCGACCCTTTCAAAACACCACCCTCTCACTTCCCTTAACCAAACTCACTGAAGAAGCAACCTGTATCCTCTGCCTTCCTTTCCAAGTTCCTATGCTTGTAGCGCCCAGCCCCAGAACCCTTTGGAAACTGCACTCGTAAAAATCACCAGCCTCCTTTCTTACCACTCTCCATCCCAGCGCTAGTGGTTTTATTTCTGAAGAATCTTCTGTGGCCACCTCTGGCTCCTGCTGTTCCTGGGCTTCATCATTTACAATTCAAATTAATCATCTCGGCCTGGACTAAGACAGTAGCTTCCTAAATGGTCCTCCTGTTCTCTGCTGAATTGGCTGACGTACCGTTTGCTTTACCACTTGTTTCTGATCATTTAAAAACAGCAGAAACACTTTGTCTCCGGGAACATCTGCCCGTCCCTCATTTTTACTTCCCCGTTCTTAGATGCATTTTTCTACATTTAAAATTTTTTCTAAGATACCCATTTGCTACGTTTTTTTAATCAGAAACACACCCACTGGGGCCTATCCTCCCAGCCTCAGTCAGATTTTTAAGGAAAAAACAGAGTTAGGGAGCATCCACTACCATTTTGGGGCCCGTGACAGGTAGAAAGGAGGCGTCGGCAGTGGTTAGGGAGGGACAGGCTCCTGGGCATCCAAGTGCTGGACAAATATAAGGGCTCCCTGGAAAGAGGAAAGGGCTCTGCCCAGTCCATCTGTCCTTGGCACATGGCGCCAAGCCCACTATGCCTCTTGCCCAGCCCCACCCAGCATTCGGGGCCCATTCAAATGATTTGTCCTCTACAAGCCCACCCAAGGCTCCCAAACTTGTCTCGCCCCTGGGGCGAGAACACTTCTTATGCCCCGGCTGGGGTTTTTGGTGTTGGTGTGGTGTATTTATCTTTTCCCCGTCACTAAATCTGAAGCTCGTCATGGCCTGTGTCTCACTTCTCTCGGCGTTTCGCAGGGTGCCTACCTGGCACACAGGCTCAAGGCAGGAACCCTCCATGAAGCTGACTGGACCTGGCTCATGTTCTTTCTGATGCGTATCTGACAGTCTTTGTCCGTTTCAAACATCCCAGTCTCAGACAGATCCCAAAAGGATTAAAACATGTCTGAATCGTCTTCCTGATTGGGTGACAACCCACCGTGACGTGACTCCCCCCCCTACTGGGAGTCCAGGCCCACAGCGCTCTTGCGAGACTAAATGTGAGGGTGGCAGCTGGGTGGGAAACGGCACACAACCCAGCATCGCTGGCCTTCTGAACCGGAAGTTCCCAGGGCTGGCTTTTCACAGGTAACTGTGAATGTCTATAAGAAACCAATTTTGGGGCCGGCCCGGTGGCTCAGGCGGTTGGAGCTCCGTGCTCCTAACTCCGAAGGCTGCCGGTTCGATTCCCACATGGGCCAGTGGGCTCACAACCACAAGGTTGCCGGTTCAACTCCTCAAGTCCCACAAGGGATGGTGGGCTGCGCCCCCTGCAACTAGCAACAGCAACTGGACCTGGAGCTGAGCTGTGCCCTCCACAACTAAGATTGAAAGGACAACAACTTGACTTGGAAAAAAAAGTCCTGGAAGTACACACTGTTCCCCAATCAAATCCTGTTCCCCTTCCCTAATCAAATCTTAAAAAAAAAAAAAAAAAAGAAACCGATTTTTACTTTTGTTGGGGTGATTTCAATCACTGCACATTGAGCCTGACATATCCAAGTACGGGACTGAGTCATTTAGCTAGCTCGGTTCTGCCTATTTACTCGACAACACCGAGCGTCTTCCATGGACCTGGCCCTGGACCTACGATGTGACGGTGAGAGAGACAGACGTGGTCCTTGACCTCCTCCTGCAGGAGAGAGGCAACCAGAACAGAAAGACGACAGCCTCAGAGATGTGTTCTGAAGGAAAGAAGCAGGGTGCGTGACAAAGCACAATGGGAATACGTTAAATAGAGGGCACTCAGGAAGGCCTCGTGGCGACATTCAAGCCGGGACCTGAAGGATGAGAAGGAGCCGCTCAGGCAAAGAGCCAGGAAATGACGCCCAGGTAAAGGCCGGAGGTGTGAAAGAGGGCGACATGTTCGAGGTGCTTCGAGGCTGGCGTGGCTGAAGCACAAGCCGGTGGCAGTCGGACTGCACGGAGCCCTGGTGCCCGTGACAGGGAGTTCGCGGTTCTGCAGGGTTTTAAGTGGGGCACTGACAGCCCAGACCTCAGCTGATGACCTCACGTCTCACCTCCCTGCAGCTACGTTCTCTCCGTGTCACTTTTATAAACAGCAACACTTCTGAAGGGTAGAACCTTATATTTTTTTTATGGAAAATGGCCCTGGTGGTGGTTCTCACGATGAAAGTAAAGAGAAAACAAAGAGGCCTAAGGAAGTGATGGTTCTTGGCCAGAAGTTTTATGGGGAAATGAAATAGTGCAAAAGGCATTTGTAAAATCAGGGTGCCTGAAGGTCTTGGGGTATAAAAGTCAGGGTTTTATTGTAGGTCAGGGTTTCTCAGCCTGAGCACTGCTGACAGCTGAGGTCAGCTGATTCTCTATTGTGGGGGGGGGGGCTGTCCTGTGTTGGAGGATGTTTAGCAGCATCCCTGGCCTCTACCCGCTAGATTCTAGTACCCCTACCTTGCCCCCGAATTGTGACAATTGAAAATGTCTCCAGACATTGCCAAATATTCCCTGGGGGGGGCGGGCGAGACTGCCACCAGCCGAGGATCACTGCTAAGACACAGTGAAATAAGCACACTGTCTATAGAAACCTAAAATAATTCTCAGGGATAAAGGCTCCTTAAGAACTTTACAAAGAAGTCCATTAGGGAGAAACTGCTGGCAATTCGGAGCAGGTGGGAAATCTCATTTGTCTTGTGTTGTTGCTACTGAAGCAAGCATCCTGGGCCCCGTGGGACTCAGGGACTCGTGTAGGATAATCCAAAGCTTCTTCACCTCCCTGGAAAGACTTAAATCCTCTTTCCCTTCAGTAAAGGTGGCCGATAAAGACCAATCACTGGGAGCAGACTCTGGAGGCAGGAAGCAAATCTGAGCTGGGTCAAAGGTGGGTGTGGAGCAGGAGGAAGAGGACGGAGACATTCTCTTCTGCTGGTACGGGCCGGTTCTTGGGGACAGACTGCTGAGAAGTGTGGCTGAAAGCTGAGGAGTAAAGCTCCACTGCAGTGTCAGTAAAGACCTACGCGCGCTGTGGCCCCTGCAGGCCAAACCGAGCTTCCTCCCCCTCTCGGCTCTTCCTGTGCGGCTGCACTGGAGAAGCACAGTCCCTGTTCCCTGGGATGGCCGACCTGCTCCCCTACGCTGCAGGGCGCTCCAGGGCAGCATTCCGGCTGTCTCACCCCCCGCCAGCCTCCTCACCCACAGATGTGTGTGCATGCGGCTGGGTCACGGGCATCTTTCAACAGCTTCCCCATTGACCGTTGTCAAAGGAAACAGAAGGCAGCAGAGATGGGGAGGTGACCACTAGAGCTTAAGGCTGTGAAACCGGGACTCTTTCCTTCGAAAGCAACAGCAACGATGTTTGGCAAGACCGGCTGGTGGAAGGCAGCCTCCGCAGCTGGCCCTCGTGGAGCCACCTCACCCTCTATTTTGATCCCACAATCCCTTCAGTCCTGAGCCCCTCCAGCTCCCCGCAAATGGGGCCGTAGGGGCCTGAATCGTGTTCCTGTGTTCAGCACTATCCTTGACAGGGCCCATTACAAATATCTTATGCAGAATAATGCGAGCTAAGACAAACGTCCTCAACAGCCCTGAAGGGGACAAGCACTCACAACAGAGCAACACAGAGGTGGGGAGACGCCTAGTGCTGGGAATGACCAGGTCGAGGGCATATTCACGGACTACGGAAGTGCCCCCAGTCTCCTGATGTGCCATAGCACGTTCTGCCCACACTGTGCTGAGCAGGGGAATTCTAAGCAGCACCCACTATAACGCCAGTTCCACAGCCTGGCTGGGATCAGGGGAAAAGGAAACTTCCACCCTCCTATAAGGTTCCTTATCCACTGAGCCCAGATCTTGGCCTCACGAGGGGGATCAAGAACTATTCTCCCAGGATGATGGAGTGAAGGAAACCTCAGGAAGAAGGCACGTTCTCTCCTCAAACCCTGACCACTAACTCCTGGTAATGCTACCTTGTTCTCAACGCCACCCAGAAGCTGTTTATGGCAAATGCCCAGAGTAGGCCCTCAAAACAACCTAAACACATAGGAAAGGGAGGGGGAAAAAAAAGAGAAAAGCAGAACCCACTGGAGCTTTTCGGGTGCGTGCCCAATTTCCTGTGGGCACAAGCTGACATGTGAAATGATTACCCGAACAACCGGAGACATAAGAAAAGTGGGCATATCAGAGTTTTTTCCTTCCCCAAACTCAGTCACAGACATGACTCATCTCTAAGTTAATAGGTATTGTGAGAAGCAGCAGGAACCGTGTGACTCTTAGGGACACTGTGGACACTGCTGATCCCAAGAGGAGGCTGTGGGCTGTTACACAATTCCTCAGATGAGAGGGATGCAATTCAGCGATTCAATTCATTCCAAGATTCACGGAAGACTTCCTCTGATAAATTCCTGAGGTGCTACACACGAATGGCACACACCCAGCAGGAAGACCCTGGTGTAAGGAAGGCTTTTTCCAAGCTGTTCCCAGAGATGCTTCCTTATCCATCACACAGCGGATGCGAAGCTAGCAGGGATCCCAGGCTAGGAAGGTAAGTACAAACAAAGGAGGGCAGCTGTTTAAGAGTAGATAAGTTCTAGAACAGGAGTGTCCAAACTTTTTCCAACGTTTTTCACCAAGGGCCGTATGCGGTAAAACACACAAACTGCCGGGCCACTCACTCGAGGTGAAGTACGTATGGCCTCAACCTGGTTTATTTAAGTAAACTAAATATATTTTTGGAATTTGCTGCGGGCCAATTAAAAATGGATTGCGGGCCGCAGTTGGCCCGCGGGCCGCAGTTTGGACACCCCTGTTCTAGAACGAGGACTCTTGCTACTTTCCCTGGGCTACTTGGTAGCAACGTGAGTCAATCATTTGATTATTCTAATGCTTCTTCTACTTCTCCAGGCAAGAGGACTCCATGATGAAACCAGAACCAGTCTTCTATTACACAAAAAAGATAAACTGAGTGTGTGTGTGGGGTGGCGTGGGGGACAGGGGTAATGCGGACCCAAGAAGGGAGCACTCAATCATTCTAATTTTTCTAACTACAGACTCCACCAAATTGCAACTGGAAGTGTCCGCATGCTTTCTCTGCCTCTTACACCATCCAAGACTACAAAAGTTGTGCAACTCAAAATTCAGCTGAAAATCAAAGTGGTTTCAAACTGCTGAGATGAGCAAAACCCTGAGTCAACAGCTGTCAGTCACTGTCCATCTGAACCGGCAAGCAGCACACAGGCAAGTGATAGTAGCCCCGAGGTGAGTATCACAAAGAGTTAGCAAGTTAATTTTGTTTGCTTGACCACTCTCTGATCAACACCTAAAAAGTGAACAAACCTGACTCGCACAACATGTTCTCAGCCAGGACAGCAGCGAAATGGCTGCAGCTAAATCCATCCCCCCACCCCTTCCCCCAGGGTCTAGGCAAACAGGGCATTCACTAGCACAGTCCACAGGACGCAGAGTGCTTCCCTGGAAGCCCGGAGCACTGATGTGGGCAAAACAGGTTCCAAAAGGAAAACTCACGTAGGGTGAATAGAGCTCCCCGGTCTCTGTGATTTCACCCGCCATTTCCAAAAGCGAGGAAGGGTCCTTCCGCAGCTGAGCTTCCTTCGGCGCCGGGGGCTACGGCTACTGCAGCTCCCTAAAGCAAAAGAGCAGATTTCAACTTTATGATGGACCTATATGGGGTGGTGGGAGGTCTGCAGACCCCTCAGCCCCGTCCCTTTATCACAGACACTTACGGCCTCCACATCTGTCACAAGACAGCGGGGAGGGAAGGGTCTCCCTGGATGACTGACACCTGGCTGGACTCTTTCCTTGCTGTGCAGGGCATGAATCTATTCAATGCCGCTCAGACCCCAAGAGATATAAGGGGCCTTAGAAGCCACTAAGTCACACCCACCACAAGCGCCCCTTCCCACACGTAACTGTCTCCCTGCTCCGCCTAAGGCGAGGGTCCGGGGCTTTCCTAGGTCGCCCTCCAAGCCAACTCCTTGCCCCAAAGCCTCTCCTTTTTAACCGGGCCTCCAGTTCCCGCGCTTCCCCAACCTGCCTTAGGGCTCCCCACCCTTAAGCCTCCCCCTCTTCTCCAGGGCTCCGCTCCGAGGCTCCACCGACTTCTTCCCTTCCTGGAGGAAGCCCGGAGTCTGGCGCCGCCCGAGCCCACCCCACCCTCGCGCCCGGCCCCTCACCTGCAGCGTAGCACGCTCGGGACGCCACCGCCGCCACCTCCAGCCCCTCCGCTGCTGCCGGCGCCAGCTGTCCTGCACCAGCGCCCACAGCGCGCAGGCGCTTGCGCCTGGAGCCCACTTAGTCCGCGCGCGCCTCGGGCGGGGCGCAGCGCGCTGATTGGGCGCCTCGCGGAGGCGGGACCGGGATTGGGTCCTGGCGGCTGCCGTCTGCGTGGCGGAAGTGGGAGGGGTCCGCTCCCAGGCGCATGCGGGAGGGGCGACCGTCGGCCGGCTCGGGAAGCGGGGCTGGTTAGAGGAGGTGGAGCGTAACTTCTGCTGGGGAACGCTGTTGTCGGCGCGGAGTGGGTGTGAACTTGGGGGTTTTGGGCCTCCGGTGGTTGGGTTCGGGGGTGAGGGCAGAGGAGAGTAGCCTATAACGCCACACAAAGTGGAGGGGACTGAGAACTTAAGCTTGCCTCACCCTAAAGTGGCCTGGTGGACCTGGCTTGCGAGGTGGGGAAGAGGGAGGGCCCGAGCCCAGAGGGGTGGTTGGAAATGGCTTTAAGGCAGGGCTGGAAGTTGATTCTGGGGCGGAGTTTCACGACTGGACAAGTGATGGGAGCTTTGGGGGTAAGTCTTGGTACTTAGGTTTGAGGCATCGAAGTGGGGCGCAAGGGACAAGCAGAAAACGCAGCTCCGGCCTGGCTCTGGAGATGGGAGTCAAGGATTGTTTAACTATCATTAGCCGGCCTGGCTCCCCTTCTTGCAAGGGGCGCTTGTTCTCTGAAATGTTTGAAAGGAAAGAAGGGCCGAGGCTCTTCTGACAACTTAGTCCCAGGAGGCATTTAGCGAATTGAGAGCCTGAGCTCCCAGACTAAGTGGGAGAAAACTCGCGCGGGGCCCTGAAGTCTTTGCCCTTCCCACCCGCAGGCCGCTACGATGAGGTTAAATCAGAACATCTTGCTGCTGGGGAAGAAGGTGGTGCTGGTACCCTACACCTCACTGCACGTGCCTAGGTAACGCGGGATGCAAGCCAGCTCTACAAGGTGCAGCGAGCAGGGTCAACCTCCTTTAGTCCAAATCTCAAAGGCCATTTCCTCTGAGAAGGAGAAACATGGGTGTGAGAAGTAATTACAGGAAAAAGAAATCTGAAGCGAGAACTATGACTCTCCTGTAGGAAGTCACCCATCCCCCTGCTTTTCCCTTTCACCCTCCCAGCTTCCTTTTTGGCCTTTCAGCAGGAACTTATTTTATGTAAACTAAATGCATGTAAGAAACCAAGAAATGGTCGTCGCACCTACTTGTAAATTAGTGACATATACTCAGTTCCTGGGGGCTTCATGTTAGCTTGTCCTAAAAGTGAGCTGGTGGGTCATTCTGATGTCTGGTTGGAAAGGCCAGGGCTGAGTTGCAGGGTGGGACTCTTGGGGCAGCTGGCACAGTCTGGTAGACTGGCCTGGTGGTGGTGTAGGGGTGTTCTCTACTTGTAGGTTTCCTTTTGGGAGATTCCTGGTGCCCAGCCTTTGGGGATCTGTCCAGATTTCTTTGCTGAGTTTGGCTTGCCATACATGTCCCCTGAGGAAATTTGAGAATGTTTGGCCTCAGACTGCTCCTCTGCATTGACCCCCGAGACAGGATGGGAAGCTGGACAGATAGAACTCCTGACCCCTCCTGCTGTTGTCTTGTGGGCCTTGTGCTGTGGCCATTGCCTTAGGAACCATTGTACTCCTTTCTTTGGGTCTTCCATGAGTCCTGTGTTAGCCCTGTAGGGTTCACCCTTCTACCATCCATTTCTTCATCTCATAGTGTCAGACCCACGCTTCTGAATCAGCCCTGCCTGCCAAAGGCCATCCCTCTGTCCCTGCAGGTACCACGAGTGGATGAAATCAGAGGAGCTGCAGCGGCTGACAGCCTCCGAGCCGCTGACCCTGGAGCAGGAGTATGCAATGCAGCGCAGCTGGCGTGAGGATGCGGACAGTGAGAAGTGGAGGCCCTGGGCTGGGCTGGTCGCGGGAGGGCTGACTCCAGAGGCGGTCTCCAGGTTCCCTCCCGTTCTCATTCCCAGCTGTAGCCCTTCTGGAGCCACAGGAGCCTTTTGGAAAGTACTTCATGAAAAGCCTCAAGGTGCCTGAAACCCTCAGACTCTGATGACCACTGAGGCTGGTCCATGTGGCTGATGCTTCTGTCCTCTTCCCCACTCACTGCACCAGGCTTGGAAGGATTTAAAGTATTTGGGGCTCTGGCTGTAATTGAGGCCTGGCTTCTCATTTCCTTTGCTGCAAGCTCAGTGTAGTTACTGCTCTTTGGGTCCCCCACTTTCTGAGAATACGGGTAAAAGCCATCATTTTCGAAAACGATGTTTGGAAAAAGCCGTTGTTTCCTGCAAGAGGCAGATTTAGGCTTTGGAATCAGCCGAAGGAAGCCCTGGGCCCCCCCCCCTTTCTCCCACCAGACTCAGAGATGGTCGTTCTCTGGCTTGGGTCGGAAGACTGTCCTCACTGCATTTCTTTAGGGAGTTAGGTGATAACCCTGTTGCCTCCCTCCTCAGAGTGTACCTTCATTGTGATGGATGCAGAGAAGTGGCAGGCCCAGCCGGGCACCACTGAAGAGAGCTGCATGGCGGGAGACGTGAACCTCTTCCTCACAGATCTAGGGGACCCCTCCTTGGGGGAGATTGAGGTCATGATTGCAGGTTGGTTCCACTTGGCCCTGCCTGCTCTCCCTTCTGGCCCTCGGATCTGCTGAACCTTAAGCCAGCCAAGGCTGCACAGGGACCTCAGAAAGCCCAATGGGAGGCTCTGGCTGGGGCAGACGGCCACTCGGCACCCATGCTTAGCTGTGAACTTAACCTTTAGTTTTTAGGGTCTTCAAACTTCAGTCCGTCCCATTTTGAGGGTGTGCTGGGGACGCTCCAGATATAGTCTTGCCTGGAGCATCTTCCCATGCTGCGGGAGGAGCCCATCCAGTTTGTGTCCTTGGTCCTTAGCCTTCTGCTGAGGGGTTGAGGCGGCACACTGAGGTTCAGGGATCAGCTCTGGGTCAGGTTACGGGGTGCATTCAAGCTGAGACCTTGGGCAAGTCATTTACCTTCTCATTGCCTGTGTACTTATCTGCAGAATGGTAATATTTACAAACTTTGTAGTGATGGGGATTAAATGAGATCGTATCTGGTAACTCCCTGCTCTGGAGCCTGGCACGTGGTGTCAGTGATTATACTGTTTTCTCCTAGAGCCCGACTGCAGGGGCAAGGGCTTTGGCACTGAGGCTGTTCTCATGATGATGTCTTATGGTAAGAAGTCGGAGCGGGCAATGTAGGGAGATGTGGCCAGGCCCCAGATGAGGGCTAGCACATGTTGGGAGTGAGCCTTCAGGCCTGGAGGGGGTGGGGGTAGGGGTGTGACAAGTGCCTCCACCACAGACCGGGACAGGAGGGGTGGAGTGTGCTGGAGGGACCTTCATCCTGCAGCTTGTCCCTCTCTGATCTCTGTGAGGAATGACCAAGCTAGGTCTGACCAAGTTTGAGGCTAAAATCGGGCAAGGAAATGAACCGAGCATCCAGATGTTCCAAAAACTTCACTTTCAGCAGGTAAGGGTGTCACCGGCAGGAGGGTGAAGCCTGGGTCTGGGTGGTGGGGTCTGCTGGTGCTAGAACTTGTGGCTGTAACTTAGCCGACCCTGATTTCTCTGGCTCACTAGGTTGCTGTGAGCAGCGTCTTCCAGGAGGTGACGCTCAGACTGACGATGAGTGAGCCAGAGCGGCAGTGGCTTCTGGAGCAGACCAGCCACGTGGAAGAGAAGCCCTACAGAGATGGCTAGTGGGAGCCCCGCTGACAGAGCCCTGCAGCAGGAGGCGAACGGATGGAGCCTTTGGGGCCGAGTGCTCCTGGTCCTGCTCCAGGCTGGGAATCTCCTCTCAGGGCCTTTCAGACTCTGGGCCGGACTTGCCCTCAGACTGGCAGTATGGCTGAGGGACTCCAGGGCGCCCCTCCTCCCAGCCAAACGTGCACTCAGATTCCGGGAACCTGGAGTGGACAGCACGAATCCATGGGAGGAGGCAGGGTGGAGCTGGAGCCGGAGCCGAAGGGTGCCTGGTGAATAGGCAGGCCCTCCCTTTCCCCTGGGAGGCCAGAGGTGCCGCCCTGGGGCTGAGGCCCTGGCCGGGAGTGAAGCACACTGCATGGCCAGCTTTCCGTTTCCTCGTGGGCCCGTGTAGACGTGAGCCCCTAGGAGGCCCAGCCAGCAGTGCCCGGTCCAGCGTGGGAGTGACAGGCAGGGGTAGCTCAGTGCTCTAGGCTGGGTGTGACCCTGGGAGCTTTGGAAATGAATGAGCTTGGCCCTGTTAGGAGAGAGATGGCTTGGAAAGTGGGCGAGTGTCCTTGCTCCTCCTTTCTCTTCTCTGGAGCCAGTTTTGAATGTTGAATAAATTAGTTTTGGACACAGCTTCTTGTGGCCGGATCAGCCCTCTGCTGAAAGCTTCAGGCCCCCTGCTCTCCACTCCTCACCCTCACCCCTCTGGGAGAAGCTGCGCCTGACGAGGCCACGAGGGGGCGTCCGAGGCACAGGTTCTGGATGATCAGGCTGCCTTCAGAGGGGCTTAACAGGCAGAGCTGGGCCAGGTCTCCCCACCTCTGAGGAAGGGGGACACCCTTTGACTTCTCACCGTCCTCAAACCCTGTTGTAATCTGGGGTGGCCATCCAGAAAGGCCAGGCAGGTTTCAAAACACAATCGTGGTAGAGAGTCTTGAGGGCACCTAGGATATTTCTGAGGGGAAGAAGCAATCCCAGGCCAGTTGAGGTGGCTTGCCTGAGGCCTCCTGATGGCAGAACCCGAACTGTGGCTGAAGCCTCCCAGCTCCCAGTCCCCTTGATTCTGCCAGCTGACACCAGGCTATGCATGTAAAAAAAAAAGAATCTAAAACATGCCTGAATCTAAGACACAAACTTCGCTTGCTCGGTCCCCCTTTGTACCATGTCCCCAGCCCCGTAGCATTGGGGTTCCCTCTGAGCCACCTGACCTTTCTTCCTGTCTTCAGCTTAATCAGGGTCAAAAGTAGCTTAGGGCTTCCCCACCCAGTAGATGATGTAGTCGTCAGGCCTGCTCACCTGTGGGGGCCTCCATCCGGGGTCAAAGGGTGGGGGCAAGGGTGGAGGGACCAGGCCAGGCCCGGCTGAGCCGGGCTTGGGGCAGCTGGTGCTAATGAGGGGCTTTGGACACAAACCCAGAGGTCAGGATGGCTGGAGAGCGACTGGCCTTTCTGTCAACCCTAGGGCCTCACAGGTCCCCTCCCTGGTTCGCTAGCCCTCTTCTTGTTCTCAGTCCCAGGAACCTGTTTTCTGAGGTCTCCTGGTTGGGTGGAGTAGCCCGGGGCCAGCTTCCCTTCCTTCCCTCTGAGCACCTCCTGGCCCAGCAGCCTCAGCTCTCAGGCCACCCTAGCAGACCCCTAGGATGTGGCCTCAAGAGCCAGAGGTAAGCCAGAGACTCTTGAGGGCACCTAGGATATTTCTGAGGGGAAGAAGCAATCCCAAGCCAGTTGAGGTGGCTTGCCTGAGGCCTCCTGATGGCAGAACCGGAACTGTGGCTGAAGCCTCCCAGCTCCCAGTCCCCTTGATTCTGCCAGCTGGATCTCTGGAGGAGGAATAGGGCATTTTGCCCTTGGCGAGTCCCCCGCACCCCACCTGCCACGGGGCCCAGCACCTGGGTTTGTTTTCCCCTAGGCCTGGACAACTGCCCTCCAATCAGGCCCAGGCTAGATAAGATAAAGTATCTGGCGCCAGCTCAGGCCACTCCTGGGAGTCCTGCACCCCACTGGCTGAGGGCGGCAAGATCAAAGCCTAGTCTTCACAGTCCCAATGGGCTGTAGCCAGGATTCACACGTTCCGCCCTCCTGGAATGAGGGAGGCTCAGAGCCCTCAGCAGGTGGGTCTGGGCTCGCACCTCCCGGATACCCATCCGTCTGGATGGAGCCTGTGCGTGTCGGACAGCTACAGGCCGAGGCCTTCTGGTTAGAGCTGCCCACCTCCCACTGGCGGGCTTGGGGTCCCAGGAAGCCGTGGACCACCCTGTCCCTCCAGCCTTACCTTCTCAGCCAGAGGCCATGCTGGGAACACCTGTCCACCATTTCTCAAGGCCAGGAGGCCAGAGCTCTAAAGGAACACACACAGCCGAGGAAGTTTGGAGAAACCAGTTGAATTTCTGATGGGGTTTCCTTATAATTACAATGGTGGTGCCTGGCTCAGCGCTGGGCAGGGGCTGGCCAAACCCTCCCCCTACCTGCCCAGCGTTCTGGGGTGGGAGTAGAAACAAAACAGTTTAAGGCCGAGGCCACTGCTATGTCCTGGATGCAACAACCTGGAAAATCATATGAATCAGGAAACAAGTATCCCTCTAAACTCTGCAATACTGCACTCTTAAACAAATCAAATGACAAAAATACGATGCTCAACCCACAGCTCTCAGGGTGATGTGCTTGCTGAATTCTGAGTCCTTGATCAGCCCCAGACCCACTCACCACTTGGGGTCATGATGTCTCACCTGGTCCCACAATTCTTGCTGGGTGGAGGTCCCTGTGATGTCCCAGGTGGAGTGGCAAAGGGACACCTGACAGGCTGAGGCACTCAGGAGGAGGACAGAGTCTGCTTTTTGATTGGGGTAGGACAGAAAAACATTCCCTTTCTCTGCGGTAAGGGAAGAACACAGTTCTCTAGAAAAATCAGATTTGCCAAGGGGGAGATGCTGGTGCTGATTTGCATGTCATTCGTGGGTAAGTGGGCGAAGGGAGGGAGTTAGATCGGGGTGTGGGCCCAGCTCGCCAGCTTTCCTGGGTGGCCGGGGCAGGCCCTCAGAGGTTGCTGAAGAGTTCGTTTTTCTTGCTCCAGTCCATCTGCGGGGCCCGTTTGTTGCTGCGCTTCTGGTGGGCCCTCTCTTTGGCCACGGCCAGGGAGATGTTGAAGTCTGGGATGGGGTCGGAGGAGGAGGAGGTAGATGAGGGTACAGTGGAGTCTTGTTTCTTGGGGCTGTCTTGGGAATTCAGCTGTGAAGAGCAAGGGAGGCAGAGAGCGGGAGTCAGTGCCTGACGAGGCCTCCTGGTCCTCGGCCTGGGTGAGGTGGCTCCCTTGGACCAGTGCCCAGGGAAGTTGGGTCACAAGAGTAGAATGTGGCTCAACATGTGACTTCTAAGACAGGCTGGTGCGTGCCAGGAACGAGTGTGGCCTGGGAGTGGGCTTCTAGTAATTTGGTGCCACCCCCCACCCGCCCAGCCGCCTACCTCCTCGCTGGTGTCACTGGAGGTGGATCTTGCCAGGGCTGGCCTGGGGTTCTCAGATGCTACCTCGGCCAGGGCTTCATAACTGTTCTCCTGGCAGAGAGAGGACAGGTGTGGGTTGGTGGGGGTGGGGTGGTGAAGTCCTGATAGGTTCCTCAGCCTGAGAAGTTCCACTTGCACCCTCACCATCCACCCCACAGCCCCACTGAGCCTGCCAGGGGCCCTCAGGGGATTTACATTTTCACATTCTTCCAAGGATCAGAGGCAGCCTGGTTCTTGAATTGGGAATCAGCTGAATTGCCCACTTCCCAGTCCTCCCAAGGACAGATTTGCCTTTTGGGCCAGTGGGGCTTTCTGGAGCGTGGGGACACTGGGAGCCTCCTTATTTGGCATGGGGAACATCTGTGATGCGCCCTGAATCTCCTGTGGCCCCCCTGACCATTTACTTGGACTTGACCCCAGGAATCTTGAAACCGTAACCCCAAAGCAGCCAAGAATGGCTTTGAAAGCATAAGATGCATGACAGCTCTAGACCCACAGATGGAACAACAGGAGGTTCAGGTGGCCCAGGGCCCCCTCCCCTTCCTTTGTGCCCCAGCAAGAGCCCCTGGGGAAGGGAAGCCTTTGAACAAATGTTGCAGAAAGCTCCGCTCTGTGGTCCAGCTCCGAGTCGGCCTGTCCCAGAGCGAAGGCCTTGGCCAGGGCTTCAGCTTGGCGCTCAGCCCCTGCCTGGGTTCCTGTGGCCTCAGCTAGCACCGGCCCCGCCATCTCTTCCCCAGCCTCCACTGCCTTCCCGTCCCTTCTGCCGGGGAGGAGGGGTGGAGGGGCTTTGTTCTTCCAACCCAGACTGGAAGTAGCAGCGGCCGGGCAGCATGCGGCCAGACACTGAAGCTCTGTTCTTGGGGGGAAGAATGGCCTCCTCTGTGCGGTGGGGAGTTGGAGGTGGGGCTTGTCACCCAGGATGGCGGGCTGCAGAGGGGCGTGCCCGGCCTCTCCGTCTGGACGGCCCTGGTCCTAGGCAAGGGCCGAGGCTACACCGGCAGTTGTATGGCTTGGAGCTCCTGAGCCTGACAGCTGTCCTCCCAACCACACCACCTTCCCCCTTCTCCCGCAGCCCTGGACTGAGAGCCAGAGAAACAGTTAGGGGTCTGCTTTTACCTTCTGGATCTCCCCATTGGTAAAGGGCTCGGGCAAGGGACCTAGTGAAGGAAAAACACAGAGATGAGTCCAGAAGCTCTGGGAAATGTGGATGGGGTGGAGCACGGAGACGTGAGCAGTGGGAGCTGGGCAGATAACTAGATCTTGTGCCTTGGGACAGTGTTTAAAAGTCTCTTGACTGCAACTCACTGTTAAGTACAGTTGACATTTTGACAACCCAGCAGCACACACAGAGACTGTGTGAGTGTAACACAAGTTTCACAAAACAACTTGCCCTTACTACATCCCCCAAACCTTACGCTCATTACGTCACAATGCTCTGATTATTTCCTATTCAATTTCATGAAAGAAATGTGCTAGGCTCTGCCTACTAAATTAATGTCCTGGACCACTGATGGGTAAGAAGCTGCTGGAGAAGAGCACTGTGCTAGGTGGGATTGAAATTCCCGGCTGGCTACCTAAGAATCACCAGAGAAGCTTATTAGAAATAGATTCCCGGGCCTTGGCACCAGAGCTTCTGACCCCATGGGCCTGGGGCAGGACTAGGAATCAGTGTTTTCCAAATGCTTCCTAGGTGATGGCGGTGTCACCAGGATTAGAACCACAGCCAGGGTGTGGGAAATCATCCCAACTCGTACCTGCCAGTGTGGAGATAAGGGGATGGGGGCTCAGGGCAGGGTTCTGGGTGTGCCCCCCACCCAGCAAAAGTGTGAAACCTGGTGGTGACAGGAGGGGTCGGAGGGAGAGACCCCTGGCCTGGGGTCACCCTTGCTGGGCTCACTCAGGGTAGAGGCCCCATGTGGTTGCAAGGGGGCTGCCTCATCTCCAGGGACTGGTCAGCCTGGGTGGACTTCTTCTGAACTCTTAGCTTCACCTTTCCCCTTGCCCTGCACTGGAGGCCCGAGCAGTCAGGTATACCCGACTCTCACCTTTTCCTCCCTTTTCCTCCCTGGTCCAACATCCTCGGCCAGACCAGGGACTGCGGGGACACAGGGACACTCACTTTCCCACTGCCCCCAAGCCAGCCTCTTCCCTGTGAGCTCCAGACTGTTTCATAGCGGGCAGGGTGAAGTCCTGGGGTGGGGTGGAGGGGGCACATTCCTCTCTATGGGACACCCCCAGTTACATCTAGTTGCGGGGACCGGGTAGAAGACACCACCCTGAAGAAATCAGGGGGGACACTAGAGAGACCTGCCCCTGGCCTCTCCCTGTGCAGGCCCTCTGGCCAGAGGCTGCAATCACCCTAGTTCCCAGGGTCCTTTCCACCCCAAGAGGGAAGAATGTGAAGGCTGATGACTTGGGGTTGAGGGGAGAAGGATGCTGGAGGAGGCGGGGAAGGTATTTGAGGAGCTGAGTGGAATCCAGATCTCTGCTGTGTCTTCCACATATCATGTCCCCAAAAGCAAGGCTGGTTCCCTGGGCCTCAGTTTCCCCCTCACTAAGGAAGGGGATTATCTGAGTTACCTGGTCTCCATGAATTTGGGAGACAAGGGTAAGGTGACACCCCACCTCTCACGCCCAGTGTCTGCTAGGGACTTCCAACTGACCCATCCTGCCTTCTAGGAACCCCTAGCACCCTAGATTGGGCTAGATGTGGACTAGGCCTTCCCCATTGGGTCCCTCCAGCTAGGGATCCAAGCCTGTGGCAGGACCTTTGTATGGACCCCCAAACACACAAATATAACCCTGACACCCTGAGGGAGGCCCCACCTACTGCAAAATCCAAAGAGGTTCCATCCCCCAACCCCTGCTCTGGAGCCATCTTCCCAGGGAGAAAGTCCAGACCAGGGAGAAGAGCGCTGCTTAACTCCTTGCCTTGGTCTAGCAGCCCCGCCCCCTTTGGCTTGGACTCACGCACGGGGAAGTGCCAGGCTTGGCAGGGTGATGGTGGGGGATGGGGAGGGCAGGGGCCCAGGGACCAAGGGGGGACCCACTGCTCTCTAGAGCCAGCAAGCCTGGGTTTCCAAGACAACCTGAGAGAAGGGAGGGGAGGCACTGGGCCCCTGTCATTGGACTCTGATCTGACCAAGCAAAGGCTGGAGGCCTCCCCAGAGTTAACCCTTTCCTTGAATCAGCACTGCCCTGAGAACATGCTGGGGGTGGAGGGGTGGGAAGCTCAGGCCTCCCTAGTTGTTGCAGCTTTGGCCCAGGAAGCAGCAGCTCATCCCATCTTGCCATCCCTCAGGCCAGCTTACCACTGTCATATGCCATCCTCAGAAACACACTGCCAGTCCAACTATCTCTCCCAACCCACAACCCTGGGCCTCCCCCACAGGACATGGGGGTGCACTGAAGCAGGAAGCTGTCCATCCCTCACCTGGGACACAGTCAAGTCTAGAACCCTGGCCAACACCCCTGACGTGGGGCCACGGCCTCGCCAATCAGCTCACCGGTCAGGTGCTCCTGAGATGGGATCACTTTGCATTTCTTGAAGAACTCGTCGGTCTCCTTGTCCACCACCAGCAGCTTCGTCTCGTCCCCACCAGCTTTGATAGCAGATACCACATCCCCGTGCTGCTTGCCCTCCATACAGACCCCGTTCACCTGTGAGTGGGGGCAGAGTTACCGGCACAGTTCTGGGGGGTTAGGGTGAGGAGGTGCAAGTGACCTTCTTCATTGTCGGCCAACTGGCAATCTGGGGACACTGAGCCCCACTGACCTGTAGAGGCCAAGTGGTCCTCCCACTTGACAGGCAGATGGGAGGCAGGACACGTGGGAAAAGCCAAAGTAAATATTCAGATGAGACTAAACAAACACAGCTGTGACCGGAGGGCTGGGCAAGGTTTGGGAGGCTGGGTTGGGCCCCAGCTCTTCTGTGTACTTGTCGACTTCCCTCTCTGGGCCTTGGTTTGCTCACATGTAAAATGAGAAGTCTGGGGAGAGCTGATCTTCCAGCTCTAAGGTTCTAAGACTGAGATTCTGGGACCTGCCCAAGGCATTTGGGTCACGTTTCCTCTCCTGTTGAGCACAGCACACGTGCCTCACAGCCTACTTGGGAAGAGGATTTCATCCGCCCATCCCCGTCCCTATGCCTGGCCTTGAGGACTCAGGCAGCAGGAAACGCTAGGGGCCCCAGATAGCTACCTGGATAGACAGGTGAATCAGGGGCTGCGCTCGGTGAAGAAGAGCCCAGGGGAGGTGGGGAACGAGAGACGTCAGTCCCTTCACCCACCCACTCACCACCTTTCCATCTCCCCTCCCGCCCACCTGCCCGCATCTATGGGCTGCCTGGGCCCCAGGGGCTAACCAAGGAGCAGAAGGTGTGATGGCTGCCGGGAGGTGCTCATCCATGTGGAGGAATCGGGAAGGAAGAACCTGGGAAGAAGGCAGGAAGCATTACCTCCACAATGCGATCCTGGGCCTGGAGCCCCGAAGCTTCGGCCGGTGAGTCTGGGTCCACTGACCGGATGAACTGGCCTGGCTTGGACTTGTCACTGTGCAGGTTGAAGCCATAGCCGTTGGTGCCCCTCTTCATGGTGCAGAGCCGAGGCCGAAGCTCACGCTGTGGGGATAAAGGAAGGTCCGTGTCACTCTAGTGTCCTGGTCCTACTCTCCCTGCCCTGTGACTGACCCCACGTCCCCATCAAGAAAGAGCTGTCAATAAGGCGAGTCTGCTTAGAGCCTACACAGCAATGTGACAGAATGCTGGCCTGGGACTCAGAAGACCTGCATATAGAGACCTGGCGTTGTAGCAAACTGCCTAGGCGACCCTGGGCAACAAGGCCCCTATCCAAGCCTCAGTTTCCTCTTCTGGCAAATGAGGGGTGAACCAGATTAGCTCAAGTCCCACTTTTGACCATCTAAGGTTAATCATGTTATTTTGATTGCTACCTTGTCCCTCCTACCAAAAGTTCAGTCTGGCCCTCCTGAGCGGCGGGGTAAGTAGCACCCCTGCCAGTCTGGCTGGGTACCTGAGACATGTGATAGGGGACCCCAGACCCTGTACCTCATTGTCTGCAACAGGGAGGCAGAGGCAGGTGTTTACTGAAAGCTGCTCAGCATGTTTACAGTAAAGCTCTTCCTCACCCACACGGCTCCTGTCTTCCCCACCACGACAAGTGGCCCAATTAAAGGGAGCCGGGGGTGGGGAGGAGCAATGACCACAGACCGGGGGTGGCACAGCCGGGGTCCCTGGACAAGACAAGGATATCCCACTGGCAGCACCAAGACTGGCCTAGCTGAGGGAAAAGGCAGCAACAGAACCCCAGAGATCCTGTTGGTCCCCCAAGAAGCCTGAATGGGGAGGTGGGGCTGGGCTAAAGGGAGCCCAGTGTAGCTGCAGTGGTGGCCTGGACAAGGTGACCTATTGAAAAGGCACAAGCAGATTTCTCGTGAGCACTCAGACACTTAGCTGAACGTTTTTTTACCAAATGTTTGCTCCACCTTGGCAGCTGAGCTTAGAAGCTGCAGGCCTGGGACACGTGGACAGGATGGAGGGAGGACGTGTGAGCGGGCAAGAAACTGAAACCTTGACCAGAAGCCCAAGCGCCAGGACTGACTTGGGGTCCCTCTCCCCCTCCTCCCAGGCCTGGGGCAGGGCCGCAGCAAACAGCTTGCACGCTCTGGGTTACCCCTGGACCCCAGACAACGAGCAATGGCTGGAGTCAAGGCCAGGCCCAGGTTCCAGTTTCCCCACTATGTGACCTGGGGCAGTAAAGTCCTTCTCAAGAGCTTCAGGTGCCTTATTTATAGACCATTCTTAGTGCCACCTGCCTCCCAGAGTTGCTGTGAGGCAGTGAGATAATTAACATAGGAGAGAACACTTGACAATTGTAAACCCCCTTGCGTACGGAGACTTTCTCACTGTTGTACACACTAATGAACAGTGAAACGAAAGTGAGAAGTGAGATTCTGGGGGCTTGGGTGGGGAGCCAGGGATGGGTGGGGAAGGAGAGAAGGGTTTACAGGTCGCCTGCCCCAACTTGCCAGCCCCAGGAGGAGGTGCCATCTGCAGTGAGACTCAGTCCCCACCCCTCCACTCTCGGGGGTGGTCAGAGGGTGACTTTGCCTTCCTTTAAGCGCAGGGGCAGATCTTTCTGTGTTTCAGGATGTTGATGAGAGGCCAACACAGGAAGGAGGGGTGACGGTTGGGCCTGTGGGTACCTTCATCTGGGCTAGAGGCCCCAGGCACCCCCTTTTCCCAAGTTCTCCTCATCCCTCTCCTTTTCCTCCCTGCAGAGCCCACACCAGCAGGCCCCGCGGATGCCTGCTTATCCGGGCCAGCCACAGCCGTGTGGGATCTTGTTCCTGGGAGTGAGTGAGGCTCTTCTCCTCTCAAGCTAATCCCTTCACAAAGCTGCCAGCCTGGCCCTCTGAAGCTGAAGCCGAAGCCGAAGCCTAAGCGAGCAGGAACAGGTCTGACCAGCTGCCACCACCAGGGCAGGCTCAGCTTTCTGCCCCAACCAGGCTGAGCTCCAGTGGCCCTGAGAAAGTGGGAGGGTGAATCCCGGGGAAGGAAGGGGGGAGCTCTGATGTCTCTGCTTCTTCCCGCTTGTCCTCACTCCAAAGAGCCTTCCCATAGCAACCTGGCTGGGCCTGGTCACCTCCCGCCCCCATCTTCAAGATGCGGAAACTGAGAGCAAGATGTTATGCGCACTGCCTGTTATGTTATGTCACACAGCGTCCAGTGGAGGAGGAGCCGGAACCCCACCGCTGTCTCTGACTTGGCCCTTAAGACCAAGTCCAGACCGGGAGGGGGCCCACTTGGAGCTGAGGCCTCAGCAGGAGTCACACACACTGGAGTGGCTCTCCCTGAGGTACCTGCAGTTTCTGTGGGGAGGTGCTTGGGAGCTGATGAAACCACAGCCTTCCTTCCGGGGGCTCAAAAGGCCTCTTGCAGCCAGAGCTACAGCCTGAGCTTGGGACAGTGACAAGGCGAAGGGCAGGCCTGGGCTGCTCTCCTGGCTGGCAGGGCTGCCCTGGCAGCCCCGTGGTGCCCATCTCCAGGCCCAGGTCTCCATGCTGCGGGCTTCCCTTACTGATCCTCAGCATATTTCACCCCAGGACTATGTGCCTGGTGACCTGTCATTAAAGCTGGAAGGCCTGCTTTCAGTCTTGTTCCCCTCTGCCGGCAGCAAGCCATGAGGGTGGGAAAAATGGGGGACCCAGCCTGAGGGGCTCAGGAGGGCCCTGCTGCTTCCTTCCCCCTGCAATGGGACCCGGTCCATTGCCCGCTGGGGCTGGGCAGGCAGACCGGAAGGTCCCTGTGGTTTTTTGATGTGTTCAGATACCTATAGAGCCCCCATCTAGCTCCCTCCTTTCCAAGATCTTGGAGACTCCCCGCTTCCCACAGTAAGGGCTGGGGGCTTCCCATTCTTTCAGGGAGACCAGCTTTGTTTCTCCCTCCCCTGCCCCCAGCTGTCTCCAGGAGGTGTCATTCCAGCTGCTAACTCAGCTCATCTCATTCTGGGTGGAGGCTGGTGCTGACAGGAGGCTCTGGGGGGAAGTCTCCCTGGGGACCTGTGGGGCTGGCCCAGCACTGAGAAGATGGGGAGGGGTCAGGCACTTAGTCTGAGCTTGAGCACCATTGCTCCTGGGCCTGTACCCCCAGAGCTGGGACAGGGCCTGGTGTGGCCCCCTGGAGTTCAGGAGGAGCCTCCCGCCATAGTGCTAGAGCGGTCCAGAGCTGGGGGTGGGGGGGTGTGACTTCAAGAGGCCCATGTTCCCAGAGTGTTCGAAGCCTCAGGTGGGACTCCCAGTGGTAACAGCTCCACGTGAAAATCAGGATCTGCTCAGTGAGGAGACTGGCAGAGACTCGAAAGCCAGAGGAAGGACCACGAGGGAATGGCGGCCAATGCGCAGGGGCGGCTGGGAGCCGGACGGGTCTGAGTGGCTCACTTCGAGAAAATGCCAGACGTACTTTTTGGCAAAGACCCTGCCAGGAGAGCTGCCCTCAGACTCTCCTGGGGCCTTCTCCCACTCTCAGGTTCTCCAGCTGTTCCAAATCCTAGCCCAGAACTGATGTGGCTGCCCCCCTCCATTCCTTCCTCTCCCCCAGGGAGTCCAGCTCCACCCCAAGTGGCCGCCCAGTCACCTCCACCCACGCAGCCCAGGGAGCGGATGGCGGGCACGGAATTCAATAGGCACCACCAGCAACCACCTGGAAAGCTGGGGAAAGTCGATACCATAATCCCAGTGACTGTCTCTGGGGAACAGGCCCGGGGCCGCTCCCTGCTCCTCCTCAGGGAAGGCAGCTGGGGGTGCCAACGCCCCACTGGGCCCGGCCCCTCCCTGGCCAGTGCCATGGTGAGGAGCCTGTAGAGAACAGCCTGGCGGCTTGGCTTGGCTTGGCTTCCCGTAAAGGGCAGGGCTGGAGGAGGCGGAGACCACCAGGGTGGCTGGGGGAACAATAGAAGTGGGCTCACCCCCACAACTGCCCTTCCCCCAGCCCAGCCCCAGCTAAGGGCTCTTGTTTATGCACCTATGAATGGTTCCCTGCTGCACCGTACAGGGAAATCAGCCTCAATAACGGGGTGAACAGGAAGGAGATGGGAGAGGTAGGGAGAAGGGGCCCTGGCAGTTCTGGTGGGGTGGGGGAGGGGGTAGGCTTGGGGTAAGGAACCACGGCTGCTCTGGAAGGCAGCTCAGTCCATTCCACGAGACTCTGGAGACACAGGCTTGGGTCTGGTGCCAGCTCTTCAAGGAAGCCAGGATGGAGAGTTGGCCCAGCCTGGGGTGACGCGTGACAGGGCAACATGGGGGTATTGTCCTTAGGGCAGGCTGGGAAGTGACCAGGAGCTCAGACCACTAGCCAGGATCCACAGCTCTAGACTGAAGGGATGCTCTCCTCCCTCACCCAGGGGAGGTAGTGACCTATGCCTTATGGCTCTGATGTGGTTCCATTTCACCCTACAGAACCCCCCCAGGTCTGTGCAGGCTGAGGAAAGTTAGACACCTCCATTTGCAAAAAGGGAGCTGCTCCTAGCCCCTGATCTTGGACTTCCTGTTTCTCAGTGGGAAGGCACTTTGCTGGAGCCCAGCAGGGTGGGATCCAGGAAGGAGACATAAGCTAAAGTGGGGGCTGCTTCTTCAACACCCACAAGCAGGAGCCCTGAGTCAGATCCCCCCTCTGGCTCTTTTCTCCTGGTGCTGTCCAGAGACGCACCTGAGGGAGTTTGGCTCAGGTCTCCCCAGGGCTGGGCAAGGCTGGGATGGAGCAGGCTGGTACGTGGGCTGCTGCCTGGCTGGACACCGTCCAGGCTGGCCACCCCCTGCTTGCCTGCCCAAGTCCTCCTCATCCCTCACCCACCTCCCAGAAGGTGCTGGATTTAACTCCTGTGGGCTGTCCCAAGAGGCTACTTGTAAGGACCTTCAGAGAGCTTGTGAAATTGGGGCTCTACTGAAATAACAAATAGCCGCTACTGTTTACTGAGCACTTACTATGTGCCAAGCACTGCACTAGGGCTTTATGTGTATTTTCTCGTTAAAACACAATTACAACCCTGTGAGGAAGGTATTATTGCCCTCATTTCACAGATGAATAAACTCAGCTTCAAACAGAGCACATAAATCGCTCAGCTCATAGGAGAAGGCAGGCTCTTAACTTATATCTAGACCAGCTATCCAATGGAAATATAATGCCAGTCACGCAGGTGTTAAAGAAAACCACAGGTCCAAAATGGTGTCACTCGTGCTAATAGCCCATGATACCAAACCTAGATTCAACACCTTATCTAACTCTAGTTTCAACCTCTCCAAGAAATATAATCTTAATCAACCAGTCTAGAATTTTCTGGTCAAGCACCAGTAAGGTAATCGGTCACCTGGGCCCTCTCCATCCTGCCCCCCCATAGAAAGAAGCAATCTATATCAGAAAAACCCTTCCCAAAGAAGATGTCAGGCCCCAAAATAATCTTTTCTTTTGTTTGATCAATAGCTCCCATGCTCCCCCTTCTTCCCATAAAAACCTTCCATTTTGCACAACACTTCGGAGCTCCCCTCTAGTTGCTAGATGGGATGCTGCCCAATTCATGAATCACTTAGTAAAGCCAATTTGATCGTGAAAGTCACTTGGTTGAATTTTGTTTTTTAACACAGGTAATTAAAAGTTTTCTAGCAGCCACATTAAAGGGTAAAAAGAAACGGGAGAAATTAATTGTAATAGCTTATTTTACACAATATATCCAAAATATTATCATTTCAACATGTAATACACTTAAAAAGTTATTAGGGGACTATTTTACATCTTTTTATTTGTACTAGGTCTTCAAAATCTGGTGTGCATTTAACTCGTACAGCATATCTCAATTTGGACTTGTGCACATTTCAGGTACGAAGAGCCACACGTGGCTAGTGGCTGTGGCAATGGCCTGAGTAGATCCTAGAGGTCTTACTCTCAACCCTTCGAACAGGGCACAGGGAGAGGCCAGAGCTCAATCACACAGCAGAGAGCAGCACCTGAACCTGGACCACAGGGAATCTGTATCACTTACCCTTTTCCAGGGCACAGAACCCTAAACATTGTCTAGGGGTCTGGGGACTTGGTGAGCTATTCTAACCCCTAGGGATGGCGAATGCAAGGCCAGGGCCAACAGTCAAGGTCAGCCTCCAGATAGGCCCTTTGTGCTCCAGGGTAGCCCAGAGATAGCAAGGGCGGGTTCTCAGGACCTGAGGGTGGAGGCAGAGCCTTGGTCACTAGACTGCCCACCCGGCCCATCACAGGAGAAGGGATAGGCCAGGAGCTACCTGGACCTTTTCAGGGAGATGGCTCAAGCAGCCTGAACTGATGTCACTCTGATGGGCAGAGACGCCCAGCTGGAGAGTCAGGCCCCTGAGCACAATCCAACTGTGTGGCCAAATGGATGTGCAAACAGACACTGGAGTCAGAGTGAGCTGGGTTCCAAGACACAGCCCTGAAAGTAAGAACCAGGGGCTGTATACTAAGGGCGAAAGAGACCCCATACGTGGCCTAAGAGGAGGAACCAACACACACGAGAGCACACACCCTGTCCATTTCAAATCCAACATCCTGCCGCTCGAACTCTGTTCTGTTCCCCCAGACATGGGAAAGAGGTTGGGAGGCTGCCGGCTCATGGTGCCCACCTACCCACCTTGTTACCTGGGGTGCCTGTACCATCTTTGCCTCTGGAATCAGGGTCAGGCAAGGTGGGCACTTACCCCCGCCGCCCGTCATCTCATCGGATCCCCCCACCAACCATGCAGGATGGGTGCCTGTGTCCCCATTTCACAGAGGTAGAAGCTGAGGCTTGCAGGGAACAATGAACAATTAGGGGCCCAGAGCCAGCCAGTTGGCAGAGCTGGGATTCACATGTTGATCTGGCTCACTCCTAGTTTTAAAATGGAAGCCGCTCATGGGCAAGAAAAAGGAGTGGGTAGGTTCTGTCTGGAATTCCGACCTCTGGGTGTGCTTGAGTCGTAATGAGGCCTGGGTGTGCTGGACTGAGATGATTTAGGACAAAGGTCCCGGGTGGCTATTATGCATTCATTTCAAAAATGTTACTGAGCCCCTCCCTGCTCTGTGCCAGGCACAGTGCTGGCGATATAAACACAAATCAGCCACAGTGGTTGCCCTGGGGAACTCTCCATGCAGTGATGGAGATAATAAAGAGATGATTCAAATACCGTGTGTTCAGAGCAATAAAAGATGTAAGGACAGGGAGCAGGAGGAGGCGGCGGGGACAGTCTCCTTGGGAGGTGAGAGGTCTTGGAGAGAGTGCCCAGTGGAGAGGGGGGCTGACGGGTTCTCCGGCTGAGGGAGGTCAGGAAGGGAGGGACAAAGACTGAGTGAATACGGTGTGCTAGAGGAGAATTTGGACCCTCGGTGCGGTGGGGTAGGCACAAGGGGGAGGTGGGGAGAGTCGGCTGCCAGATAGTGAAGGGCCGTGGAATATATGGTTATTCCACAATAGCGAGCCCTGATTGAGCATGTACTGAGTGCCAGGCGTGGTCACAGCTGCACCTGCCTAAGGAGGGAGGCAGCTCCAGTGCTACTTGCCCCATGGATAGGTGTGTAACAATCACTGTGAAATATTTAATTCAAATACCGGGCACTTACTGAGTACCAGACACTGAGCTTTGCAGACAGCCTCGTGTAATCCCGATAAACCCACCAGGCAGCTGCTATGGCCCCCAACTTACACAAGAGGAAATGGAGGCTTAGAGAGGTTAAGGAACTTGGCTTGAGGTGGCCCAGTGAATACAGCTGAGCTGGCTTAGGCCTGCCCAGCCACCACTGTGGGCCCATGTGCCAAGCACCAAGCTCACGGGTTTAGATCCCATCCTGTGACTGCAAGGTTATGAGCCAGGGAGCTGCTACTGCTCTCTCCCCATGGGTGTGGAGGTGGGGAAGCCATCGACAAAGGTGGGCAGAGCTGGAAGTACACCTCCTCTTCCTCCTAGACCAGTACTACAGGCACCCCTTGCCCTCTGCCCTGTATCGTCCTCCCAATGAGCTGTCACCTGCCACCCACAATCTGCAGAGCACTTTCCCCCATACCACCTTTTTCACTTATGAGGACTAATGAAGATGCCTTAACAGCACCCACTTTGCAAACAAATTCAGGCTACAACTAATCAGTAAACCATGAAGTGCTTTACGTAGGAGAGGCCTTTGAGGAAAAAAATAACACGATATTACCATTGTTTTGCAATGTCAAGGCAGGTCACCTGCATGCCCAGATTTCATGGCAATTTCCTACAAGAGGGATTTAACAGTACTGACTGGCTATGCATAACTCTAAAGGCAGGGGGGGTGGCGCGCTGCACAGAGCTGGGATTCAAATGCCTGGACATAAAGGAACTCAATTCAGTATTCCATAGGGGCATGAGTACTTCTGTTATTTATAAAATTCTAGAGAAGGTAGGTATCACTGTATTCCAAGGTCCCCATTTTACATATGGGAGAACCAAGTCTCAAAGAAGTTCTGTGATTTGCTTGTTGACCTGAAACCCCAAGAGGCCTGGCGACTGTGTCCCTGGGACAGGGGGACTGGGTAGGAGTGGTTCTACTCCCTTCTGCTGGCCTAACAAAGCACACACAAATGCAGGTGTCATACCACCACCTATGGGAATCTGATTCTGTGCTCATCCTGACAGCAGGAAGCCAAGCGTTGCTGTCCTTTCAGATGGGGGTGGCGCATGTGCTAGGTCCTCTACCACCCCCCCCAGGCCCTCTGGCACCCAGCAGCAAAACCAAAAGGGCAATGGGAGGAGCTGAACATGATGCAACTGCTGGGGGAGGGGGTGTGCTACTTGTGTGAGTGCCAAAGTTCAAAAAAATAAAAGAATGGCAAATCAATGCCCTCAGCACAAAGTTCAAACTGTATTTCTGCCCGGGACCAACTCCCTAGTCTCTGACCCCTGGCAGGGATGCTTTGACTCCTGCCCCACCCTTGCCAATGCCGGCTTGGCAATGGCAGGAAGTGGGAGCCTGGAGGCCCTGGCATTCCGGGCACTAGGAGCTCCGGCTGGACAGGGCTCCTAGTGACCTCACTTCCTTCACTTCCACCGAACCAGTTGGTCCTCTCCGGCTCCACCTTCTACCTTAATGCTAAACTGTACCCTTTCTCTGTCTAGGGGAGGCTCCTGCTGGCACCAGACACCTGCGCCACACACTGCCACCAGGTGGAGAGCTGCTGCAAGCCATATAGGCCCTGCTCCCACAGTCTGCACCAAGACCTCCCCCTTCACTCTCTGGGGACAGGAGGCTCAGCACAACTTGTTTTGCCTCTGCTCCTCCTGCAGCTGACCCAAACTGGGATCGTTTAGGGAAAAACCAAACATGGGCAAAAAGCAACCAGCCTGCTTGGCTGTCGGGGCACTGGAGTGAGTCAGACGATGCCAGGGCAAGACCACCTGCCCACAGCATGCTCCGCTGGCCCCTGCAGAGCTGCGTGCCCCGGGACCACTCCCTCTCCTCCTTCCCCCTCAGCCACCTTTCTCCTCCTTCAAGATCCTCCCTCCCCGCCGACACAAGCTAGCGCTTACTCCTCACATTCCTGAGAATCATAAATCCTCCTGGGCGGCAGAGCCGCCGCCGCCGCCACCACCCCCGAGAGGCCTCTGCACCTCCTCCCCGCACCCCACCCCCCACTTCGCCCTAAGACGGTGGGGCTTCCTCTGTCTTTCTTAGAAGTCACACTGGACTTCAGGAAGAGGATGAAGTCCAGCCGGGCTGAAGATGAAGTTAAGGATACACACACCCGTGGGCTGGAGGGTAAAACCCTGCCTGCGACCCCTGCCCTCCCAGCGCCAGGGTTCCGCACAGAAAGGGAGTTGTTATTCCTCTAGCTTTTTGAAGTCGGGGCCGCACTCACTTTACCCCAGCTTCTGTTACCACCCACAGGGACCGTGGAGGAAGCTGGCAACTATGCGGCGGCTAGAAGTAGGATAGCCGAAGAACCGGCCCGGAGAGGGTGGGACTAGAGGATTGCGAAAAAACGAGAGCAGACACCACCAACAGAGCCGAGGAAACGGGGACTGGATTTCCCTGAGTCGCCCTCCCTTCCCTCACTTCCAAAGGCCAAGGGACAAGAGGTGCAGGTGGCAAAGAAGCTCAGAGTCCAAGCGAGTCTGGAGAGGGGGTGGGGGTCGTGGGACGCAGCCCCAAGCCTGTAACTGCCAGTGAGCCCGGTAGGCGGGCGGAAGCAGTCTCCCCCTCGAGGATCGAGTTTCAGAAAGACAAGGCGGGCGCGGGGCGCTTGGGTCTCTCCCCCATCCTTCCCTCCCACGCCGTTCCAGCCTCGCCGCCCGGCCCAGCCCGCACTTACCCGCTCGGGATGGCTCTTCTCGGCTTCACGCGGTTCCTGAGCGGCGGCCTGCGGCTCATTTTCGCCGCCAGCCTCCTGTGTCTCGGCGGCGGCCGGAGGCTCGGCCTGCCTGGGCCCTTCCTGGACGCGCAGCAACTCTTCCCGGACCTGGACGCCCAGCTTCTGCAGCCGCTCGTCGGTCTCGGGATCGACCACCAGCAGACGCACCGCATTGAGCGCCGCGCGGATGCGGCTCACCACTTGCTGATGCGTCTCCTTCTCCACGTTCTCTCCGTTCACCTCCACCAGCCGGTCTCCCGCCAGCAGCCCCGCCCTCTCGGCCGGCGAGCCGGGTTCTACCAGCCGGATGAACTGGCCCACCTTGCCCTTCTCCCCGTGCAGATGGAAGCCATAGCCGTTCGGACCCTTCTCCAGGCAGCAGAGCCGGGGCAGGGGTGCCCCGGCCGCCGCGTCAGAGCTCATCTCGCTCTACGATGGCTCAGCGGCGCTACGCAGGGTCCGGTAGGGGTCCGAAGACTGCACGGTCCAGTCCTTTTCCCAGCCCTGCGGACTGCGAGGCTGGAGGGAGCGCGGCCACAAATCTCCGCGCCGGCAGAACGAGCAGGTGTCCCGCGAGCCGCAGCAGTGAACTGCGAGGAGCCAAAAAAATAACTCGTAGACCAATCCCCGTCCCGCGCGGCGTCTGAGCGTCCCAGAACCCGCCCCGGACCTTATTTAGGAGGCGGGGCCGCGCCGAGGGTGTGGACCACCTCGGACCAATCAGGGACCACGGGCAGGGGGAGCTCTGGCCGGGTGAACGACGCCGGCCAATGGGAACGCGCAGGGGCGGTGCCCTGCGCTCGGCCCGGCGCCCCGCGGCGGGAGAAGAAAGGGCTCAGGAAGTGGAAGTGTTTGTTACCAAGTGGCCGGAGTTGAGGCGGGGGGCGGGGCGAGTTCCAGATTCTGGGTAGACGGGCCCGCTGGCTGGGTTCTGATTTTCCCCCACTAGTGGCGGGAATTGAGGAGAGCAAACCGGTGGGTAAAGGACTCTAAAGTTTCAACAGCCTTGAGCCAAAACCTAGTGTGCAGCCCCAATGCGGGGGTGGAGGGGCGAACGTTGCCGGGGAAACCGCTCCGGGTCTGGGGCTACGAGGTTTCCAGCGGTCTTAAGAATAACACTGAGGTCTACCTCGGACCCAACAGAGTTGTTTGGATAACAACATTTTCCCGTTTGTGGAGTCATTTTGTGCTGTCTCAGGACCTGCTTATGGGGGGGAGGGGGCGTGCTCTGATCCTCACTGGGACAGTGTGAAGGCTCAGCAGAGAGCCCGAGAATTTGCAGGGTCTGTCCACTGAGGACAGGCCACCTAGGGCAATGGCCTGGGCATTGGCGTCAGCGTCTGGCTAGGGAGTTGGGGTGGGGAGAGGCAGAACAGAGTCAGGTAACCAATCTCTGGATACAGTCTACAGGGAAAAGGGCCCAGGCTTCCTTCAATAGAAAAAGAAAAAAAATGATTAGGACCTTAAGATAAGCCTTTAAGCTCCTTCCAGATGAAAGGCTGGTCACAGAGTCTGGGGGGCAGTCTGTTAAGGGTGAGGTGACCAGTTGGGAACACTGAAGGACGAGGATCAAATGATTTTGGCAGTCAGTGACAGTGCCTCCAACATGCACTAACAATCCTTTCAACATGATCCCCCCTCCCCCATGCACATCTCAAAGAAGCAGTGGACAGGGTGTACTTTCCAAACTGCAGTTTAATTCTGAAGAACACAAATGCTAGAGGCCCAGAGCAGCCTATGTGATTGGACCCCTTGCGACCTGCCTTGGGCAAGGTCAGGCTCCTCCTTGCTCTGCCTGGGAGAGGCCTAGGAGAGCTTCCTTATCTGGCCCAAGTAGGAGCTGCTGACTCTGCTCAGACAGCAAGATTTCTGCCTTGAAAGCAAATGCAGTAGCCTCAGAAATGTGCAGTGCATACCTCTTTCTTGCTCCTTCCCCCACCCGTAGCCTGGAAGAGCTGGAGTGAAAGTGCCTCTGGTCATAACATGCACGTCTCTTGTCCCCTTCTGGTGTCTGGGGTCAGGGTTCTGGGAGCCATGTGACCTTGGCCCCACAAAAACTCATTGCTGCCCCTCTCCTCACCCCAGTCTTACCCACATGACCTTGTTTTGCACGTATCACGCACATCACGTTGATTTATCCAGAAAATGGATGACTTCTCATTCCCTAACTTGGCCCAATAGGAGGGGAGATAAAGCAGTTTGGGCTCTGGTGTCTGTCGCAGAAGAAAAGGGTGTTGGTGGTCAGGGGAGAGGCAGCACTTGATACACGTGGGGTGAGGTTTGCTTCCCACCTGCTCCAGGAGTCAGAGGTTTTTCTTTATCTGGCACCTCAGCTTTTTGAAAAAGTAGCCTGTGGGCTGCATACCTGCCAAAGGGTTGGGACAGGAATAACCTTTCCCTTGCTGTGACCTTAGGTATCTAGGGGCAGAGACAGGAAGGCAGGTGAGAGAAGGGATTAAGGAAGGAGGGGCTCCCCTGGATCTGAGGGCCAGAGAATGGGAACCGAATGTTTCCAGGTACCCCAATGTGATTGTGGGCTGAAGGAAAAGGGGTACACCTCTGGGGGGGGGGGTTGGAATGCCAGAGGTAGCCAGCCAGACCCAATCTCCGCTACTCCACTCTCCCCCTCCCTGGGAGCTGGGCCCCAGCCCAATCTCCACATTTCTTATCTTCCCTGATAAGAGATAAGCTTTGGTCTAGCTCCTGGCACAAGGGCCCATCCTATGGGGAAGATTGTCCCTGGAGAGCTAGAGGAAATGAAGGCCGGGGTCTGCTCAGCCTCCCTCCAGCTGAAGTGAGGGTGGGAGCCGGGGCACACTGCCTGCCCTCACGCCCCCAAAGTGCATCAGGGCCCCTGGTAGTCAACTGGAGCAATGCCACTCTCATCACAGCTAGAAGGGAGGCCCAGCACCCACAGACTCCTAGTATATACTAGAAGGCAAAAGGGCTACCAGGTCCCTATCTCGGTTTTCTGGTGCCTTTTTTTTTGTATTACATTATTTATCATTGAAATGAAATATAAATATTTTACCCTCCCTGGGGATGCAGAGAAGCTACAGGAACTAGGGTAGGGGTGGGAGTATAGCCCCCTCTTGGGAAGGGGTTGTGCCCTGGATCCCCCCAACTCTCTCCCCATTGGCTCAGCTGCTCAGAACCAATCCGATTTGGGGGAGCAGGCTGTATCCTCGTGGGCTTCTGGAACCTTCTCTCAGCCCCTTGGGATTCACAAGAAGGAGCAGCAGCTGGGGCGCTTCTTCTGGGACTCCACATAGTCTCGGATCTGGAAGCTGGGTTCATCAGCCTGTTGCCTGGCTCTGTATTTCAGCTCCCTTGAAGAGGAAGAAGCAATGGGCTGGGCAGGGAGTGAGGAGCTGAGCATCCTCTCCACTCCCGTGGCCCAGGGCAAATGGTCCTCAAAATACAGAATGCAGTTGGGGGCTGGGCCGGCAGCCAGGCCATGCTGGGTGCCACTCTACCCTGCACAGTTCCCTTCCCTGCTCGGCTCTCACTTGGCAATGGCCAGAAAGGCTAACTCCACATTCATGCCCGTCTTGGCGCTGGTCTCCATGAAGGGAACTCCGTACTCCTGCCAGGGAGAGAGTGTCCTCAGGACCAGCCTCTGGCTGCCCCCACCCCTCACCCTGTCCATAGGCAGTCACTTACCCTGGCCAGCGTCTCTCCGTCCTCTGAACGTATCACCCTTTCACTGCTCACATCTGCCTGTCAAGCCCAGGTGGGTCACTCTGGAGAAGGAAGCCTTGGCCCCAGCTGGCCCCTCTCCTGCCCCTGCTGGCCCATCTTTTGCCCCAGGAGCAGGCACTGCCCCGCCCTCTGCTGGTGGCCTATGGGACTTGCAAGCGGTATGATTGGCATGGGGCCGGGGTTTCCATCCAGTTCAGGCTGAGTTCCCCAGCTCCCAGTCCTGGGATCTCACTTCCACTTGGGGAGGTCAGTAACTCCTTGGCAAGGATGGGGTGACCCAGCCTCAGAGAGGTGACACTTGGGGCTAACTCTTTCTAGTCTTAGCTGTGCGTCCGTGACCCAAGACACTATGACGTAATAGGAGTTGAGCAGCTGGGTCTCTAAAGTAGCAGCTTGAGCTTTCTGGGCAGGGGGGCATTTCCAAAGCTTTAAGAGGGCAGAGGAGATGGCTGAAGACACCAGATAGGTCTAACCGCTGAATTGGAGACTGGACAGAGTCCTTTGCTGGGAGGATGTCCAGCTAACACCCCTGGGCAGTGACGAGGCTGGATGGAACTCATTCTGTGGCAGTGGGAAAGGAGGTGCGGGGAGCTGACCCTCACCAAAAGCCACTTACCTTGTTGCCTAGCAACATGATCACCACATCCCTCTGGGCGTACTCATGAATCTCAGTGAGCCAGGCCTGTGGAGGAGGGAGAGCTGAGCCAGGCCACGCTGGAGCATCGGCCGTTCTCCCCCTCTCTTTTGCGCTTCCTTCTTCCGCCCTGTTTGATTATCCCACGCTACCCACTGTCCCCCCGAGCATGATGCCCTGGGCCTTCTCTCATCTGTATCTTTGTTCTGGCCTTTCCAGCCCTGAGGGTCCTCCAACCCCACACATTGCAACTCCCAGCTCGATGGAATATAGAGATGGCAGAGGCTTTGTTTCCTAAATCAGCTGGCAGTCACCAGCAATTTCCTGGAGCACCCTGTTGAGTATTCTAAGGCCACATGAGGGCTCAATGATCAAAACTACTGTGATTGATTAGTGTTGAGAATGGGGTAGGAAGTGGCAGTGTGTGTGCCGTGGATGTCCATCCTCTTTATGAGCTGTTATATGTCTTGTTCCCCCAGTTTGCTTGCAAACCTGTGGGGTTCAGGGAGCACGTGGAACTTGATAGTGTTGCCTACAGTCAGTGTTTGTATTTAGTGAATTATTATCTCTATTCTCCAATAGTTTGGTTGGAAGGACAGAGTCGCTCACTCTATCTGCCTGAGTCACTTTCTTGCAACTTGGGTTGGATGTATAGATAGGTTTTTCTGCTTGAGTTCTCCCCTTGGTCTCTGTGGGTAATTGTCCAGGGTGGAGCTGGGTACTTTCTGAACTTTTGTCAAGAAGTGCACTCATGAATCACCGTCATGGCTAAGCAGGTGGCAGAGGCAGCCTCCCTGGCCTCCATGCTCACGTGCCAATCAAATACCCAGCAGCAGCTTATTACTTCTGAGTCACAGCTCAGGTATTTTTAGATGTCAGCAGTGTTCCATGCTCCACTCCCTTCCCACAAAGCAGGAGGCAGTTCTGAACTTCACAGGCCCTGCCTGGCTGCTATGGGTGGTGGGTAGAGGGACCTACCCGGATGTTGTCAAAGGAAGACTTGTTGGTGATGTCATATAGCAGGAGCAAGGCTGCAGGGGAGAGAGAGGTCACACAGGGGACTTGGGGCAGAAGGGTGATGTCACAGGTGGGCTGGGGGAAGCAGTTGGAGTGCACGAGGGACTTACCCTGGGCATCTCGGTAATAAGCATGGGTGACACTGCGGAACCGCTCCTGCCCTGCGGTGTCCCAGATCTAGGAAGGGATGGACAGATGGTCAGAAGGATCCAGGGCGCAGGGACTGTGCTAGCAGAGGGAACGCATGCTGTGATATGGGAGATGTGTGGGAAGGTAAGATATTTCCTTCTCTAGGTTCTCATGGGCTTCTGAACAGCTGACAACGTCCTGGATGGTGGTAGTTGCTGAGCTCTCAAGCTCATTTAGTTGTTGCCTCTTCCCCAGCTCAGGGGTTGGGGGTGTCCAGCCTCTGAGAGCAGAGGAGGCCTGGGAAACTATGGAGGAGATGAGGAGCCTGAGCTTGTCGGAAGGCATTTGAGCTGTCTTTGATAGAAGAGGGTGCCTGGGAGCTGCTTTTTCTGCAGACATCGAACAAACAAAAGCCGTTTCTTCTCATGGGCCCCACAGGAAATTACCCCAGGCTGAGGGCAGGGCCGCAGGCCTCCTGTGGTTTGGGTGAGGAGCAAGGGCAGGCCTCTGCACCCTCCCCACTCTCCCGCAGCCTCTGGTCTCACCTGCAGCTTCACTCTCACACCATCCACAGTCACCACCTTGTTCTGAAAGAAAAAAGGGCAGAGGGAAAGGTGGGGTGGGGTGGGGGGGGCAGGGGAGGCTTGGCTCCTGTGCTCTGCTGATATCCTACCAAGGAGAAAACACCCTGTCCAGGGCTAGAAGAGGTGTGGGGAGCCCCAGGGATGTCTCTAGCCAGATCACCCCAGATACCCTCACCATGGAGCCCTCTGTTCTGGGCGCTTCTCACAATGTGCCAGGGCAAGGGGAGCCTGAGAACCTGCCTGGCTCTCTCCAGGACTCAGCAGGTAGCCCAGGGCTGGGCACTGGGGACCCAGCCCCTTCTTTATTTCTGTCTGCCTCTCCCGGAGCTCGGTACCGTCCTGCAGCTGAGTCCTTCGAGACGAGATGTCCACTAGCATCCAGGGACCTCAGAGGCCCGATCTGCCGGGTCACCTTTTCTCTAGCTGCCCACTAATTTTCCCAAGTGGGAGGGAGGCACCGAGCCTCTGAGAACCACCCTCCCTGCCGCTGCCAGGGTTAGACCCTTGGTGTGTGCACTGCTCAGCGTGCCCCGCATGTCTGATGCAGGTGTGTAAAGATGGGTTCATCAAGGTGAGAGGAGGGACCCAGGCAAGCTGCTCTTTCCCCCTCTCTCTTCAACCTAGTGCAGCACTGTGCTTCCTGGTAACTCCAGAGAGGCTGGTGGACCTCTGAAGCCTTGCCCAAGGGGCCCAGGTGGGTGAGAGGGCGATGAGCAAAGGGGCTGAGGGCCAGGAAACTCAGCTCACACATAGGATGTTCTGCCCTGTTGGGGGCAGAACTTGAAGACTCAGTCTCTCATTTCTCATATCCTGTAGGGGGGTGCCCAGATTCCTCTAACCTGGCCACCCCTGGTGCCCTCCAGGAAGTGAGCCACAGCTGTCCTGAAGAGCCAAGATGTGCAAGGAGAGGGCAGAGGCCCTGTGCCTGACCCCAGCTTGCTGCTGGGAGGCAAAGCCTGCAGCCACCTCACCCTGAAGTCTATGCCGACGGTGGCTATGAAGGTCCCGGACAGGAAGGCCCCGTCTTTGAATTGGATCAGGAAACAGGTTTTCCCGACGCCTGAGTCTCCCAGAAGCATCACCTAAGAGATGGGGGCAGAGGCAGTTAATGGGGAGTTTGGGGCAAGTTTCTGGGCTTCCAGCGAGAGAGGCCCTGGAAAGAGGGGCAGAGGGCAAGGGAAGGATGATGACGGCACTGAGGGGTACCTGCTTCTGGAAAGCCTGCTGCTGCCTTCACCCTGCCTCTCCGCCCCACACTCTCGCCTCTCAGGCTCTCCCTCTGACCCTCCTGTCTTCAGCCACTATCCTGGAAGCCTGAATTGAAACCTCAGCACCAACAGGTGCCCAGATTGCTCAGGAGCCCTAGAAGCCACTGCATTTGTCTCCGACACATTGGCCCCCTGCCACACCATGTCTGATTCCCTCCTTCTGTGTGTGTTCCAGTCGTGTGTGCACGTGTGGGTGGGGCTCTACTACCGGGAAAGAGAAGTGTTAACACCTGGGACAGGATCCCTACCCAAGGGCGGGGTCAGGATCTGAGGGGGGTGGGCACTGTCGTTTGTAAAGGCATATTCTAAAACAACTACGTTTTGGGTTCTTTTCCACAACATCTATTTGGAAGTTTCTAATAACATTTTATGTTTATAAAAAGGTTACATGAATTAGGGAGGGTTGAAATTTATATTGAGCGAGGTGAGGAGAGTTTAGTCTTAAGTTCGTTCAGCAGAAACCTCCCAAGTTGGGCAAATTGGCATCACTGGGTCATTGTAGGGCTGGGAGCGTGGGGCGGTGGGGTGTGTCCTGCCCCTGTATTGCCTGGCCAGTCTCTGCTCATCCTCTCTGAGGACTATGGGGGGTGAGGGAGGGAAGCCCTTTGTCCAGTCATTCCTCAATCTTGGAGAACAGAGGTCTAGACCTACTGCTGGAAAATTCACAACGGGCAGGTTAGATACTTAGTGGTTTGAGCGGGGACTGGGTTTGAGTTATTTTTGAGGCTCTGACCATGACAATGGAGCCCAAAGGTTTTCCTGTTGTGTGCACATGGGCTTTTGGGATTAACTAACTTTGGTAGACAGGTAGGAGGGCTCAGTAAAAGGTGTATGAAGGCTGGGGTCCTGGCTAATCAATGGCTAACTGGGGGGACTTGGGGAAGATTCTTTAAACCATCTGTGACCTAGTTCCTCAGTGGCTAGAAGGCAGGAGGGATTATTTCTTTGAGGCCTTTCTAGACTCAGTCGGTGGCTAGGAACCATGATGTTGGTGTGAACAACCTAAGACTCCAGAAGAGTGGCGCAGGACTGGGTACTGCCTGCCGGTAGCCCCATCCCCTCTAATCCAGCCCAGGAGCTCCTGCCAAGCTCCTCCCAGTCTGTCCCGAACTCGTCTCCTGGGGAAGTCTTGGTGCACACAGGCTGGTGGAGGCCAGGAGCCAACTCTTTGCAGACGCTGCTTGGCCCAGGGGACAGATGGAGGGCTGGGGACTGGGAGGGCCCTCTGGAGCCCGCATTGCTCCCTGGCTCCTGGGTCCCAGCCCCCAAGGGGGAAGGAGGGAGGGAGGGTGAGCTCCTGTGTACTTTACAGATCACAGCTGCCTTGAGCAAACGATGCCAGCTACCTACCCAGCCAGGCAAAGCCACTAAACACAAACAGCTGCCCAGCCTTGCTACCTCCTAGCAAACAGTCCAGCTGGCTTGTCCCGTGAGGAGGTCAGGTGGTCCCCACTGGCCCAGGGGCTGGCCCTCAGCAGCTCCCCTCCCACTGAAGGCACAGGGGCCCATTTCCTGCTGAAAGCCCACACAGGACGCCTATCTCAACGGCTCTGGGCGGGTGACTTGCAGAGTGGCTTCCCCTGAAACAATGGGGGTGGAGGCCCCAGACTTCTTTCATGAGTGAGCCCCCGTGTGTGGGGAGGAAAACAAGGCACAGAAAGAGGCAGGTCTCCTTCAAGCCACGTAGCATGAAACAGGCTCGCCCCCTTACTTATTCCCAGCCTAGAGGAACAGTGGAAGGTCTGGGCTCCCTCCACACCGCTTGCAGAGCTCCTAATAAGTGCCTGCTCCAAGAGCATGGAGGGAGGGCAGACAGACCAGTGTCCACCTCCACCCTCACCTGCTTGTGTGCAGGGCCGCCTCGCGGAGGAACCGAGCCCCAGAGAGCTGACTTACACTCTCCCAGGTGGGGGCACTGTGACTAACCACATAGATCTTTCTCAGGTTCTAAAAATTCCCAGGTGGGCCTGCATTCTGGCTAGCAACATCCTCCTGGAAGAAAGTATGAGGCAAAGTGGAAAGGGAAGAGGTAGGACTTGGGGGCATCTGGGGATCTCAAGAGTTTGGGGCCTAAGGCCCTGAAACTGGCTAAGTGTTAGCTGAGAGCTTAGCTGGGAAAAGGGTATTAACCTCAAGTTGCTCAGCCGCCAGGGGGCGTCCGCTCTGGGTTTCCAAGCATCCCTATATCCTAGCACTTCGGGCGCCTGTGCCCAGGAGGGTAAACCCTTAAGGAGAATCGTGGGGTCTCAGGGGGCCCATATTGGCGGGAGAGTGGCAGAAGAAAATTGGGTGGGGAGTCACTTCCGACCTACTTCTCCCACCTCCAACCGTGCCAGCTCAGATCCCTAGAGACTGGGACGGTCCCAGGAGCTGCGTCTCTATCGTCTCTCCCTACTCTGGGACACCCGGCTGCCTGGGGGAAGAGCTGAGTGCAACGCAGATGCAGCCAGAAAGGCGTTTACGCCCGGGAACGCCAGGGTCTTAGGGCGAAGGACGTGGGGAGGGGTAGCCCTCAAAACCCGCACGGGAGTCCCTAGCGCTAGGCGCAGTGCCCACCCACCTTGCCCGTGAGATCGTAGCTCGGACTGCAGGGCGGGGAGAGCTCGGGGGCCTCGCCATCCCGGGTGGCAGCGGAGCCAGGCGTGCCCGTCATGTTCCTGGACGAGAGGTGAGCTGGGGCAGGCGGCGGGCGAGGGACAGCTCAGAAATAGCTCCGCCTTAGGCTCCACCCACTCCTTCCCCCCACCTCCGCTGCGGCCCGGACCCCAACAGGCTCCTCCCTCCCTCCCACCACCCCAGAGACACCCGCCCAGAGCGGGCAGTCCCGCAAGGGCGTTTAGGACCCTAGTGTCGGTGCCCGAAGGGCAGGAGGGCCCCGTAGGCAACACTGACCCGGTTTCCTCCTCTGAGGGCATGGGCCAAATCCAGCCCCAGGAGCGGTTCCCCAAGGTCGCCAGCCGTGGGGTTAGGCTCCCACGGGGAGCGGTCCCTGGAGACCCCGCTTGCTGCGGAAGGTCTGGCATCACTGGGATCAGAGCACCCGCACCCGTGTTCCGGCTGCCTCTGCTCAGCGCGGCCAGCAGGCGGCGCCCGAGCCCGGCCAGCTGGCGATCAACAGGTGGCCCCCGGGGCGGGGTCGGGGGGAGGAGCGGACGCTGGGGATGCACCAGCTCAGGGCCGTGCTGCCTTTGAGAGGAGGCGTGCTTTCTGAGGACAGCGACAGGCAGTTTCACTTTTGTTAATGCAGTCCAGCCCGAGCTCATGTGAATATCATTTGTTTACCGACCGATATTTATTCATCTTTCCACATCTGGCCGCTGGATGGTTGGTGCTCGAACTTTGACCCTTCAGAATGATTACTTCTCCTTTCTCCCTAACCTGTTGGGCTGCGCCCAGGGTATTCTACACCTGGATGAGAGAGCCTTCCCCCCACACCCCTACCAATCTAGGCACTCCTGAAGGCGGGGACGGCCTTATTCACGTGTGCTCCCCTTGTCACCTAGTAGACCTTAAATGTTAAATATCAAATGAATTCACGCAGTTGTGGATCATTTTGAGCAGAGGCTCCAGGACATCCTAGGAACCCTGCAGCTCCAGGTGGCAGAGGGTGGGAGTGTGTCCTGGGTTGCCCACAGCAGAACTCAGCTGCGCCAACCATTTAACTACCCCCTCTCCTGACATGCTATCCAAGCTCATTCAGCTTACCACCCACTCTCTCTGAACAGGGTGGGTGTATTATAAAGGGACCGTTTGAGGGGTGTATAGGAGGAGGGGCACCTGCACCTCTTTGCTTAGGTGTTGGGGGTGAACTGCAAGGGCAGGAGTGACTTTGGGGATTGTGTGTATACCCACCTCCGGCCCTGTGATTTTTGTCAGCAGCTGGGGTTATTTTCTGGAGGTGGACATGCCATAACCTCATCTGTACATTGGGTGGGATTCCAACAGGCAGCCATGTCTGGGAGAGGAGAAGCTGCATGGATGATGGATTTAGGCTTTATTTGGAAAGCAATCGTGAGCCACTGAGGGTGCTGGGTGGGGCTGAGCAGAGCGAGGCTTCCCAAAGATGAATTTTGCAGTGGTGTTTAGGCAAGGCTAGAGAGTTCGGGGAACACGGAGGCAAGAAGTAACAAGGAGGAACTGAATTGGGGTGGGAGAGGGGCTGGCTAGAAAGGCTATTATGTGAACCCTATTGATGTCAGCACCCCAAAAAACCCATGAGCAGGACTTGGCATCCAGTGTGATGGTGCAGGTGGTGGAGGAATTGAGGAAAACCATAATTTGAGAGTCATCCACACACAACCTGGGCAGGTCCCACTTCCAGAAAGCAACGGGCCTGCTGGTTTCTGGGGTAAAAATTGCTCAGAGGCCCTGGTACACCCAGCTAGTCACCCCACGCACCGTTGACCTTTAAAGTGGAAGACCCAGTTCTCCTTCCCTTTCCTGCTGCCCAGGCCACACTGAACCCTACGAGCTGGGACTGCACGAACTTCAGTGGCTCCCTCTGCCTCAGTTACCACCACGCAGAATTTCCGGGCCCCAGCCAGGACCAGCCACAGGGCACTTGCAAATAGCCAGCTGTAGGCAGTATTTAAAATCTCTGTGTGAATGACATGGATAAGCAATGTCTTATAGCCTGGCTCTTCGGGGACCCCCAGGCCACTGATGAAGGAGACCCCAATATCCTCCAGCCCTTTTGTTCGACACAATATGGGAGATTTTAGCTGCTGTGCAAAGAGCCAGCTCCTCTGAGCAGAGGGTTGGCTCAGAGAGACCTGTCTCTGGAAAGGAAAGGAATGGCGGGGGGCGGGGGTGTCTCGATCATAGACAATGGTGTGGGCAGGGGGCTTGTAGAGGAGACAGACATTTTTCTCAGCAAGAGCCTCAAACGTCTTTGTAAGTGAGCAACTGTTCCTAGGCCCAGGGTCGGTCATGTGGGTCCTATCACAGGCTGCTGTTGCTGCCCCCCACCACCACTGTGGGGGCCCCCTGGGTTGGTGTCCCAGCTAAGAAGCAGGGTGTGGTCTGTTTGTGCTTCCAGGTCATACACTTGCTCCAGGTGTCCCCAGGCTCAGGCTTGAGCTGGGCCCTCAGGCTCTCACTCAGTGTAAGCGGCCCAGGGGTTGGTTCATCCTGAGGTGAATCAAACCTTCCTGGTACTGACCGATGCCAAGCAAACAGCGAGGCTCTAGAAGGTTCAGCCTGAGGAGAGAGGAAGGGCCTGGCCTGGCCTGTCTCAGGCTGCTTCAGTCTCAGTTTGAGCACAACTTTTTTCTTTTTCACAGGCAAGTTGCCTCACTTTCCCCACCAGGCTCGTGGCAAAGTGTGGAGGTCGCGCCCTGTGCATCTGTGGAGTGTGAATCAGAGTTTGCATACCCATACCCACACCCACGTCCACCTCGCTCTCTGCCCTCTGAGTCCGACAGGCAGGAGGACAAGCGTGGAGTGGGCGAGGAGACGTGAGTGTGACTGTAGGGTACAGATTGGGCATGAGCCCATGGTGGGGGAGGCCTGGCACGACACATCCTGGTTCGCTCACGGCAGCTGGTCCAAGGCCTCAGGGACTGTCAGGGCAGCCGCGCCCTCCTGGGACTCAGCCTCTCCCTTCCTACACTCCGGAGCCCAGCAGCTCCCAGTCGTGGGACAGCCCTGGGCACTGGTGCTTCAGGTTGGGTTCCGGACCCTGACACACACTCTGCCCAGGCTCTCATTTCTGCTTTCCTCGAAGCCCTGTTCATCGTGGGCCCTCACCTTCCTCACTGTGACCCAAGGGGAAGCCCAATTTCTGGGGTTCTTTCCTCTTCCCACCAGTGTGACTCTGCTGTGTCCCAGCCCCAAGTGTGACCTCGCAGGCCTGTGCCCCGCTCGGTCACAGAGGTTGGCCTCAAACACCCATGCTGCCCAAGAAATGACGTTTGCTCTTCCCCATCTCTGGATACGAGGATTCTGGAGACCCCAAACGAGGGCCCTGCAGCTCCTGCCACAGTCCAAGAGAGGAGCCAAACCCTCTCTAAAGGTTTTCCCAGGATTCAAGGGTCACTGGGAGTGGCCAGCAGGCGTGGTACAAGTGGAGAGAAAGATGTGCCATGGGGGGAGGACTTCTTGGCCCACAGAGGGCTGAGGGTTGGGAACACTTCCTCATCTGAGCTGCCTTGCTGCGCTGTGTCCAGGGAGAGACTGAGTGCTAAAAACTGAACTTTAACCTTTGACCTGCTAGCATGACAATGCTAAGTTTGCACTATGCTTAAAAATTTAAGCCATCCCTTTGCCTCTCCAGATTCCTTTTGCCCTGGAAGGTGGACCTGAGCAATCTGTATCATGATAGTCCCTTGCTGATTAAGAAGTACAAATTGCCAGTGATCAAAACAGTCCTGGGGATGTAAAGGACAGCGTAGGGAATATAGTCAATAACATTGTAATAACTATGTAGGCTGCCAGGTGAGTACAAGACATATTGGGGTGATCATTTCGTAGTTATATAAATGTCTAATCACTACGTTGTACACCTGAAACTAATATATTGTATGTCAACTGTAATTGAAAAATAAAAAAATTCATTAAGAAAAACATTAATGCATCTAACAGCATGGCATATCAACATAAAGCAAAAATTGATAAAAATAAAAGAAGAAACTGAAAAATTCACACACACACACACACACACACACACACACACATTCCCTTTCTTTCTAGCTTCTAGAAAAGGGGAGTGTTCAGCCATTGGGGAGTCCCAGAAGGAGATGGGGGAGCAGGAAGAGAGCAGTGTGGGAGGGAGATTTTCTGCCCTGGTTCCCTCCCAGTGAGGCTACTGTGCGTTGCTGTGTTCCCGCCAGCCAGCCCTCTCCACACAGCCCTCTTTGTCCCTGTGTCTGGTGACGGTTCCCTCCTCTCACCTTTTAGGCTAGGGGGTGGGAGAGAGGCCCTGTACCTACCCAAGGCCACTGCACCATCCCTCCTGTTTCCCCAGAACCCTGCCTCCACCCTGATACGTAGTTTGATATGAAACCTTCTTGAATGATCTAACGTGAGTGTCCACCTGTTTCTTCTGGGACCCTGACAGAGGTACACCAGGGCCCAGAGGCTGGGCGCTTACTGTGAATCCGATGCCCACGGTGGCCGAGAAGGAGCCGGGGATGAACTTGCCCTGGTCGAACTGAACCAGCAGAGATGTCTTCCCCACGCCACTGTCGCCCACCAGGATGGTCTGAAAGGGAGCAACAGAGAGGCGTGAGGATCTGCAGTGTGAATTAGGCTTCCTCGTGGCTGGGGGAGTGGGTTTCTCTAAACACACATATACATGTGTGCACACATACAAACACACACGCACAGACACACACAGACACACACTCACACACAGAAGAGTACACGCACACATCAAACTCTTGATTTCCTAGTAAAGTCACTGAAGCAGACATGAAAGCATAGAGGAAATCTCGTTTCACCTCAAGTTAATAAACATCTGAGGTGACCATGAGAATGTGCCTCTCAGACTTCCAACCACAGGGGCGTAAGGGACTGAGGGCCCGCTGCTGCGCTCTGCACTCCATCGGTGGTGTCTGCCCCACGGCCATGCTTCCCACAGGCAATCCCCAGCAAAAGGCGGAGCGTGGCACGGACACTGAGGCAGGCCTGTTTCCGGGAGACACGGGACTCCCCTAACAGCTGACGTCAGCATGAGGACCGCCTTGTGGTTTTACAGAACCTTCTTCCAGAGACTGTGTGGTGGTCTTCGACACTTCCACACAGCTCTCCTGGCCTTTCTCCTTCACGTGGGGTCACACCTGCATCGTGGTCTCATGGCTCTCCCCTCCTCTCCTGGTTCCTGCCCCATTTCTCCCTTAGGTGTTTCCCCTGATAAAAAGCCCTGCACATTTAATTCCCTTTTGACACCTGCTTTTTGGAAGACCTGGACTAACGCAATGGGTCTCCTGTATGGGAAAGTCTTAGAAAAATAGTCTATAGAATAAAAAAATAATAAACAGGATGTCTAGCCATATATGCCTTAAGAAGAGTTTGCACTTGGCCCTGGAACAAAGACTTGGAGAGGACAACATTTCAAAGACAAACAGAGTTTGGGAAAAGAGAGGAGGCCACTTCTGTACTGGGAGGATGAAGTGGGGAGAATTAACGTGGACAGGTGCTGTGTGGGGAAGAAATCATAAGCAACGGAGAAGAAATATACATCCAGAGGCTGGTACCCAGCAGTCTCTCAGTGAATGAATGAATGAATGAACAAATTAATATAAATGCCTTAATTTCAAAGTGGACAATAGCCACTTTTCAAAGGCAAGCATCAAAGTTGTTGGAAAAGCTTAGGACATGCCAACTTTAGCTGGACTTGCAAAAACAAACAAAAGCAAACAAACAAACAAACAAATAAAATAGAGACATCAAAAACCCAAAAAATAAAAGCATAAGGATTAACACGGTTTCCTTGGGCCCGACCCACAGCCCCAGCACTGTTTGTCTCTGACAGTGTCATGAAATGGGTAGCAGGGCAAACATGAGGTTGTCCTTGACGCTGACCTTGGATGTTCCCTGTTTATGGTCCCCCAACCCCTTTCTTCCCAAGCCAAATTCTATCCAGCTTTTATTTCCTCCTGGGTTAAAGGGCTCCAATTGTTTGTTATGGGTAGTGGTTTAAATAGTTTACATCTCAAGTCCAACTTCCTCAGGCTTGAAGAAGTGCTTCCCAGAGAGAATATTCCAGAATGTGAGGAGTCAGTCCTTCCGTGTCCACCTTGGTCATTTACTAAAAGGATAGAAAAGATTCTGATTCTTTTCCTTTTAATCCATTTCTTTTCCAGGGAGAAGAGTTCTCATCACTTTCATCTCTCATTATGTGAAAACAGTTCCATCTTCTTGGGACCTTTTCTGGTTCAGTGGGGACATGGTCCAGGGTGACAGGGTTCAGAATTTCAGATCCAGCTGAGTCCTGCCTTTGGCCAGTGGCAGGACGATGCTCTTGTATTGGTCTTTCTAGAAGCAGGAGTCCCCTGGAGATAATCACATCAGGAAGCCTCTGATGACTAAGAACTTTTTCTGGGCCACAATGGAGAGCTCAGAGCTGGGTTCTGAAAACAGATTGTCTGTAGTTTGCAAGTCCACAGTGACCATAAGGAGTTTGGGATTGCAGTCCCTGGATGCGTTTCCATCCAGAAGAAATGTGAGCTGCCTCCCCAAAGTTTTAAAACCATCCTTGTTGATGACATTTGTTTATAGGACGTCTTTCCCCAAAGTAGACAGTATCGCTTGCAATGAAAAACATTTTTGAATTATTGCTCCTTAAATCCAGGACTTCCCTGAGACCTGGCTCTTCTCAGTTTGTGCCCCTCTGCATGTAACGAGTGGTCCACAGGGCCAAAGGCCCGCATCCCTTTTATAGATTATACTTTGCCCCAAGTTCACTGTGGGTGTCGCCTGTCTGAGGAGTGGTCAAAGGGCAACTGGTTTCAGGCGTGTGGACAGAGCTTAGATGTGAAGCCTGGGGTGTCCACATCATTCTCCTGAGGACCTTCAGAGTGTGAAGTGTGCAGAAGGGGGAAGAGCGCAAGGATGTCCTATTTTATAAAGTCTTTGATGTCAGGGTCCTTCTTCACTGTCAGCACTGAGCAGAATCTAAGGGCAGCTGGCTTCTCTTTTAACCTCTCCAGCAGGAGGCGGAGGGCGTGCTCATGTGAGCCAGACCTGGCGTTGAGTCCTGGCTCTGCCAACAACGTGCCACGGGACCTTGGACAAGCTGCTGTTCTCTGAGCCTTGATGTTTCTTTTTTTTTTTTTAATATGAAAAGTGGAATTAACATCACCTTTCCTCTAGATGCGTAGTGAGGATTCAATGTGATAACTACGCAAAATATGGAGCATAGCACATAGTGGGTAGAAAAGATGAAGGATGAAGTGTACTTGGGACCAAGGGGAACTGAAAGGGTTCGGGAACGGTTGCTGAGAACAATTCTTGTTTACGATTGGTTCTTAGGTGCTAGACAGAGTTTCTTAGCAGAGTTTACAGGGCCAGGGGAAGATTGACAATGCAGTAAAAATAGTTCATTTGTTTATTCATTGCCCATCAGTTATTTTATTGAGCATCTACTATGTGACAAATGTGGTTTTAGCCACTGGAGACACAGCCCTCATAGACCTTTAATCCAGAGTGGAAGAGACCCAGCTAAACCAGCCCTGTCAATACCGGAGCTCTGTCATCTATGAACAGATTGGGTTCTGAAAACAGATTGTCTGTAGTTTGCAAGTCCACAGTGACCATAAGGAGTTTGGGATTGCAGTCCCTGGATGCGTTTCCATCCAGAAGAAATGTGAGCTGCCTCCCCAAAGTTTTAAAACCATCCTTGTTGATGACATTTGTTTATAGGACGTCTTTCCCCAAAGTAGACAGTATCGCTTGCAATGAAAAGCTGTTGAGCAATGAGTGACATGAACTCATACGACACATTGGTGACTCTGCTCAGTTTCTGAAATAATTGTGCATTTCTGCAGGAAGAGATAAAAGACGGAAGGATAAACCTTAATGTTAAAAATGATTATCTCAGGGTGGTGAGATTAGAGGCAACTAAATATACCTATTTTACCTTACCTGTGTTTCATAATTTATTTTCCTAAGGTGAACGTGTATCGCTTTTGTAATTTAGACCGACTTATTGTTTTGAATCACAAGCCGCAGATGGTTGGTCCAAGGTCTGTTCTGATCTGAACCACATCAGAGGGAGGTGAGCGGGTGGGGTCCTGAGGGGCAGAAGGGGCCATCTGTGAGGAGCTGTAAGGGAAAGTCAGAAAGGCAGAGAGGATCTGGATGAACAGAAGCCAGGTGGCAGCTAAGCCGTAGAGAGCCGAGGATAAAGCAGTTGCTGTAGGGCGGGTCCACGTGTTGGGGTCTTCTTTTAATTTTCTGTGGCCACAATAATGCTGCAATGAACTGTCCCATACTCAGTGACACAGGACAAGGTTGTGATTTGGCAATTTAATCTGGGTGGCCCTTCTGGTCTCAGGTGGGCTCCATGGGTGTTGGGGGTCAGCCGGCTGTGGGCTGGGGCAGCTTGGCTCTGCTCCACGTGTCGCTCCATCCACCCACAGGCCAGCCGGTACCTTCTCACAGCAGGAGGAGAGGCGTATGAGAACAAGAGGAAATGTAAGAGGCCTCTGTAGCTGAGGTTTGGAACTGGTGCACCATTACGTCTGCTGCCTTTTCTTTGGCAAAGTAGGTCACAGGCCTGGTCCAGACTCGGGAGATGGAGGGGAATAGACCCTGCCTCTTCAGTGAGAACAGCGATGGGGAGCCAGGGGGGGACCGTCTACCACAGGCCTGAGGCTTATACAACACGGAGGCCCCCTTTTAGGAAAAAGGACCCTAAATTATGAACACAAAATTGGATATAGGGCTTCGAAAGGAGCCTGATCAAGTGAAAGGGGCAGATGTTTAAGATCCATCAGCTTCATGGCAAATCTGTCTCTTCCTCATTTTCACAAAGAAGTGAGAATTGAGAAGCCCCACTCAGTGGGAGCTGAGAAGGAAAGCACAGCAAAGCCACTGTCATGTTGGTGGCAGAGCCTGAAGTGAAACCCGTTCAGCCCTGAGGTGCTTGGATCCTGGTGACCTCTGCTCTGGTCTGACGAAATCTGTCTAAACACTGTTTCTTGTTGCTCCTCCATGGAGAGGCTTTGTTCCTTGGTTTTCTTCAGGCCCACTTGCTTTAGACTTTGTTTTTTGTGATTCTCGGGTGGGCCTTACAACAAACTTCTCATGGACCTTCTATTCCAGAGTGGGAAGAGACCCGGTGAAACTGGCCCTTTGAATACAGGAGCGCCTCCACCTATGAACAGATTGGGTTCTGAAAACAGATTGTAAGTCCACAGTGACCGCGACCAGTAGCTTGAGCAAGACGCTGTTCTTTGTAACCGGGAGAGCCCAATGAAACTGCCAACACACACACACACACACACACACACACACACACACACACACACTACACGTGCACACAATGCACATGTACACATGCACACGTGCACACAGGTGATGCAGGGCAGGGGGAACCTCAGGTGATCCGTCCAATCCCTTCTCTTACAGTGGGGACCTGGAACCCCGGGGAGGTAACTGACTCATGCAGAAGTCGATCACCCAGCCAGGTCTAGGGCCCAAATGAGTCTTTGAGGACACAGGACCCTCAGGATAGCCTGGCTCTCCTGTAGTCCCCAGAGGCACTTGTTCAGAGCAGCAGTCTTTCCACCATTCCCAGACGCCGGGGCCATCTCTGTACTTGATTCAAAAGGCAGTCCTCCTTCAGTAGGTGGGGCCCAGGGAGGCCCAGGTCAGAGGCACGGGCCACAGGCAGAACTCTGAGCAGCTCTGAGGCTGTTCACTCCTTACTGCCCAGGCCCAAGAAAGGAAAGGTTACCGACGACCCTCAAAGCATCTGCCGCCTTGTTTTTCAGGCTGTCACTTTCCCCGGAAGCCAAACACCATCCCTACTTGCAGAGGCCTGCGGTCTCAGCATAACCGCACAGCGGCCTGTATAGAGGGTGGCCTTGTGGAGCAGGAGCAGTGAGGGCCACGGCTGACCCACTTCTCACCCCCTATTGTTGATCTTGCTTTATGGCCTGGAGATATGTAAAGTGAAAGACCGGTTCTGGCCACATCCTGGAAAAGCCACAGCTTATCAGCTGCTGTGTTTTTCTGTGCAAATAACCTTCCTGCACTCCTATTCATTCCTGATTAGGGTGTGAGGGGATTAGATCCCCCCCTTGGGGCTCACTTGCCCCTCAAGATGTCATAGGGTGTGTGTGACACATAGCAAAAGTGGCTCCAGGAGAGAAATATGAGAAGGGCTCTATCTGTTCCTAATCTCTGTGCTCCACCCCAGGGCTTGCTGGGATCCTGACGGGGGAGGGAGTTAGGGGATAGCTTCAGAGTTGTTGGAAAGAAGGGAGTAAGTAGAGCTGGTGCTTCCTTTCTTCCTACTTCAACCGATAGATATTACAAGGTGGGGGCTGAGGCATGAGAAGGTAATAACCACGAGCAAGGAGCTGGTTTCTTCAGACAGGAGCCCTTGGCACGACTGTGGCCCCAAATTCCCCTTAATGCGATTGAAATCCTGACCTTCTGGGCTCCTGAGAATCTGGTTACACCTGAAATTCCAGGTTTAGGGTATTTTGTCCATCAGCCTTGGGTATCCAAGAACTCTCCGATGGAGCTGGGTTTCCCCTGTCCCTGTCTACCCACCTATGGAGAGGATTGTATAAGCCAGCTTGAGCCCGTGGGTCTGTGCCTGCAATTTCCAGAAGACCTAGAAACACTGCAAAGTTCTCTTTTTAGAGGGCCCATGTGGCTCCGGACAGGAAGGTATTTCTCAAAAGCTTATTCACAACCTCTATGACTTCTTGCATTGCTAACTGCTTTGCCATTTCACCCATTCCCCCTCCTTCCTCTTTTAGGTTTATTCATCAGTGGGAAGTGACCAAAGGAGGAAGTGCAACAGCAAGAGTGAACAAAAGTAGAGGTTGTAAGATGAAGGAGTTTACCCTGTAGTTTGCTCTTGTTGACGGGCTTGACCCGGGAGGACCCGTGTGTGTGGAGAAAGATGTACCTGCTGCTGCTGTTCCGCCTTCTCTGCCTGCTTTCAGGTGAGTGGGCTCTGGGTCTGCACCTGTTGGGAAAATGTTATGGGGCAGGAGGAAGTGGCTGGCAGACGGAGGAGGGGGCCCAGCGGGTGTCCTGCTGAGAAGGGGACCCCATTGCTAGGTCGTTCCTCCAGGCCATGAGCCTGCGTGTTTCATCCCCTCCGTCACTCACCCAGTGTTTCGGTGCCTACAGTTGCCAATGCAGAAATATTGAGCATGGCATTCGTGAAGCACCCAGCACACGGCATAATTCCTGAGCACCCAGGGGCTGATAATTCAAAATGGACAGACGGGCCTCCCTGGTCAAAGCAGAGGGGACCTGGTTCTCAGGAATGCTGGTGAATACTTGCTCTGGGACCTTTGTGAATGCGTTAGGAGCAAGGGAAGGCTTTGGGGAAGAGGTGAAGGTGGAGGGGGCTTTGAAGGAAGGAAAGCAGGGAGTTTGCTAGGTAGGGAGGGAATGGTGATTCTAGGCATTTGGGGTCGAAGGAAATAGTAGAAATTGCTGAAGGACTGAAAAGTCAAGAGAAAGTAGCTTTGTAGGACGAAGAAGGAGGGTGGGGCTGAGACAGGGGTAGTGATAGCAGGTTGAATTAAACTTTAAGTTGATGGATACAATGTTGATCAAAAGTTAAGGGGATTTTCTTGACTTTGCCATGTTGGAGGGCCTCAGGGCTGTCTTTGGGCTTCTTCTTTATTTAGAGTCACTCCCTTGTTGCTCTCACCTCCTCTGTGGCCTTAAGCACTATCTCTATACAAATGACTCCAATTTGGTATCCCTCGCCCAGCCTGGACTCCAGAATCGTCTATCCAATTGCCCACAGAACATCACTCAGATGTTGACATTTCAAATGTGACCTGACCACACCTTCCCCCTCAAATTCCTTTCTCTCCCACCTTTGTGTTTGGAGCCTCTGTCTTTCTAGGTGCTCAGGCAAAACCCAGGAAGCATCCATCTCTTTTTTCATATCCCATAATGATCCTTTGAAAATGGAGGCCAGATCTTGTCTCTCCTCTGGTCAAAACCTGACGACTTCCCATCCTACTTGGAGTAAAAAGTCCTTATGGAGGCTACAAGGTGCTCACCATTTGGATTCTTCCACCTCACCATCTCTCTGGTCTCTCCTCTACTCTGCTCCCCCTGGCTCAACCCACTTCAGCCACAGTGGCCTTTTAGATGTTCTTAGAACATGCTAGGCACAGTCCTGCCTCAGGGCCTTTGCACTTGCTGTTTTTTCTGTCCAGAATGCACTTTCCCAGATAGCCACAGGCTCCAAAGTTCCCTCCCACCTTTCATGTTTTTGCTTCTCACTGAGGCCTTCATTGATGACTCTAATTAAAATAGCAATTCCCTTGCGTTATTTTCCTCCCCCCATCTTGAGAGAATGTAAGCTTCAGGAGGAAAGGGATTTTTCACCTACAACCACACAGATTAGACAAATAGTATTAGTTGAATGAGTGCATGTGTTTAATGAAGCAGACATAATATGATTGCTGTAACCACCCCACCCCCAGGCCCAGTCTTTCTCTTTCTGCTTTCGTGGAACTGAACAACTGAGACTCTTAACATTAATTGGAGAGGACATACATTGCTCACGGGAATGTAAAGTGGTGCAGTCACTTTGGAAAACGATTTGACACTCTTGAAAATGCTAAAGATGTGGTTACTATGTGACCCAGCAATTCTACTCCTCGGTAAATGCCCAAGAGAACTGAAAACATGCGTCCATGTAAAAACTTGGATGAAAATGATCATGGCAACATGATTTGTAATAGCCAAAAAGTGGAAACAATCCACATAGGCATCAAGTGGTGGATGGATAAATAAAACGTAGTCTATCCATACAATTCAGCCATAAAAAAGAATGAAGTACTGATACATGCTACAACACGAATGAACCTCAAAAACATTAAGCTAAGTGAAAGAATCCAGACACAAAAGGCCATACACTGTATGATATGAAATGTTCAGAATGTGTAAAGTCATAGAGACATAATAGATTAGTGGTTGCCAGGGGCTGGGGGTGGGGAGGGAGAAAAGGAAACTGACTGCTAGTGAGTAAGGGGTTTCTTTTTGGAATTAGATGGTGGCGATGTTTGCACAGCTTGTGAATGTCCTAAAAACCACGGAATTGTACACTTTAAAAGGGGGGATTGTATGCTATGTGAGTGGTAGCTCAGTAAGAACTCAGTAATATCAAGGAACAGAGAGAAGAATTGGGAGCAGTAGAGTTCTCCTGAGAGAAGCTTCTGGGTCGCCCCGGGAGTGTGTGTGGATCTGAGGCTCTGGAACTGGGTGTTCAAGGCAACCGGATAGCCCTTTTTGGTTTGTGACTCTTCCTGGACACCTGGACAGAGGGGTCCAAGCAGGGAGTTGCCCCGATGCTTCGAGAGTCAGGCCCCAAACCAAATGCTCAGGGGAGACAGGCTAACAGGGCAGCTAAGAGTGGATATTTATATATGATGTATGAAAACTTCAGATTGTATCAGACTCTCTGGCAAAGCCAGAGAGAATGATTTGATCATTCATTCTATCAGCCGTAGGAATGAAAAAGATACTTGCAAAATGTGACACGTGCTATGAGGAAAGCCAGGCTGGTGCCCTGGGGGTGAGACTTAGGGCGAGTGGGAGGCTTTAGCGAGCGTGAGCTGGAAGGAGCCCTCTGAGGAGACCCCTGAGCTGAGACCCGGAAGAGGAGAAGCAGCAGGCACTTAAGATCAGGGGACAGCTTTCCAGGCACAGGGAACAGCAAGTGTCTGCTATGGAAATGAGCTTGGCCTTGGCACGTTTGAAGAACAGAAAGGCAATATAGCTTGTTACGTGCTTCAGAACAGCCTGGTGTGGCAGGTTGGGAAGATACTATTATCTCTTTGGGGAAAGGGTTCTGGGAGAGGAAAACGACATGCCCAGGACCACTAGGTTGATAATGGAAGAGCTGGGGGCGGTGCTTGGACGCTCAGTCCCGAGTTTCGGTGTAGATATGGAGAAGGCTTTGGGTGAGATGTTAGGAGAGAAATTGGCAGGGAACACACATAAAGCCCTGCTTTTCTTCTGACGTGTGGAACGGGGGAGCTTGATGGTGAGCAGATGTGAGAGTAGTGCTGGAGTGAGTGTGTGTGCTCATGGCTCAGGTGTGACTGAGGCAGAGTGGGAGGGTCTGTCTGAAGCCAGCAGGCACTGCTGCGCGTTAACGAGGAACCTGGTCACCAGTGTGAACCTGTCACCTCTTACCAGCCTCTCCCCAGAATGTCCAATCACAAGTAACAAATTTACCTGGCACTGCTTCCTGCTTCTAAAGGGTTCATTATTTTAAAAGTACACAAGAAAAAAATATCAACCAGTTCCCACTGGGCTTTATAGCATTCATTTTCTGTGAAAAAGGAAGAGACTTTTAATTACCCTATTTTTTTTTCAGAGAAAAATGAGTTGCCTTGTCCAACTTAAGCTGTTCCCTAACTGGTGGCAGAGATGGACAAGACTCCAGCTCTGCTGACCCAGCATGGACACTAGCTGATGTCTCGTGCGGGCTGGAGATGGGGTCCGTTACCTCCTCCTGGGGCTCAGCTTCCTCCTGATCTAGGATTGTTCCCAATCGATCATGGAGGCTGTGAATAAACACACCAGATGCAGATGGTGCTCCTTGGAGCTCAGGGCTGCCCTCTGTCAGGAGGGTGCTCTGCCGAGGGTGATGACGAGTGGGCACCTGGACAGAGGGGTCCAAGCAGGGAGTTGCCCAGATGCTTCGAGAGTCAGGCCCCAAACCAAATGCTCAGGGGAGACAGGCTAACAGGGCAGCTAAGAGTGGATATTTATATATGATGTATGAAAACTTCAGATTGTATCAGACTCTCTGGCAAAGCCAAGTTCAAAGTGGTGAGAATTAGTGACCATTTGACGACACACAGACAGACCTGTGCTCCCAGGTGGGTGCCGGTAAGGAACAGAAATATCTCAAAACTGGTCTAGTGTGGAAAAAAGAAGGAGGAGAAACAGGAAGGGAGGAAATCTTGTGGCACATGTAATCAATAAAAATGAAATAGGGTGTGGAATCAAAATGTGTAATCATAATAGATATGAACATTTTAATTATAAAAGGATACTTTATAATTGCAGAACTTTATGCTAATACATACTCCATAAAATAGATGACTTTCTGGGAAACAAAACAATGGAATTGATTCAAGAACAATAAAAACACTTGAATAGATCAATATTGATGGGAAAATAACTTTAAGTAATCAAAGAATTTGCTCCAATTGATGTAATGTACAGCATAGGGAATACAGTCAATAAAATTGTGATAGCGTGGTACAGTGTCAGATGGTAGCTAGACCTATAGGAATCTCTTTGTTAGGTATATAAATGTTGAATATCTATGGTGTACACCTGAAACTAATATAATATTGTATGTCAGGTATATTTTAATACAAATATTTTTAAAAACATGAGGAGAGGTTAAAAGTCTAAATAAACCGAAGCCACCACCAACAGCCACCACAATAAAAAAAATTTACCCCAATAAAGAATTTGCCAGATAGTTTTGTTGAGAACTTTTTAGGGTTGTAAAGAAACAAAAATTTCTTTGCTATAGTTATGTTCTGATAACAGAGCATAAAAATGATGGGAATCTAACAGACTAATTTTGTGAAACTAACGTATCTCTAATACCAAACCTTGACACAGCACAAAGAAAGTTATGGAAAAGAGCCTTACTTCTGAATATAGACCTGGAGCTCAACGAGGACGCCAGGTCCAGCCAACAGACAGGGTTTGTGGGGCCCAGTTTGTATCTGCTGTTTTAAAGTTGAGAGGTTCCACATAAGATCCAGATTTCTGGCTACTCCAGAAAAATGAAAAGATCTGAAAATACAGAGCCTGCTGCTTGCATGAGGACAATCGGCTGACATGGAATGGAGGCCCTGCCTTTGCATAGGTCCCCTGTTCTCCCGTCTCTGTGGTCCTCACTACTTTCCAGGGTCTGTCACTGAGGCTTAAGTGACAGCTGTCATTTTTCATCATGCTGGAAGTATTGTTTTCCTTACAGTAAAGAAACATTTCGGGCCGGCCCGGTGGCTCAGGCGGTTGGAGCTAATGAAATGGTGCTTCACTCTATAATACCTGCCTTCCCGCAAAGCTGTAGTATTCAAAACAGTATGGACTGGCATAAGGATAGACAGACACATGAATCAGTGGAATAGAACGGAAAATCCATAAGTAACTCACAAATTTGCTTTTTGACAAAGAAATCAAAGCAATTCAGTGGAGAAAATGGGATCTGCGTGGCATAAGTCCGCAGTTGGCATTACTGTTTTGGTCAACTTCAAAGGTGCCCCGGCGGGGGGGTTACTATAGAGCCACTAGAAACCCTTCGGACCACTAGGGACACAGCCTCTGCACAGCCAGGCGGTGAGGATGCTTCAGCTGGAACCCCTGTGATCATGAGGACAGGTCAAGGCAGTGGTCCTTCTCCTGTGGAAACGGGTCCTCTGGTACTTCCTCCCCAGGAGCCCAGTGTCCCAGAGATGGCTGCGTAAGGACATTGCTGGAAATACCAAGATGATATTGGCCATAGGGATGGGGAGAGGGGTGAATTGCAAGAAGCTATGATCGCTCAGTGTCAACATTTTTGTTTCTTTGAGATCTGTAGTTGTGCTCGTAGGTGACTGACCCAGTGGAATTTTAAAGGACAAAAGGTCTGTCTGGTGGAAGGGGTATTCCCTTCTTGACTCTATTTGACCCATCAGTCATTTGGATTAATTGGAGCAGGTCACAGTGCAGGAAGCTGCGGCCCCGCCCTCAGGTGAGAGGTGACAGGTACATGGGTTTGTGTTTTCCAGGCTCCTATTCCATCCAGGGCCCAGCGTCCGTGAGAGGCCCAGAGCAGGGCTCACTGACCGTGCAGTGTCGCTATGACCCCAAATGGAAGAACTACGTGAAGTGGTGGTGTAAAGGAGCTGTTTGGAGTTCCTGCCAGATTCTAGTTAAAACCACTGCATCAGAGTGGGAGAAGGACCGTGTGTCCATCAAGGACAATCAGAGAAGCCACATATTCACCGTGACCATGAAGGAGCTCAGGCAAGATGATGCAGACACTTACTGGTGTGGGATTGAGAGAAGTGGAGTTGACCTTGGGGTCCCAGTTGTAGTGATCATCGATCCAGGTAAGAGGATGTGGACGTGTCTCTTCATGGTCTGCTCTGTCCTAGTCCCTAGTGTCCCTCTGTAGTGACTTAACTCACTCAGAGTGAACTGTCACAGGGTGGTTGAGTCCTGAGGTCTCCTGGAACCCTGACTGATGGTTGGGCGTGGGAGGGGCAAGGCTTCTCTGAGATGCTTCCATGGCTCCCAGGACCTTCTCCAGGATGGGATCAAGCCTTATTGGCATATATATTTTTTCTCTGCACAGCTCAGTGCCTGAGTCTATTGTCCATAGAGATGAAGGTGATGGTCCCAGTTTTAGCCTGTGGGTCAAAAGGACCCTCTTCCTTGGGACCCAGAGACGTCAATTCCTGCAATGCTTTCCTGGGACCTCTGGTGCCCAGATAGCCCTGCTCTTTGTGGAGTGTGCAGCTGGGACTTCACAGGTGCTATTCTCACCCCTCATTCCACATCCAATCTCAGGGAGAAAGAGGCCCAGAAATTGGATGGGGGCCTAATTTCTGAAGTCTGGAAAGGCCTCATAAGTCAAAGAGCTGCATTCCTGGTGCCTGAAGGCCCATCGTGAGCCGTTTATGTATCTGGGTTTAATGACACTCTCTTCCTAAGTCCTTCTAGAATGCAGTCACTCCTGGGAATATCTTGGTTTGAACATGTTTATCTGTTGAGCTGTTTCTGCCGACTCTCGGACAGGCAGTGCCAGCTCACAGGGCACTTGTGGCACAAGGGGGACACACAGTCAACAGAACCCCCACAAAACCTGGAACCTGGGAGGCCTGTTATACCTGCAAAGCACAGCACGTTCACTGTCTCATGTAGTCCTGACAGTATTCCTGAGAAGGAACTATCCCCATTGTAGAAACTTAGACACTTGTCTAAAGTAAAGACGCTTCCTGAACATTGTCATTTTGTTCAGGGCTGGTTCTGACCTTGGAAGTCACAGATCTTGGGTATGTTACCTGGTAAGCCTCCATTCTGCTCCTGTCTTTGCTGGATAAATAAGACGGGGGAGGCATTGGCCGAAGCCCCGCCATAAGCAGCAGGAGTGCTTCAATTTCAGCTGAACTCCAGCTGCCCTTGACCTGAAGCAATCCTGGGCCCCCTCCCCCTTCCAGGGCCTTCTTGACACCCTCCCTGGACCTGTGCCCAGCGCTACCCGCCTCTGAGGCTCTGAGTCTCCTAGAGACCAGGGAGGTATGAGCTGTCCAGGCCATAGGCCCCTTCCACAGCCCTGCTCCAGGCTCCTCAGGCCAGGGCACCCCCCACACCCCTAGGCTCAGGGCCACATGCAGGGCTGTGAGCACGTTAGCAGGCAGAGTAGAACGTAATCTGATCTGTATGCCAAGCAACAACTACAGTGTCGACCACCCCCACTACCTCTACTGCCACCTCCACCAACAACATGTTCACAGCTGAAGTCACCCCAGAAAACACTACCGAAGCCCCGACGGTGACCAGCCACCACTCCGATGGCAGGTAAGTCAGCTTCAATGCTGCTGTTCCCTGTGGCCTACGTGCCCCAAACTCCTCTAATGTGGGGACCCTTTCCAGTCCTAGGTCCCAGCCAGGATGTCAGGGGCCCCTCCCACTTGCTGTCAGGGTGCACAGTGATTTTGGAGCCCCCAGACCTTTCCTCCTGGAGCTCAGTGCAGTTTGCAGGTTTTTGCTTCTTTCCTTCATCCATCCCAGTTTTACTGAGTTAACATCTACGTGGCTGGTACTGCGTTGAACTCTGGAGACGCAGACATGGAGCATCCCCTGCGGAGCTCAGAGTATGGGAGATGGATGAGCAGGCACACACAGCCTGTGGCACGGCCAGGGCATGCGTGGGCACGGGGGTCGTGGTGCTCTTGGTCCAAATTCCCGGAGAACAGGGAGGCCCTGGGGAAGTCCTGTTTCCCTAACCACGGCTATGGCAATAGCATTCATACTGACGGTCCCTCATGTCTCTAGAGCATGTGGTAGCTCACAGAGGACGTTCCCATCCTTTATTCTGTTAACGCTTTGACCCTGCCGACAACCACCTTATGAGGAAGGATGGGCAGATACACACGTTCCCATTTTACAGAGAAAGAAACTGAGACCCGCTCATGTTTCTTAGTGGCCTGCCCGGCCGTAGCAGCCAAAGGGGCTCTCTGGAGGCTGAGAGGTCCCTTTTGTTTCCTCCTTCAGTCTGCTTGGCCTTCTTGCCTTTGTTTCTAGATCTGCTGTGATCTATTGCTGAACCTTCCCACAGACGCCCTATGGGACATCCCCAATCTTTCTGTCCCAAGGACCCCTTTGTCCCCTCTGCCATTTGCCCTCTGTTTGGGGAGGTTCTTTCTACCAAACTGCTTTTAATAAGTAATAGCTAAGGAGTTTCCTCATTTTATGAATCAAAGCCATACGTAATTACCAATTAGGATGTTCGATCAGCATTGAATGGATAATTCATTCATTTATTCAACAAGTAACTATTGGGCACCCACTCAAGCCTATTACTGATTTAAGAAACAGAAAGGGATACGAGGATGCACAAAATAATCAAGCTGTCTGCCCTCCAGGCACTTACGTCCAAGAGGTAATTAATGTACCAAATAGAGTTAATTGATGGATGAATTTATTCTACAAATTTCTATGAATATTGATGAGTAAGAGATAGTCCTTGATAGTCAAGGCTGCTATGACAAAGTACCATAGGCTGGGTGGCTTAAACAACAGACATTTATTTCTGGACAACTCTGAAGGCTGGAAGTCTGAATCAATATGTCAGCAAGCTTGGTTTCTTCTGAAGCCTCTCTCCTTGGCTTGTAGATGGCCGTCTTCTCCCTGTGTCTTCCCGTGGTTTCCGCTGTGTGTGTATGTCTGTATCCTAGTCTCTTCTTCTAAGGACCCCAGCCGTCTCCCTCCCAGTCGAGCCAGCAAACGTGAGCATGGTAAGACATGAGGAAAGAGAGTTTGGGGGAGTGGAGGCCATTGTCAGCCTTGACCGTTTTCTTGGAACGAAATGGGGCTGTTGCAGGATTGTAAGCAGAGGAGGGATGTGCTCGAACTTTTGGTTAAAAGGATTCCCCTGGCTGCTCTGTTGGTGCTGAACTACAGGAAGCCTCCTGGGGCCGCCATAATGAACTGGGGGACTTACAACAACAGAAATTTATTCTCTCACCGCTCAGGAGACCAGAAATCTGAAATCAAGGTGTTGACAGGGTTGGCTCCTTGGAGCTCAAAGGTAGAATCCGTCCCAGGCCTCTCTCTTAGCTTCTGGTGGTGGCTGGCGGTCCTTCGCGTTCCTTGGCTTGTGGCCGAATCACTCCAATCTCTGCTTCTGTTCTCCCACGGCCTTCTTCCTGCGGTGTGTGTGCCCACGTCTCCCTTTTATAAGGACACCAGTTATTGGATTAGGCCCATCCTAATCCAGGAGGACCTCACCTTACATCTGCAAAGATCTTGTTTCCAAATTGGTCACTTTCACAGGTGACCTTCACAGGTTCTCCGTGAACATAAATTATGGGGTAAGGGACACCAGTCAACCAGTACAGAGGATACGTGTAGAAGCAGGGAGACCTTATCGGCGCCTGTTATATAATTTCTGTTAGGCTTCTAGACCTACTGAAACTTTTTCTTAAACCGTTTTTGAGGGCACTCAGGAGTGGGGGTTCCCAGTCTGGAAACCGCAGATCAAAAGGTGTATGGCCCTCCTTGCTAGGAGGTAAAGGGGATAAGGCCCAAAGGTGAGCCAGGCTGCGTGGGTGTCTTCTGTTTTTTTTCCAGCGGTGACTCCGTTAAGCTCAACATCCTCTTGCCCATCTTCTTCGCTGTGTTGCTGCTTCTCTTGGTGGCGGCCTCCATCCTGGCTTGGAGAATGGTGAAGCGACAGAAGAAAGGTGAGGGGATCTGGCTGAGATGGGGCTGGGGCTGCGCTGGGTGCAAATGTGTGGGGCCAATGGCCAGAAATGTCATCTGGGAACCGTCTCGCCAAGGGATTACCAGCCTGCTCTGGAAGGGGGCACTGTACCAAAGGCCACGGGCAGCTGCACCCAGGAGGCGTTGGCATTCGCTGTCTGCCTTGCACATCCCTCCTGGCTCTCCTCTTCTCTCTGACCCACCTCTCTCGGTTTCCTGGCTTGGCTCTTGGTAGCAGAGGTGGCAATGGCCTTAGGTAGGCAGCCCATTTAGGGCGTCACACTTACCCACTTCAGTGGAATTCATATGGTTACCAAGGAGGTACTGAGCTGACATGGGGCTAGGGAGAAACACACACACACACGAGCAAATGTGCACACACACGTGCATGCACACACAACACAGTGCATGCACATGCATGCACAGAAACACACACTCAGTTAATATACATATGTGCACATGCATACATGGATGTACACAGATGCACGCACACATGCATGCACGCACACATGCATGCACGCACACACATACAGTTCTCTGGGTTCTATTAAAAAGGTTGGCTGTGACTCCTACCTTTGCTCCTCCTCTACCCCAGCCTTTGCTCAGGCCGACCTACTGTTCTTGTAAATTTGCTCTTTAGGGAAGAGGCTCCTGGCTCACGAGCCTGCACTTATCCATCACGAGGGATGGCCTGAACCAAACCCTTTTCCTGTCTGGCTCCACTTCCCCATTCTCACGTAGCGGCACCTCCTTCCCCTCTCAGTACCCACTGGGACCTCAGCTCTCATGGGGCCCTCTCCACAGCCTGGGGGAGCTTGCGGTTTTGGGGGGCAGCATGCCTGACCCACGTTCGTCACGTTCTCTCCCAAATGTATTATCTCTGACTTAAGTTCTAGGTACTCTCTGTGCTTCTCAGTATCTAGACGTTTGAAACTAAAAATCAGGGGAAAAACTTCTTGTTTCTCTATTGTCTCTAAAACAGAGGGTAGAGGGAGGGCCAAAGGGCAGAAAGGGGAGCCAGCGAACCCCCAAAGCTGGTCCACTGTGCTGACCCAGCTCGCACCCTCCATTTGGAGGGCAGCTTGGTTCCATCCTCTGTCTCTGCGGACAGCTTTTACTGATGGGCACTCGTGTGCCAGGCACAGCCAGGCACCAAGAGTACAAGGCAGGGGCAGGCTCAGCCACCCTGTAGCCCGCAGCCCACCTGGAGACGAACCAGAATCCAGTGGGACAAAGGCGACGAGACAGACATGAGTCAAAGGCAGTGGGAGCTGGGGAAGGAGGGATTAGACAGCCTGGGTGCAGCCTGGGTGGCGGGGGGAGGTAGGTGTGAGCGATGAACCAGGTAGGCACATGGTGGAGTAACAGGCAGCACTTCCGGCAGGAGTCCCAGGCTCAGCCTGCGATTGCACAGGAGGAAACTCAATCCCAGGAGAGCCGATGGCTGGCAGGGCCACCGATCACTTGATGTCACAGTTGTGTGTCATGGATAACGGATGGGCTGAGGTCTCCTTATTTTTCGGGTAGAAAGATGGAAGCTCCTGGAGGTGAAGGGCCCCGTATCACAGAGCGTCTTCTGAGGAGTCATAATGAGAACCAGGTCTCCTGTCTCTGGGCTTGGAGCCTAATTTACCTCTTTCCTTCCGTATTTCTCTCCCCCAGACCTGGTGGCCCCTGTGAGTCCCAGAACAGGCTTTCTAATTCTGATTGTTTTTGTCTTTTAGCTGCTGGGACATCCCCAGAGCAGGTAAGAAACTCCCTGAGGTCAGACCAGAGAACCAGACAGCTCCTTTCCCTCCTTCCTCATTTTCCAGCTCCCAGGAGCACCGAGGTCCAAAGGCATCAGACAAACCACATACCCAAGTGTCCACATACTCACGGCCCAGCTGCAAGGCCTGGGAGAACGGCGGGGGGTGCTAGAAACAGCCAGAAGGGAGGAAGGCAGGGAGGGGACAGCATGGGGAACTGAGAAGTGAGGGGCCCAGGGAAGCAGAAGGCTGGTGTCCTGTGCGAGAGAAACCTGGGCTTCCTCTCCTAGGTGGTCCAGCCCCTGGAGAACGACCTTTGCTACGCCAACCTGACCCTGACGCAGACTGGAACCTTCCCCAGCTCTTCCCGGAAGGAGGCCTTCACAGAGTCCCGCCCTTCTGCCCAGGAGGACCAGGAGGAAGTGGGATATGTCACCATGGTGTGTACTCGGTGTGGCCCAGAGCCAGATCCGCATAGAGGAGGGTGGGTGCTAGGCAAAGTGGCAGCTATTAAAAGAGCTGTCTGCTGAGCTCCCCCAGGCTTTTGGCTCCATACTAGGAGCCCAAAGTGTCTCCGTACCCCGTCTCAGCAGTGGGGACCCAGAGCCTGGTCATACACGGTCCTCGTGTTGGGCAGGCGGAGTACCCTGGGACTCCATGCAGACTGCGCTGCTTGGCACGGAGCTGAGGGAGAGTGTCTTCTGCTGTGGGAGGGGAGCTCAGGGTGGCTGGCAGGGAGGGGAGCTGGAGGGCCTGGGAGTGGACTTCAGGAGCCCTGAGGGGGTCTGTCCCTCAGCCTCACGGAAGCTGGCCATGGGCTTAGCCTCCTCCCAGCCTCCCTGACCCAAGCGTCTTTATTGCAGGCTCCCTTTCCAAATGAGGACATTTGCTATGCAACTGTGTCTTTGGACACCTCGGACCAGGAGCCAACCTATAGCAACATGGACAGTCTCATCAGTGACCTGCCCAACAGGAGCCTCGAGGGGCCCACGGAATACAGCTCCATCAGGATGCTTTAGCCGATGCTAAGACCTCCTCTCCACCCCACACAAGGCCTGTCAGCACGTTCCTGCCTCGTCTGCTTTCTGTTCCCTGTCCCCTCCTGGGGACCAGCTGGTGCCTGAGGCCTTTGCCTGATTCAGCCAGCCTCCCCCTCAGCTCTGACCTGGGCTCCAGGCCTGGTCTCAGAGAGCTTCTGGGAGCTACACAGCGCTCTCTCCACATCCCTTCCTCGCCCACACGGCTTGGGAGGGGGCCAGGGCCATGCTCCGGGGCTGCAGAGGGAGGAATAACAATGACAAAGATAATAGGAATGCATCGTAACTTATTGCTTCCCACGTGTGGTGGGCTGAGTGATGGGCCCCAAAGATACCTGCGTGCTAATCCCCAGACCTGTGAGCGTTAGTTACCTTATGTGGCAAACGGGGCTGTGCCGATGTAATGAAGTTGAGGCTTTTGACATGAGGAGATTATTCTAGATTTTCCAGGTAGGTCCTAAATATAACCACAAAGGTCCTTATGAAAGGGAGGCAAGACAGTCACAAGAGGTGAAGGCAATGTGACATGGAAGCTGTGTGTGGTGCGATGCAGCCGGGAGCCGAGGAACGCCACAGCCTCTAGAAGCTGGAAAAGGCAAGCACCGGATCTTCCCCTGGAGCCTCCAGAAGGAACCAGCCCTGCTGACACCTTGACTTTGGCCCAGTGAAACTGATTTCGTACTTCTGGCCTCCAGAATTGTAAGAGAATAAATGTGTATTGTTTTCATCAAGCCACTAAATTTGTGGTAATTTGTCAGAGTAGCCAGAGGCAACAGATACTCTGTGGCCGGTGCTCTTCCCTACAGCAAATAATTTAATCCTCAGGACAGCCCCACGAGGGTGCCTTGATTACTGCCCCATTTTACAGATGAGGAATCGAGGCAAAGAGGGGTTCAGTGAGTTACCAAGTTTTATCGCTAGCAAGTGTATACACACACTCACACAGCTACTCACACAGGGATAGTTAGCGAATATTTACAAACTCTGGATTCATTGTCTTTATTCCAGAGTCCCGGCAGCCCTCACCTCCGGAATGTGACCTAAATCCTGTCATGTCTCATTGTCTCCGTGCAACCGTCCAGTTCCCTGCCTGGAGTCCCTCTTTCATTCTCTGTCCCTGAGCCCATTCTCCTCCCAGCAGCCAGAATGATCTTTTTAAAGCACAGACCTGCTCACTCCTGTTTATCACCTTCTGGTGGCTTTTCCCCCAGCCCACAAGGCCCCAGGACCCACGAGTCCCTGCCTGCCCCTTTGACCCGTCTCCGGCCACTCTCCCGCTCTCTTGCTCTGCTCATCCACACCGGCCTTTCAGCTGCCCTTCTAACAAGATAAGGCTTGCTCCCTTTTCAGGGTGTTGGCACTTGCTGTTCCTCCTTCGTGGAACGCTCTGCTTGCAGATATATGAATATTAGCTTCTTTTTATCATCACCTCTCAGCTCAAATGTCCCCTCTCAGAGCGGCCTTCCCTGACCACCCAACGGCAGTGGCCCCTGCTACGCCTCCCATTTCTCTGTCACGTTGCCCTGTTTTACTTCCTCATAGCATTTACTACTTTTTGAACTTATTTATTGGTATGTGGGTTTGCTGTGTCCCCCTCCACGAGGCTGTAGGCTGCCTGAAGGTGAGGACTTTGCCTTATTCACCACTGTGTCCCCCTTGCCTAGTTTCACGTCTGGTAAGCGGTGGGTTCTGGAATATTTGTTGACTGAATGAATAAATAATGCATGTTGTTTAGACTTGGAACTCAGAGCAAGCTCTCGGGAGCAGGAACACCTGTGTCCATCATTCTAGGAAGGACATCCTGGGCCACCTGGGCCACCTAAGGAATTCCAGCATCGACTTCACGAAGTGTGAAGTGGAGCAACTTCTTTCTCTCCTCCTGAAACAGGGGAGAGGTGAGGAGCCATGATTCCTCCCAACTGCAGGACAAAGTTCTATTACTTCACTGAGGTCTCTTTTGGCGGGGCCTAGAATGAAGTGTCAGGGAAAGGAGTCATGGCTTGGGAAGAAATGAGCTATGCCTGGGCCACAGGCAAGTGTCCCCGCAGGTATGGGGGCCGTAGGAGTGTTTAGTGGGCCGTTTTCAGTGTGTCCTGGGGCTTTTCTGATTTCTCACAGCTATGGACACCGCAAGTGACTGGGGGTGGTGCCTTTGGTGGATTGCCATTCCAGCATGTGCCACTCTTTGTTTCTGCTCCCACTCCCTGAATAATTCCCTAGAATCTCAAGAGCTTTACCATCGTGGGGAATTTGCAGAACCCAAACGAGCTTAAATATTGTTGGGCTGGTCATTTATGCTGGTTGGGTCAGAGTGAGACTGTTTGACCCAGGCTGTTTGAAGATTTACAGAACAAGAAGTACCGACAGAGAGATCTTTAAATGGAAAAGCTCAGAGCAGAGCAAAAGTTGAGTGAGTAGAAATGTAAAAGTCAAAATAGAAAGCCTTGGGCCAGGGAATCATTGTGCCATTTTAACGACTGCATACGAAGTGGTTTTATTGCTGAGTTTTTAAGCAGCCAGCACCAAACAGAATCTCTAACTGCATGGTTATGTTGGATACTAAGGAATTCACCTTTTCTAGTAATCAGATACTAATGAAGATTACTGCCATGAAACTTCTGACCTAAATCAAGAAACACAGGGAGACTAGCACTTTTAATTACTTTATTCAAGCCTTAAAACAGGTGTCTACCAAGTATATCACTGGCTATAATGTTTTAATCCAGAATTCCAGTCACCTGGATTGGTGGCTGTCTGAAAAGGGATCTTTTCGTGACCTCAGAAATGGAGTTGACTAGAATGGAATGGAAATGGAATGATGTATAGGCGGACAGAGCAGATTTCCGACCGGTGGTCCTCAGGGGAGGCATTCGGGTTCATTAGGTGTTGGGTCATGAGAGCAGGACTCTACCTCGAAGCCAGCCCCGTTTGCTCAAGCCTGAAATAGAGTTTAGAGAGAGCCAGGGAAGTGGTCGGGGCTGGGAGGAGTGAGGCAAATATATGCCAGAGGTTTGAAAGGAAGTTGTGTCGTAATGTTTACAGATTGGTATCTTCGTGTTGTCTCAGCTGTATCCGGCTGTTCCATAAATTCTTTGCTAAGGCAGATTTTGGGTGCTAGACTAGCACCTTTGTTGCAAAAGAAGCGAAAGTTCAGATATGGTTCCTCTGGGCTGCGTGAGGCTGGCATTTGCCATTTTGCTGTATGATTTCCAGGAAAGCACATTGTGTTGACAAACTCCACGATATTTCACCACTCAGCTCTGATTGAGTGCCTAATTATTTAGAGCCTCTCTAAAGTTGCTGCGGTTTCCCTCCTCTGGCTTTTGAATTATTAATATTTAAAGATTCTACTTTATAAAAATTGTAGGGTTTGGACAGTCACCTTTTGAGAACTATGTGTCTATTACTGCCTTTAGAAGATGGAGTCTTTTTGAGAGTTAGCTGAGGGAGGAAAGCACAGTGGGCTGGTAACCTCCAAAATACATGATTAAGAGAAATGTCAGACTGAAGTGAGGCTAAAAGCTACCGTTGCCTGACACCTTAAAAATAGAGTTCATAGCCGCTTAGCCGTGGAAGAGCCAAACTGCTGGGATTAGTTGATTTCATGTATCAACAATTTTTTAGATCGGGAGGGATTGATATATCAGGTCAGCCTTTTAATTTGCCAAGTAGGAGGTGCATTCTTATCCAATATAATTTGAATTGAGATGGGTTCATTGAAAATATTGGTTAAATCAGGGAATCATGAAAAAGATATATTCTTTCTCTAAATGCTTTATTTTGACTCAGAATATCTAAGTGCTAACTGCGTAGTAATTTGCTAGTATTTTTGATGTAACCGAAGTCTTTTCTTTGCTTGTGGGTCTGAGGAAAGAAGGGGCCCGCGGCCTTTTCTGCATAAACTACACACTCGTGTCACATGGTGCTGGAGCTCCAGGTTCAGTTTCTCTAACATGAAGCCAGACACTCCAGATACTTGTGAAGCAATCTGATTGCGAAACCCTTTTTCATGTTTACGTTTTCACTCTGAATATTTTATAGTTCTCCCTCATTCCTAATTCGACAGCATTTTTAAAAATGACATGCTTTTCTCGAGTCTTTCCAAAGCATTTAATTTAGTTTTCGTAGAGAGAACAGTTCTCTTTTTTGTTCACGCTCTTATTTCACATGTCAATGTCCTTTGTGTTTATACCCTTAATTGATTTGTTTATGGGTGAATTAATGAAGTTACATAATTATAATTAACATGTATAACTGGCCTAAACAAGTTTGGGCCCGAACGGAGTCAACTCTGGTTGAACATGTACCTCGGAGGGTGAGAGCAGAAGTGAGTGGGTCTTCAAGAGAAGAATCTACCCATTGCCAGTATGTTTCACCAGGAGACTAAAAGCTGGTGGTTGATCTAGTAAGTTGCTTAAGAGAGGGAGGGATCAGTTAAGAAAGTGTCTGCTAAACCATCTGTTAGGACCATAATTTCATAAAAGAAAGGACATTTGAGGACCCCAAGTCTTGGGAAATACTGCCTAGAGACGTAGGCAGCATATCCCAAGAAAGGACAGTTGGTAACTTTCTGCCAAGATGGATTTATGTCGTGTGCACACAAGCTCCCACAACCTGATTGATGCTGAGTCAAGGGCGGGCACTCATATATGGAGTAAGGATTGGCAGCCATTGATTTTGTTCACGCTGTTCTCTAGACATGGATTCTCTCCACTACACCCCAGCTAGTATAGTCTAGCATCCCCCGAAAGGCCTCTAGTAATTATATGCGTCTGGACGTTGTCACTCATGAGGGCCTATGGTCCAGCTTCAGTGGGAAAAGGGTCCCCTGGAATCACGCAAATTCCCCTTGCCCAGCACAAGCCCTTCCCCACCATAGTCCCCTGTGATCTCAAAGTCACATGGCCCTGTCCTGAGGGCCTGGGGTGCTTGCATCAAGGAAGGGTGGCTGACTCATTGGTTTTGCTGAAGGGACCTCTGGGGACGGGTTCAGAGTTAAAGAAGGGGTAAGACAATTCCCAAGGGTCCGAAATAGAGAAGAGACATTCTGAACCCTTGTGTGGCAGAAGATCTACTCTTAGCAGAGTGGAGGAAAGTCTTCTCTTGCTTTCCCTACAGGTCCTAGAATACAGATTCCATCCTGGGGAGTTTCTGACGCCTCCCACATCTCTCCGCATCACTTTCCCACCTTCTGTACCACAAGTCCATAGCCCCAATCCTATCATTTATTCGCTTATTCATTTTTCATTTTAAGTTACAGAAATTTGATGTATACCATATGTTTATATAATGTGTACGTACGTTAAAAAGATAACGAAACAAACTCCCATGTACGGGTCACCCTACCAAAGAAATGGAACATTACAAATACGACTGAAGCCACATAGCTCATTATGGTTTTTTTCCTTACATAAAGGAATATGCTCTAGGGGTCCATCACAGCCCATGGCTCACTCTGTGTGCCGTCGGGTTAATTAGTAAAATCATCAGATGAGTTGGTACTAAATTGACTAGACTATGCAGCTCTTCTTATTTTAATATTATTTTTCTCCCCCCTCAAACCCACGTGCCAATGCCCCGTCGTGCCTTGTGTTATTTAAGGATCTGGTGATTGGTTTGTCACTCAGAAAGGATTGGAAGGAGTTGCAACATTCAGGCAACGTTCTCATTTCAAAATTTCACACAGCCTTTGCAAGAAAAAGCAGAAGGACTAAACCCCACTGTAACACCTTGCTGTCTGGCAGTTGGCAAGTGAAAGAGGAACCAGGAGAGAGGTAAGGTATTTCATCTTAAAATACAACGAGATGTGAGAAAAGATGGGAGAGAAGGTGGAGGTAAAGTGAAGGAGATTCTGCCCCGAGCGGTCCTGGTGTCTGTAAATCTTGGCTTGCTTTCCTGGAGCTGTTATCCTGCAGTTGGCTTCTGATGGAGGCAAATCCCCAGGGGATAACGTTGCTTGGCTCTTCTGCTGCAGAGACCCAGTTCACAGTGACTCACTGCATCAGGCCTCCTTCCCAGAGGCATCTGAGACGTTCTGGAGGCAGAGTCTTGAATCTGTATTGTGAATAAATGTCCTCCACTGGCGCTGACTCTGTTTCAGTGTTTGTCCTGGGCCACGCTGAGATTGTCCCCAGGGCTGCACTAGAATTTTTGGAGGTCTGTGTATAAAAATTATTAAGTGGCAACAGCAGAATATTAAACCAATCACGAGGCCCTTTCCATCGTGGGGCCGTGTTTGACTGCCCAGGTTGCACACACACAGGAAGCTGGCCTTGTTTGGCAGGCGTCTGCCTCACTTCTCGTCTGCTTCCATGGCCGCTCATGCCTTACCCTCACTGGAAAAATCCAGTCGTCTTCACCAACTGACCCTAGTCCCAAAATGAAGAGGAAGAGCTTCCCCTCAGTCTGGCCTGAGCCTCACTTCCTGTGTCCTCGTCCCCTGCCCCCACATGGACCACCTTCCTGGATGACTGAAAGTTGGGACATCTATTTCCTCCACAATAAAGTCTACTGTCGCCCAAAGGGTGACGTCTGGCTCCACGGCCCCAATAAGCCAATTGTGTTATAGGGTGACATCAATTCATTTCTTAAGTCTGGTTATTAATAACTTAAGTCTGTTTATTTAGTGTTAAATAACACCACGTGTGGGACACAACCAGCTCAGTTTAGCGGTGAGGGTGATAAGTTCAGTTTATTTCTTTTTCAGTCACTTCTCATTAAATCTTTAATGAGAAGCCTCCCCCAGCATAACCATGGGGACACCTGTTGTGGTTGCATGACGAGCCTATGCCAACACCACCTCCGTTTCCCTTGGAAACTACTCTCTTCCACTCTTTTTTGCTTCAGACGGTTTCGGTTGGGTTTTGTCACTGACAATCCAAAAGGCCCTGACCGCAAGGGCTCCCCTTTTCCCGGCAATAACCAGTGCCTGTGCTGCTTGTCTCAGTGCCGTGGAAATCAAAGGAGACAACGTACGTGCAAGTGGCTCTGCAGACTCTAAAGAACTGTTTGAATGGAACGACCAAGGAAGCACAATTGGCTAATGGCAGACCCAGGACAAAAGCCCAGTTTTTCGGACACCCTAAGTCCAGTTCTTCTGTTTTGCTAATGAGCTGCCTCCTCTGCTAAGAAAATCAGTGAGTAGGGCACGTTGTGGCAGAGCAGGTGGCAGACAGGGCAGGTGATGGAACACGCAGGCGGTGGTCAGGGGCTTCTCTGTGCGGCCTTCTCATGTGTCTGTGGTGCTGACTGGTGTCTGGAGGAGACCTGGCTCTTCAGGCACGGGGGAGTGAGGGTCCGGGAGGGCATAGCACAGGGCTCACTTGACCCTTCACCTCTGTCTTTCCCAAGTCTCTGTTCGTGTGCCAACCTGTCATCCCAAGAGGTCAGGTCCCTGGTGTGTTTGAGTGTGGACATTTTTCGGCTCAGGTCTTTGGAGGTGTTCAGGGAGGGAGGTGCCAGCTTTGCTTCTCTGTATCTGACTGCCAATCTTGGACCGTGGATCTTTGCTCTGGGCACTTCTCAGCAGTGCACTGGGGGACACCTTCCTTTCTTGGACATGGGCTTGAAGGGATCCCTTCCTTGGGAGCCCAGAACCATTCTGACCGTCAGAGCCTGGACCTCCTCCTGGATCTGTGGATTTTGCAGCCCTTCTGAAGTCACTGAGTCAGGACCTAGAACATGGCAGCTGGACAGAGCTGCAAGCATTGGACCTAGTCCCCAAGGGCCCACTTTCTACCATGTGAGATGGGAGGTTCCTGACTTCTAAGAAGTCTTCCATGCGTCATGTTGGGCTGAAGTCTTTGTGGCCTGAGTCATCTTTCTGTGCCAGCCCACTGACCCACCGAGCCTGCCAGACTCAGCTCCTTGGGGATTGGGAGTGGGTCCTGTTCCTGGGTGCTCAGGAGTACCTGGCACCCAGCAGAAGTTTGCTGGTAGAATCACTTCACTACCAGAAATGTCTGATTTCAAGCAGGGCATGAGGGGTGGGCCGGTGGTGGGTTGTAAGGTCCCAATCACCTTTTTTTCTCCTTCATGGTTCTCTCCTCTGAAACCCAAATCCCTAAGGACCTGACACAGGCACTGAGCGACATGGAGGCAGAGATGTGAGATGACAACTCTGGGTGTGACTGACGGAGGCTCCCGAAGAGGAAGCATCCCTCCCCGTCTTTCCTCCCTCCCCATAACCAGGTCAAGTCCAAAACATTCTCAAGCTCAAAGGCAAGTGGTTCCTGAAGGAGTGAAGGAGACTGGAGATCTGGAGCGAATAGATGCCTACCCAACCTGGGTCACAGTGGAGGGAGGAAGTGGAAGGGGGCAGAGTTCCGGATGGAGAGGACCCAGGGGTAGAAGGGACTATAGGAGTTGTACATTGAGGCTGTCCTTATAGTGTAGCTGGCCAATGTCAGCCTGATTTCATTAAACATTGAAATCCTCCAAGTCTCTTTTTTCTGTCATGCTTAGCAAACAATCCCCTGATTATCACGTGGCTTGGCATGCAGGGTCTTGCTCCGGTCTTGTGGGTTTAATACGAGCCTGCCTGGAGAAATGGATCCACTCCTGAGTGAGTGAGCAAATCTAGGCCTTTGATCCTGCAGAGCTGGGGTCACACACTGGATTACGTAATGACGATCTGTGACCCTCTTAGCAAAGCCGTTTGTCCTCTCCTGACTCTATGCCTTTGCATCTCCAGCTTGCTGGGATTTTCATCTGGGCTCTACCACTTATTAGCTCTGGGTGGCCATAGGCAGATTTCTTAATGGCTCTGTGCCTCAGTTTACTCATCTGTAAAATGAGATTAAAATAGAGTTGCTGTAGGACTGGATGATGTAAAGTGCTTAGAACAGAGCCTGGCATATAAGTGCCACATGAGAGTCTGCCGCAATTATTTGAATTCCCACAGTACCTACCTACTGTGACCTTGAGCAAGTAACTATTTTTTTTCCATCTGGCCTCTGCTTCCCATTTTATAATATGGAATTCATAACAACATCCACTGGAAAAATCATGTGGTAATTATAAAGTATCACAGCACATATTCAAGGTTTTTGTAAACTGCAAAATGCTCCACACATGAACCATGTGTTTATTTTTATCATTTATTATTAGCAATTATTAGTCTCACTGGGTCCCTCTAGATTACAGTGTAGAGATAATTTTAATACTTCTCAGTTTGTAACCTAACAAAACCTGAGGAGGGAACCTGGAAGAGGAGGAAGAATCTGGATAAAGATGAAGGTTTGTCTTTCTCTGTCTGACTTCTTTCACTTAGCACAACGCCCTGATCACCACATTGTACACCTGAAACTAATTAATATTGTATACCAAATATATTTAAACTTAAAAAAAAGATGAAGGTTTTGGACTGCCCTCCCACTGAGGGAGGAGGTTCCTGAGGGTCTGGAGCGGGAGGGGGAGCCCTGCCTGGTCTGGGCTGGGTCTGCACAAGCAGTTTTATTCCTTTCCAAAGGGTAAGAGCTTCTCAGTGTGCGGTTGGGAGGGGCTGGAAGAAGCTGGGTGACCGTCCCCTGGGGGCATTGCTCTGATACATGACAGATCTGCTTTTTAATAAGTGGAGTTGCTGGGGAGCGGTGTGGATACAAAATTCAAATGGTAGAGAGAGGAGCAGGAGGAGGGGAAAGTTTGCTTTGCCTTTAAAAGGCCCATAACAACAAAAGATAAGGAAGGACAGAGAGCAAAAACACGTCATCACTGGCCCTGCCTGTACCTTGTGAAAGAAGGTGTGTGTGTGTGTGTGTGTGTGTGTGTGTGTTAACAGCAACAGGGGCAGAGGAGTGGAAAGCAAGAGGAAATATGAGCTTACACATAACTGGTTCAAGACCTCTAAAAGCATAGCAGTGGCATTTGTAGAGCACAAATTGTTAAATAACATCTCCACGTTGATGGGTAAAAGCTGTCCCTACCGAGCAGAAATGCCAATCAGAGTGAGGGAGCAGACTTTGGCATCAAGGTCAGGGAAATAGGAATCACTTGCCAGGGGAATTCTTGAGCTCTGCTCATTTCAACAGTATATTATGTTCACAGAACCACTTAGGACCTTGCAACTTTCAGGAACAAGGTGAGGTCTGGGGAGGCTTTGAGTGGTGCAGTCAGTGAGGGGTTAAGATTTCCAGATCTGTTGTTTCCTGCTGGCTTGGAGCTCTGTTCTTTGGCCCCAGAAAACCTCCTCTGGTTGGCAGGTGGGAGGATGGTCCACGGTTGCTCCCAGCTGGGGAAGGGCATTGCCTGAGTGCTCTGTAAATTAGCAAAGCAGCTACAAACTCCATTCTCAATTGGAGTCTCCAGGGACAGCTTCTCTTGCCTGAGAAGGGAGGATGGAAGCAAGGAGCATGCTGGGATAAATTTAGAGCCACTTCAAATGTCCGTTCAACAATTCCCCAGGCTGGTGCTCACCTCTGGCTGTTTATTTCCATGAAGGTTGGGTTTCCTGCCCTGAAAATGAAGGAAGTCAGAGCCTTTCCCCAGAACAGCGTACAGGAGGAAACATTAGCACACCAACACTAGTGAGTTTCAGATATTTTCTCACGAAATGTCCCGGGGACTCTAAGTTAGAGGGAAAAATGCCTTAAGCCTGAAGAGTTAGGAAAATGACTGAGACGTTGGACTGAGTCACCATCATTTCCTGCTAAGGTTGTTGAAAAGAACCAGCCAGCACCACTCCCCACGACAGCTGCCTGCCTTGGGACCTGGGCGGGACCCACAAGTCAGCAATCATCAGTGAGGTAACTCACACTTCATTTATTTATCAGAAAGTCTCCAGAGCGAGCAAGAGAGGAAAACAAGCTATTGGAAACACTCTTGGCTTCTTGTTTGTTCCTGAGCTGAGGATGGAAATCTGGCAAGAAGTGGAGCTGTTGCTGCTATTTTGGTTTTACGTACTTTTTTCTTTAAAAAACAAACCACTTACTACCTGAGGTATGACAGGCTCACTTTGAAAGTCAAATCTCTTTATCTATAGCGTTTGGATTTCCTGTGGAATTGTTTTTTTTGAGCACAAATTTGTGTTCCATTAACATTGTTTAATTGAAAAAAAAAACAACAAAAGCACATGAAGCATTTTTTGAAGGATAAAGAATAGTAGAGGAAGACAGAATAGCGCATATGCACCTTTGCTGGTTGATTTGTTTTTCCCTGGTACAATTTTCTGGTAGGGAAGAAAAATGTCGTTAAATCCAGAGGCTTCCCTAGGATCATTGGGTGATAGCCCTGAGGGGGAGGGCAGTTGGCTGTTGTGTGGAACTGTCTCATCTAGATATTTAGTCTTCATCAGAGGCCATGGGAGAGAAAGGATCTGGCCTCAAATTGAGGTCAGAAGTGACCGTTTCTTCCTCGGTTATTTCATTGTATCTTCCTGTGCTTTCCTTAGGGCACTTCTGAGACTACACACAATATTATAGCAATTTGTGCGTCTTATAGGCCATGAGCTTATTGAAGGTGGAAGCCAGTTTTTTGTTTGTTTGTTTGTTTCATGTGTGTGGGTTCTCTATAATGCCCAGCATAGTTTCCTACACTTTGGAAATGCTCGATACATGGTTGCTGAAGGACGAGATGCATCACGTGGACTTGCGAGGGAAATAAAAATCACAAGATGAGCAGAGAGAAGTGAAGGACAAACACACGGGAGGAAGGAGATACTAGAGACGACCTGCTTGACTTTCTCACCTAGAAGAGGTGTGAGAGCTGCGTCAGAGGGAATGGAAGTTGCTTGTAGGGACAGAGACCTTTGGTCCTTATCTCCCCAATAATTCCATCTTTGCAAGGACCTTGTTTGCAAGGACCAAGTCCTGGAGGAGTGGATGGACAGTCCGCATCTCTCTGTCCCCCTGGTTGCCGGTCTTTCTGAGATGCTATGGAGGGGACTGACTCAGGAATGGCTCAGTAATGGCTCGGCCCTCTTGGAACAAGATTGGCAAGTGGGTGTTCATCAGAGCACTGATGATGGTGAATTTGAAATTAAGCTCTTGAACTGAAGTCCCCTTGTCCTGATTCACTAGCCTCTGGGGCAAAATCTGCCCCCTCTCTGTGCTTCGTGTTCCCAGAGCTCACGGCCAGACCCTGGCGTAGCAAGAACCCCACCCAAGGGCTGTTTCTGAGCCTCTAACTCACATCGCTGCCCTTAATGGCCCTCAAGACTGTGCTGGTAGCAAGAGAAGGCTGGGAGATCGCTGAGGGTAAGAGCAGCAAGGTTGGTCACGTGTTTTCAATGATTTAGTTGCATAAAACATTCAAATTTGTGAGCACAACAGCAACCGTATTGAAAAACTCCAAGCACGTGATGGATGAAGTCTGGATTTCCCAGCAGTTCCCAGCTTCCAGCTCACACTCCAGCAACATTCTAAGATATACTCAGGCTCATTTGGTCAGCTTCCAACTCTTGGGACTAGCTAAGAAGCAAGTGCCATCCAAGGCTGATGAGCTGTGGCAAATGTTTTTCATATAACTGACTTTTCCCAAGAGGTTTCATTGCACTGCATAGTTCCTCTCCCAGAGGAAAGAAATATTCAAATCGTGAAATCAGGGTTGGGATGTTTCCATAGAAGTCATGATTTTTGAATAGGAGGGTGTGTGAGCTTAATCCTCTGTGGCCGTGCCTGTGAAGTATGTGAGTGTGTGTGTTTCTGTGTATGCAGCTACTGCTCTTTCTTACAAAGCTTCATCAGTTTAGGTGAGACCCAATGTGACACTTATTGAAGCTGCTCTGGAGCCCAAGCTGTGTGCTCTAATGACAACCACCATTTTTAAATGCTTCCTATATGCCAGAGAGCAAACCAACACATAAATAATATTATATTATCTAACATCTTCACGCAAAAAACAATGAGCCACAGTTGGTTGGGGCACGTCCTCTCAACCACAAGGTTGCCGGTCCGACTCCCACAAGGGATGGTGGGCTGCGCCCCCTGCAACTAGCAACGGCAACTGGACCTGGAGCTGAGCTGCGCCCTCCACAACTAAGACTGAAAGGACAACAACTTGAAGCTGAACGGCGCCCTCCACAACTAAGATAGAAAGGACAACAACTTGACTTGGAAAAAAAGTCCTGGAAGTACACACTGTTCCCCAATAAAGTCCTGTTCCCCTTCCCCAATAAAAAAATCTTTAAAACAAAACAAAACAAAAAAACAATGAGCCGGTATTATTATTCCTATTTTATAGATAAGTAAAGTAAGGCTCCCAGATGTTCAAAGTCACATCAAGGTCTGCTTGATTGCAAGCCTGGGGTTTCTTTCTGCCACACGACAATTCCCTTCCCTGGCAAATTTCTAGGATTATCTGACATAAAAACTGACTTCACTGTCAAAACACTAAATCATACCCCCACCCCACTCCCCATAATGGGAACTTCTGGGGAGGGGAAGGGGAGAATGTGTGGACGGTTTCTGGGAAGGTGGCAAGGTTCTATCTTTTTATTTTGGTAGTGGTTGCACAGTGGTGCTCACGTTGCAATAATCCATCAGGGTGTACACATATGATTTGGGCTTTTCTTGCATTTGTTGTACTTCAATAAAAAAATTTACTTGAAAAAATCCTTTTTCTTAGCAACTAATCTTAGAGGGAAGCCTGCATCTCATGGCCCATGTGTTTGAGTGAACTGGCAGGAATTCCTTGATATATAGCACTTAAAAATGAGACAAATATATTGATTCCCTGGCCATTTACAAATAAATTTTAAGTGGATCACAATAAAAAGTGATGTGCAATAATAAAATAATATTAGGAGGAGGTGATCAGCATTAAATGGGAAGGAAAACTTTGTAAACACATATGTCGCTCTCTTGGGTACCACAAAAGGTTTAAGCCAGCTTCTGCTCTCAGCACGCTCACAACCAAGCTGAAAAGACCAAGTGTGTATTAGCAGTAAGTAGATACTTGTCTTCAACTATAGTAGAACTTGTAGGAACAAGCTCTCTCCCAATTTGGTGGTCAATAAACCCAAAGGAAGTGAAAGTTCTCAGGGGCCACGTCCTACATTTCATGTGTTGGTAATTGAAGTGGGAAAGACCACACTTGTTCAATAGTTGGAAAACTTTGACCTCCAGATCTTAAATCTTTCATAAGGAATATTTCTATCTTTATACGATGGTTTAAACTTGGAGAGGCCCATATATCTAGTCACCAGGATGCTTTTGTAATTGATTTGTAATTATGTTCCTTTTTCTTGCATGCACTTTCTACTGAGGCTAGATTCACAACCTCAAAAAACACAGATCTAATAGTAGTTTACTTCAAACTGCAATGGTTTTAAAACTTCCAGACTGGGGCAGTTGTTACAAAATTTTCTCCTCTTCTATAACCTAGGGGTTCAGAGATCTGGAGAAGTCACATGGACTCTTCAAATCTACAGGCCTGCTTCCTCCAATAGTCAATTTTCCTTCATTTGTGCCAGAAATAGCCAACAGGACATAGGGCCATGCATCTGAAACTTTAATGTGCATATTTATTTCCTAGGAATCTTGTTAAAAAGCAGATTCAGGTGCAGCAGATCTGGGGTGGAGCCTGAGATTTCACTTTTCTAACAAGTTCCCAGGTAAAGCTAATGCTGCTGGTCTATGGACCACACTTGCGTAGAGAAAAGAATATTAGACTTGGAGTCATAATTCCTGGCTTTTAGTACTAACTCTGCCATTTTCTACTTTATTTTCTTGAACAAGTCACTTTGCTTCTCTGGACTTCAGTTTTCTCAAATATAAACTGTGTAATATGGGAGAAGGGTGAATCAATTATTTCAAAGTTTGCATCCATGGAATTTTCAGAGTGATATTTTGATTAACAAACAAAACCCAAACCTCCAAGTATAACATAATGCACAGCCTCTCAGGCGACGAACAAATAAACTGATATTAGCAAAGGAGAAAATAGGAGGGCTAAATAAAAAGGGCAGAGAAAGGGATGAGGAGCCCTGATGACTTCTTATGGCAAATATTAGGTTCTGATTCTTTCAAAGCAATGGATTTTGGATTAAAAGTGAGAACTTTGAAATAAGCAAACCCTTTCAGGAGGCTATGAGTGAATCAAGGCTGGAGGGCAGCTTTCTGGAGTCACAAGGGAGTCTCATGGGAAAACAACAGTTTATTTCTGCTGCAAAGCATTTCGATGTCTAATTTTAGCTCACTTGGCCAGGAATTCAGGTCTTTGCCCACAACTACCAGACCTCATGGGGTTGGAGCTTGGATGGGAGGACAAACACAGCCTCCCACAGGGCTACACAGGCGTTTAAATGGATGAGAGGCAGAAGGGAGGGAATGAGAACGGGACACAGGTGATTTAAGTGCATGAACGAAGCTCCTGACGATCTGAGCCTCTGGCGGTGGCCCCTCCCCAAGGACTCACGCATCTCTGTTTTGAGCCCCAAACAGGATCAAATAGAAAGAGTTCCCCAGGCTAACAGATATGGACCAGTTTCTTTTTAAGTCCCGAAGCCGCATCAGGGGGAGGAAGAGAACTCCTGGTGACGGACGGTGTCCCCTCCCAGAATTGGGATGGGGGCGGAGGACTGGAGGAGATTCTTACCTTATACAGGACGTGGTCATTGAACTCAGGGCCAGCTCCTCCCTGGTAGGAGTCGAATCTCTGCAGGTCCATGCCGGGCTTGGAGCTCGCTGCTTCCCGTTCGCCCAGCGTTCTGCGTCAGCGCTCCGAGAAGCGCGGTCCTGGCTCTGCTGGGTGCGGCAGGCTCGGGTCTAAGCCCCGCCGGCCGGGCCGCATCCGAGTTCAGCACTGGACAGCTCCCGCAGCGGCTGCGGCGCGGCACCTGAAGCTCCGGCCGCGGCTCCCCTTTGCGACCGCGGCGTTTCAGCACCGGGAACAGCGATACCAGAGTTCGGAGATCCTGACCGCTCTGAATCCCGTCTCGTGACTCAAGGATGCTGGGAGGGACGCAAGATTTCAGTCGAGCCTGACAGTGGTTCATTCGTTACTGAATCCCATTCAGTTACCGGCCTCCGGAGGCTCCGCGACCTGGCTGCGTTCTCAGGGCATTGCGGTCCCGGGAGCTCTCGGTTCCTGATTTTCAGTGAACAGACTTCTCCGTCACACAACGTGCAACGTAGAACAGCTCTCCTCCCGCGTTTGTAGAGGCGAAGTCCTGCGGCGCTGGCACCGTTTCTCTTTTCTCCCTGGACAGTTCTCTTCAGTATGTATGAGACAAATAGCAGTTTCAAGCCTGAGATTGATAGATGATGGGCTTTAGGGGTCCCTGAAGTCTCTGAAATATTTTGCAAAATTCTGCTTAACTGCATTTTCCTTGGGAGAGGGCCTTGAGCTTAAACTACACTCTCTAGGATGTATACGACCCCAAAAAGTTAGGAACAACTGGCTTGGGAGAGACAGAATGATGTTGGTTAAGAGCACAAGCTCCACAGATCAAATCTTGGCTTTGAAAACTATCAGTTGTGTAACCTTGGGCAAGTTTCTTAACCTCCCGTAAGTGTCCACAAAATGGAGATAATAATTATACCTACCTCGTGGTGTTGTTCTGAGGATTTAATGAGTTAATTCATGTAAAAACCTAGAGCAGTGTCTGACATGGATTAAGGAACTCCAAACAATGTTAGCTATTGTTCTCTTTGGGCAAGGGGCTGGGGAGATCTGGCTACCTCCCCTAAACACCAGAGTCCTGCTGCTGGAATTCTGATTTACAGAGTTGCATCACACCTGAACTAGATGAGCATGAGGCTGACCACCACCGGAACTGGGGGCTGCGACTGTGGCCTCAGAGATTTTCCTCATATGATGACCATGGTAGGTGGCTACCTCACTAGACACAAGTCCTACCACCACTGACCACTGGAGTCAATCTTAATAGGGAGGGAAAGAGCCAGGCCTAGGATTTAAAGCAGGGGTGTCCAAACTTTTTTCAACGTTTTTCACCAAGGGCCATATGCGGTGAAATACACAAACAGCCGGGCCACTCACTCGAGGTGAAGTACGTATTGCCTCACCTGGTTTATTTAAGTAAACTAAATATATTTTTGGAATTTGCTGCAGGCCAATTAAAAATGGATTGCAGGCCACAGCTGGCCCGCGGCTGCAGTTTGGACACCCCTGGTTTAAAGGGTGGATTTCACTCCTGAGTTTCAATTGCTTTTTGGCTGGGTGACCTTAACCAAATCACTTGCCTTTTCTGGAATTTCTTACTCATTTGTAAAATAGGTAGAGCAATGTGTGTCTACCTCACTGGTTTTTCTGAAGAGTAAATGAGACGATTATGTGACAATATTTTTTCTTTTGAACTGTAAAGCAAGTTTCATTTATAAATTGTTATTACTATATTCTCCATGCTATAGATACATGGTAAATACTGATGAAATGAACAAAACCAGGGAAACGTTTGTGCAGTTGTGTGCAGGACATTTTCTCTAGGTCTACAGTTGGGGTTCTTAACCTGAGGTGATTAGATAGACTTTAGGGAAACTGTGAAACATTGAAAACAGTATCAAGGGTTTTGCCTGTGTGCATTACTTTCTGGGGGAGAAGTCCCATAGATATCATTACATTTTCAAAGTTGTCTATTCAAAGAAAGTTAAGGACCAACAGCTTAGGAGAAACTCTCATCATAACTTTCTCCTGAGCTTCCTCACCATTCCTGACTGTTGTAGATAAAAAGGTTCCAGAGGACAGCGGTTGCTTTGCCTGGGACCTAATATTTCTGGAAGGGTCTCCACTTCTCAGGGTGTGTTTCCAAGATCTGAAGATTCAGAAATGTGTTTTCATTTGTTTCACTGAGGGTTATGAAGAGCACATGGCAAAGATCTGAACCAATCTGGAGTTGATGATGAAAGAATTCCCTGAGAAATGACGTGTAAGCTGAGATCTGGAGGAAGAGTGGGCGTCTGTCGGGTGAACGGAGTGGTGGTGGTGTGACTCCAGGCAAAGCAATCAGGACATGCAAAAGCTATATGGTGGTAAGTCTGTCTGGAGTCCAAAGAGGGAAGAGAGGAGGATGATGGGAGAAAAGTCTAGAGAGATAGGTAAGAACCAGATCATGTGGGTCACGTGAAGAGTTTTGGACTTTGTTCTAAGAGCAGTGTGAAGCCACTAATGGACTTTCAATGGGGAAGTGATATGACAAGATGTGGGTTTTAAAGGTACCGTTCTGGTTGCTGTGTGGAGTAACAGCCAGGAATAATGTGTGCATCTTTTTCTTATTGATTTTTAAAATCTCTTTATATATTAAGGACATGAATCCTTTATGTCATAAATACTGCATTATTTTCTGTAGATTGCTTTTCAAAGATCAACTTTGTGCTTTTATTATACTGTATTAAAGTTTTTAATCTTTAAGTGTGGGCTGAGTATGAGCAGGCATTAGTTAGGCAGAGGATATCAGAAGGTACATTGTTGAGAAAACAAGTAAAGGAAAATAGACATTCTTTAGAAAATGTGTCATTAAATTGTGACCTAGTCGTCAGTAGTGTTGGTTAATGTGGGGTTCAGTTACAGCTTCCCCTTTATATTTGTGGTTTATAATCCACATTTTTATATTAACAGTAGGTTACGTCCTCCCTGAGAAATTAATCTCTCTCAGCATCTCCTGATATGTGGAATTCATAGAGCACTCATTTCCATTTTAATATAGAAGATTTCAGTCCTTTGTCTGGGAATAACAATCAGTTGTGGTGGGTTCCATTTCCGTACCTGTCATGATGGGAACTGACCAGGTTAAAGACCTTTTCCCCCCCATTTCATCTTGAAAAGTTTAATCAAATTAATAAATGAATATAGTCAAAAAATGAAATGCTATAGAAGGGCTTATATATCCCTTTTCTCCCCACTTCTCACCCTTCTCCTTGAAGGCAACTTCTTCTCAGCTGCTTCTGTTTTTAGTTCCTATAATGCCTTTTTTGTTTGTTTGTTTATCAACTACAAACACTTTCTGTTGAGTCATACCCCTCTATTTCCTCTGCTCATTCTTCTTGATATAGTTAAACCACTATTTTCTGCTCTTTCATTAGTCAACTCTACAATTTCATGTAACAGAATTAAACCTCCATTTCTTGCTTCATTAGTCACAGACGTATCTTTTTAGTTCCCAATACGTGAGATGAAAGATTAGTGCCCCCATCCTTCCTTTGACTTCACTTCCCCTTTCATTTCCAACCTCCAGCAGATATACTTTTAAAAATTAACCTTTTTATTTTAGAATTACTTTACGTTCACAGAAGAGTTACACGAATAATGCAGAGAGTTCTTGCCCTATAGGACTTGATTTCCCTGCTCCAATCTGACTGATTGCTTCCTGGGACTGCCACATAGCTGTAACCCTGCTGTTTTTCTTTAGTTTTATTCCTGTGTGGGTTTGGTATTTCCCATGGTTCATGCGTTCCTCTTTCTTGGTTTACTCCCTCATGAACTTGGTTTACTTTCCTTGGTTTACTCCTCATGAAGAAGCATTTGAGGAAGTTACTCTAGAATGTACACAAATAGCTTCTTAAGAAAGGGGGGTGGGAAGTCCACTTTCTGAGGCTTTGCATATCTGCAAATGTGTTTGTTCTACTCTTACTCAATTTCAGCTGGATTTGGAATTCCAGGTTGAAGACGATTTCCCCCAATTTAGAAGACATGACTTCACTGTCTTTCAGTACGTCAACAGGAGTTAGTACTGCTAATTGGAAGTGTTGCTGACCGGAAGTCTGTTCCCAAACTAAGTCCTCAGCTTTGGGAATGGCCCGTTTTATTGTTTATTTTTCTTTGGCAGCTTTTAGGATGTTGTCTTGACCCATGGTTTTCTGAAGTTTCACATTCATTTATTTAATTGTATACCTTTTTATATTTATTGTGCTGGGTAGACCCTTTCAGTTTGAAGATGCATGTCTACTTTTCTCTCTGGAAAATTCTCTTGATTTAACTTTTTTTCTCCCCTTAATTATTACTTTTTTTTTCTCTGAAGTTCCTAGGTAGTGAGATGTTGCATTCCTTCGATGGTTCCTTTTGGTATTTAAAAACAAAAAATGTCATATTTTACATCTTTGTGTCTTTGTTTTATGAACTAGGATATTTCCTCAACCTCACCTTCAAATCTTTACGATGCATTTAAAAGTTTTAGTAACCTTCCGTTCAATTTCCAAGAATTATTTTTTTGTTCTCAATTAAAATGTTTAATTATGGTAAAATACACATACCATGAAATTTATCATCTTAATGTTTAAGTGTACAGTTCGTTAGTGTTAATTACATTCACATTGTTGTACAACCAATCTCTAGAACTCTACTCATCTTGCAAAACTGCAAGTCTATACACGTTAAACAACAACTCCCCATTCGTCTTCTGGTAACCACCATTCTACTTTCATTTACTCTGATTTTGACTACTGTGGATAACTTATATAAGTGGAATCCCACGTTATTTGTTTTTTTGGGACCGGTTGATTTCATTCAGCATAATGTCCTCGAGGTTCATCTATATTGTAGCATGTGTCAGAATTGCCTTTCTTTTAAAGACTGAATAATAATTCATTGTATGGATGGACCACTTTTTATTCGTCCATTGATGGGCACTTGGGTGGCTTCCACCTTTTGGCTACTGTGAATAATGCTGCTGTGAACAAGGCCAATATACAAATATCTCTTCGAGAGCTTGCTTTTAGTTCTTCTTGCATATATCCCCAGAAGTGAAATTGCTGAGTCATATGGTAATTCTGTTTTTAATTTTTTAAGAAACAACCATGCTGAATTTCTTTTTATACCTTTGTTTTATGGATGTACAGTTGACCCTTGAACAACATGTGTCTGAACTGCAAAGGGCCACTTATACACAGATTTAAAAAAAGAAACATACAATTGTCCCTCTGTATCACAAGGTTTTGTACCCACAGATTCAACCAACTGTGGATCGAAAACAGTATTTTCCATCTGTGGTTGGGAATCCACGGATGCGGAGGGCCAGCTGTATGCATTGTTCTGTGCCATTTTATATACAGGACTTGAGCATCCTTGGATTTTGGTATCTCTGGGGAGTCCCGGAACTAATCCCCCATGGATGCTGAGGGATGACTGTAGTTAAATTTTTTGGAGAGTCGAAAATTATATGCAGATTTTCAACTGTGCAGAGGTTGGCACTCTTAACCCTCATGTTTGTTGTCCGAGGACCAACTGTAGTATCATCTCAGATCTGTCTACTTAAAAATTTCTCTCTTGTTCTTCAAATGATCTCCGCTTTGATTAGAGTCAGCTTTGCTATTTATTTTGGTTTTCTTTTTCATGTTGCTGATTTTAAAAATGTCTACAGATTCTTGGTTGCTTTCATGTTTAAGAATGAGGCATTACAAAGGCTAGCTGAGATCTCTGGATGTGGGCAGGATTTGTAGTGGGTTAAACTTTTGGGTGAGTGGTCAGGGAGTCTGCTGGTAATCTGGGGAAACCCTAAAGCTACAGTGATCTGGACTTTATTCTGGAAGTATCAACACCTATGTAATTGTCTTAGGTGTCCTTGACCTCACTTTTAAAAATTAACATTTATTGAGCATATACTATGTGCCAGATACTGTGCTAAATGTTTTATACATTATCTCATTAATCTCAAATAATTCTATGAGATAGTTATTATTGTATCCATTTTACAGAAGTGAAATCTGAGGCTTCAAGAGTTTCAAAAAGCGTATGTAGCTAGTTGGAATCTGAAGCCGGAATACGTGTCTTCAGATTTTGTACTCGTAATGAACATACTATTTTGATTCTAAAATTTTGAGTTGAATCTCATGGGAATTAAATGGCAGTTTCATTTTGGGTCCCTAAGGAAATAATCTCTAAGCCATAATAAAACAGGTGAAATAGGAGAACTGCTGAGTTGAATAGATTTGAAGAAAATATCCAGAATAAGCTCTATGAGGGTTTAATGCTGCAAAAAGTTGTGAAATGGGAAGATGGGATAGCCTTTCTTGCATTAATGACCCAGCAACATCTCTCCTCTAGTGGAGGGCTTGGCGCTGCTCCCATAGCCAGGCTCTGGGCTCTTGGCACGGGTGAGAAGTACACTGCAGGGAAGGAGCAGTCTGTTCTGCAGCCACCTGCACCCCTCCCCCACAGCTCTCCCGGATACCAGACTTCTGTTGCCTTGTCACCTCTTAGTGTCTTTAATGGGTGCTTTCTGGGAGATACAAAGATGAATAATGAACACACAAACTTTTACAATGACACCATGTGCCAGATTCTTTGGCATGCATTATCTAATTTAAGCTTACCCAAGAATCCTCTGGAGGAGGTGCCTCTTCTTCCCTTGGGAGCAAGGTTCAGGGACCTTCATTTAGTCCTGAGATCACGCAGATGGCAGATAGAGCTGAACTTCGGGCCCCAGCAGTGTGGCCCCACGTTGATATGCTTTCCAGGTCCTGCAGCTGCCTCGTTTGCATTGAAACATCCACCCAGAATTGTACGCTTCAGGAAAAAACGGCGGAGATTCATTCAGTGCTTTTAGCTCCATTGCTGGAAAAACTCCCTGGCATAAGGACTTTTGCCAACCTTTCCCGCCACTCAGTCAGGGTCACGGGGAGGAGAGGCTAAGAGGTCTGCCTCTCCAGAGGTACAGAAGCTCCTAGTGATGTTACCACCTCTGTGCCAACACCCCCATTCCTGGCACATGCATGGGAATACCACAAAGCACAGCGCATGTTCCAGGGCTTCTCTGACCTGGAACCTGGGGCAGTGTGATGGCCCCCCCGGCTAGGACTCCACGAGCTCGTGGTCCTTCCGGTGGTCATCAGGACTGGAGCTCTCTCCTGTCTCACACACAGGCTAGCAGCTGCAGAGCCCAGGACACCCCGCGCCTCCAGGCAGGCTCCTCGACTGAGCTCCAAGTTCTTTGCAACTCACTGTCTCCTTGTGGACTTCTGTCCCCAGCAGCGTCTCAGAAGCTGGCAACTGTGCTATTGGAGAACTGCCAAGTTCAGCAGATCTGGGAAATGGGCTTCTTTTGCCCAATATTCACGGGAGCTCAGACAAAACGATAAAGCCAGTGTATCTGCGCTTCTCTTAGCCGCTCTTTCTTCTCTGTCTTCTCACTTAGCCCCCTTTTCACACAAGGAATAGCTATCATTTGCATCTTACTTTGATTTTAAGCGACCATATCATTGTTTGGGAAGGTGTTTGCTCTTTGGGCTTCATACTTGACTGCGAGTATTAAAAAATGATTTTTTCCATAGTCAGCAGCAGGTGTGTGTACAGGCATGTGTGTGTATATCTCTGTGTGGGAGGCATCATATTTTTGAGGGCCTTTCTTTGCTGAAACCACATCCCATTTAGCCATGACCCTCTTCCAGGCAGGTCCTCTTACCCAGCTGGCCACCCGCTTGCTGGGACCAGTGGATTCAATTTCAGGTATTTTCCAGAACAGGCAGAAGGTACTCCGGGCTCCTTCGTGCTATCCTTTGTGATTTTCCTCCTTGGGGCACACAACTAAGTATCAGAACTGGTAATTGGAGAATTCAATCCCTCATTCCAAGAACTGATAATGCAAGGATGTCAAGTCATTTATTTGTCTATTAACCTAAATTTTCTTTAAATTGGACCTTAGGCTGCAGAGAATCAGGATAATCAAAATAACTGAATTGTTACACACTCATCATTTGTCCATGAATAGTTTTGCTTGCTTTCATTCATTCATTCGTTCATTCATTCATTCATTCATTCATTCATTCAAATGTAGTAAGAACCTATAAACCCAAAGCAAAAGCAATGACCTTGACAAAAACAGAAGGCTATCTATTGTTTCCCTCTCCACACTCTTTTGAAGAAGAAAAGGTGGTATTCTTCAGTAGAATGCAAATATGGAAAGGATTGCTAGTTAACCCCTAAATATATACTCTTTTACAGTAACAGAAATGTCAGTTGGACATATGGCTGGGAAGTTAAAAACCACGTTTCCCAGCCTTCCTTGCAGCTAGGTATGGTCACATAACTACGAGTAAGTTCTGGCCAAGGGGATGTGTGAGCAAAAGCCATGCCTATAACTTCTGAATCATGCCCTTAAGAAGAAAGGAGCAACTCCCCTTCCCTTCTTCTCTTCCTCTTACTGGAACGTGAAGGTGGTGGTGGAAACTGGAGCAGCCATCTTTGACCTTGAGATGGAAGCCAGGTGCTGAGGATCGTAAAGCTACAGGCTAGAAGGAACCTGAGGCCCGTGGAGCTGCCGTATCAGCCTTGCACTGCCTGCCCTTGGATGTTAGAGGAAAGATAAATGCATTTCTATCTTGTGTTTGCCATAGTTATGTGGCTTTTAATACAACAGATGAATGGGTATTTTAACTAATCTAGTTGTTATGTGTATAAAGAGTAAACACTCCACCAGGTGGTCAAAAGAACAAAGGAGTAGAGAAGGATGGGAGAAAAATACTTGCCTGAATGATATAAAGACAGGGGTGTGGGGAAGGAGGGGACGGGACCGGGTTTAGCGTGAGGCAAGAGAGATGCTTAGGGACCGTCACTCTCAGAATCATCCAAGCTTTACATTTTGTGCCCTAGTTGCCTCTTTTGTAGTCTCGATCGTGGGAAGGAAAGGAGACGGGTAATAGAAGGATAGAAACTGAAGAAGAAGAGGGATGGTGGTAACACAGAAAGTGAGGCGAGAGTGGGGAGGAGGTTGAGTGGAGAGGAATTATGGGAGAAGAAAGGGAGAGAGGAAAGGGAAAAGAAAAGACGAAGGTTAATGATTCAAGTTAACCATTCAACATGGAAAGTTTTTAATTCAGAGAGAATATTCCTTTACACCCTGTATTTTAGAATTGAGAGCAGATGGAAGGTTTAAAACTCAGGCATAGACAGGGAGAACAATACTGTACTCAAAAATACCTAAAAATCAGGCATAGACAGGGAGAATGTGACAGAGGACAGGGATGTGTGACAGTCAGGTAAGTGTCAGCCACACAATACCCCACAACCATATTTGAAGTGAGGTTTCTATGCAATGTCTATGGCTGAACTAGAGGGAAAATCTATTTCCAAGACAAGCTCTGAGGATGGGACTTTTGTCCCATGCTTTTCCCATTTCCAAGAGGCCAATACAGGGGGTAGAGCTATTTTGTCCCATCCTATCAGCTATGGCACCTAGTCTTCTAGGTGAGCAATGGCTGTGAGACACACTAAGTAACATCAGCCTGGACTCATCTGAAAAGTCTAGCACTGCCTAGACCGTTATATATCCAGTGATTCCATGATCTCATTGCCTGCCCCACAGTTTTCCTATAGGCACGAGGCATGGAGAAGGGGAGATCCAGACCTCAGAAAGGAGTCATAGGGATAGAGGGCAGCTGATTGGATATTGCAGTTGTCTGGAATTGCTGTTTGGTCCAATACTAACGGGTGTGCATGAAAACATAATTCAAATAGGGCTTTGTTTCCTTCAGAGCGCTGGGAGAGCGTCTCGGTAGAATGGAGGCAGATGGGCAGTAGATATAGGAGAGGCCATCTTTCTTTGGGTAAGGCCCCCTATGTAGAGTGTTCCCGGCCGTGGGGGTCAGGTAGGGCAGAATCTGCAGTGAGGGTTTAGAAGCCAGGGAGGTGCTGGAAGACCCAGAGTCCCAACGCTCATTTATGGAAACACTTCCTGATCCTGTTTTGGGATCTTGTTCGGGTCTCCCTGGGGCAATAGCCCATCCAAGGGACCATGAGCAAGATCCATAGGAAATAGTGGAAAGAAGGAATACCTGAGTCTGGGATGGGTTAGGAAGGAGCCAAGGATCACCTACTACTCTTAGCAAGCACACCCAATATGTCACCCTGGACTTGCCGTGGACAGACCAGAATTCCAGTCTTTGCTTTGCCTCCAGCTTACCTGGGCAAGACATGTCATTTCTCTTCTGAATCTCAGTCTCCCCATTTTTCAAATAGGATTTGGGGTGGGGTGAGAAAGATATTTACAATACATCTTATATTTGTAACATCTTTATAGTTCATGTTCATCATCATTTTCACTCCTCCTAACATCAAAGGAGACACATATTATTGGTCCCATTTAATAGATGGCTAGTAAAAGTCGTTAGTATGTGCACTGAGGTCTCTTTCCACTCTAAGATCCTTCCAGTAGTAAAGCTCTGTGATTCTCCCACCACTGTGTAACAGAGTGTTCTTGAACACCCACTGTGTGCAGGGAACTGGGCTGCAAAGGGGCTTCTATATGGCATAGAGTCATTTGTCTGCTTCCCCCACTAGACTGTTCACTCCTTGAGAGAAACACACATGCCAGCTTCTTCTTTGCCTCTCTCAAAACACCCAGAACTGTGCCTTATCCTCTGGAGAAAGATGCAATGTCAAGCCACAGGAAACAAGCACTCTTGGTATGTGTTCAGAATTCACTCTGGACCCAGAGCTTGGCTTGTGCTGTAGAGAAGGCTTCTCAGGCATTTTTGTTTATCACGGAAGCAGTAGCTTTTGTTTACCCTCTTATCTCCAGAGATGCTTTCAGCCTCGTGAGACGCAGTCATCAATCAACATTTACTCTCCAGATACTACCCTGTGCCAGACACAACAGGATGCACTTTATCAGCCTCTTAATTTAGTTTATGTTTCAGGTAGAAGCCAGACAAGGAAGATCACCCCCATCTATCAGTTCCTGCCTCTGCTTCTTTTTGGAAAAACAACTCTCAATTCAAAAATCAGTGTAGTTGAGGATCATTTTCCTGGCGGTGGAAGGAGGCTAAAATATCAGCTGGTCCAAGAAAAACAGCCATGATGGAAAAAGGGGACAGTTTGTTTAATAGAATTTCAATTTCAGAAAAATAACATACATTCGGGGAAGTATTGTTAACAGAACGTTAGCAGTAACGTAGTGAAATTGTGATGATTTTTATTTTCTCAGTCTTCTGGATTTTGCAAAATTTCTATAGCGCATATACATTATATTTAAACCTGGAAACAAAAATTAGAAAAAAAAAAAGAAATTCTCTTTCTTAAACTGGGTGGGGACACACAGGTGTGCATTTCATTATTATTCTTTATCATTTACTTAGAGGTCATATATACTCTTTGCATAAAATGCTTAACAGTCTAATTTTTTTTTTTCAGTTGCAGAACCTCTTGTTTAGTAAAATTTTATCTGGAAGCTGTCTTCATTGAAGCGGCGTTTCCCTGGAGGCCATGCTAACATGTATTTATCCTAAAGAATGTTTTGTGTGCACTTGAGAAGAATGTATATTCTGCTGCTGCGGGATATAATGTTCAATATGTCTGTTAGCTCCATTTGGTCAAATGTATGGCTCAAGTCCAACATTTCCTTTGTTGATTTTCTGACCGAATGACCTACCCAGCGCTTAAAGTGGGGTATGGAAGTCCTTTACTGTAATTCTATTGTTTTCTATTTTCCCCTTTATATTTTTTAGTATTTGCTTAATGTACTTAGGTCCTCCGATGTTGGGTGCATATATATTTTCAACTGTTATATCGTCTTGATAAATTGACCCTTTATCATTATATAATGACCTTCTTTGTCTCTTGTTACAGTTTTTGGCATAAAGTCTGTTTTGTCTGATATAAGTATATCTACCTCTGTTTTCTTTCGGTTTCTACTTGCCTGGAATATCTTTCTCCGTCCTTTCACTTTGAGCCTCTGTGTGTCCTCAAAGCTGAAATGAATCTCTTGTAGGCAGCATATAGTTAGATCTTGTTTTTTTTTAATCCATCTAGCCAGTCTGTGCCTTTTGATTGGAGAATTCCATTCATTTACATTTAGAGTAATTATTAATCTGTAAAGACGTACTAATATCATGTTATTAACTGCTTTCTGGATGTTTTGTAGTTCCACTGTTCATTTTCCCCCTCTCTTTCTATCACCTTTGCGAATTGGTTATTTTCAATGGTGGTATTCTCTGACACCCCTCTCTTGTCTTTTGTGAAACTACTAGAGTTTTTTGCTTTGTGGTTACCATGGAGCTTTCATAAAACATCTTATGCTAGATAAAACAGTTCATTTTAAGCAGATAGCAACTTAACTTTGATCACATACAAAAGCTTTACCCTTTCACTCCCCCTTTTATGTATCTGATGTCACACTTTACCTGTTTTTATCTTGCACATTTGTTTAATATTGTAGTAGTTATAGTTATCTTTAATACTCATCTCCTGTAACATTTTTACTATAGCTAAGTAGTTAACACATCATCACATTACAGATTTAGAGTTTTCTAAATTCAACTATTCAACGTTTTGAATATCTCAATTCTGCTGTCTCCTGGCCTATAGAGTTTCTGCTGAGAAATTCACTGATTCCTTCATTTGGCTTCCTTTGTAGGTTATGATTTTTTTTCCCTCTCACTGCTTTTAGGATTCTCTCTTGTCTTTGAATTTTGGCATTTTATTATAATGTATCTTGGAGAAGGTTTTTTGCTTTGAGATAATGGGGATGATCTATTAGCTTTATCCCCAGTTTGGGAGGTTCTCAGCTTCTTCCCCAGTTTGGGAGGTTCTCAGCTATTCTTTCTTTAAATAAACTTTCTGTCCCATTCTCCCTCTCTTCTCCTTCTGCAACTCCGATTATTCTGAGATTTGTACTTCTGAGGGTGTGCTATAGACCACGTTGGCTTTCTTTGCTCTTTCTTATTCTTTTTTCTTTTCTCTCCTCTGACTGGATTATTTCAAAGTTCCTCTCCTTTAGCTTGCTGATTGTATCTTCTGTTTGGTCTGTCCTGATGTCAATGTTCTTTATGTTTCATTTTATTCATTGAATTCTTCAGCTCCAGAATTTCTGTTGGGTTCTTTTTCACGATTTTGATCTCCTTATTAAGTTTCTCCTTCTGCTCATGCATTGTTTACCTGTTTCTGTTCAATTGTTTTTCTGTGTTTTCTTGTTTGAATCCTCAAAACATCTATTTTCAATTCTTTATCAGATAGATTGCAGTTTTGTGTCTTTGAATTTCATTACCAGAGGATTATGATGATGACGACGACGAAGATAATGATGGTGATGGCATGGGGCTTTGATTCTTCATGTTCCTTGGAGTTTTGCATTGATGTTTTTGCATTTGAGGTAGTAGTCACCTCCTCCAACTGGCTTCAGGTGGGAGATATTTTGCATTGGTTCTGTTTATATCTGGGACTTTCTCCAACCTTGTATGGATACATCTGCTTCACGTTTCTTGCTCCCTCTCATGGCAGAATTGTTAAGCTTGTATATCGTCTCTTTATCACCATTCATCAGGCTGGCTGTTGGAAACCTCTCTTGCTTTCCAGAAGGTGGTGCTACAGCTCAAGTGTGTGGTTTTCCTTTCCCACAGAGCCCGGCTTGTTTTCTGAGCAGAAACAAGCCTGGATTGTTTTCTGTCTAGCAGAGCTCTCTCCAGCAGCCACACTTTGAATGTGCACAAGCATCTTGTGCAGAGTGGGGGAGCTGTAGGTTCAACATTTGGGCCATTTGGGTCACCCATGGTCCGGGTCAGCGGGATCCTGGGCTAGGGTTTTCCCAATAGCTCATGGGTGAGTTTTCTGCGGGAGTTCTGAATGCAGTCAGCTGGAACCACATCGCTTTAATGCCACTTAATAGTCTTATCTGCCCCTTTCCCACCCTCCTGCCCACCCCCAGTGATGGGGGTCCTGCCTCAATATTCTGGTGGTTACAGAAGGAAAATGATTTTCTCCAACTGTGTCCTTCACAACTGGGGAAGCTGGACACTCTCCCTTTCCTCTTCAGGAGAGGTCGCCACAGGCTGGTTCAGCCGCACTCTGTGCTGCCTTAGGGAAGGGGTGATGCTGGCAAAGTTTCTTTTACCCTCTCCAGTGGCTCTAACCTCGCCACCCCCTCGCCCTGCCCCAGTGGAGTGCTGGAATCTTTTCTTGAGAAGCCTGGACTTCTCCCAAAGGCTCTCTCATCAGTGGGTGTCTGCCCAAGTCAGCACTCTCCAGAATTTTTCCAACCGCTGCCACGGAGGGCTGGGGCCAGTCATTCACACCTGCTGGTTACACAGCGTATATCGAGGTCTGTCTGCCTATTACTCAATGCACAGGTGGGCGACATTCCTCCTGGTTCCCTTGGTATACCGCACTGATTCCACAGCTCCTACAGAAGCACGATTGTTTGTGGATGGATGCCCATTTTTAATTGTTAAAAACAGGGACAAAAAGGAGGGATGTCTTATGCCACACAAAGCGCTTGCTCATTTCTTTTTAGTACTGACTAATATCTCTTTGATTGATGAAACACAGGTGATTTATCCGTTCACCTACCGAAGAATATCTTCTTTGCCTCCAAGTTTCGGCAATTATGAATAAAGTCGCTATAAACATCGACGTTCAAGGTTATTTTTTAACATTCCAAGGAGACCCTACAAGCAGGTCCCAAGGCCTGTGGCACACTGATTTCCTCTCCATGGCCACAGGGCTATTGGGATTTCCAGGTTATGGGAACAGAAGCAGACTGCCACGCTACTGTTTTCTAGTACTTGTTTGCTGAACACTTGCTGTTTTTCTTCTCAGTTTCTTCCTTGGGAAGAAAAAAAAGGGCAGAAACAACAATGATTGGGTTTTGAATTGAAGCCACAACGGTGAGAGGTGGCCATGAAAGCAGAAGTAAGGAAATGCAGTCTTTGCACTCTGCAGGGTAGGCTCAGTTAGAGTCTGGAATGGCTGGGCTGTGGAGAGAGAGAAATGAGCTCAGGAGGTAGAGCCATGAACCTGTTTGTGGCTGCCTTCCTTTTCTCTCTTCCTGGTGCCTGGGACAGAAGTGTTGATAGAGAAATGAGTAAAAATACTAAGAACGGGGAGGGAGAAATTGAAATCGCAAAGACTTCTGTTTATTTCTATAGCCATTCCTGTGTGCTTAGTAGAGGAAATGATAAAATCATCTGCATTCTTTCAGAGTTGTTCATTCCAACCAGTCTCACCTGCATTTAACAAAGTTTTATGTTGAAATAATTTTAGATGATATAGCATTTTGTAGTTTGCAAGGAACTTTCTATTCATCAATTCATTTAACTCTGACAACTCTGTGGAAGTAAAGCAAGGTAGATACTTTTTGACTCCATTCTATAGATGAGAAAACTGAGGCTCAGAGGTTATTTGACCTGCCCAAGGTCATATGGCAAGTCAATGGCAGAGTTGAGACTAGAATTAGGGGTTTTGACTCCCAGTCTGGTGCTCTTCCCAACGGCTTGAGGTCAGGGGCAACTGAGGGAAGTGAAGGGACAAGTGGAGGTGAGTGGGGTGGTGAACACAACATTGGTGGGGGCGGGGGACATGCACAGAGACACAGAGAAGGGGGTCCAGGGGTGGTGGCAGGTGTGGACGAGGATGGGCAAGAGTAACTTGATTTTGGGCTGGGCTTAGTAGTCTCAGTTCAGGGGAGTCACCATGCTTCAGGGCAGAACTTGGCTTTGACAGTCGAGAACTCAATTCTGATTTTCATTTCATCAAATATTTACTCGCCTAAATCCCAGGTCCTGTGCTAGACAAAAGGAGGTAAGATTTACTCTCACAACCCGGGAACTTTATTGTTGGCAGTGATGGGAATATTTCACCACATTCATACCGTCCAAAAGACTGATTTATAAGCCTGACTTTTAATTTATTGATTTGCAGTGGGAAATATCCCTGACATGATAATTGGTTATTTTCACTTACCAGGTGGAAAGGTCTGTTCAGGAGACCAAATGATTGGTCTCAACATTGCTTGAGGAAAACAGAATGAGCCACCAGGCATGGGTACTGTCAAAGGTTGCCTATGTCCTGTTGATTCAGTCTGCTGTTTTTATATTATGATTTTGTTTGTCTCAGTAATGGGCTGTCACTTTCTGCTGGAGACACACTAACTCATTGTTACTCCCAACTATTTCTTCTGGATTCTTTCCTGGTTGCTAGACACCCCTATCCTGCCATCTCCAGCCTTGTAGCTCAGAGACGGTACCTGAGGGTGAGACATGTGGGTTCTGGAATCTGGTGGCCAGAATTTGAATCTCAACCCTGTCACTCATTATAACTCATACACACACTTAACCTCCATTTCCCCTCCTGTAACTGGGGCTGAGGCTATTCCCAGGGGAATGCTCTGGAGTGCTCTTGGCCACAGACACTCGGGACGATGAGTGTGAGAATCACCCCGGCATGGACTGTAATGGCGACTAGTCAGAAGTGTGGCTTAATAGGGAAAGAACAGCTAACAGGTGGTATCTGGAAATGATGGAAAAGTCTGTAGCAGTCAGGAGGAATGACCTTTCACTTCCTGGAAGGACTCAGAATTTTGATGTCCAGCTGAAACAGTAGCTGAATAAGATGCTGATCAACTTGAAATTGATGTAAGATAAATATTCAAAACAGGGTATTTCTATGGGTGAAAGGGAGAAGATCAAAAACAGAGTAGAGATAAAATAAAAGCAAGAAAAGGCTTATGGGTGGGACTGAAAATCGCAAGCTGAGGTGTACGATTGCTTGGGTTCTGTGCATCTGAGGTCCAGTACTGTACAGGAAAATTAAGTCATAGGGCAGAGGTGAGGCCTGAACGAGATAGTGCGTGTAAAGCCCAGGAGAGTCCTCATGCAAATGCTTAGCAACATTGCAGCTCTTGCTTCTTTATCTTTCCTAACACACGTATGCTGCAGCTTAGCTCCTTCCTGGTGATATGTCAGGGAGCCATTGAATTTCACCAATAAACAGTGAACAAATCACGACAGCTGGCAATGAGTTGTGGGCCTCATCTCTTGGGTATCGATTCCTTTTGTCATTGGTTTTGTGAAGTAGGAGTTCATAGAACAGGACTTGATAACAACGAGATAAGCATCCCTCCACTTTATAGTTGAGGACACAGAGGCCTGAGTTTTTTATTTTAGCCATTCTCGTGGCTGTGAAATGGCATCTCGTTGTGGGGTTGTTTTGGAGGTACATTTAAAATTTTTATTTAAATTTATGTTAATATTAGTACCTTATTTATGTTGCTGTCTTATCTGTGAAATAACGACATGAGCGTATTAAAGTTAGTGATGACACTAAAGATCTCTGAGCTAGGAAGAAAGATAGGATGAGGGTGGGTCTGTGTGTCCATATGACCAAGTCTTTTTCTGAAAATGACGATCTTTTGAACAGAGGTCACCTTTTACATATCTATGTGCCTGTTTCCTGTTCTTAAAAAATCTTGTGGTAAGATATACATAACATACAATTTACCATTTTAACCATTTTAAAGTATACAGTTCAATGGCATTAAGTATATTCCCATTTTTGTGCCCTCATCAGTACCATTCTCATTGTGGTTTTAAATTGCATTTCTCTGATGACTAATGATGGTGAACACCTCTTCATATGCTTCTTAGCTATTCATATATTTTCTTTGGTGAAGTGTCCATTCAAATTTTTGGCCTAATTTAAAACATTGAGTTGCTAGCCTTTTTACTGGTTATTTACAAGAGTTCTTTATATAGCGTGTTTCCCCGAAAAAAAGACCTAGCCGAACCATGAGCTCTAATGCGTCTTTTGAAGCAAAAATTAATATAAGATCAGGTCTTATTTTAATATAAGACTGGGTCTTATATAACATGATATGATATGATATGATATGATATGATATGATATGATATGATATGATATAATAGGACTGGGTCTTATATTAATTTTTGCTCCAAAAGACGCATTAGAGATGATGGTCCTGCTAGGTCTTATTTTTGGGGAAACACGTATTCTAGATATCCAGTGTCTATGGTTCACTGGTGAGACACATGTATTGCACATATTTTCCCCCAGTTTTGGGTCTGCCTCTTCATTTTCTAAATTATGTCTCTTGAGGAACAGAAAATTTTAATTTTGATGAAATTCGATCTGTAATTTATGGTACCGTGTTTCCCCAAAAATAAGACCTAGCCAGACCATCAGCTCTAATGCGTCTTTTGGAGCAAGAATTAATATAAGACCTGGTCTTATTTTACTACAATATAAGACTGGGTCTATAATATAATATAATATAACCAGGTATAATATAATATATAATATAATATAATAATACAGGGTATAATATAATAATACAGGGTATAATATAATATAATAATACAGGGTATAATATAATATAATAATACAGGGTACAATATAATATAATATAACATAATACCGGGTCTTATATAATATAAGACGGGGTCTTGTATTAATTTTTGCTCCAAAAGACGCATTAGAGCTGATTGTCCTGCTAGGTCTTCTTTTCGGGGAAACACGGTAGTGCTTTTTGTGTCCTAAGCAAATAATTGCCTACCTCAAAGTTCTGAAGATATTCTCTTATGCTTTTTTCCCCTAAAATCCTTATGAGTCTAGCTTTTATGTTTAGGTCTGTGATCATCTTGAAATTAATTAATTATAATGAATTCTTGTCTATGGTGTGAGTAGAGATCAAGGTTCATTTTTCCCCCACATGGGTATTCAGTTCTTCCATCACCGTTTTTCCTTTTCCATTGAATTGGTGTCTTGGTTGAAAGTCAGTTGATCACGTGTATATGAGCCTATTTCTAGACTCTCCATACAGTTCCAATGAGCTATTAATCCAACTTGCCCACAGATTTAGGGGGACAACGAACTCTTTAACTTGCAACGTCCTAACAAATAACCACAGAAAGACTTGAGCCACTTCTGTGGCTGCATCTCACCACTGTTTATATCCCTCAAGTTTCCGGGACACTCACTCTCATGCATGTGAGCTCACACCGAAACTTCTGTGGAATCTAAGAACTGAAACTGCAGGCCGGCTTAGAAGGAATTGTGCAATATCGGGCAGTCCCTAAGAGGTACTGTTTGTGTGGTTCTTTGTGATTCCGAATTAGAAGCTTGTTTTCATCATTCTCTCGCTGATTAGGGGACCGTGCACGTGAACATCAATGGGAACGTGTAGAAGTTCTTCGTATTTGACTGTGAGCATTTGTATGTGTTCTTCTATGGGGTTCACCAGCTGGAAAACGGACCTGCAGGTCAAGCTTGTACACGTGCCTGGAGATATCCAGAACCACTGTGGCTCACATTCTTTTCCTGGGACATCTTGTGGGCATAAAAGTTTTTGTCTTGGGTTCCCTTGATATTTGGTCACCTCAAGTTTGTGAGGGGGTCCAGGATTCAATCAGAAACCAGAGTATGGGAAGGTGCCACCCACATCACAGCGTTGCTGAGTTCCTCTTCGGTTGAGTTCCTCTGGGAACAAGTCAAGTTGTGGGGGTAGAGGGCGGAGTCCACATTCCAAGTTGTCCAAAAATGGGTTGATGGAAGCAGAGGTGGCGGAAGGACACATGGCAGCACCATTGAGTACAAGCCTCCACAAGGTGGGAACAGGCAGGGTTTACATCACTGGGGCTGGAAAACTAGGGGAATGCGGGGAGGGGCAAGGGCCTCCCTGACACAGAAGATGTCCCGAGTGTGACACAGGGCTCTGGGGCCTGAGGAGCTGAAGCCCAGTGATGAGAAGGAAGAAAATAGGAGGGAAACTTCATTCCAATATTCATGTTTTCTCTGTGACCTTGACTTCTGGCAATAAAGGTCTCCGGTAACATCCTTCTGCTAGACCCAAAGGTCAACTTTCCCATCTACCTCATTGAAGTTATTGACTGCTCCCTTTGGGAAACCACCATATCACATCCTGTTTTTCTGAACTTAATTTCTTGGTTTTCTGCATTGGCGCCTCTTCCTCGGCCAACCCCGTAAATGCCAAGGTCCTCCAATACCCCTGTCTTCTTCTTGATCTGCAGCAGAGATTCTCTCAGACATCCTCGTGATTCTAACACATGCTTAAGTTGGAGAACATTCTCGTCTGATGCTGTCTCATCCATTCCAGTGGTCTCACTGAACCCCTCCGTCAGACTCTCCAATCAACATATCTACCTTCCGGGGCCAGTCCGGTGGCTCAGGCAGTTGGAGCTCCATGCTCCTAACTCTGAAGGCTGCCGGTTCGATTCCCATATGGGCCAGTGGGATCTCAACCACAGGGTTGCCGGCTCAACTCCTCGAGTCCCTCAAGGTATGGTGCGTTCCGCCCCCTGCAACTAAGATTGAACACGGCACCTTGAGCTCAGCTGCCGCTGAGCTCCGGGATGGCTCAGTTGGTTGGAGCACATCCTCTCAACCACAAGGTTGCTGGTTCGACTCCCATAAGGGATGGTGGGCTGTGCCCCCTGCAACTAGCAACGGCAACTGGACCTGGAGCTGAGCTGCGCCCTCCACAACTAAGATTGAAAGGACAACAACTTGACTTGGAAAAAAGTCCTGGAAGTACACACTGTTCCCCAATAAAGTCCTGTTCCCCTTCCCCAGTAAAGTCTTTAAAAAAAAAAAAAACAAAGAAAAAAGAAAAACGTATCTACCTCCCAACTCTCTCTCGGACCTCGACCTGGAGATCTTCTCACGACCGTTCCTGAAGCTCCTCCAACTGCCAAGCCCCAGAGCACACTTCTCATTCCCCTCCCACCTGGCTTCTCCCAGGTGTCCTGACTCAGTTCATGGTGTCCTCATCCCCATGTTTACCAACTCTAGGCACCCTGGACTCATTTCTGGCTCTTTGTCCTCCCCCTCCAATGGGTCAAGCATCTTGTCAATTCTACTTTTATGTAATACTCTCAAATTTTTCTTTCTTTGGTCAATTCTCATAGTCACTCTTGTGATTTGGAATTTTATTAGCAGACCTCCTCTTTCTAGCTCATTCCACATACACATGCAGGGGAAATCTTTTTCTAAACCTCACCCTGAACAAGTCACTCCTTTGGTCAGGGACTATTGTCATCTTCAGGGTAAAGTTCAAGGCCCTCCATGAGCCACTTCCTGTGCTTGCCTCTGTAACTTTATCACTCCCAACTCCCATGACATTCTGTGCTCCAGCCCCAGTGGACAGATCTAGCTCTGAGCTTCTCTTTCTGTTTTTTTTCCTAAGTGATTGCTCTGGCTATAAAAATCTTTTCATTTCCTAAGATCTAGTTCCAGCATCACCTCCTCTGTAAAGCCTTCCCTGGTCTGTCTAGTCACAGCTAGTCACACCCATTCTCTGGGATTGTTCTGGTGAATTGCAAATCCCACTGGGGCTGGGGGAATGCCCTGCTCATCTTTGTATTCCCCCACGCTTGGTACCCAGAGTAGACACTTTGTAAAGGTTGGTTGAATTGTTGCTGAGTGAGACAACACTATAAAAATATGTATTTCCACAGGCATTTCTTTGTTGCCTCTTTGCTACACAAATCAAAGCTCAACTCTTGGTAATTCTTTGACAAGCAAGTGGGATATAACAATACTTATTAAAATTGGTCTGCTTTTGACAAACTTTATTCCTTTGTCCTTGAAGTGAGTTATCCAATAAATTACAGTAGCAAAAGAAAATATTCTCGGCCAAATGAAGAACTGAGAAGAGACCTTCATTGGAGAATTTTCTGCGAATGATCCTAAAATAGATTTGTGGGAAAAGCAGTGTTGACACAAATTTCCAGGGAAGATCAAAAGCTTGAAAGTGATGGTTTTTGAGAAGCCATTCTATCCTGGAGGCTGTCTATGCTGACCAAATGATTCATGGGGTTTTTGAGAGGAGAGAAGTAGATAACAGATGCAGAAGTGCTTGGAAAAGTCAAACACGCTATTCTAGTCAACTTCATATCCGATGAGTGGTTTGTAGAGTGCTTCTCCTGGGACCTGGTGTCATTCCCAGCTGCTTGATGGCCTTTAATTGGCAGAGAGAGAAAGTAGAGAAGTGTCTTTGAAATAGACGCTTCTGGTTTGGAGGTCTACTTTTAGCATCTTTCTTGTCTGGTCAACCTTCTTGGGGGCTCTGTGGGGACCAGTGGGTAAAATTGGATGTGCCTGAGGGATGGGCACTGAGGAAGGAAAGAGGAGCAAAAGAGCCACTCAGCACCTGTCCCGTGTTCCTCCCAAAGGTCTCTGCTCATCAGTCTCCCCTCTCTGCTCCTCTGAAGGTGTCCCTGATCCTGGGCCTGCTCTGTTTTGTGATCTGGGTGAACTGGCCCCAGGAAGGCGGCTGAGGGGAAATGGGGAAGACCTCCATTTCCTGTCTACAGCAGTTTCTCATGCCAGGTTTTGGAGGAGCCAGATTTTTGACCGTCAGCATTGAGCCCTTCTCAAGGATAATCAGAAGTGATGACTCGTTTATACCCGTGACCTGCGATGAGTGCCCAGGACTAAACCCCCGCTGGATTGAGGCACTGGGACCAGGGACACTCATCAAATGGCCAGTGATGTGGGAGGACCCTGGTGTGAGACTCTAGGACGCTGCTTGACCAAACCAACGTGGACCCCAAACTAGAGATTTCCACTTATCTTCCCATGGCTCAAGAGCTGAGACAGTTTCCTCATCCAGGAGGCTGTCTGGAGCAGTGGTCCTGCTTATCCCATCCCATATTGGTTGTGTATGTATCCATCGATCTCCTTTTTCTTTTTGTATCTGCCCCCACTTCTGGGTCTTGCACAATGGGTGTTTATAAATGTTTGTGGAATAAACTGACAAGAGATGTCAGCAGGGTTGGTTCTTTCTGAGGGCATCTGGTGGCAATTTTGGCATTCCCAACTTCTGCCTTCATCTTCACACAGCGTTATCCCTGTGTGCAGCTCTGACTCTCAATTTCCTGGGAACTCTGTCTTTTCCCCAACACTTGCTCCTCCATCTGTGTCTTGGGCTTAATGAACTGTACAAGTCTCAGCCCAAGATGGAAGAATGTGATCAATTGTGTTCAAAAGATGCCCAGTGACCTGCTTATTCTCTCACATCCTCCCAACGGTCCCCTCCGTACTGTACCAGGGACAGTCATCAACTGCTTAGAAAATTGCAGTGCAGTCCCAACAGTCTTCCTGCTTCCATTCTAAACGCCTTTTAATCCATGCTCTCATCATATGTTCTTTCCAAGGCGCAGCTCTTTTTCTAATGTACAGTTCTTTTTCGTGTGTGGTAAAATATACCATCTTGACCATTTTTAAGTGCACAGTTCAGTGGTTTTAAGTACATTTACATTGTTGTGCTACCGTCACCGCCATCCATCTTCATAATGCTTTTCATATTGGAAAACTGACACTCTGTCCTAATTAAACAACACCTCTTCATCCTCCTCTCCCCCAGCCCCTGGCAACCGCCATTCTGCTTTCTGTCTCTATGATCTGGACGACTCTAAGTACCTCAAATAAGTGGAATCTTACAGTGTTTTTCTTCCTGTGATTGGCTGAGTTCACGTAGCATAGTGTCCTCAGGTCCATCCATGTTGTAGCATGTGGCAGGATTTCCTTTCTTTTTAAGGCTGAATAATATTCCATCACACGTATATACCACATTTTGCTTATCTAGTCATTCATCAATGGATACTAGGCCTGCTTCTACATTTTAGCTATCGTCAGTAACGTTACTATGAACATGGGTGTGCGAATATCTCTTCGAGACTCTGCTTTCAATACTTTTGGGGTCTACCAGAAGTGGAATTGCTGGACCATGTGGTAATTCTATTTTGAAGTTTTTGAGGTACTGCCATACTGTTTTCCACAGCCACTGCATCATTTTATATTTCCATCAACAGGGCACAAGGGTTCCAATTTCTCCATATCCTCACCAAATTTGTTGTTTTCTGTGTTTTTTTTTTTGTTTTTTTTTTTTGATAGTAGCCGTCCTCATGGGTATGAAGTGCTGTCTCACTGCTGTTTTGACTGGCATTTCCCTAAGGATTAGTGATGTTGAGCATCTTTTCACAGGCTTATTGGCCATTTGAATATCTTTGGAGAAATGTTTATTCAAGTCCTCTGCCCATTTTTGAATCAGGTTGTTTGATTTTGTTGTTGAATTTTAGGAATTCTCTATGTATTCTGCTTATTAATCCTTTATGGGATATATGATTGGCAAATATTTTTCCTTATGTCTCTTGATGCTCCAGCTTTTCTGGAGCGTTTTGCACTGGCCGAGTCTGCCTGTTGGGTAATCTGAGCTGAGCGTGGGTGTGGGCTTGGGGATTTTATGGGCCGCAGCTGGGACTGTGCTAGAAACACCTCTGCCGGCAGCACCCCACTCTCCTCTACTTCCTGAGAGGAGAGTGGGCAGAGCTGACAGTATAAGTTGGTGACTCCTGGATGGAATATGACGTTGGGACCAGTGGCCATGGGTCCTGTGCTCTGTGATACATGAAAGGCCTGTATTTGGGAAAGACGAAGACAGAACTACCTGCTCAAGCCTGAGAGAGAAGAAGAGGGAAGTGGTGAGAAGAGAGGAGAGAGTGAGAAGGAAAGACTAAGTTAAGGCCGCCACCACTGGTTCATCGGGCTTTGTGAGTACAACGATAATTTTGCTTTCAAAAGGGAAGGTTGCCTCTTCACTCTCACTTGGTATCCCACTGACCTGAGAATTTTCCTGAGCCCCAGGAAGTGGGTGAAGTAGCAGCAATTACTTTGGACTTTTACCAATTACAGCTCTAAGATTTACTTTAGATTGATTAGCTGGGGATCTTGTAGGAATGAGAGATTTGATTCAGCCAAAGGTGAGGGGTGACCTCAGAGAGGAGAGAGAGGCTGATTGGGTGAGTTGGTCATTTCTTCAACAAACTAGACATGTGTTTTGCATCACCGGGGTAACCCAAGGTGAAAGAGGATTGAGTCAGAGTCGTGGGATTCTGGGTTCTAATCTGGCCTCGAGTCTTATCAATCAGCCTGGCCTTGTTCGAGTCACTTACCTCGGGCTTTAGTTTCTTCAACTCTAACTTGGGATTGGACTCAGCAGGCTGTGATGAATTACTATTCCTAAGTTATACGATCAACCTGGGGGTTGCAACCAGCATTAAAAAAAATGAAATAGGATAAAAAACATCCCAGTGAATAGTATGTAGTAAAAGTTAAGTACGATTTTATGAAACTTTTGTTTCAGACGTAAATATGGGTGGTAATTCTGGGCTGACATGTAAAATGTGTTTCTTACTATGGGTTTCAGTCAAAACACTTTTTAAAACACTGAAGTAGACGAAGCTCCTTTCCAGCAACCGTATTTACTGTTTCTAGGTTAGTTATCAAATACCTCCAGTCCATACATTTTTTTTTACCCCTTTTCCCTCCTCACCTGCAGATACATACGTACTTTAAAAAGTGTTCTAGGGATTTTTCTTTCTTTATTTGTTTCGAGAATTATTGTTTTAGAAAAATCAAGAAGTGATATGATAGCAAAAATGGGAATGGAAGGAGGAACAGAAAGACAGAAGCAAGTACTTGGCTTTGTCTTTCTAGAGAACCAAGAGGGCCGAGTGTGTTTTTGTTTATGCAGATGTGGTTGAGGAATGATCCATCAAGGCCAGAAGATATGTCTATCCAGGGCCTTCCTGCTCCTCTGCCTCCCAGGTAAGTGGGACTTTGAACTTGGGCCATGTTGATTCTGTCAAACTGGTGGGGAGGAGAATTGACAGAGAGAGATTCAGACAAAAGGTATGGAAGGCTGGGGAGATCCTCCTGGAAGATTCCAAGTATTGTTCTACCTACTTTGTTTTCCCCACATATCCTCCCTTGTGAACAGAGAAGGGAAAGAATTATCCTTGGGCTAATCGCCCACCAAATTTACCTTTTCCTGACTCGAGGCATAAAACACTATTGCAAAAGGGGCTTCTACAGGTACAATGGTGTGTGATCCTTGTCAGGCTGAGAAAGGGGTTGGTTTAAGACTGGTGGACAGCCTCTGCCCAGCTGTCTCTGGTTTGCCTACCACCTCACTCCCCTGGCTGGACACGAAGCATCCCCCATCCCCCCATGACCAGGCGAAGGCCAGATTATCCATCATTGGGTCCTTTCTCAGAAACAAGGTATTCCAGCTTTAGTCCTGTAACTTGAGAAAAATTCTCTCCTTCTCTCCTTTCCTCCCTCTGTATTCCAATTCCAAATCCCACCCACCCTAATGCTGTGTTGCCTTGGGGATAATGAAGCCTGGTCAGGGTGGGGATAGTCACAGGTGAATCCATCAAAGGGCTGCTTTGACAACCAGACCCATTAGCACGTGTAAGGAGCACAGAAACCCTGCCGGTTCTTCCTAAGCCCTCAATCAGGATCTGGATCCTTGCTCAATTTTCTCTCTTCCCCCCACTTAATGGAGGAGGGTCGAGTGGGGTTCACAAAAGAGTGAAAATCACCCTAGAGGGAGGTGATTCACCCCATCACCACAGATCCAGGAAGGTCAAATGGTTTGGGGGGAGAGGTGAGTGTGGAGAAATGGTTTGAGAGAAGATGAACATGTGTGTATGTGGTATAGAGGGGCGAGCATGTGAGGACGTGGGGGAGACACTCAAGGATGGAAGCAGGGCGTATCTGTTCATTCCAGGTCACTGCGAGGAGCGGAGACGGGGCGGGGGGTCTGGAGCCCCAGGACGCACTGGCTAAGGGTGGGTGGCCTTGTATTTTTCAGGCTATCTTACTCTGAGTATTCCCAGGGTCATCAAAGGCACAGTGGGAGGGACGCTGGTGATGAAGTGCCAGTACGGCGTGGGCGAGGAGGGCTACAGGAAGTTCTGGTGCCGCGGGTCCGACTGGAAAGACTGTGCCCGAGTCATTGAAACGGGACAGGAGGTGGGGCAGGAGGTGAGGCATGGCCGAGTGACCCTCCGAGACAACCCCATGGAGCATCACTTCCTTGTGATCACAGAGGATCTGAAGGAGGAAGACGTAGATGTCTACTGGTGTGGGGTGGACGGGGCCCGAAGCGTCCCGCAGGCCCCAGCGGCGGGGGCTGTTTCTCCAGGTAATGCTACCTCACTCCCTTGGCTTGGCGTGGGCTGGGGTTGGGTCCCTCCTGCTGAGGGGTGGATGGAGGAGGGTCCAGCGCTGACCCAAGGACTGGCTGTCTAGGGGGATAAGGGATGAGGAGAGAAAGGGACAGAGAGCAGAAGTGCTTGGGAATGCTGGTGGGGCTGAGAGAGCCGCCAATTAAAGCCTGAGGCCACTCACGTCTGTGTGGCTGGTGACAGGTGCCATGCAAGAGTAACGGGGGGGGGGGGGGGGACAAGGTAGGGGTTAAGCGGTGTTTGAGGGGGAGGGGACGACTCTAGGTGCAGGGCACACGGGAGGGCTCTCTGAGGAAGTGGCTTTTAAGGTGTGTCACCTCGCCTCCCTCCTGATTCCCTCAGGTCCCCCAGTCCTGCCCCCCTGCTCTTTCACGACCCAACATAAAACATCTGAATATAACTAGGGGTCCTCACTTGGGCCCCCCCTCAACATGTGCCAATCCACAGGAGCATTTTCCTGTGTTATTATTTTGTGCCACGTGCCTGATCTGTGTGTGGCTTGAGGAAAAGAAGCAAGGTCTGGGTCCTGACCTTTGGGGGGCTTGCTGGGCTTCCAGAGCCCCACCATGGCCTCTTGGGGGGCTTCCTGGAGGGCTGGCCAAGGCCCCTGAGTGTTCCCTCCTCCCAACAGCCCCTTGCTGAGGAGACACCACTCCATGCCCAGCGTGTCCTGGTGCGTCCTAGTGGGGGTCTCCAGGCAGCGGGTAACCTGGGCTTCTCCTGGCTGGCCGTGGCTTCCTCCCAACCCCCCAAGGAACTTTCTCCTCTCTCTGCACTGTCCCTCCCTTCCCAGGGCCCCTTGACAACTGCAGACTCTGAGCCATTTGGAGGTTGGGGCAGAGAGTGACTTGTGACCTGATCTGTAGGCTCAGTGACAGTAGCAGTGAGGATCACTGAGATGTCAACCAGCCTGGGAGCCCTGGCTCTGACCAGCCACACGCCCAGCCCTGCTCTTCCTGACTGGTAAGAGAAACTGAGCCCCCGCCCCCCGGGGGTTCCCACTGTCCTGATGGGGATGCTGAGGCTGGGGTACTCTTGGCTCTGGCGTGGCACCTTAGTACCTACTGCAGGTCCCAACTAGAGCCCTTGGTCCCCTGTACCCGGCCGCTGCCTCAGTTCTCTGCTTTGTCTCCTTCCCCATCTCTAAGTGTGAGGGTGTTAACGTCCAATGCTTGGGTTCCCATCACAACTTCACTTTTTACTAGCAGGGTGATGACACTGGGCTAGTTATTTAACTTCTCTGTGCCTCAGTTTCCTCATCTGTAAATGAGGATGATTCTAGTTACTATGGCTGTTTTGTGCCAAAATTTTAGTGACATAATGGAATCATTTGTGACGTTCATGGATTCTGTGGGTCAGGAATTTGAACAGGGTACAGTAGGAAAATTTGTCTCAGCTCCAGGAACCTCAGCTGGAAGACTCAAATGCTGGAGGCTGGAATCACCTAAAAGCTCCTTCCCTGTTCAGTCACCTGGCGTTAGCTGAGGCTATTGGCTGGAATTCCACCTGAGGCAGCAAGTGGTAGAGAGAGAGAGAGAGAGAGAGAGAGAGAGAGAGAGAGAGAGAGAGAGCGCCAGGTAGGCGCTTGTGTCCTTATGACCTGTCCTCAGAAGTCACACAGCATCAGTTCCACCATATTCTCTAGTCAAAGCAGCCACAAGTCCGCCCAGGTTCAAGGGGATGGGAAAGAGCCTGCACCTCTTGATAGGGGAGTGGCCTGCTTCCAGAAGAGCACATGGCACCAGAAATATTGCTGTGACCATTTCTGGAAAATAAAATGTGCCACAAGCATAAAGACAGCACTGTGTACCAGGGTCATTGTAAGGAATACGTGAGACAAACTGGCGAGAGTGCAAAGCCCAGTGCTCCCCACAGAGCAAGCGCCCAGCCTCGTCAGCTACTAGCCATTCTCTTTCCTGCTCTCCCTTCTGTTTCTCTGTCCCTCTCAGGCCTGCCTCTGGGGAGCAACTTATCAGAACCAGTGTGGGGGGCTCTTGATGGCCTGTGACTCGTGTCCTGAGTTTTGGGCCCAGAGGTAGGGTATGGAGGAGCTTCCGTACAACCGTGCTGAAGCTCTTTCTCCCTAATGCTATTTCCTCAACCAGGTCCTTCCTGCTCTTTGCCAGCTTCCTGTTCCTGGTCCTGCTGAAGGTCGTTCTCTTCCTGAGCTTCAGCTCTGCAGCGATTTGTTTGGCCAGCCCTCAGCGTTGCCTCTGAGGGCCGTGGTCGGCCCGGACCAGACTGCAGCTCTCATCCCAGTGGTTCCCTGTTGGTGACACAACTCCTGGCCTCTGCTCCGAACTCAGCACTGATCCTCCCTGGGGTGTGAAATTGGAAATGAGTCAGCCCTGCCAGAGACTTTTGTGCCTGGGAACTGAGTCATCTTTTTCGGATCCTGTTCTGGGATGGCCTGGCAGAGCGGGCACGGTACAAGGATGCGGGCTCTGGACTCGGATGGATGTGTATTCAAACCCCGGGGATGCTACTTCCTTACCATGTGACCCAGGAGAGGTTATTTGATGGCTGTCATCATCTGTTTCTTGGATTTGTATATAATTGGGCTAGTGCCCTGGGCACGTAGGAGGGGCTCCCACGCGGAGCTGCCATTACAATTGCTGGTTTGGGCCTAGCACAGCAGAGAGGAGGGTGAAGAGGTGAGGGACCTGGAAGGAGTGAGCCAGGCCTCCTGTGACTCCTGCTTGATTCCAGCACAAGGGGGGAAGGGAAGGTGGTGTTAACGCCAGACGGCCACGCTCATATCTGTTTGGACATGCAGTCAGTAATGAGCAAACGGGATGAAGAATGGAGGCTTTGCTTCAAAGGACAGCTGAGAGGTCCCCCCTGTATGCAGTAGGTGCTGGGAAGAGGGCTTCCTGTGACAAGTTACAAACAGCGGGGCTTAGCTCCTTGCTTGAGGAGCAGTGACCAGGCATGAAGGAGGCCTGACCCAGCTCCAGACCGAACCCATCCCCTCTCCCTCTCTCTCTTTGTCCCTCTCTGTTTTCCATACTCGGTGGCCTCTGACCCTGGGGAAGAGTTCCTTTTCCTTCTTGATTCATCCCTTGTGTCCTGGGTCCAGAAGTCCCATCTCATCTACTCTTCTTGACCCCTCCATTCCCTGGATTTGTGCGCTTCCCAGAAGAATCACACATGCCTTCTGTATCTTTATCCAAGTTGGTGGTAAAAGTATTGAATAGGTGAAACTCAAGGTGGAGTCTTTGGGCATCCGATGGCAGGCCACCTATTAGGTGACATGCCCTCTTCCTCCAGGACAAGGACAGTGGCAGGCACCCCTGACACGCCCCTCTAGACAGGTGTGACAACAGGCTGTTAGCTGGTTAGTGGTCACTTCTATTTGAGGGCTGATGTCCTCAGACCTTCCGATGAATTGCTTAGCGAGACAGCAGGTCTCTCAACTCCTAGCACCTGAAGTGAGTGGCTTCCTTTTCTATGGTCTACGAGGGGCCTTCAAAGGGAGCCCAGGCAGAGTTGAGGTGAAAGAGGTGTGGGCTGGACCTAGTGATCCACTTCTAATGAATGTGGCAAAGTAACAGGATGCCACTTCTGCCATTAGGTTACCAAAAGCCCCTGGCTTTCATTTGTTTGCTGTGATGGAAGCCACACGCCATGTTGTGAGCTACCCTAGGGCGAGGCCTGAGGGACGCTTCTGAGCAACAGCCTGAACCACCCTGAGCGTAGCAGCGGGCCCACCCTCGCCGAGCCCTGAGCTGACTGCCGTCCCAGCCAACACTGCTGCAGCCTCGCGAGGAAGCTTTAGGCTGAGGCATCGCACGGTGCTGAGTGCTGTGAGATAACGCACATGCATTGTTTTAAGCTGAGGTTGGGGCTCATTTGTTATGGAGCAGTAGATAATGACGATGATGTCACGAGCTGCCCGAGAGTAGGACCAAGAATGGGGTTTTGCCTCCTGAGGACCTAGCACGGTGATGACACACAGAAGTGGTGACACACAGAAGGTGCACAGAAATGTTGGTCGCAGGGAAGCGAGTGAAAGTCACTGGTGGATGCAGGATTGTCCCATGAGGTGGACATGGGTAGGGGTTGGTCCCATCCCCGCATTTCAGGGGTGTGAGAAGAAAGCGTTAGCATAGTAGGTCTGTTTCACTCAGTTCTCGCGCATCTTGGAATGCCTGGAGCCATGGCAATGACTCATGCCCACAGTCTGAGAACGAAACTCCTGGCTAGTTCAGAGTCACTGACTGGTGCTGCTGCTCTGTACCCGACCTGAGGCAGTGGGTCAGACCCTGATTTCTGAGGGACCTGATGGAATGGTACCACCTTGTCATGGTGTCAGGTCCAGTGTCTGGGCGCAGCAATGAGGTGGGTGGCTGAGAGAATGAGCCATTGCAGGCAGAATGGGATGTGGAGCTGGGAGTCCTCAGGGCCCCTCCCCTCCACGTGCAGCCATAATGCATCCAGAATCAACCGCAGGTGTTTCCAGGCAGGAAGTGATTGCGGACAGCAGAAGGCCCGGGAAGCGGGCAGCCCGGGTTGTTGCCGCTGAGAAGTCGAACAGGATCCTTATTTGGTTATAAGCAACACTTGAGGGTCTAGATTGAGGGATTTCAGTAAGAGTCGAGGAATCACTGCTTTTTTTTTTTTCCCACCAGATTGAGCAAATCCATACCAAACTGCTGGCTGGAATCAAAGGGGGAAGTCGCGTCGCGAACAGTTTGTGAAAACTCTGCTCCTCTTGAATGAAACAGGGTCTGGTTATAGACGCAATAGCCAAGTGCAGCCAGCCATTCAGGAGAGCGATCTGTCAGGTGAAGTGTGTGTTTACCCTGTGACCCGGCGATCCTGCTTTGGGGAGTATATCCCAGGAATATTCTCATGCAGGTCCATAGGAGGCACGCTAAAGGAAGTGCATCATGACATACACTGTGCACGGTGGCAGGAAGTGGGAGCAACCTAGGTGTCCAACGTGGAGGGACTGACGAGTGAATTCCAGCATCTGTTATGGAATACCAGCGGAAGCTGGAAAGAACAAGCTCTGTAAACACACAGCACCACGGATGGGGCTTAAGAACCGGGTGCTGAGTTAAAAAAATAAAACCAGAATGAGATCGATGGCACAAAACCATTCATGTAAACTGAAACATGTCCACAAAGCGAGCATACGTATCTTATGATCACACAAATGCAAGGATATACATTACAGACCTTACAATGGCTGTCTGTGGGGACAAAGTAGTGAAAATAGGGAATGAAATTGACTAAATAAAGAAAAGACAAGTGGTGGGGGCTTTCCCAGACCAATTAACTCCACCCACAGGACCTGAGGTAACCTCCAAAGACAAAATAAAATAAAGCAAAACTAAAAATGGAAAACCCAGAAAAGCATGTTGGGGCAGGTTTATGATGGGTCAACTCTGCCAAGCCGGGTCGGCAGGGAAAGCTTTATCTGCATCTTGAAGGAGGCCGGGAGGAAGGTGGGTGGGAGGCTGGAAGGGCATTCAGAAAACACCATGTGTGTAGGCTTGCTGATTTGAGGGAGCGTCTGCTATTTGGGACTTAGATATCGTTTGGGATCTTGGCGCACAGAGTGTGAGCTATGGGGGACCAGGAGAGGATGGAAGCCAGGCAGGAGCCGGGTCCTAGAGGGCCTTGTGTATCATGCTACAGCCTGCCCTTGACCGTAGGTAGCTAAGAGGAGACAGTGCAAGTTTGAGATCAGGGAAGACACCGAATCAGAATTCAAAGCATCCTCAAAGCATCCTCATTTTCTTTGAAAAGCCACCAGCAACTTTAATCTTTACGCACTAGTGTCTGGATTTGAGACACTTGTGAGGACATCACCTTTTAACTCCGGGGCTCTATTTCTATGGAAATTGCTTATTAGAACTCGCTTTGGGTCCTTTCAAGAGTTAGACTGGCCCCAGAAAAATTCTCTCTTCCATCATTACCTTCTTAAAGTTTTGACGCACATTATTCTTTATCTCCAGTGTTGTTTTTCAGTTTCCACCTATTTTTCTCATTTCTCAAAATGCATTTTTCATCTAGTAATTTTATTTAATTGAACTTTATCTTGAGTGCATCTCAAGAGGTATTTTTTTTTAAAAAAGGAAATGTTAATAAAAGCAGTGATGGGAGATCTCACTCATGCTTGTTATTGCTTCATTCTTCCTTTGCTCAGGACTGCCCATATCGGCAGGTATCTAATTTTTTTTTTCTTCTAGTTTTGGAGCTGAGCTGTCTGAGTTTTCTCCTACGTTTGGGTCACCCACTGCTGAGCAAGAGGAGAGTGGGGGAGAGGTCCAGGTACTTCTCCTTGAGAGGCAGCTCACCCGTGTCACTCCATCTCCTCTTCCCGATTCCCTTCACTTCCTGAAAATTCTGGTCTTCCTGAGCCTGTGTGCTGCGCTCTGGATGAAGGCATGGAACGGGAGGTGGGAGAATGCACCATCCCTTCCTGCTCACCAGCCGGCCTCTTGCCTCTCTGTGCTCATCTGTTTTATTTTTTTTTTAATAGCTTCAGAAAGAACAATAAAGTCAAGAGAAACTAATTTAAAAAATAGCTCCATTGAGATATTCATGTACCATGCAATTCACTCATCTAATGTGTATAATTCAATGGTTTTTAGCATATGCACAGATATGAGTGACTGTCACCGCAATCTTAGAGCATTTTCATCACCTTAGAAAGAAACTCCATGCTTTTTAGCGATCATCCATCTCCGTATTCTCCAGCCCCAAGCAACCACTAATCTACTTCTGCAGCTGTAGATTTCTGGATTCTGGACTTTTCATGTGAATGGAATCACATGATATGTTGTCTTTCGTGACGGGCATCCTTCACTTAGGATGTTTTCAAGTTCACCCATGTAGATATGTCAGTGCTTCGTTCCTTTCTATGGCTGAATAATATTTCATTGTGTGGATGCACCACGCTTTGTTTATTCATTTGTCTGTTGATGGGCATTTGGGTTGTTTCTACCTTTTGGCTATTACGAATAATGTTACCATAAACATTTATGTTCTGGTTTTTGCATGGACATATGTTTTCATTTCTCTTGGGTATATACCTAGGAATGGAATTGCTAGGTCCCATGGTAACTCCACGCTGAATCATTTGAAGAACTACCTGACTGTTTTCCAAAGTGGTTGTACCATTTGACATTTCTGCCCATATCGGCAGGTGTCTACGTGTGTTCTGATTTCTCCACATTGTCAAGACTTTCATCTGACTTTTTGATTCTAGCCATCCCAGTGGGTGTGCAGGGGTATCTCCCATGGTTTAGATTCGCATTTCCCTGATGACTAATGATGTTATTTGTATTTCCCTGATCACTAATGATGTTGTCTGTGTTTCTACTTCCTCCCTGGTGTGACGAGGCAGACAATGATCGGAATAGCCTTCTCTTCCTGGTGCTAAGCCTCTTCCCTCTGGCAACTTCCCCCAAACATACATGTTCCAGGCACTGCTGGCAGTTACTGTTGGGGCTGGGCATTCCAGAGCCACACTGGCCTCACGGTGCCCCCAGGCAGAATTGGTCTGGGCAGTGGGTAGACGCCTGGACGGTGGTTTCCATGTCATCTCAGCTGTGCTGAGGACTGTGTAGCCTGTGCTTCCTTTGGGAAAGTGATCTTCCTACTTCCTAGCCACTGAGCTCCTGGTCTCCGTTAGAAGCAGGTTTCTTGCTTCTTCCACTGCTTCCCCCCCAAACTCAAAGGACAACTAACTAAACTGGGATTTGCGAGCCCACGGGATGATGTCTGGGGTCAGGACATCTCTGAGCCTCCATTTTCTTATCTGTAAAGGGACAGTGGCACTCACCTAACAGCTTTGTTGTGAACTTAAGAAATAATTTGGCTAAAGCTCTTAGCACTGTGGTCAAGAATAGCAGCATCGTTACCAGGATCCTGTCTAGCCTTTTCCCGCTGCTGCAGCTCTACCATTTCCTGTTTCCCTGGGATGCTCTAGACCAGGGGTGTCCAAACTTTTTTCAACGTTTTTCACCACGGGCCGTATGCGGTAAAATACACAAACAGCCGGGCCACTCACTCGAGGTGAAGTACGTATTGCCTCACCTGGTTTATTTAAGTAAACTAAATATATTTTTGGAATTTTCTACGGGCCAATTAACAATGGATCGTGGGCCGCAGTTGGCCCGCGGGCCGCAGTTTTGACACCCCTGCTCTAGGTCTTTCCCGGAAGCTTCAGATCACATCCCTACATGGCCTGCTTCCCACTCCGCTGCCAACGGGAATATCTGATTTCCCACCTACAGGAAGAAAGGCCCACACCCTCCGTGGCTGAGCAGAACATACTGACCCAGCCCCCATCCCCTTCCCTAGAATCTTTATAAGAAGTGAGAAATATCTGTGATGACCTGGGCTTTGAGACCCAGAAGCTTACTTTTATGAATCAAAGAAAAATTATGTGTCTTCTTCCAATAATTAACTTTAGCATTTTCAATAAATATAATACCCATGTTAATAATGAGGTAGACATACATTTAAAAGTTTAACTGGTTTTGTTTCCCTCTGTTATTCCCTTTACACCGCATCTTCCTCAAATATAAATTCTCTGTTGGGTGGAGTACAGTGAGTCATTTTTCTTTTTTTTCCCCCCTTTTCTTCCGCCTCCGCCCACCACTCTGGTTCCAGCCGTTGTTTCTCAGTCTAGTTGTGTAGGACACAGCTCCCTGGCCCGTGCTGGTGTTAGGAGCCTTGTGCTCCTTCCTCCCAGCTGTTGGGCATTGATTTTTTTCTCTCAAAATCCCACAGACATTGCTCCATTGCATACATATGAGTATGTACATTTAATTGCATGTAGTATGTATGTGTAATATACATGCATACATACGCATGTAATTGTAAAACATATCACACATAGAGAAGACTGCGTATAACATGTATAGTTTGCAGAATAATTTTAAAGCGATGTTTATATAACTACCAATGAGGCCGAGAATTGCAATGTTGCTAGTACCCCAAAACCCCACTTCCTGTTCATGCTCTCTCCCCCACTAGAGATAGCCATTATGCTGATATTTGTGATACTCATCCCCTTGATTTAAAAAATCAACTTTATGGCAGTACACTTTACATAAAATGTACCCACTTTATATGTACAGTATATAGCTCATGGGGTTTTGATGGACATACACAGCCCTGTGACCGACACCACAATCAAGACATAGGACATTTCCAATCACCCCAGAAAGTTCCTCTGTGCCCCTTTATGGACCGCCCCCACCCCACCCAGGCAACCATCGATCTGATTTCTCTCGTCTTCGGCTCTGACACCTCTATGGAGTGCAACTTACATGCTGATTCTTATGGGAGACTCTACGCCCTCCTGGCTTTAGGGGCCCAAGATTCCCTGATGTTCTCCTAAGCCCATCCCTGAGGTTTCCTCCCTTCACTCCATTCTGAGGGTGTGGTGACCCTTCACGGATCCCAGCTCCCTGCCTGGTACGAACCTGAGGCATCAGCTCCTGCCCCCCAGTGGCTGTTTAAATGCCATCCTCTCTCCTCCTGAAGCCCATATCGATTTCTAATAGTCCCCAATAGCCGCTGGGTATCAGATCCTGCTCATGGTCTTGGCTTTGAGATCGCTATACATTTCTGGCACCTGGGGATTTCCTTTGCTTGATTTTGGCTTCCGTTACATATTAAAACTTTTGGGGTTGCATTTTATGCAGAATTTCTATGTTTGGAGCGAGAAAGAAGCCTCTGTATCGACTTGGTCTACTATATTGCCCGGAATTTGTACACTCTCATTGGATTATAATGAAATGTGACCACTTTAGACACATTTTATATTTTTTTCAACCATCAGCACTTGCCTTTGCTCACTCCCATTTCCTTGATTTTATAAAAAACAAAACAAAACAAACGGAACCACCCCCCGCCGCCCCCAGACTGGGAATGAAAGGAAGCAGAAGAAAACAATAGAAGAACAGAACTGAGGGGACTGGAGATTTCTTTGAATCTCTTGGTGGCAGAACCGAACCCCCCAGCTCTTGTCTGTGCTGCAGAAATGTGACAGGGATGCACAGCCTCGCACCTACTGTCAGCTCTGCTCCTTCTGGGTCTCCCAGGTGAGTGACTAGGAACATGCAAGGGGGCAGGACCCATGTGCTTTGCTGTTTGGTCTAGGGCTCCACCTACGGTATGTGCCATATTTCTTTCGATATGGTAAAAGAGGGAAGATAAGAAGTTGTGCTCGTACAGCAAAAGTTGGAAATGGCAGGTGATTTGGCAGAGAGTTCTAAAAGACAGTGAAGTTTAGAGGCCATGGATATGGACCCCTGGGGAAAGAGAAGAAAAAGTAGAAGCCAATGACAGGGATTGTCACTGGATGATCTTTTCAGTTACCTGTGTCTTAGAGAAGAATATGCTTCTGATGTGTACGTTGGACTGGAGGGAGTGTATCACTGCCTGAGAGACCAGATGAGAAGCTATATCAATGCCCAGGACTATTCAAAAGATATTTAACATTTACTGAGCAGTTACTATGTTCCAGGTACTGTGCCAAGCACTTTACTTGTGTTCACTCATTTATTCGTATGAGATAAGGATGGTTACTATTATCCCATTTTATAGATGAGGAAACTGAGGATGAGCATGATTTAGCAACATGCCCAAAGGTATTTGGTTAGTAAATGATAGAGAGGGGAGTTGAGTTTGGGGTCAAATCTGTGCTATTAACCAACACTCTCATCCTGAATTAGGTTAATAGTGTACAACCAGGAGGAGAATCCTCACAGGAAGTCAGAAAGTTGGGGCAGGAGCCCAGTGGGCTTATTAGGTGAGAGAAGGTAAATGAGGTCATCCACATGGAGGTAACAGTTGAGAGAGATATGGGGGGGTCCTCACTCCACATCTTTAATTGAAGGTATCTTATGATCCAAAAGGGTACCCAGAGAAAAAGGGCAACTGATTGGATGAAGGAAGCAGTCCCAGACAGGAAGAAGAGTGAGAGAGGGTCTCACGCAGGGTCTCCTCTATGGGAAGTTTCATACATTGGGACTGACTTTCGCAAAGGCTCAGGGTGACCCGAACATTGTACTATCACTAAATGGGGGGAAAATCAGCAGATTTCTTGTGTTGCTTTTAATCCATTCTCTGAAATATCTCTTGCCACTCTTCCCTTTTTTCAAAGTAAGGCTTCAAATTAGGAAGTAACTAAGAGATTGACAAGGAACTATATGAGAGAGAAACACACAGGAAACTTGAAGAAGTAGAGGGTGGATGACCCAGGCTCTGTTGCAAACATCTGGAATCCAGCTGGGACCTGGATTTGCTGGGGACACCGGCCAGAGAGATAGGACCATGGGGCTGCCACCAGCTCTGCTCCTTCTCTGCCTCCCAGGTGAGCGGGGCGGGGGCTTGGGGAGCGGTATTATAGGGGGCAGGACGGTAGGTAGAAGGTCTGTCCTGGGTTCAAGTAAGAGGCAAAGTGTCAGAAATGGGAAGGACACACCCATCCATCCATCCATCCGTATATTCTTCTATACATTTAAACATTCATCCACAGATCTTACATACACTTATTGAATACCAACTCTATGCCAGGACTGTTCTAGGTGCTGTAATTAAGAGCAACTCTGCACTCAGGGAATCATGTTTCTATGACCTTCCAGCAACCAGCAAGCACTGTTATAAAAAAGATGCACACGCACATGCATATAACCTCCCACGTCATTTCCAGGGATACGCCAGATTTCATTAAGACCTACTGACCTTGCCTCCAGGCACTATTCTAGCAAGACAGAGGAGAGGATTCTTTTGAAAGTAGTAGAAACTTCTTTTTTCTTCACTTCAGGTGCCCAAGATTGAATTGCTCACGGCTCATGACACCTGTTCATCACGCAAGGGCTCTTTTAATTATATGTAATTTAACAAACATCTGTGAACTTACTGGCCAACCCAAGAACTAGAATGCCACGAATAATTTCGCTCTATTTGCTCCTTTCCAATCCAATCTTGCTTCCTCTTTCTAACACTAGTAACTTGGTGTCGTTTGTCAACACTTTGCAGGAATGTTTGCTTTTGTCATGTTTGTGCGTCAGGATAGAAAATTGGGTTAAGGAACTGCAAGCCATGCTCTAAATCCAAGAGCCTCTGATCTAACGGGCCACATCCTCCCACCCGACCCTCTTCTTTAGGTTTCACTATCCAGATACTCAATATGCAAATTGCCTTAATTTATCTGTTCTGGAGGTGGCTTTGTTCGCTAGGCTGTACCTCCATGCACTTATGCACACTCCCTGCGCTTCCCCTGAAATGTAAGTCATGATCTCATGCAATCAATACCCAGCTCTGGGCGGGCAGGCAAGTCAGGCTTTGAGCCTCATTTCCCAGACACTGATGCACAAAGTAACGACTAGCAAATGGTAGAGCCATGCCTAGAACCAAGGTCTTCTGACTCCTAGCCAGGGCTCCCTACCCCAGGAAGTGCCTCCCCCTCCCCACCCACGTCCTCGATGCTCGGCCACAACGTTTCATGCTATGCACTTTGCAAAACAGAGCTGGAATGTGTCCACTCAGCCTACAAGGGCACCCAAACCCAGGAGCAGCAGGGATGTAGGCAGGGGAGTCCTGAGTGGGAGAAGGAGCAGGAAAGAGGCAAGAGGGAGCAAGGGAGTCTTTCTGGGACGTAGGATTTCGTGGTAGGGAACTGCTGCCAGGAGAGTGACAGCGAGAGAGAGAATATGCACTCCCTGCTTCCTAGGAGTTTGTAGGAGCCCAGTTTGTAAGCAGGGGAGTGGTGGGTGGATTCCAGCAGCCAGGGGCAGACAGCTAGACCAGCTCTTACGGATATTGACTTATTTTATGGAATTATAGACTCCCCGGGCTGGAAGGAGCCTGGAAGTTTCTCTTTAGTCTGAATGCTCATCTGCTGTTAGAATCTCCTTGATTGGAGAGGCAGTAATTCTAGGGCACACTCAGCTCTGAAGGGGCTGTCCCCAAGCCCAGATGGATGGAAGGACTCAAAGTTCTCCAAGGATCCCTTCCTGAGCCTGCCCCGAGCTCTACTTTCCAGGCTCCTGGCTGTGACACGTGCTCTGCATCCTGATAAATTCCCACTGTGGGAAAGTGAACTTCTGAGCTCTGTCCAGGACCAGGGGGAGGCACTGCTGAGAACACACCACCTCTAGGAGGAGGCGGGGGCAGGTGGAAGGGAGAAGGTGAACCCAGCTCTCTAACCATGGGTGGGGACAGTGGAAACATAGGTGGGGAAAACATAGGTGTGGGGCAGGGATAGGAAAAGGGGAGGTTCTCCAGGGTGACGTGTTCAGGCTGGGAAAGATTGTCACATGAATTAGGACAGCAGGAGAAATGGGGAGAGCTCAGAGGCTGCAGGGTTGGGAGTCACTTTCTTACGGGCAAAAGAGAACAGAGGCAGGGATTGAGGTGGGGCTGACAGGTGTTGGTGAGTTTGGAGGGGCCAGGGGCAGTGACAGTAAGATTTTCTGGGACCAAACCTGGTTGGTGGGTGAGGAAGCAGTGCGTGGTCACCAGCTAGGAGCATGACAGAGTGAGCAGGGGACAGTGTGGGGATAAAGGGCAGGTGGTGGGAGGAAAGCAGGACACGAGTGAAAGCTAGGAGTCAGGGGCGCCCCCACCCCTGCACTCGCCTTGCGTCTAGATGTGATTAGCTCAGGTCCCAGCCAGGGCTCTGCCACCATTTCTGTGAATCCCCAGGGCTATGTTTCCCTGGCCACAGCAAGCTCAGCCCTTTCACTGTTTTCACACGCACACATGCACACTCTCTCAAGCTCAAAACAGTGTAAGTTTTGGAACATTCGCTCCAGATTGGGGGGGGGGGTGCTCTGCTGAGAGTAACATCACACAGTGCAGGACTTCCGCCCACCTGCAGCTTTTCCCTCTTTTTCTCTCCTTCCACATCAGCTTCTCACACTTTACTTCCCAGATTCTAACCCCCACTGTTCCCCAGCTCCAAAATCATCCTACTCTGTGACATAAAGCACAATCTCATGTAACCCCTTTTTCCTCTGAACACAGGGAGTCAGCAGGCCATGGGGACTATGATTGCGGGTGCTCAGCTCGTGCCCCAACCCCACCAGGAAGCTGAATAGGGTCTCCTTTGGGACCCAGTCCTCTTCCCAGCAGCCAGGTGCATGACAGCGAGTGTGCTGGTCCTCCCTGGGGAGCGGGTGAGAGCCAGAGATTCATTTTTCCTCCCTGGAGGACACATGGAGAGCTTAGTAAACAAGACATGTCCTCTTAAAGAACAAGTGTGAGTTGCAGAAAGCCCAGCGTACAGAGGTCTGACTCCAAAGGCAAGTGTTCTGGTACATGACGGAACCTCAGGCCTGGCAGAGGCTGCAGGCTAAGGAGAGGGCGGGACAGCCAGCTGTCCCTGCTCCCACCCTCCCGATCCGCACGGGTGGGGGTCCCCATGCAAAAACTCACTGTTTCTGGGCTCACAGGGCACAGGTCTCTACTCATCCTGCCGACCATGGTCTCCAGATCATCCGGCGCAGGTGCTAAGCTCAGGTGTCCCTCAAGGTCCCCATCCCCGAGCCCAGAACCGTCCGCTCCTCCCTGGCAACTTTCCCTTTGGGCTTCCGGCAGTGGCTGCTGCTGGGCCCATCGGGATAGAGTCCTGGGACGTGGCTTGTGTTTTCCAGGCTGTCTGTCCCTGACGGGCCCCCGCTTTGTGACGGGCACCACGGGGAGCTCTCTGAGTGTGCAGTGTGGGTACGAGGAGGCGTACAAGGAGCATAAGAAGTACTGGTGCCGAGGACAGCATGACACAGACTGCAACATGATTGTGGAGACCCAGGGAAAAGAGACAGAAGAAAGGAGCGGCCGCATATCCATCAGAGACCACCCTTACGACCTTGCCTTCACAGTGACCATAAGGAACCTCAACGCAGAGGATGCCGGATCCTACTGGTGCAAAATTCAGACAGTGTGGATCCTGGACGCATGGTCACGTGATCCCTCCTTCCAGGTTCAGGTGTCTGTTAACCCAGGTAAGAGCTCCCCTCACTAGCAGCAGGCCGTGTGAGACAAGACTGGCCCTGGGGACAAGGAGGGGTGCCACACTGAAGAGTGTCTCTGGGCCTTGTCTTGTCCTCAGTCACAGTGGTGTTGGAAGAGCCTATGATGTAGGCAGAGAGAGAGGTGGCTGATCCTTCAGCCTTGGCATGAGCGGGGGCTGAGCTCAGAAAGCCCTGACTCTCAGTGGGCTGGAGCCTTACTCCATTGCTTGGGAAGCCCCTCCGTGCTGAGCTAAGGTGACTTCCGCCAAGCCCTTCAGACACCTGTACCAAAGGAAATAAACTCATCATACATATGAGGGGTGATCAAAACATACAGTGAATGTTTAAATAAAAAAGTATCACAGTAAAAGACACAATGCCATTAATCCCCCTCAAAATCCTCCCCCTCACTTCAAACACACTTATCCCATCGTTCTTGCCACTTTCTGAAGCAGTCCTGGAAGTCCTCTTTCGTGAGTGTCTTTAGTTGCCCCGTTGTGGCTGCCTCAATGTCCTGAATCATTTTGACTTTGGGGAAGAGCCAGAAGTCACACAGTGCAAGGTCCGGTGAATAAGGTGGGTGAGGATACACCATAATGGTTTTATTTGACAGAAGTTGCCGTACCAGAAGCGATGTGTGACATGGAGAATTGTTATGATGGAGGATGAATTATGGCACACTTTAAAACACACCTTCTCTCAACAGTGACTCACATATGACTGACTGCACCGAACAAGTTGAAACTTGTCACTCACTGTTACTAAGGTTCCACGTGCTGCTTCCCATATCAGAGATCCCTGCCTTTCCCTTGGATGGCACTCGGCAGCAGCATTCACCGTATTTTGTGATCACAACAGAAAGGCTCCGTGTCACACATCCCTTCTGGTACGGCAATTTCTGTCAAATAAAAACATTACAGTGTGTCTTCATCCACCTTATTCACCGGATCTGGCACGGTGAGACTTCTGACTCTTCCCCAAAGTCAAAATGACCATGAAAAGTAAATGTTTGAATCGATTCAGGACACGGAGGCAGCCACAACAGCGCAATTAAAGACGCTCATGAAAGAAGACTTCCAGAACTGCTTCAGAAAGTGGCAAGAACTTTCTTGGGATAAGTGTGTTTGAAGCGAGAGGGAGTATTTTGAGGGGGATTAAGGGCAATGTGTCTGTTACTGTAATAAATTTTTTAAAAAATGTAACCGTCCACCGTCTTTTGCTCACACCTCGTACATCTTCAGCTTGATCACGGAACATTCTTTCTACCACATTGTCCTGAAATTGGCCTCACTCCTCTTGTTTCAAGAGGTAGGTTTCCTGAGTAGAAGCTACTCTTAGTCGAGGCTGCTCTTTCTCCTGCTCCCCATATGTCACAGGGCCACGAAGCCACGTCCACATTCTTCCAGCTCCCCGTCACAACTTCCAACCTATTACTTTCCTACCTGCTTCCTGTAAAATTTGTGTCACCCACCCCCTACGTCTCCTTGACATGGCCATCCATTGGCTTCCGGGTCACTCCAGGCTCAGTGGGGACCTGGCAGCTTCTCCACTCCCACCCCCGTCGTTGTCTTGAGAGGTTTCAATGAATAACTTGTGAAGCATTTTTGTCTCAGGTTCTGTGGTCTTCTCAACTTTAGTGGCCTGCATTTCCACTCTCTTTCAGAATCCCACTCCACGGCAACATGGCAAATCTTACTGTCACCCCAAACTAGCCCATGTCTAGACTCTATACTCCTCAAACATTCTACTTCCAACAACGTCCCATGCCTCAGCCTTCACGTACTCTCATCCCCATTTTCCCCTTTCTTAACCTCACATACACCTCCAGGCTTTCGGTCCTTCTCTCCTTGCCTGACCTCCCTTCCTTCCTAAGCCAGTTCCAACCCTCATAGTAAACTATGTTTTCTTCTCTTACCAGTTCTCAACTCCCGTGCACCATTTTCCTATCTAACTTTTGAAACCTTTATCCCTGAATCCATCCTAAAAGTAGGGTGACCAACCATCAAGGTTTGCCCAGGACTGAGAGGTTTCTTGGGGTGTGGGGCTTTCAAGCTAAAAGTGGAAAAGTCTCAGGCAAACTTGGGCAAGTTGGTCATCCTACCTAAAATCTGTCTGCTCCAGTACTGCTGGAAAAAAGTCACAAATGGTGCCTCTGGCTATCAGTAGAAGTTCACGGTTTCTAATGTTACCCTACCATTCTTCTACCTTACCAAGAGAACACAGGATATCAGACCGAACCCAGTTTCTTTCCTTCTCTTACCAAGAGAATACAGGATATCAGACCGAACCCACTTTCTTTCCTTCTCTGCTTACAGATTTCCATGCAACCTAACTCACTCTTCCCTCTTTCCGTTTTAGGTTGAGAGTCAAGTTTTCTCCTGAAGTTCAAGAGCAATCCTGGAGCTGGCTTCTCACCCCATGGCTCCTTGCTTCCCCATCTCCTTGAGCCAAATTTCCTCACCCATATCCTTCCTCCATCTATTATCCACACTCTCTCCTGTGCTTAGCCTCTTCCTGGTCACTGCTCTTCACCTCCACCTATAAACATGCTCATGTAGCTCGTATCCTAAAATCATCTTGTAATCCTGCAGCCTCCTATGCACGCCACCATGTCTCTTCTCTCCTTTCTGCTGCCCGGAAGGTGGATGAGGTATGCTTGTGCTGCTGCTGTACCTGGTGGAGTTCCACCCCCGTGCCCACCACTTTCTACTGGAGTGAGCTGATTGGTTTATGTTTCTCTGCCTCTGTCATGGCAGGCATAGTGCCACATGCATCAATGAATCCCCAATAGCAAGGACGTCAAAGGCTGTTGTTGGGTGAAACCGAGCCTGTGTTGGGTGCTCAGTGAAGGGCTGAGCCTCTGGGAGACTGCTTTTTTTGGGGACATCAGGAGGCTGGGGCAGAGTGGGGGTGGGAGCAGAGGTTACACCAGTAGTTTGGACACCTGAGGTCCTTGGGAGGAGCTGAGTGACAACTTATCCACACCCCAGCTGTGGGTTAAAGTGGCCTTGGTTTCCATATGAAGGGTGCTCTGAGCCCCTCCCAAAGTCTCTGTGCCCTTCTGATTCTCACATGGCCGTCTTCATCCAGACTCCTCCCTGCCCCCCCTCCCCTTGGGGCCCCTCATCAGGCTGGGGAACCCCTGAGAGATCCCTGCCCTCACCCCAGGCAGAATCAAATTTGGGATGGAAAGAACAAGCTGGCACTTATTAGAAGTGACTCCTGGCCACTTGTGGAAAAGCCTCATTGGTTCCTGAGGGGCTCACCCAGGAGGTGGTCTGGGTCTGGCTTCAGGCTATCTCTGAGTCCCTTGTGAGTGGATGATTATGTGTGACAGCAGATTCAGACAGGTGCTTTGTGCGTATCTGGGGAGAGAGCAGTGCCTGATGTGTGATCTTATCTCCAGCACCACCTACAACCACAAGAAGAACCACACATCCGGCCACATCTACCACTTTCCCGGCGGTGATCCCCGGGCAGAACTTCAGCACCAACCAAGTACTGAACCGCTGCCCAGGGTAAGGGCCCGAGGCCTGGAGGCCGTGGAGGAGGGTCAGCAGCCTAATGCGACCCTGGGGAGGGGGCTGAGGACACACCACATCCTTTGTACCTCACTGTCTTTCTCCAATTCTGGTCCTGATTCTTACATGGGAATTTTGTCCTGTGACTACTCTCCCCTGTGGGAAGCTACAGAGGCCCAGGCGGAGGCTGGTTTCAGGGATGTGCAGTCCCTCCTCCCACCACCCCCTCCCCTCCCCATTCTGGACTCAAAGTCCTGGTTCTGTGGTCCCTAACCCAGGCTCGCTTTCCAAGAAAGAGCTTTGTTCTACCAGAGATCCTGCTCCCATGAGCTGCTTGTGGGTCTGTGGGGAGGTGGACAGGCTCCAGGATGGAGTTTGAATTCATTCTTTTCCTCTCAAAGATATTCGAAGGGCTGTGGTGTTGCTGCTAGACCCTGAAAGGAAGGGGGCAAGGGACAAGGGCTTTAAGGTGTGGGTGAGGACTGGTTTCAAGATGTCATTTTAATAAAGGGGAAACTGAGGGAGAAATGGACAGAGAGGGTGAGCTCAGAGCATGGTTCTGGAAAGCAGGCACTGCCTGGGTCCCTCTTCTCTCTTTGCTCCATCACCTCTCAACGACAGTCCCAAAGGAGTTCTTGACTAAGGGAGGAGAGGTGACAGGGTCCCCAGAGACAGGCCCTGGCATAGGTCCTTCTAAATTTGATCCTGAGTTATTGTGGCTCTAGAGTCAGGGCCCAGGTAGAGGTGGGGAAAGAAGTGTCCTGGGGCCTCCCCCTGAGGAGGCAGCTCATTTCCCATCACTGTGTCCCCCACAGGATTCCGCTCAGTACTTTCCACTTCCTGTTCCTGATCTTCTTGAAACTGCCCTTGTTCCTGAGCACGCTCGGTGCTGTCCTCTGTATGAGCAGACGTCAGAAGGAGCCTGAAGGGACGCAGAGTCAGCCTGACCAGGGGAATCCACCATGGAGTGCACAGTCTACAGGAATGCCCTGTCCAGGACTACAGCCCTTCAAGCTAGACAAGAGAGACCTTCAGATTCTGCAGCATAGGGCAGGGAAGCCGTAGTGCCTGGATTCTGGAGGGACTCAAGCCTTCTGGGAGTATTGTTCCTGTGCCCCAAGGGAAGGTCCTGGATCCTAGAGAACACACAGTCTGAGTCCTCAGGGGGAGGAAAGATGAGTCTCTGGGCCCCTGCATGGGGTCCTCCTTTCTCTTCCCCAGATCCTCTGGTTCCTTACCCTTATGCCCACATCCGAAGGAAAAGAAGTCTCTGGAAGTTGCATGCTCAGAAGCCTGGCTCTGTACTCTTCTCCTTGGCAAAAAGCTTCTCAACTCAGTGTCCCCCAGGGCAACAACTGCCTTCTTCCGGCAGACAGGGCGCTCCCTGAGGACCTGCCCCCACCGCTCCGTCCTTGAGCTCCCAGGGCTCTGCCTCCTCCTCTGGGACAATCCCAGGGGAGTTTGTTCCTGCCAGCATGCTCATAAAGCCGCCCACTGTCCTGCATGCTTGGGATTCCTTTCCCTCTTATGACGCCTCTGTGTGTCACTAAGCTTCAACCCTCTCGTGTTCTTGTGACCAGGGAGTGTGTGGTTGGGCTCAGTGCATCGTTGCCTGGGGTGGCCATGGCTGAAGTTAAAGTTCTGATGTCAGTTATCACAGCAGTGGGAGAAAGAGGCAGTGGGTGCCCTTAATATCTCCTGAAATTCCCCAACCTGGAAGGTCTCCTGTGTGCAGAGTCAATGGAGAGTCTAGCTTTATCTACTTTAGGGGAAGCCTGGCTTGGGCCACCTGTTGATCCTAAACCCTTTCCATGGGAGAGGCAGACATGGTTTTCTAAAGACAGGGTGTAGGACACCAGAGCGAGAATATACTTTATCATTTTGGGGTGACATGATGCCACAGCCACCATTGGGCTTCCCCCAGCCCAGGAAAGGGTTTATGCTTGGTGCCCCCTCCCTGAAGTTTGTAGGGAGGATTGCACAGTCTGTCGCAAACAAGCATCGACATCTCCACTCACTCCCTGCATCTAGCCCAGCCCCCCTCTGAGAGCTCCCCTGAGTGCTCAGAGATCGGGCAGGGCTGCCCTGTTCAAAACCTGAGCCCTGGTATGCATCGCACAAAGGCAAATCATCCGTGGCATCTCCAGGAGAGCTGGGGCTGGCCCCAGACTCATGCTGAAGGAGAAATTCAATCTGACGAAGCACATATTAATCATATTAATAAGACACACAGGCGGATATAGAAACACAATGCTGCCAATAGAGGAGCTAATGTTGCACTTTATTAAAAAAGATAAACTCCCAAGTTAGCACCATACAGGCAGGACAGGTATGTGCCGTAGGAGAGCCATAGGCAAGATGCTTCATGATGGAAAGCATTATGTCAGATTGGCTGGACTAGGAAAAGGTAATATTGGAGAATGATGAGGAGGGAAGGTAGGATTTCAGTGGCGTGGGGGGGGTGAGAGTAGCAGGGAGAGAGGACAGATTAAGAGCGATGCAGAAGTGAAAGCAGAGAGGCAGGAAACAGTCATCGTAATGGTCACTTGTAGAGGACCTATCAGCAAATGGAGTGTTTCTCATGGAATGGGTGTGTCTGAGATTTCAGTGGAGTGAAATTTTCTTTGTGGTTGTGCAATGGAGCTACCTAGAGTAGCTAAGGTTGGGGCATGTGGTAGAGGCTTAAGACCCTACTCTTAAACTTAGATTGGAGACACTTGGATGGATTTGAGAAGGTCAAAATGGGATCATGGATATGTTTTCGGAAGGCTTATCTAGTAGATATGTAGGGTAGTCTGAAAGGAAGAGTCTGGGTGTCTAAGGTCTCAAGTCTGGAAAACCAAAAGAATTGAGCATCATTTACAGAAATAGGAAAGGCAGGAGTGGCCTAGGGTGACACAGAGCTTAGTTTTCTCTGTGTGACTGGGATTACCAAGCAGAGAGTTCTAGCAAGAAGCTCGAGATGTGCGTTAGTAGAGTATTGACTCTGGAGAGAAGAGAGATGGAGGTGAAATGGAGCCCAAGGAAAGGCAACCTCTTCAAGGGGAGAGTTCAGGACCAAGGACAGAGTGTGGCGACCTTACAGTTAAGAACCAGGAGTTTGGTGTTCTATATTTTCTTCCATTGATCTATGCGCCTTTCCCTGCACTAATTATGAATGACACTGTCTTGATTGCTATATCTAAATATGTGAGTCTTAACATCCGGGTAAGTGATTAAGTGATTCCTTAGGAAGAGTACAGGTAGAGTAATTCCTCCCTCTATTCTTTTTCAAAATTGTTTTAGGTATCCAAGTTCCTTTGCTTTTCCATATAAATTGTAGAGTGACCTTGCCATATATATGACACTATATAGATATAGATATAGATATATATGTCTTGCTGGGATTTTGGTGCTAATTGTGTTAAAGTTATAGATCAATGTTGTGAAAATAGATAATCTTTACTATGTTGAGTCTTCCAATTCACAAACATGGTACATCTCTGTTTATTTAAATATTCTTTGACTTCTGTCATCAACATTTTGTACTTTTTAGCATATAAATGCTGCACAGTTTCTGTTAGATTTATACCCAGGTATTTCTTTTTTTGGGGAGCAACTGTAAATAGTATTGTTTATCAATATGGTTTCCGCATGCTTGTTGGTAGTATACAGGAATACGACGTGTGTGTGTGTGTGTGTGGATCTTGTAGCCTGTGACCTTATTAAACTCATTTATTTGTTCTAGCAGTTTTTTGGTAGATTCCTTGAGATTTTCTACACAGATAACGATGTCATCTGCCAAAGAAGATAGTTTGATTTCTTCTTTTCTACTGTGTTTCCTTCACTGATGTCCTGGAGGCCCTAGGGAGCCCCTGGAAGATTTAAACACGCTGAAGGATGTGTGGCGCATGAGGCATTGTGTTTTCAGGCATTTCTACTTTTAAAAGAGAAACCAAAAGGGAAATTCCTCGTTTACGTATAGGCAACAAACTTCATTACAAACATATTGTCATCAAAGCAAAATATGTTTGTAAGTCCATGCAAGTCATGGATACAGTCTGTGAGCTCTGAGGAAAGTAGAGAAAATGCAGTGTGTTGTGTCTGCCCAGTATCTAGGCCTGTTTGCAAAGGTACTCAGATGTACCCAGGGTTTGTTTTAAAAGGGTAGGTAAGTCACGCAGACATGGAAATGACTGTCATGAATGAAGTTTGTACTCAGATCCCACCACACAGGACAACAGGAGGAAGGCCCTGGGTGCAGCAGGAGGCGGAGACAGGGCGGAGACAGAGGAGCTGTGGGCGCGGCCATTATGTGGTGTTTGCTGGAAGGAAAGGGTGAAGCAAGGTAAACAAACGGAACAGGTTTAGGATGGGATAGTCTGAATAATTTCAGGAGGCTCTAGGCTACTGGGCTGGTTCCTAGTTGTTCAGTACCTGGCTCTGGGGTGATTTAGGGCCAAGGGATAAAGTCCCAAACTGCAGGAGCCTGATGAAAGAGACACGTGGGAGTAGTATTTAGGATTGGTTCGGTTGCATATCAAACACATGCTTGCAGACAAGTCCTTTACTATCCAGAGGAATTAGCTAACCCAAGAGGGGCAGTCCTTCCCTGGGTTCCACAAGGCCCTAAGACGTTAAAGCATCATAAAACATGGAATTATTTTTTAAAACCACATGATTAATAGTAGAGTATTAATTGATAGTAATAATAATTAATAGAGGTTCGTTAGTAGAGCTACGATGGGAGCTGACCACTCCTGCACCCTTAGATGTTGGATTGGGGGCACTGCACTCAGAATAAGGTTTTGCTCGTAACTCCCCATCTTGATGGGAGGAGCACAGTGTCAGGACTCTTTTTTTACCATTATAGCTTTTATTCCATAGGTTATTGGGCCAATGGGAGGGTTCTGTCTGCTCTTAAGACTATGTGTCCTGGTGATACACTCACGGATCTGGGATGTGGCCACAGGGTGAGTCCACAGAGATGGAAGCTTGGGTAGAGATGCAATTTTCCTTGCTGAGACCCTTCTCTCATGTCCATGCCACATGTCAGTCAGAAAGCTTTGGGATTGTTTGGGGTAACTGGAGAACAGGAGCAGGAGGACGGGCAGAAGGGGAGGGGAGCCCACTGTCCCATCTGTGCCTTCTCAATTCTGTACCCAGGTCCTCTAAAATCACCTGCAGGCTCAGTATTGCCCCAGCTCCAGAATCAGCCTTAGACAGGACGCAAACCAACAGCCCGAGAGGTCCTAGCTGGACTGTTAACACCCAAAGCTATTCACTCAGCCAAGCCAGCTGGGCAAGTGTGGGTCCCCAGAGTCTCCCCTCCTGCATGCCTCAGTGCCCCCAAAACTCTGCATCCAGCATTCTTAGGCCTCCTCCTTGGATGATACAGTCTTTGAGGATCTGCCCTATTTCTCTTTCTGTGATTTTTCATGTTGAAAACACCCTAGAAACCCAGACCTGAGCACAAGTCTATCTCACTCAAGACCAAAGATCTTTTTTTCAAGGGGCTGGAGCTTTTTCTCCAGGTCCAGCCCCTGTCTGGAGGGAGCTGGAGGAGTGCAATGTCAAAGCCGGATACTCAAGCACATGGGGATGAGGGAGGTGAGGGGATTAAAAAGCACAACAAAGCCACGGGGATATGAAAGACAGTATGGGGAATACAATCAGTAATGTTGTCAAGATTTTGGAGGGTGTCAGGTGGGCACTTGTCTTATTAGGGGGACCACTTCATGGACGGCGTAGATGCCTGACCACTGCGCAGTCCACAGAAGCATTTCTATTTCATGGGTAAGAAGGAAGGTAACAGCCAGAGGACGCTTATGGCAGTTCTGCAAGCCACCAATAGATGGCACTAGTGACCATTTGCAAAGCTTTACTACTGACCCCTTGAAGGACTTGGAAATAATCCTTCTCTAGCAGGATTGCTTCTCAGCTGCTGGGTCCCTCCCGCCTCCTTCCAATATCCTGACTCTGACCAAGCATTGGAGCCAAACCCATCGTACCCTGCTGGCCTGTCCTCCAGGCTGAGTCCCATAGCCTGGCCTAGTCCCTCAGCCCCCGTCCTGCTCTCAGCCTGGGCTATCTGTCTCACTAGGGATTACCTTGCCTGCCTTGGGGCCGACCCAATGTGGGCTCAGATCTTCAGGGGACCAGGGTCCAGAGCGCAGGGCACACGCAGGGCTCTGGAGCCCAGTGGGCAGTTCAGACTGGAGTAGACTGAGGCCCTAAAGTCTGGGCCCAGGGGAGGGACTAGAGACAGGCAGGGAGGACTAAGACACATCTGGTCCCAGTCCAAGCCCTCCGCTGTGTGGAGAAGCAGCGCTCACTCGGGTCCTTTGGATTCCTTACGCCCCGGGAGAGGTAGAGAGACCCAGCGTTCTCAGGGAACATGGTCAGAGGCTTGGACCCTCGTGTGGCGACAGCGATCGATGCTTCTTGTTACTCATGAAAAAGGGAGCAGTTTTTGAAGGACTGAGTAGAATCAGTGGCGGGAAAGGTTGAGGACGGGCAGCTGTGGGGATGGAAAACACTGAGACGGAGGGGCAGGGGCTGAGAGAGCGGGGAAGGAAGTGGGGAGGGCTGGGGGGGTCCGTGTGGCAGTGTCCTGGGAGAGTCTGCACTTGGGCCCTGGCCTAGCATCCCATGAACGGCCTCAAAATCAGTCTTTAAAATTATCTCTAAATTGAATAATCTATATGATAAGGTCCACGGGGCTGCGTTAACAGAAATGTTTATGCTACGTATTTATCTACGTGTTTTATTCCCACCAACCACCAGGAAGTGAAATTTTCAATGCAATAATCATCCTATTTTTATAGCCCAATTAATTCTACTTTATGACCGTTTGTATCAAATAGCTTATTTGTGAACTTGACACATTTAAAATATACCACAATTTTTTAACCCAATTTTGACATCTCTCTTTTTTCAAGATGCTGAGAGCTTAAAAAAATAAAAGTGGCCCTGGCCTCTCTGTAACTCAGGAGACCCTGAAAGCCAGAGAAGAACAAAGCAGATACTTCTGATTCCAGCCCAAGGAGAGACAATAACACTTGGCTTTCACTTTTTCTTTGCTTAATCATCTTGTGTCTTGCCAAAGAGAGACCCGATTCACTCTGTGGATGGTTCCCATGCTATTTAATGCTCAGCTTGTTGATTTCTTAGGCTTTTCTACTCTGTTTCTCTATAGCAGCCCCTTGAAGCACAAATATTTTATCAAGTCTGGGAAACGGTGGTGGGAAGGTCACTGTGCGGGTGAGAGGAGGGCCGAGCTGGTGAGGTTTTGGGTCTCACTGTGTTGAGTCGTCACCTCAACATCCTGAGTGAGGCTTGAGAGTGGAAGCCGTCAATTCCCACGGGGTCAAGTGCACACGCCTGTCTGTCAGGTTCTCTAGAAAAACAGAACCAATATACGCACACACGCATATTGCATGAGCCAGTTCCTTACAATTTATATCTAGAACTTATAGAGGGATCATATCTAATTTATATATGCTGCATATATAAATTATAAGGAATTGGCTCACGCGGTTATGGAGGCTGAGCAGTACCACCCTCTACTGTCTGCAAACCGGAAACCCCAGAAAGCTGGTTGTGTAATTCAGTCCAGCTTTGAAGGTCTGAGAACCAGGAGTGCCAAGAGCAGGAAAAGATTGATGTCTTAGCTGAAGCAATCAGGCAGGAAGGGGTGAATTCCTCCTTCTCTGCCTGTCATTCTATTCAGGCCTTTAATGAATTGGAGGACACCAACCCACACCGTGGGGAGGGCAACCTACTCTACTGAGCCCACTGATTCAAAGGCGAATCTCATCCAGAGACATCCTCACAGACACACCCCCAAACAACGGTTCATCAGGGCCCCACTGCCAATCAAGCTGACTGACACATACAGTTGATCGGTACAGCACGTACTCAAATCTAAAACCAACGGCATATTCCCAAATGCTGTTGCATTTGCTCTGTCCAGCTGTTAGATCTTCCAACTAATTAGCCCAGCCAGGAGCTGGCAGAAACTGTGTTTAGTTCAAGAAGTGTTTTCTGAAAACAAAGATGCAGTGGGGATGTAGAGAGTAGGGAGAGAAAGTGGTGAGTGAAGAGGACTTAGGAAACACTGACTTCCTGTCAAGTTTCTCAGTCTGGGTTACCATGTCACCAGCTGCCTAACATACCCTGTCATTCTGTTTCCTGGGTCTGAAGATTGCGTTTCGCCATTTTCCTGGCCATGGGCCACTCTCTGCCCTTCAGAGTCATGGTATGGCGGGAAGACACTTGGGTGTCATGCCAGAGAACTGTGGGTTCAGATCCCGCCACCATCACTTATAACAGGGGTGTCCAAACTGTTTTCAACGGTTTTCACCACGGGCCATATGCGGTAAAATACACACACAGCCGGGCCACTCACTCGAGGTGAAGTACGTATTGCCTCACCTGGTTTATTTAAGTAAACTAAATATATTTTTGGAATTTGCTGCGGGCCAATTAAAAATGGATTGAGTGCCACAGTTGGCCCGTGGGCTGCAGTTTGGACACCCCTGACTTGTAATATCCTTATGGTCAGGTTGTTTACTCTCTGACCTGTGGGCGAGGTCGTTGGGAGGAGGAGAGATTAATATATATAAGCTTTTTGCTACTTGAAAACAGACCATAAATAATAATCCCCCCCCCCCCCGCAAATCAAGCAAACTTTCAGAGGTGTAATTTCATGTTTTGGTTTTTAAATTCTTCTATTGAAATATAAGATACAAACAGAGAGGTATACATATCATAAATATACAGCTCAGGGAAATTTTAGGAAGTGAATATTTTGCTGTCACCTCCAGACCAGATATTCAAGCTTTTTTGTGAGCCCTGCACACATTATATCAGAGTAGGTCTGTGTAATCCATAGATATGGTAGAAGCAATGGTATATGACTTCTCGGGATAGGTCATAAAATATATTAGGATCACTCACTCCAGGAGAGACTGCCCTCTTGTCACACAGCCCGGCTCTGTGCCATTGGATGGAGAGGAAAGTCTCAGTCTCAGCTGTACAGGCTCCCCAACTTCCCATACAGCGTCTTCACACCTCCGAACTGTCCTCTGTCCTGATCTCACAGTGGACTTGACTTTGAAGAAGAAAGAGTAAGAAGTGAAGTACTCAGAGGGTTGGTGACAGCGGCTCCACCTCTGTCTGGGGAACAGGAAGATACAGAAGGAAGGAAGATGCAGCCTGAGGAGTTTGTCCCCTGGATGGGACCTAGAACCAAGATGGGACCATTGAAGGCATCTGAGGTCACAGTGCCAACCTGTGTGGGAAGAAGAGTTGGGGTCGCACAGGGGCAGAGCTCTCCATGGATACCTAGGGATGAAGGTTGGGGGGTCATGACATCTCTGTGGTCACGACCAAGGCCAGAGAGGATGAAAAGGTCTGGCCTTCATCCCCAGGACCATACTGACCACAGGAAGTGACATGACACAGAGGAGGGAACGCCCCACTGAGGAGGAAATGTCCCAGCGTGGCTCTCGTGTGTGACGCAGTGAGAAGAGCAGCTGCGGGCCATCAGGAAGGACCTTGGTCTTGTCCAGTCATTGGGACTCAGAGAAGCCCAGGGCACCGAGAGCTAGGGGTCTGCACAAGCCCGTACAGCTTCTCTCCCTAGGCTTCCTGCACCCTGACCAGCTCCAGCATCGGACTCAAAACCATGCTAGACTAGGAAGCAGAGGGGCCCAGAAAAGCAGAAGTAGGGACACGACATCAGGCCCTCTGTGAGGAGGCTCGGTCTTATCCACCTCCTGGGCCTGGTGCTGCTGCAGGTGACATCTGTGCTGGGGAAATGACCCTGAGGGTTGGGGCAGAATGGCTGCCTTCAGCCCTGCTCCTTCTCCAGGTCCAAGGTGAGCGAGCAGGCAAGGGTGGGGATCTCTGGGCGTGGGAGAGAGGAAGGGCCTGGGGTGGAGGTGGGATGAGGAGCTAGGATTGTCCAGAGGAACGAGGGAGGGAGGACTTGGGAAGGGGGAGGGGAGGCAGGGAAGCTTCCAGGGGCGGTCAGAACCTGCCTCAGCAGCGTCCAGGTGGATTCGGTGCATAACGAAGGTATCGTCCACTGCACCGGACAGAGTAGGGTTGTGGGGGAGGGAAGCTGTGATTGTCACCTAATTGTCACAGTCAGAGATGAGGTCTTGGTGCATCATATACACACACACACACACACACTTGCACATAGTTTTTTCCCATCAGGCCCCCTCTTGTCTTCATGAACACCCTCTCCCTGTGCCTTGTGAAGAGGAAGCTACTCCCCCTCATCCCGTTGCCTGGTCTGAGGGAAGACCTATCCCTGACATGGCCTCTAGTCCCTGAGGGCCCTTGAGGGACCCGCACCCCAGAGCACCCCGACCCTGGCCCATCTGGTGAGGAGCCGGGACGTGGCTGTGTCTTCCAGGCTCTTTGTCTCTGAGTGGCCCCCACACCGTGACGGGCACTGTGGGGGTTCCCTGAGCGTGCAGTGTCGGTACGAGGAGGAATACAGAAACTATATCAAATTTTGGTGCGAATACCCGTGCTCGCCACTGAGGAAGAAGATTGTGCAGACGACATTTTCAGAGAGAGAAGTGAGGAGCGGTCGTGTGTCCATCAGGGACTATCCAGCAAACCTCACCTTCACGGTGACCTTGGACAGCCTCACAGAGGAAGATGAAGGCACGTACAAGTGTGGGATCCTTTCGCCATTCGGTCACGACCCCATGTTCCAGGTTACGGTGTCTGTGTTCCCAGGTGAGCCGCACACCCTCCCCTTGTACCAGCTCCGGGGCACCTGAAGGGTCTCATGTCAGAGTAGCTGAGGCAGGAATCAGATCAGAGACTCGGAGCAAACTATGAGTGTGTGTGTGTGTGTGTGTTGGTGTGTGTGAGTGTGTTGTTCTGTGCACACACACAGTCACATGCAAACCTTGGGCTGTTTTAGACACACTATGGGTCACACCCTGGAACTTTCTGTGGGTCTCAGCCTGGAACTTTCCTGGTTGGAGAAGGGTGGGAACAGACCTGACTCTGGGGACATGCTGCCTTCCTGTCCTCACAAGAGCCATGTGACTCTAAAGGGGACCCTCTTTTCCTTCTGTCACCTCTCTTGGTCGTCCCTTGGGAATGTCGCTGCTGGAACATTTTCTCCCGGCTGCCCTTGACCTGGTCCATGAGAGGACATCATTGTCATGGACGGTTGATGAGGTACCAACCTCACAGCTGTGGGCCTGGGGGTCTGCTGCAGCCAGAGGTGGGCACAGAAGGTCCCTTGTGGGGCTCCTGTGATGCTCTGGGGACCCCCCTACCCCTTCAGGCAGACACTATCACTCCCCTTTTTTCTGTGACACCTTGTACGAGGTCTGACAATTAAGTGTGCGAACTCATCCTTGAAAATGTGCTACAAACCTCATTGATGAATATTACTACAGTCACCTTCAAAGTTATCCCCTTGGGAAGCTATGCATCGATGCCAGTACCTAGTCCACCCTTCAAAGCAATTTTGGAACTCTTTTTCTGGAATGGCCCTCACAGATGTCGGAGTACACTTGATGTCCTGACTGTCATCAAAATGTCTTCCTTTCAATATTTCCTTTATCTTCAGGTAAAGAAAAGTCATTGGGGGCCAGATCAGATGAGTAGGGAGGGTGTTCCAATACAGTTATTTGTTTACTGGCTAAAATCTCCCTCACAGACAGTGCCGTGTGAGCTGGTGCATTGTCGTGATGCAAAAGCCATGAATTGTCGGCAAAAAGTTCAGGTCGTCTAATTTTTGTCGCAGTCTTTTCAGCACTTCCAAATAGTAAACTTGGTTAACTGTTTGTCCTGTTAGTACAAATTCATAGTGAATAATCCATCTGATATAAAAAAAAAAGGTTAGCAGCATTGTGACAACAAGTTCGCAAACTTAACTGTTAGACCTCGCATCTGCAGGAGGGAACCCAGAGAAACCCCTGAAAGTGCCTCCCTCAGATGAAGGAGAAGAAGACGATCAAATGGGCTGTTAGGTGCTATGCCCCCCGAGTCCTAACGTGTCCTCCAAACAATTCTTCAACAGATCGTTGCTTTTTCTCCCAAGAACCGATCAAGACCATGTGTCTGTGCCCATTTTCCCTTGCGTCTGATTCTGCGGTTGTCTCCAACTTCCTTCTTGTGAGTCTTAGTTTCTCGTTCTCACAGGGAGGTGTCCTCACATGCCCTCTGTGCGTTCCTGTTTAAGACTCAGAAACTGCAAATCCACTGATACGGCTGGGTGTGTGGGAGGGGTCTGTCCAGTTAACTCATGTTCTGTGGGGTCCCCCTGGAGTGTGCCTCTCTAGATCTTTCTCTCCGCTCATTCCCTCCCCCAGAGAGCCATGTAGTGGCCGCCCGAGGCCATAGGCCTGGCTGACAGTTTTGGGGGACAGAGTGTACCTTCTCGTCCATTCGGGCTGCTGTAACAAAATCCCCCAGATTGATAGCTTATAACCAACAGAATGTACTGCTCACAGTGCCTGAGGCTGGAAGCCCCGTCAGGAGGTCAGCATGGTGGCTGAGGGCCTTCCTCTGGGTTGCAGACTTTTGCTGTATCCTCACGGGGCGGAGGGGCCCTTTATAAGGACACCCAGCCCATGGATGAGGTCTCCACCCTCGTGAGCTAATCACCACCAAATGCGTTACTTCCTTCCCCATCCCTCAGTAGATTTTCAACAGGAGGATTTGGGGGGACAGAAACACTCAGCCATAGCATGGACTAAGGGATTGCGGGGTGCTGTCAGTGCACACGCTGCTGGAAGCCCTGTCTCACCAGAGCGTCACGCCAGCCGTCAGACGAGTCCGAGGGCCCTACCTCCCCACCACTCTAGTCAGTCACTACAGAGTGAAGGTCAGCCCATCCCCTGCAGGGTGGACGAGGAGGGGGAAGGTGTGACTGTGGCTGGGCTGTGACCTGGAACCCAGTGCTCTTTCCAGACCCTCAAAGCCCCTGGTGAGCAGAGCACCTGGAGAGGGGCCCGGGTGTTGGTCAGGCCTGGCTGTGGCTATTCGAGATGTGGGACACAGCACATCTGTCCAATAGCCTGAGTGACCTTGACTGCTTGAGTCAGAGCCACCCAGCTGACAGAGAGGGGGGCTCAGGGGGAGGACACGGGGCCTGACGTGTGCTTCTCCCTTAGCCCCACAGAAACCCCCAGCCCAAAGGTCTTCACAAGCAACCTGGGCCCTCCGTCCTCGCTGCCAGTGACCACCTGGCCCAGCATGACCAGGCAGGAGACCCCGGATCCCAGCCAACACCCTCGGTAAGGGGTCTGCATCTGGAGACTTTGACACCTGGGTGATTTCTCTTCTAGGCGAGATTGGGCCTGTGGGATGTGGGTGTCGCCCCCTCATCCAAGTCCCTCATTTATCTACCTGTCCCACACCTAACTGTGACCCTCCGACCAGCTGTTCTCAGCTTTGGGACACGGCATGAACCACCCAGACACCATCCCGCTCTCACAGAAGTTATGATCTAAGGGGAATTCACACAGTGAACAGATCACACTCATGTTAATATATGAATATGCCAGTCGTGATAAGTACCATGGAGAAAAGACATCACTGGGGAGAGCTTTGTGGAGGGAGGTGGGGTTTGCTATTCTCACAATGATCAGGGAGCCCTCACCCATTAGAGGACGCCTGAGTGGAGACCTGCAGGATTGGGGGAGCCAGGCACTCAGGTATCTGCAGAAATTGGGGTCCAGGCAGAGGGAAGAACCCATGCAAAGTCCTGCAAAAGGAACCTTCAGCAGAACCAGTTGCCTTGCTGGTTTTCCTTTCTCTCCTAGATGCTAGAATTATATCTTCAGCTATGATGCCCCTGTAGGGGGTTGTTCTATATGCACGTTTGTATTTTTCTTATGTATATTCTATTTTGTCATGTTTTTATTAGTATTTGGCATCTATAGACTTTGAAATAAATTTCTATATATAATCTCAAAAAAAAAAAAAAAAAAAGGAACCTTCAGGACCCCGGCCCAGGCCAGGCAAGAAGCAGAGTGCCCTGGGATTGGTGGCCTTTATGCTCTCTCCCCTGCCTTCCCCAAGCCCTGGGCACAAGTGTCATCCTGAAGAACCCCGGCCTCTGAGGGAGGTGAGAGCTGAGTGGTGTCATTCGTTCACTCATTCATTCCATCAAGTACCACTGAATTATTTTAAGTGCAAACATTTTGGAGACGCTCGCCAGGCACCAATTACTTGCCATAAATAAACCAGCACAGTCTCTCCTCTGCTGGCGTGTGCAGTGTACGGGACAGCAGGTGTCAAACAAACATCCCCTTCATTGATTCCTATACCCCAGGGGGGTAACCTGCCAGTGCGGAGGGCTTAGGAAGAAATGCTTCTCCTGACACAGGACCCACCTGGATCCCTGGGTCTCCGTCACATCATTCAAATGGCAGCGCTTCCCGTGTCCCCAGTCCTAATTCTCAAGGGCACTGGTTAGGCCGAGAGGCAGGGGGTGGTGGTCCTTCCAGTGGGGTCGCCCTGTCCATGGTTGATCTCTATGTGGAGTATTGTGGCCCTGGATCTGGGCTCAGGGACAGGAGGAAAGTGGAGGGCACCAGGGCCTCCCCCGATGACGCGGCTCACTATAGATCACTGTGTCCCCTGCACTGCAGGTCCTTCCTCAGCAACGTCCGCTTCTTGCTCCTGGTCTTCCTGGAGCTGCCCCTGCTCCTGAGCATGGTCAGTGCCGTCCTCTGGGTGAACAGGCCTCAGAAGAGCTCTGGGCGGAGGTGCAACCAGCCTGATTATGAGAAGCAGTAACACTTGTGGCCCATCGATGCCCCGCCTGGGACCCCAGCCCCTCTGGTGGATGGAAATGATCTTCTGACTAGTAAATCCAATGTCATTGTCCATGTTTCTGTCAGAATATTCTGCAGACCTTTTGAAAGCTGTTTCTTGCAATGTATCAGACACGTACAAACACGTGTCTAGTCAGTGCGTTCTCCTTAAGCCAGGAAGAGTCTCCCCCACTGTGCGCCCACCTTGTACCCTAAGTAATAAAGAGCATCAACGCTCCTGTAGCCCTCAGCTCCTCCTCTGAGGGGGCCCACCTGACTTTCATGTCCATCATCTCCTTGTTTACCTCATGGTTTGGCCATACGTATTTATATGCGTTTCCAGGGGGTATCCGTATAGTTTGTAACAGTCCCCAAGGTTACTTTGTTTAATTTTCCAGCGTCATTTAGATATAATTAACATATAGCACTGTATAAGTTTAAAGTGTATAACGTGTTGATTTGATCCACTTAGTTATTTTAAATACAAAGTGATTAACAATATAGGTAGCGAACATCTCGCTCATGGCACATAATTGCCATTTCTTTTTTTGCGGTGAAAACATTTAAGATCTACTCTCTTAGCAACGTTCAGGGATATACCACAGTACTAGTAGCTACAATCACCGGGCTACGTTAGAGCCCCAGAATTTATCTTATAACTGGAAGTTTGTACCCTTTGACCACTATCTCCCCATTTCCTGACACCCTGAGGCCCCAGGAATCACAACTGTCCTCCGTGTCTCTGAGTTAGGCTCCTTTAGAGTCCACCTATAAGTGGCGTCCTGCACTGTTTTCTCTCTCAGTGAGACTCATTTCACTTAGTTAGCATGATGCCCTCAAGGTCCACTCCTGTTGTCGCAAATGGCAGCCTTTCCTTCCTTCTCCATTTCCTTCGTATTCCATTGTGTGTGTATATCACATCGTTATCCATTCATTCATTGGCGGACCCTTAGCTTGTTTCCACATCTTGGCTGTTGTGAATAATGCTGCAGTGAACATGGGGGTGCAGATATCTCTGTACGCTCCTCTTTTCATTCCTTTGGATATGTACCCAGAAGTGCGGTGGCGGGATAGTCCCACTTATTAATTAATTTTTGCTTTTGTTGATTGTGTTTTTGGTGTCATATTCAACGATGGTTGCCAAGATCAGTGTCAAGGAGCATTCTTCTGTGTTTTCTTCTAGCGCTTTCATGGTTTCGGGTCTTATGTTTCAGTCTTATACCCATTAAAGTTCATTGTAGTGAGCTGTGGAAGCTAAGTGTCCAATTTCATTCTTCTGCATTTGGTTATCCAGTTTTCCCAGCACCATTTATTTAAGAGATTATTCTAACTCTATTAAGTATTCTTGGCTTCCTTGTCAAACATTAGATAAACCCCTGACTGTATATGCAGGGGTTTATCTGTCAGCTTTCAATTCTGTTCCACTGGTCTGCGTGTCTTTTTACGCCATACCATACTCTTTGGATTACTAGTATATATTGGTAATATGGTTTTAAATCAGGAAGTATGATGCCTCCAACTTTGTTCTTTCTCAGGATTGACTTGGCTATTTGAAGTCAAATTTTAGGATTGTTTTTCTATTTCTATTAAAAATGTCACTGGAATTTTGATAGGAATTGAACTGGATCATAGATGACTTAGAGCAAAAGCTTTAAACCTTTCACGACTGAGTATGGTATTAGGGGTGAACTTGTCATCTATGGCCTTTATTATGTTGAGGTTTGTTCCTTCTATAGCCAATTTGGTGAGATTTTCGTTTTGTTTTGTTTCTTAATCATGAAAGCTGTTATATTTTGTCAAATGCTTTTTCTGCATCTATTGAGATGATCGTATGATTTTTTTCAGACTATTAATGTGGTATGTCACTTTTATTGATTTGTTTATATTGAAACATCCTTGCATCCCAGGGATAAATCCCACTTGGTCATGGTATTTGATCGTTTGCACGTACTGTTGAATTCAGTTTGCTAATATATTGTTGAAAATTTTTGCATCTCTCTATATGAAGGATATTTGGCTTTGGTATCAAGGTAATGCTGACTTTATAAAATGAGTTTGGGAGTGTTCCTCCCTCTTCAATTATTTGGAAGATTTTGAATTGGCATTAATTCTTCTTAAATGTTGGTAAAATTCACTAGTGAAATTATGTGGTCCTGCGCTTTCTTTTTTTGGGAGGTTTTTGAGTAGTGATTCAATGTCCTTGCTTGCTATTGGTCAGTTCATATTTTCTCTTTCTTCATGATTCATTCTTGGTGGGTTGTATGTTTCTAGGAATTTTTCCATTTCTTCTAGGTTATCCATTTTGTTGGCATATAATTGTTCTTAATAGTCTCTTATGATCCTCTGTATTTCTGTGATATCAGTTGTAATGTCTCCTCTTTCGTTTCTGACTTTATACATTTGACTCTTCTCCTTTTTTCTTAGTTGGTCTAGCTAGAGGTTTGTTGATTTTATCTTTTCAAAAGACCAGTTCTTAGTTTTGTTGATCTTTCCAATTGGTTTTCTGTCCCCTATTTCATTTATTTCTGTACTGATCTTTGTTATTTCCTTCCTTCTGTGAACTTTGGACTTAGTTTGTTTTTCTTTTTCTAGTTACTTGAGGTGTAAAATTAGATTGCTTATTTGATATTATTCTTTTTCTTAACATAGGCGTTTGTCACTATAAACTTCCCTCTTAGAGCTGCTTTGGCTGCACCCCATAAGTTTTGATATATTTCATTTCCATTTTCATTTGCTTTAATATATTTTTTATTTCCCCTTCAGTTTCTTCTTTGACCATTGGTTGTTTAGGAGTGTTAATTTCCACAAAATTTTTAATTTTCCAGCTTGCCTCCTGTTAGTTATTTAGTTTCTTACCATTGTGGTTAGAAAAAAATATTTGGCATGAGTTTAAACTTCTTAAATTTGCTAAGACTTGTTTTGTGACCTAACATATGACCTACACTAGAGAATGTTCTGTGTGCACTTAGGAAGAATTATATTCTTCTGCTGTGGGATGGAATGTTCTGTGTGTGTCTGTTAGGTATATTGGATTTATCATATAGTCTGTCGGACGCCACAGCCTACTCTTTTGCACATGGCTGTCACACTTGAGTAAATGCATCTCGAAGTATGCCAAGCATGTGCACCTGCCACCTGAGTTGGTTGGGGAGGTGGGTATTCCCTGCTTGTGGCACCCATTATTGTAGTGGAGAGCCATTTCTGGAGTCGGTGCACAGACTGTCGTACACCTTGAACCCAAGACCTGATAGGCCAGAAGCCCCTCCTTGACCCTCCACAGAGACATCTCCCACGGCCCCTCCACACCCTACACAACCCCCTTGCTTCCTCTTTCCTACTACCCAATGGGGACTCTGATGCACTCTGCTACAGACTTACTCAGAAATGACAGTCTTCTTGCTCAATAGTTAAAAGGAGGAAATGCTAACTTTATAAAAGGAAGCGAATGAGTAAGTAACACAAAGGCAGTTTGCATAAGCAGAAAGTGCAAGCTTGGGATCAGTAGAGCTTCAAGTGTCCAGCTGGGATACAAGTGTGCTCTCCAGTTGTAGGTTAGGGGGTTTGAAGAGGAAGAGAAGAAGGACCATGTGGCTGCCTCCAGCTCTACTCCTTCTCAGCCTCCCAGGTGAGTGCCGCTGGGGCCTTGGGAACTTGGTACTACAGGTGCAGTGCAGGGGGCAGAGAGCATCCCTCCAAGGTACAAGAAGAGGTGTCACATCTGGGATAACTGAGAGGTGGCTTTGTTAATTCATTCAGCAAAAGCACACTGGATTCCCAGTTTGTGCTAGGTATGCATCAGGCCCTGAGGACATGAAGGAAAAAGAGATATAGGAGGGAAAAGAGAGAAAAATAGGACTGGTTTTTAAAAGGAGAACGCCACACGCTTCAGTGGGTGAGATATACAGATAAACAACAATCAGTGGCACGACACAATGAGGCGCTGATGGTCATGGAATCAGGGATGGTGCATGTCTGACTGGGGGGCTACAGAAAGCTTCAAAGAGGGCTGTTCATTTGATGAGCCTGGAGGAAAGGTAGCAGCCCTTCCAGCAGAGAAGAGAGAAGAGCATTCTGGGAGAGGAGGCTGCTTGACCAAGGTTGGAGGCCTGAGAAGTATGGTGTGTTCACCCAGAAGGGGCTCTCGGTGTGCAGGGTGAGTGCTGGCACATGAGGCTGGCACACGAAAGACAAGAGTAGCAAGGCCACAGACACCATGCTCAGGAACTGAGCCTTACACAGAGAACATTGCTCAGCAGCCCAGGTGGGAGATCGGAGGGACACCAGTAGGTCTTCTCCTTGTGGAAAACCACTGGAGACACGTAAGAGAACATTAGGAGACAGTCTGGCAGTTTGCACAATGTGTGCCGTATGTGTGGGTCACGCAGCCCTCTCTGGGGGTCTGGGCACTACCCATCTGGCACAAACCAATTGGTCCACAGAGGGACCGCAGGAAATGGCATAGTCATGGAGTTGGGAGACCTGAGTTCCAGGGTGTGGTGCATGACACAGGCCAGGTCCCTCACTGTTCAAAGACCTGGCTTCTGAACGGAAAGACCTAGATTCTGAACGGAAAGTTCCTGAAACCTTTTGTAGCTTTACCAATGCAGGACTCTGCTATTTAGGTCGGATATCAACAGATGAGGGCTGTGGGCATTCCCCGAATTATCACTGTCCTTGTTGATTGTACTGATGATGAAGAAGCCCCGTGATGATACCTGTAGACCTGCTCTGAGGGTGGTGGCTTCTCTGGGATGCTCATGTTCTTTAAGCAGGTCACCAAATGGCCCAAAATTCCCGGAGGACAGCAATCCAGAATGTCTGCCCTCTCTCTAGGCTCCATCTTTGCATTTGAGTTCAGAGACCCCATCTGCTCCCACTCTTAATGCCAACGTCCAGCTCCTCTGAAGGCCAAGGAGAAGGCCTTGAGTAAGCCTGGGCTCACACACACTCACACAACACACAGTGGAGTCCAACCCACACACCCACATGCAGCCACCCCTCTGTGCACATCTACATTCTCACACACTCCCACAGTCTCATTCTCATACTCATACACAGGGTCACACTCATATATACACCCAGGCACGTACTCACGCACAGGACACCGAGTGACACATACACTTGCACACACTTGCACTGTCACACACACTCATACACAGTCTCCCTCATAGGCACACTCCCACACAAACACTCTTCCCCCCAGACAAAGATGAAGCCCACCATGGCTGCTGATCTGTGGCTTGGGGAGGGTGGGGTGCTGTAGAGACAACACGGAGGAGTCCCTCCGCCTCCCTCCAACTCTGAGTTAACGGGAAGGGAGTGAACTTAGTCAAGGATGAAAGAAAAGCCAGCCCACCAAGTTTTCACCTACAGACTAACATTAGCTACTGAGGGCTTACTTCTGTGAAATGAAGAAGGAGAGAAAGTGGGTGGGTGATGTCAGGATGACCCGCCCCAGGGTAGGACGTTCTCTTATCTGCGTGGTTCCATGAGCCCACCAACAATCCTGAGAGGAAGGTAGGCCACCATCACAGAGTAGGTGCTGTGTAAATGTTTGCAAGTGGAAGAGCTGACCCTTGTTCTCCTAACAAGGAAAGTGATGCAGGAAAGGCCAGGGACACAGCCCTGCACCCCAGAAATGACCCTTCAGAGCTTGGGCTGGCATGGCTGCATGAGGACGTCAGCAGAGACTCCTTGCCCCATAAGTGCCAAAAAGAGGGACCCCAACCCCATTGCACACCCCACGCCCCACGGACGTCTGTGCTCTAGCTCTCCTGTGGCTGCCTTTGTCCCATTTGTGTGTCATTTGTCACTTGCTGTCAGCCCAGACCCAAAGCTCAACCATTTTCTCAATTTTGAGACAAGAATATTCACACGAGAATTTCACACACATGGCAATTTTTCCTGAAGGGTTGACATCTATGAGGAAGTCTAAATCTCAGATTCACCAAAAGGAAAAATTGAAATTCAAACAGCCTAATGCTTTTAAAACCCGTCAGCCCCTGTTCCCCAGGGTTCTGCTTCCTGCCGACTGCTGTCCTTTCCTTCTTTCCAGCTCTCCCCCTTCCTTCAAACAAACTTGAAAATTCACACGGGCCTAAGTAATAGTTCCATCCATCATAATATGTGTTTATAAAAACCTTCCACATATTTTCAAAAAATGAATCCAATCATGTTATGAGTGATTTCCTGTGAGATTAAATTACCAAAGCTGAGAGGGATGAAGCTTCTATTTCAAAGCAGAAACATCTCTTCTCTGCTCTTTGTGATTCAGCCTCTGTTTTCTACTGTAGCTATTTTATTTATTTTTAAGATAGAAAGTGACCCTATCTGCTGACTCCTGCATTTGTTTTTAATTTACCGGTTTGTCAGTTGCTGTCTCCTAATTGACTCTAATTTTAGTTTAAAAAAATGGTTTTATAGTTTTATCAGTTAATGATATTGTAAACATTTTAATATAATAGAAATGTATAATCTAGACAGTGAAATTTCCCCCAGAAAACCCAGTCTCAGCTCTAACTACTGTTTAAAGTTTAGAAAACATACTTTGAGGTTTTTCCCTGCTCATGAGAAATAAAAACCACAGAAATGGAGTCATATCCACTCTGTTAAGCAATGTTTTTTAACCTAATGATAATATATCTGGGACATTTCCCCATCATTATCTTGCGGTGCCGTTTTCTTTTCAACCGTGTTATGGATGGATCGTAATTTATTAGCCCAACCTCCCATTCACGGCATTTGAGTCTGTTTCCAGCTTTTACTATTACATTAGTACTGAATTAGCATCCGTGTACTCGTCCTGCTATGGAAATCATAGTTCATCCTAGAATCAAAACGATTATGTCCAAGATCATGCTGACCAGCTTTCTTTTCCAAAACAGTCATAAACTTGATTGGTACCTACTAAGTCCAGAGATTGTGCAGGACATGGTGGGGGCAGGGGTGGGAAGAGGGAAGAAAAAGAAACAGGAGGTCGCTGCACTTCAGGACGGCGCAGCCTAGCAGGGGAGACTGAGATAGAGACTGCTAAGGATAACGAAATACCAGGGTGGCAATCCGGTTCCTAAAAAGGGCCTTGGGAGCAACAGAGGAAGCAGCTCTTGTTGGGAAGGGAAATAAGACTTTGCCAAGAAGGCGGAACCTTGAAGGGGACGTCAGGGTGACCAGTAGATGGGAGGGATTAGAGAAGGAGTTTCCAGGGGAGAGAAGGAAATGTGAGCAATGAAGCAACCGCCTGGAAGGACACATCAGAATCAGGGGACGAGAAAAGTGGGGGTGGGTCATAGGGCCGAGTGGGAGGCAGGAAGTGGCTCTGGACTTGGATGTAGATTATAGAAAGATCTGAATGCCAAACGAAATCATTTGACATTGTTCCAAGGCAGTGGGCAGTGGCTGCAGGAGAGGTCCCAAACGATGTTTAAGTGCTCGCAGCAATTGCACATAAGGACGAGGGAGGGACAACTTCAGGGCCAACCTCCAGCAGCCATACGCAGAGGAGAGTGAGGAGGGCTGCAGCAGGAGCTGGGGAGACCTCCCCAGATGCTACTGCCACGATCCAGGCACCAGATGTGCTCCTGAGCTGCTCACAGGCTGTCGCTGATGACATGACCCCATGACTGAGGTTTGACTCGTTTCCCAGTCTAATAACAACCTGTGAGCTGGAAAGCAGTTTCGCCATTTTACACATAAAGAGGTGAGATTCTGAGAGGTTAAGTACACTCTCCAAGGTTTCCCAACCAGTTTGTGGTTAACGTGTCTCTCTGTGTCCAAAACCCATTCTCTTTCTACCATGTCATACGGTCCTTGTGGACTGAGACAGCAGAGAAGGAAGAAAGAAGAAGATCATTTTGAGAGCATTTTTGAGGTAGGGTTGACGACACTGGTTACCAGCGAGTTGTGGAGGGAAGAGGGGACAGGATCGGTGAAGAGGTCAAGCTCTCCAGGGAGGTGTGCTGGTGTAATCGTTGGTGAAAGAGCGCAAAGTCAGTTCTGCTGATGGAATACTACATTACTTGCTGATACAGGTGTATTTTCTCACAATTCTGAAGTTGAGAAGTCCAAATGGTCTCACTCGCTAAAATCAAGTGTAAGAAGGTTGCATTCCTCCCAGAGGCCCTAGGGAAGAATGTCTTCTCCACTTTCCAGCTTCTAGAGGCTGCCCTCGTCCTTGGTTCAAGACCCCTTTCTCCATCTTCAAGTCTCCCTCTGCCTCTGACATTATCTCTCCTTCAACCTATAAGGACCCTTGTGATGGCCCTGGGCCACCTGGGTAACCCAGGATAATGTCCCAGTCTTAAGGTTCTTAATTTAATTCCATCTGCAAAGCCCCTTTTGCCATGTAAAATGACATAGTCACTGTTTTGGGGATTAAGATGTCACCATCTGTGGGGGGGTGGGGCATTAATTCACCACCGCAAACGCAAACCTCCAGGAAACTCAAATAGCTTCAGGTAAAAGGTCTCAGGTGTAAGGAGGCAGCACCTTCCAGGTGCTACAAGGACACATCCCACTGCCCACCCCCCAGCCTGGTCCTGAAGGCTCCGGGACTGTGAGAGGCTCAAGAGGGACTTTGGCTGTGCTTCTCTGCTTCTCTGAGCTGATTCATTTCCGGTGCTCAAGGCAAGTGGTCATCGCCATGGACAGGGAACGTATCTGCACACAGTCCGTTTAACCCGAGTTGGTCCACAGAACAGCCGAATTCCCATGCAACTTAGACGTATCTCTAACCTGTTCCACTTCCGTCAGGCCTTTGCTACTCTGTCCACGTGGACCCCCCACTAGAGGGAGGAAAGACTGAAGAAGAGTAAGGTCAGGGCCGAAGAGGCGGTGCACTGAGTTCTATAACTATTGCATTTGGGGTGGAGAGGTCCACTGTGTACGTACAGATGGTAGGCTGGAGGGAAAGGGGGAATTTGGGCCACAACTATCGGTTTGGAAGCATCAGCATATCGGCAACACCTGAGTCCATGGAACTGGAGGTTCGTTCCATGGGGACAGAATGGAAGGAGACACGATGAAGGCTGGAGAGGGAGCCCAGGTCCCCCCGCGGTGTCTCGGAGCTGCTCACACTGGTTCACAAGAACCGAGGCCAAACCGCCTCACAAACACACAAGTCTGTGTCCTGGGCGTCATACAGATGACCTGAAATCAGCCACTGTGGAAAGTGGAAAATGCTACAAACTGGAGATTCTCCACCTCACCCCGCCCCCGAGCACTGGTTGTTAAATATTTATCTGCAAACCCCTGGTTACACTAAGATTGAAAGAGAGAGGAAAAGGAACCAGTAGGGGCCTCTGGGACAGTGCAGTCAGAGACGGAGGTGATCAGATGAGAACAGCATTGAGGGGACAGTTAGGAAAGTGTCAGAAGCTCAGAGTGTCACATGCTGTGTGTGCGCATGTCTGGGGAGATGGAGACCAAGGACGCCAGATCATTGTTGTTGAGGGAGCGAATGGGGAAGGTGGACAGAGGAGAAGGTGGATGTGAGCTGTCAGCTCAGGGGTGGCCGGGACATCCGTCTGGGTCCTTCTGAGCCCAGGGGGCGCCCAGGTCAGGATTGGCTCAGGGGCGGGGGCAGCATCTATATCTTGGGGCTCTGTTTTCCAGGCTGTTTCTCCATCCGGGGCCCAGCGTCCGTGAGAGGCCGAGAGCAGGGCTCACTGACCGTGCAGTGTCGCTATGACCCCAAATGGAAGAACTACGTGAAGTGGTGGTGTAAAGGAGCTGTTTGGAGTTCCTGCCAGATTCTAGTTAAAACCACTGAATCAGAGTGGGAGAAGGACCGTGTGTCCATCAGGGACAATCAGAGAAGCCACATATTCACCGTGACCATGAAGGAGCTCAGGCGAGATGATGCAGACACTTACTGGTGTGGGATTGAGAGAAGTGGAGTTGACCTTGCGGTCCAAGTTGTAGTGATCATCGATCCAGGTAAGAGGATGTGGACGTGTCTCTTCATGGTCTGCTCTGTCCTAGTCTCTAGGGTCCCTCTGTAGTGATTTAACTTGGCGAGATGACCAAGACATCTACTGGTGTGGGTTTCAAAGGCAAGGAATTGACTTTGGGGCACCAATTAAAGTGAATATTGACCCAGGTAAGAACTTTCTCGTCTATACGATGAGGCCCTGACACTCAGGACTAAAAGAGTGAGGGCTCCTGCAACCGTCCTCCGAGGGCAGAAGGGAGATGAGTGAGTTGCTGAGAATCAGTGTGTGAGAGAACGAGCGAGAGACAGACCGATGGGTGGGGAGAGAAGTGAAAGACACTGAGGCCGAGTAGCAGCCCCGTCCTGTCCCCATCTCAGTGCCCGAGGTCTCCCCGAAGTATCCGGCTGCCATACGGCAAGAATGGCAGGGTGTGGGGTGGGGGTGTGGATGTGGTCACGGCTTCCGTGACCATGGCTCAGCCCAGCTGTCCCAGGACTGGACAGCCCTGGCAGCCCCCCATTCTCTTATAGGAGCCCCAGTGGGCCTTGGACGCCTGCAGAGGGTCCCAGGACATCACTCTAGGAAGTGGTCAGTCTCTGTCAGTCACTCCCTGGTTCTGTCCTTACATGGGGGAGGTGTGACACCTGGAACAGCCCAGAGGGACTCCACACTGAACCCTAGGAACTTGGCCAACCCAGAGTGGCTCTGGGCTTTTACAGTGCTCTCCTCTCTGGGTCCCCAGCTGCCCTCCTCTCCTTTGGCTGCATAAGAATAAGCCAGGAGTGAGAGGGATCCAGGGACGAGCTCAGGCAACAGTGGGCACTTTAAGAGAAAGGAAGGTTTCACCATTATGTCAATATCAGGGACCTCTCTGGCTGCTCTGGAATCTCCTTGGGGTCTGAAGCCATCAAAGGGTTCGGGGCTCTTCCTGGCAGCACAGCCTGCTGCTGAGGCTAGTGACCGAGAAACAGCCCCTCTCTACTGCCCAGCTCGGGTATTTCCTGTCACCCCTCAGCCCAGGGTCCACTCAATAGATGCACAATAGATGGTGACATGCAAATAGAGAACGTTGACCTTAGAACCCTTTATTGTTCAGGGTTGGAAGCAGAGAGACGGGGCTGCCACTGGGTGGAGTGGTGTCCATGGCTGCTCAGTAGCGGAAGCCGAGATCTTCAGGGACAGAAAAGGGATTGATTAAGGCACATGAGCCGGGACCGAGACAGGCTAAAGTGTGCCCTGTGGGGAGCATTATGGAGAAAGGCAAAGTTTAAGGGTCTTGGGCGCTGAGCCCAGGGAGGGGCCGTCTGTGAAGGTGACCAGGGGCCTCCAGAGGAGTTGTTATGACAGCAGTGACCTGGAGCTCAGCTAGGAGCCACCCAGTATGACCAAAGATGGGACCTTGCAGAGCAGAGTTTGCCAGGCCTGGGCCTCAGATACCAGGCAGATCACCGCCACTTGGGGCAAAGTGGGTCTCAGGAATCCGTGACCAAGCTGCTCACCATAAATGGTGTCATAGTTTCTCATACGGATGCTTCATTCCTCAAAGTCACTGTTCACTATTTAACCAGATGGGCCCTCTTCTTCACGAGCCTTCCGGAATCGTCCTCACTCTCACCACCCCAATAACTAGAGGCCCCCTTTCCAGAACCATCTGTCCCTAAGCCATGCTCAGGCCTCGCTTGAGCAAAAGTACTGGGGATTCCCCACTCCCTCCCCTGCCATGACCCAACCAAAAGTCCCGCTTACAGGAAGAAGTGGAGAGAAACTGAAAGTTTGATCTCTGTCCCCAGAATAAACTACAGTGCCTACTCCTATTTAATTTTTATGTCTTCTTGCCACACCTGAAAATGATAGAAACCATGGCTGTGTGCTGTGGTTCAGATGATGCACTAGAAAGGGGAGAAGCCCGAGGGAGTGACCCAAAGAGGCGAAGCCTCCTAATCCAGGGGAGAGGTGGGCGTCTCGTGGTGAGGCCGTGACAGTGTGCGCCAAGCACCAACCCCCCATTTGTGCCATCTTTGCCTGTCTCTAGAGGGAACAGTCGTGACCAGCTCAGAGAACCTGCTGTCTAGGACAATTGCCAACAGCCACGGAGGGTTGTCTTCTGGCTCCAACGTCAGGTGAGTGGCTACGGTCCTTTCTCTTGCCCCTACCTGCGGCCTCTCCCATGAAGCCCTGAGCCTGGGAACCCCTGTGCTGCTGGGAGGTCACCTGATGCCAGAGCCAGTCACAGCCAGAGTCAGGCCCCGAACTCCTCTCGTCTCACTCTGCCTCCCTCACTGCTCAGCCTCACCTCCCAGCACAGCCTTCACCAGAAAACCGCTCTGCAGAGCACTCCTCGCTGAGCAGTATCACCCTGCTCAATTGTCAACAACAAAGCACTGGCGACCTGGTGGGTGCCAAGGGGAGATGAGACACAAATCTCCACAATGCAAAGCGTCAGGTGCCACAGAGCAAGAGGGTGGTTTAGCAACCTGGCGTTGGCATGAGTGGAGCAGGGAGGACACTGAGGCAGCCGACAGCCTGTCCTGGGTGACCTGCAGGCCCGTCTACTGGGCTGAGGTGCACTTCGGGCAAATGGGGGTTCTCAGAGGAAGGTGGGCCCAGTACCAAGCAACACCAAAAGCTGAGGTTACCTCTGAGGAGCCCTCAGGGTTGAACCATTGGGGAGGTTTCTGGGGGTCTTCAGAGTGGGGCTGCCAGCCCCAGGCTTGGCTGGGCTGGCTAATGCCCCACAGTGTCAGGGCACTGGGAGCGACGGTGCCTGGAGGGGCCGAGGGCCCTGACCTCTCTGCCATCTCTCACAGGACCCACTACATCCTTCTGGTATTTGTAAAGGTGCCTGTATTACTCATCTTGGTTGGTGCCATCCTCTGGTTGAAGGGCCTTCGGGGGTCCCCAAGGAGCAATGGGAACAGCCTGTCTAAACACACTTGTCCTCTGACCTGACCTCAGACTCAGTCCCTTAGACAGACGGATGAGAAGTCCCTTCTGAACTTGGACCCCATTTCCAGATTAGACATGTGAAAGAACTGTGAAAGGGACATTTCTGCGGCCTCAGGATACAATGGCTGAGGCTGGGAGCCCCATGCTCTGCACATCTCAGGGACACGGCTCAGGCCCCTCCTGAGGTGTCACCACTGCCTGGAGTGCCAGCACCTTGTTCCCACTCCTTCAAGTAGAAACAGCTACCCCACCCCACTATGGGTCAGGAGCTATTGGGATGGAGCCCAAATTCAGACAGTTGTGTCCCCAGCTCAGAGCTGGGGAGCAAAGCACAGAGAGAAGCAGCAGGAATGTGAGAGAAAGAGACAGATATGGAGCCCTGACGAGCTCCTGGTATCTATCATTCCCGAGACCAGCTCCACACCCTCTGTGCCTGAGCTTCTGATACATGTATAAGTTTTTTTTTTTGTATATAAATGACATTATTTTTTTTAAAATTTATTGGGGTGACAATTGTTAGTAAAATTACATAGATTTCAGGTGTGCAATTCTGTATCACATCATCTATAAATTACATTGTGTGTTCACCACCCTGAGTCAGTTCTCCTTCCATCACCATATATTTGATCCTCCTTACCCTCATCTAGTTTTTTTTTTTTTAATCATTTATTCCTTATCCAGTCAGGTTGGGTTTTGATGGTTCTTGCCCACGAATACCCTGACTGAAGCAAGCATGTGCATATGTGCACACACAGACACACACACACACATACACCGCAAGATGGTGATACTGTGATGAGTTCCTGGTTCTGGGCCCTGAGAAGCTAGATGTCCTCTGTCCAGAGAGGACACTGCTCTGAGTACACTGGGCTGAAGAGGGACATCGAGCCTCTGGCCTTCCTCATTCCTCCTCCTCCTCCTCCCTCTCTCCCTTTTTCACCTCCATTCTTGCTCCCACCTCTCAGGGGCTGGGGTTTCCTGGGTGCCATATTTGGAAGTCTGACTTGAGCTTCTCCTCTCAGCACAACTGCTCAGGTCTCCCATGGGGCTGCTGGGCCTCAGAAAATGCCTCAAGGTCAGTAATGGTGGTCATAAAAACTGAGGAAAAAACATCTTAAGGTGACATCATCAAATGGCAGCGTGAGGGGAACCTCCGTAAATCTCTCCTGGAATTTACAACAAATCGAACAACTATAACTCCACAAAGGACTCCTTGCACAGCAGACAGGCAAGACGAAGAGGCCCACTACTGAATTCATCTAAAGGTGGGCGAATCGCGCGAGTAGAGGAGTTGGGAAGGGAGAAGTGCGGAGATGGAGCCGCGCAAGAGCAGTACGCAGACCTAGCTCAGTGCTCCGAGCTCGCTGTATCCCAGGACTACTGCAGCTGCGGGAGAGGGAAGAACTCGGACTGCTAGGGCTCCGCTTATGGCCCACAGGGCTGAGGGGGCAGCATATAATAGGCTGAACCCAACGCTCACGGCAGACACCTCGGAGCAAAGACTGAGGGAAGAAGGCTGAAAACGGTGGTTTAAGCCCTCACTGCAGAGCAGAGAATGGAGCCTTAGGCACTGAGACTAGCCGCTCCCTCCCTACCCTCCCAGAACTCTCCCTGCCCCCACCTGCCTGGTGCTAGAAGCGGACCAGTAGCAGTGTCAGATCAAAAGAACAGAATATTCGCTGTTCTGAGAACTGTGGACCGCAGACACAGATTCGCACCCCAACTAGTTCCGGCAAAGGGGAGGGGGCTGTGGAAGCAGGACCGGCTGTGGTGGTGGTCTCTGCCATTGCTGAGGGCCACCTCTCCCAACTCACCCGACTCCTGGCCCCACCTATCAGGGCGGATCCCTGCAGGAGTAAACAGAACTGCTGAAACACACGGGCTCTGAATCTGGTGCAGGAAGAGCCTTGGAACTTCAAAAGCTCTCCATATCCCCCCATGGAGCCAGCACCATAAGACCCAGGTGAACTGTTTACAGAGGAGCAGCCTGCCTTCCAGGGATCCCCCGATTGTGTGAGAAGCTGGAATAGTGCAGAGAAAACATAACACTACAGTGTGAGAGAGAATAAAAGGCTGCAGTCAGAGAGAAAATAGAACATTCTACCAACACCTACTGGAAAACAAAAGAAAGACCTATTTCTATCAACCTGTGGCAGTACCCACTCCTGCAGATGTCTAGGAAGAAAAATAATAAATCATTAATTGGCATGAGTAACCAACGTAACAAGACAGCTCAGATAGAAAATGAAAAGTCTCCAGAAAATGAACTTAAAGATATGGAAATATGTGACTTAAATGACAGAGAATTCAAGATTGCAGTTCTGAAAAAAACTCAGTGAGATGCAAGAAAACACAGACAGGCAGTTTAAGGAACTCAGAAACACAATCAAAGAAAAAAATGAACATTTTACCAAAGAGATTGAAATTTTTAAAAAGAACCAAATAGAATTTCTGGAGATTAAGAACTCAATAGAAGAAATGAAGAATGAAACAGCCAGCTTAGGTAGTAGAGTTGACCAGATGGAGGAAAGAATCAGTGACATCGAAGATAGAAACCTGGAAATGACATGGATGGAAGAAGAAAGAGACTTGAGACTTAAAAGAAATGAAAGAACTCTACAAGAACTTTCTGACTCCATCAGAAAGAGCAACATAAGAATAATGGCCATGCCAGAAAGAGAAGAAAGAGAGAAGGGAACAGAGAGTATATTCAAACAAATAGTCGATGAGAACTTCCCAAACTTGTGGAAAGAACTGGATCCTCAAATCCAAGAAGCAAATAGAACACCTAATTACCTCAACCCCAACAGGCCTTCTCCAAGCACATTTTATTGAAGCTGTCAAAAATCAACCACAAAGAAAGAATCCTCAAGGCAGCAAGGGAAAAGAAGACGGTAACCTACAAAGGAAAGCCCATTAGATTATCATCAGATTTTGCAGCAGAAACTCTACAAGCCAGGAGGGAGTGGAACCAAATATTCAAACTATTGAAAGAGAGAAATTATGAGCCAAGAATAATATACCCCACAAAGATATCCTTTAGACATGAAGGAGGAACAAAGACCTGTCCAGACATACAGAAGCTGAGGGAAATTTCTAACACATGACCTGCACTACAAGAAATACTAAAGGAGGCTATTCGATCACCATCAACAGGGACAATTTGTGGTAACCAAAACATCAAAAGGGGGAGAGTAAAGGCCTGAACCAGAATATCGGAATGGAGAAAATAAGCATGCTGAAGAAAATGGAATACTCTAAATATCAAACTTTCTTTTACATGAACTTAATGGTAACCACTCAAAAAAAAAAAAAAATCCAGAACTGAAATATATCCTGTAAAAAGAAGAAGAAACAGAGGGAAAAATCATAGACTACCACCACACAGAAATAATAGACAACAACTAAAAGGCAAAGAAACAATGCAGACACAGTCTTACTACAAAACTAAAGACAGAATGATAGGAAATCCTCACAATTCAATAATTAGCCTAAATGTAAATGGACTGAACTCACCAATAAAAAGGAAGAGAGTAGAAGATTGGTTCAAAAAACTAAACCCAACCATATGCTGTGTCCAAGAGATACATCTCAGCTACAAGGACAAACACAGACTCAAAGTGAAAGGGTAGAAATTGACACTCCAAGCAAATGGTATCCAGAGAAAATCAAGTGTAGCCATACTGATATCAGATGAAACAGATTTCAGGGTAAAAAAGGTAATAATCCCAAATAAATAACCTCATGTTACACCTTAAAGAACTAGGAAAAAAAGAACAAATGAAAACCAAGGTCAGAAGAAAGGAAATAATAAAAATCAGAGCAGAACTAAATGAAATAGAGAACAAAAAGGCAATAGAAAAAATTAATGTGACAAAGAGCTGGTTCTTTGAAAAGATTAACAAAATTGACAAACCCCTGGCTAGACTCACTAAGATAAAAAGAGAAAAGACACTAATAAACAAAATCAGAAATGAAAGAGGGGAAGTTAATCACAGATGCCACAGAAATACAAAGGATCATCCAAGAATACTATGAAGGACTATATGCCACCAAATTCAATAACCTAGAAGAAATGGACAAGTTCTTAGAAACATATAGCCTTCCTAGGCTGAACCATAAAGAATTGGAAAATCTAAACAGACCCATCACCAGTAACGAAATTGAATCAGTCATCCAAAACCTTCCCGAAAGCAAAAGTCCAGGACCAGATGGCTTCAGTAGTGAATTCTACCAAACCTTCAAAGAGAATCTAATACCAATCCTGCTCAAACTCTTCCAAAAAATTGAAGAAGAGACAGTACTTCCTAACTCATTTTATGAGGCCAACATTACCCTGATACCAAAACCTGGTAAGGACAACACAAAACAAGAAAACTACCAACCAATATCTCTGATGAATACAGATGCAAAAATCCTAAACAAAATTCTAGCAAATCGCATGCAACAATGCATAAAAAGATTATTCGTCACAACCAAGTGGGGTTGATCCCAGGGGCACAAGGATGGTTCAGCATACGCAAATCCATCAATGTGATACATCACATAAACAAAATAAAGGACAAAAATCATATGATTATATCAATTGATGCAGAAAAAGCATTTGACAAGATACAACATCCGTTTATGATTGAAACACTTTATAAAATAGGTATAGAAGGAAAACACCTTAACATAATAAAGGCCATATATGACAAGCCCTCAGCTAATTTCATAATAAATGGTGAAAAACTGAAGCCCTTTGCTCTACGTTCAGGAACACGACAGGGCTGTCCCCTATCACCTCTGCTTTTCAACACAGTGTTGGAAGTCCTCAGCAGAGCAATCAGGCAAGAGAAAGAAATAAAAGGCATCCAAGTTGGGAATGAAGAAGTTAAATTGTCACTCTTTGCAGATGACATGATGCTATATATAGAAAACTCAAAAGACTCCACCAAAAAGCTATTAGAAATAATCCACGAATACGGTAAAGTTGCCGGCTACAAAATCAACGTACAAAAGTCCATTGCATTCCTATATACTAACCATGAAATCTCAGAAAAAGAAAAAAATTCCTTTTGCAGTTGCAGCAAAAAGAATAAAATACCTGGTAATAAACTTAATGAAGGATGTGAAAGACCTATATCCTGAAAACTGTAAGACATTTTCAAAAGAAACTGAAGAAGACACAAAGAAATGGAAAGACATTCCGAGCTCATGGAGTGGAAGAATCAACATAGTTAAAATGGCCATATTACCCAAAGCAATATACAAATTTAATGCAATCCCCTCTTAGCAAATTTCAAGTATACACTAATATTATTAAGTATGGTCACCACGATATACGTCAGATCCTCGATGCATTCATCTTCTAACTAAAAGTCTGTACCCTCTGTTCAGCGTCACCCATTTTCCCCATCCCCAAGCCCTTGGTTCTATGTGGAATGTTTCCCTTTGAACACCCGTGAGGGCATGCCCCCCCCCCCCCGCCCTTTGTCCTAATACGTGGGCCCTGGAGCTCCACCTCAAGAGGCCACGGGAAGAAGTTTGTAGGGAGGATTGCACAGTCTGTCGCAAACAAGCATCCCCATCTCCACTCACTCCTTGCATCTAGCCCAGCCCCCCTCTGAGAGCTCCCCTGAGTGCTCAGAGATCGGGCAGGGCTGCCCTGTTCAAAACCTGAGCCCTGGTATGCATCGCACAAAGGCAAATCATCCGTGGCATCTCCAGGAGAGCTGGGGCTGGCCCCAGACTCATGCTGAAGGAGAAATTCAATCTGACGAAGCACATATTAATCATATTAATAAGACAAACCCCGGATATAGAAACACAATGCTGCCAATAGAGGAGCTAATGTTGCACTTTATTAAAAAAGATAAACTCCCAAGTTAGCACCGTACAGGCAGGACAGGTATGTGCCGTAGGAGAGCCATAGGCAAGATGCTTCGTGATGGAAAGCATTATGTCAGATTGGCTGGACTAGGAAAAGGTAATATTGGAGAATGATGAGGAGGGAAGGTAGGATTTCAGTGGCGTGGGGGTGGTGGGAGTAGCATTTAATTAATTTAATTATTTTTAAAAAACACGTGATTAATAGTAGAGTAATAACTGATAGTAACAATAATTAATAGAGGTTCGTTAGTAGAGCTACGATGGGAGCTGACCACTCCTGCACCCTTAGATGTTGGATTGGGGGCACTGCACTCAGAATAAGGTTTTGCTCGTAACTCCCCATCTTGATGAGAGGAGCACAGTGTCAGGACTCTTTTTTTACCATTATAGCTTTTATTCCATAGGTTATTGGGCCAATGGGAGGGTTCTGTCTGCTCTTAAGACTATGTGTCCTGGTGATACACTCACGGATCTGGGATGTGGCCACAGGGTGAGTCCACAGAGATGGAAGCTTGGGTAGAGATGCAATTTCCCTTGCTGAGACCCTTCTCTCATGTCCACGCCACATGTCAGTCAGAAAGCTTTGGGATTGTTTGGGGTAATTGGAGAACAGGAGCAGGAGGACGGGCAGAAGGGGAGGGGAGCCCACTGTCCCATCTGTGCCTTCTCAATTCTGTACCCAGGTCCTCTGAAGTCACCTGCAGGCTCAGCACTGCCCCAGCTCCAGAATCAGCCTTAGACAGGACGCAAACCAACAGCCCGAGAGGTCCTAGCTGGACTGTTAACACCCAAAACTATTCACTCAGCCAAGCCAGCTGGGCATGTGTGGGTCCCCAGAGTCTCCCCTCCTGCATACCTCAGTGCCCCCAAATCTCTGCATCCAGCATTCCTAGGCCTCCTCCTTGGAGGATACAGTCTTTGAGGATCTGCCCTATTTCTCTTTCTGTGATTTTTCATCTTGAAAACATCCTAGAAATCCAGACCTGAGCACAAGTCTATCACACTCAAGACCAAAGATCTTTTTTTCAAGGGGCTGGAGCTTTTCCTCCAGGTCCAGCCCCTGTCTGGAGGGAGCTGGAGGAGTGCAATGTCAAAGCCGGATACTCAAGCACATGGGGATGAGGGAGGTGAGGGGATTAAAAAGCACAACAAAGCCACGGGGATATGAAAGACAGTATGGGGAATACAATCAGTAATGTTGTCAAGATTTTGGAGGGTGTCAGGTGGGCACTTGTCTTATTAGGGGGACCACTTCATGGACGGCGTAGATGCCTGACCACTGCGCAGTCCACAGAAGCATTTCTATTTCATGGGTAAGAAGGAAGGTAACAGCCAGAGGACGCTTATGGCAGTTCTGCAAGCCACCAATAGATGGCACTAGTGACCATTTGCAAAGCTTTACTACTGACCCCTTGAAGGACTTGGAAATAATCCTTGTCTAGCAGGATTGCTTCTCAGCTGCTGGGTCCCTCCCGCCTCCTTCCAATATCCTGACTCTGACCAAGCATTGGAGCCAAACCCATCGTACCCTGCTGGCCTGTCCTCCAGGCTGAGTCCCATAGCCTGGCCCAGTCCCTCAGCCCCCGTCCTGCTCTCAGCCTGGGCTATCTGTCTCAGCAGGGATCACCTTGTCTGCCTTGGGGCCGACCTGATGTGTGCTCAGACCTTCAGGGGACCAGGGTCCAGAGCTCAGGGTACACGCAGGGCTCTGGAGCCCAGTGGGCAGTTCAGACTGGAGTAGACTGAGGCCCTAAAGTCTGGGCCCAGGGGAGGGACTAGAGCCAGGCAGGGAGGATTAAGACACATCTGGCCCCGGTCCAAGCCCTCGGCTTTATGGAGAAGCAGCGCTCACTCGGGTCCTTTGGATTCCTTACGCCCCGGGAGAGGTAGAGAGACCCAGCGTTCGCAGGGAACATGGTCAGAGGCTTGGAACCTCGTGTGGCGACAGCGATTGATGCTTCTTCTTACCCATGAAAAAGGGAGCAGTTTTTGAAGGACTGAGTAGAATCAGTGGCGGGAAAGGTTGAGGAAGGGCAGCTATGGGGATGGAAAACACTGAGACGGAGGGGCAGGGGCTGAGAGAGCGGGGAAGGAAGTGGGGAGGGCTGGGGGGGTCCGTGTGGCAGTGTCCTGGGAGAGTCTGCACTTGGGCCCTGGCCTAGCATCCCATGAACGGCCTCAAAATCAGTCTTTAAAATTATCTCTAAATTGAATTATCTATATGATAAGGTCCACGGGGCTGCGTTAACAGAAATGTTTATGCTACGTATTTATCGACGTGTTTTATTCCCACCAACCACCAGGAAGTGAAATTTTCAATGCAATAATCATAGTTTTTTATAGCCCAATTAATTCTACTTTATGACCGTTTGTATCAAATAGCTTATTTGTGAACTTGACACATTTAAAATATACCACAATTTTTTAACCCAATTTTGACATCTCTCTTTTTTCAAGATGCTGAGATCTTAAAAAAATTAAAGTGGCCCTGGCCTCTCTGTAACTCAGGAGACCCTGAAGGCCAGAGAGGAACAAAGCAGATACTTCTGATTCCAGCCCAAGGAGAGACAATAACACTTGGCTTTCACTTTTTCTTTGCTTAATCATCTTGTATCTTGCCAAAGAGAGACCCGATTCACTCTGTGGATGGTTCCCATGCTATTTAATGCTCAGCTTGTTGATTTCTTAGGCTTTTCTACTCTGTTTCTCTATAGCAGCCCCTTGAAGCACAAATATTTTATCAAGTCTGGGAAACGGTGGTGGGAAGGTCACTGTGCGGGTGAGAGGAGGGCCGAGCTGGTGAGGTTTTGGGTCTCACTGTGTTGAGTCGTCACCTCAACATCCTGAGTGAGGCTTGAGAGTGGAAGCCGTCAATTCCCACGGGGTCAAGTGCATACGCCTGTCTGTCAGGTTCTCTAGAAAAACAGAAGCAATATACGCACACACGCATATTGCATGAGCCAGTTCCTTACAATTTATATATAGAACTTATAGAGGGATCATATCTAATTTATATATGCTGCATATATAAATTATAAGGAATTGGCTCACGCGGTTATGGAGGCTGAGCAGTACCACCCTCTACTGTCTGCAAACCGGAAACCCCAGAAAGCTGGTTGTGTAATTCAGTCCAGCTTTGAAGGTCTGAGAACCAGGAGTGCCAAGAGCAGGAAAAGATTGATGTCTTAGCTGAAGCAATCAGGCAGGAAGGGGTGAATTCCTCCTTCTCTGCCTGTCATTCTATTCAGGCCTTTAATGAATTGGAGGACACCAACCCACACCGTGGGGAGGGCAACCTACTCTACTGAGCCCACTGATTCAAAGGCGAATCTCATCCAGAGACATCCTCATAGACACACCCCCAAACAACGGTTCATCAGGGCCCCACTGCCAATCAAGCTGACTGACACATACAGTTGATCGGCACAGCACGTACTCAAATCTAAAACCAACGGCATATTCCCAAATGCTGTTGCATTTGCTCTGTCCAGCTGTTAGATCTTCCAACTAATTAGCCCAGCCAGGAGCTGGCAGAAACTGTGTTTAGTTCAAGAAGTGTTTTCTGAAAACAAAGATGCAGTGGGGATGTAGAGAGAAGGGAGAGAAAGTGGTGAGTGAAGAGGACTTAGGAAACACTGACTTCCTGTCAAGTTTCTCAGTCTGGGTTACCATGGCACCAGCTGCCTAACATACCCTGTCATTCTGTTTCCTGGGTCTGAAGATTGCGTTTCGCCATTTTCCTGGCCATGGGCCACTCTCTGCCCTTCAGAGTCATGGTATGGCGGGAAGACACTTGGGTGTCATGCCAGAGAACTGTGGGTTCAGATCCCGCCACCATCACTTATAACAGGGGTGTCCAAACTGTTTTCAACGTTTTTCACCACGGGCCATATGCGGTAAAATACACACACAGCCGGGCCACTCACTCGAGATGAAGTACGTATTGCCTCACCTGGTTTATTTAAGTAAACTAAATATATTTTTGGAATTTGCTGCGAGCCAATTAAAAATGGATTGAGTGCCACAGTTGGCCCGTGGGCTGCAGTTTGGACACCCCTGACTTGTAATATCCTTATGGTCAGGTTGTTTACTCTCTGACCTGTGGGCGAGGTCGTTGGGAGGAGGAGAGATTAATATATATAAGCTTTTTGCTACTTGAAAACAGACCATAAATAATAATCCCCCCCCCCCGCAAATCAAGCAAACTTTCAGAGGTGTAATTTCATGTTTTGGTTTTTAAATTCTTCTATTGAAATATAAGATACAAACAGAGAGGTATACATATCATAAATATACAGCTCAGGGAAATTTTAGGAAGTGAATATTTTGCTGTCACCTCCAGACCAGATATTCAAGCTTTTTTGTGAGCCCTGCACACATTATATCAGAGTAGGTCTGTGTAATCCATAGATATGGTAGAAGCAATGGTATATGACTTCTCGGGATAGGTCATAAAATATATTAGGATCACTCACTCCAGGAGAGACTGCCCTCTTGTCACACAGCCCGGCTCTGTGCCATTGGATGGAGAGGAAAGTCTCAGTCTCAGCTGTACAGGCTCCCCAACTTCCCATACAGCGTCTTCACACCTCCGAACTGTCCTCTGTCCTGATCTCACAGTGGACTTGACTTTGAAGAAGAAAGAGTAAGAAGTGAAGTACTCAGAGGGTTGGTGACAGCGGCTCCACCTCTGTCTGGGGAACAGGAAGATACAGAAGGAAGGAAGATGCAGCCTGAGGAGTTTGTCCCCTGGATGGGACCTAGAACCAAGATGGGACCATTGAAGGCATCTGAGGTCACAGTGCCAACCTGTGTGGGAAGAAGAGTTGGGGTCGCACAGGGGCAGAGCTCTCCATGGATACCTAGGGATGAAGGTTGGGGGGTCATGACATCTCTGTGGTCACGACCAAGGCCAGAGAGGATGAAAAGGTCTGGCCTTCATCCCCAGGACCATACTGACCACAGGAAGTGACATGACACAGAGGAGGGAACGCCCCACTGAGGAGGAAATGTCCCAGCGTGGCTCTCGTGTGTGACGCAGTGAGAAGAGCAGCTGCGGGCCATCAGGAAGGACCTTGGTCTTGTCCAGTCATTGGGACTCAGAGAAGCCCAGGGCACCGAGAGCCAGGGGTCTGCACAAGCCCGTACAGCTTCTCTCCCTAGGCTTCCTGCACCCTGACCAGCTCCAGCATCGGACTCAAAACCATGCTAGACTAGGAAGCAGAGGGGCCCAGAAAAGCAGAAGTAGGGACACGACATCAGGCCCTCTGTGAGGAGGCTCGGTCTTATCCACCTCCTGGGCCTGGTGCTGCTGCAGGTGACATCTGTGCTGGGGAAATGACCCTGAGGGTTGGGGCAGAATGGCTGCCTTCAGCCCTGCTCCTTCTCCAGGTCCAAGGTGAGCGAGCAGGCAAGGGTGGGGATCTCTGGGCGTGGGAGAGAGGAAGGGCCTGGGGTGGAGGTGGGATGAGGAGCTAGGATTGTCCAGAGGAACGAGGGAGGGAGGACTTGGGAAGGGGGAGGGGAGGCAGGGAAGCTTCCAGGGGCGGTCAGAACCTGCCTCAGCAGCGTCCAGGTGGATTCGGTGCATAACGAAGGTATCGTCCACTGCACCGGACAGAGTAGGGTTGTGGGGGAGGGAAGCTGTGATTGTCAACTTAATTGTCACAGTCAGAGATGAGGTCTTGGTGCATCATATACACACACACACACACACACTTGCACATAGTTTTTTCCCATCAGGCCCCCTCTTGTCTTCATGAACACCCTCTCCCTGTGCCTTGTGAAGAGGAAGCTACTCCCCCTCATCCCGTTGCCTGGTCTGAGGGAAGACCTATCCCTGACATGGCCTCTAGTCCCTGAGGGCCCTTGAGGGACCCGCACCCCAGAGCACCCCGACCCTGGCCCATCTGGTGAGGAGCCGGGACGTGGCTGTGTCTTCCAGGCTCTTTGTCTCTGAGTGGCCCCCACACCGTGACAGGCACTGTGGGGGTTCCCTGAGCGTGCAGTGTCGGTACGAGGAGGAATACAGAAACTATATCAAATTTTGGTGCGAATACCCGTGCTCGCCACTGAGGAAGAAGATTGTGCAGACGACATTTTCAGAGAGAGAAGTGAGGAGCGGTCGTGTGTCCATCAGGGACTATCCAGCAAACCTCACCTTCACGGTGACCTTGGACAGCCTCACAGAGGAAGATGAAGGCACGTACAAGTGTGGGATCCTTTCGCCATTCGGTCACGACCCCATGTTCCAGGTTACGGTGTCTGTGTTCCCAGGTGAGCCGCACACCCTCCCCTTGTACCAGCTCCGGGGCACCTGAAGGGTCTCATGTCAGAGTAGCTGAGGCAGGAATCAGATCAGAGACTCGGAGCAAACTATGAGTGTGTGTGTGTGTGTGTGTTGGTGTGTGTGAGTGTGTTGTTCTGTGCACACACACAGTCACATGCAAACCTTGGGCTGTTTTAGACACACTATGGGTCACACCCTGGAACTTTCTGTGGGTCTCAGCCTGGAACTTTCCTGGTTGGAGAAGGGTGGGAACAGACCTGACTCTGGGGACATGCTGCCTTCCTGTCCTCACAAGAGCCATGTGACTCTAAAGGGGACCCTCTTTTCCTTCTGTCACCTCTCTTGGTCGTCCCTTGGGAATGTCGCTGCTGGAACATTTTCGCCCGGCTGCCCTTGACCTGGTCCATGAGAGGACATCATTGTCATGGACGGTTGATGAGGTACCAACCTCACAGCTGTGGGCCTGGGGGTCTGCTGCAGCCAGAGGTGGGCACAGAAGGTCCCTTGTGGGGCTCCTGTGATGCTCTGGGGACCCCCCTACCCCTTCAGGCAGACACTATCACTCCCCTTTTTTCTGTGACACCTTGTACGAGGTCTGACAATTAAGTGTGCGAACTCATCCTTGAAAATGTGCTACAAACCTCATTGATGAATATTACTACAGTCACCTTCAAAGTTATCCCCTTGGGAAGCTATGCATCGATGCCAGTACCTAGTCCACCCTTCAAAGCAATTTTGGAACTCTTTTTCTGGAATGGCCCTCACAGATGTCGGAGTACACTTGATGTCCTGACTGTCATCAAAATGTCTTCCTTTCAATATTTCCTTTATCTTCAGGTAAAGAAAAGTCATTGGGGGCCAGATCAGATGAGTAGGGAGGGTGTTCCAATACAGTTATTTGTTTACTGGCTAAAATCTCCCTCACAGACAGTGCCGTGTGAGCTGGTGCATTGTCGTGATGCAAAAGCCATGAATTGTCGGCAAAAAGTTCAGGTCGTCTAATTTTTGTCGCAGTCTTTTCAGCACTTCCAAATAGTAAACTTGGTTAACTGTTTGTCCTGTTAGTACAAATTCATAGTGAATAATCCATCTGATATAAAAAAAAAAGGTTAGCAGCATTGTGACAACAAGTTCGCAAACTTAACTGTTAGACCTCGCATCTGCAGGAGGGAACCCAGAGAAACCCCTGAAAGTGCCTCCCTCAGATGAAGGAGAAGAAGACGATCAAATGGGCTGTTAGGTGCTATGCCCCCCGAGTCCTAACGTGTCCTCCAAACAATTCTTCAACAGATCGTTGCTTTTTCTCCCAAGAACCGATCAAGACCATGTGTCTGTGCCCATTTTCCCTTGCGTCTGATTCTGCGGTTGTCTCCAACTTCCTTCTTGTGAGTCTTAGTTTCTCGTTCTCACAGGGAGGTGTCCTCACATGCCCTCTGTGCGTTCCTGTTTAAGACTCAGAAACTGCAAATCCACTGATACGGCTGGGTGTGTGGGAGGGGTCTGTCCAGTTAACTCATGTTCTGTGGGGTCCCCCTGGAGTGTGCCTCTCTAGATCTTTCTCTCCGCTCATTCCCTCCCCCAGAGAGCCATGTAGTGGCCGCCCGAGGCCATAGGCCTGGCTGACAGTTTTGGGGGACAGAGTGTACCTTCTCGTCCATTCGGGCTGCTGTAACAAAATCCCCCAGATTGATAGCTTATAACCAACAGAATGTACTGCTCACAGTGCCTGAGGCTGGAAGCCCCGTCAGGAGGTCAGCATGGTGGCTGAGGGCCTTCCTCTGGGTTGCAGACTTTTGCTGTATCCTCACGGGGCGGAGGGGCCCTTTATAAGGACACCCAGCCCATGGATGAGGTCTCCACCCTCGTGAGCTAATCACCACCAAATGCGTTACTTCCTTCCCCATCCCTCAGTAGATTTTCAACAGGAGGATTTGGGGGGACAGAAACACTCAGCCATAGCATGGACTAAGGGATTGCGGGGTGCTGTCAGTGCACACGCTGCTGGAAGCCCTGTCTCACCAGAGCGTCACGCCAGCCGTCAGACGAGTCCGAGGGCCCTACCTCCCCACCACTCTAGTCAGTCACTACAGAGTGAAGGTCAGCCCATCCCCTGCAGGGTGGACGAGGAGGGGGAAGGTGTGACTGTGGCTGGGCTGTGACCTGGAACCCAGTGCTCTTTCCAGACCCTCAAAGCCCCTGGTGAGCAGAGCACCTGGAGAGGGGCCCGGGTGTTGGTCAGGCCTGGCTGTGGCTATTCGAGATGTGGGACACAGCACATCTGTCCAATAGCCTGAGTGACCTTGACTGCTTGAGTCAGAGCCACCCAGCTGACAGAGAGGGGGGCTCAGGGGGAGGACACGGGGCCTGACGTGTGCTTCTCCCTTAGCCCCACAGAAACCCCCAGCCCAAAGGTCTTCACAAGCAACCTGGGCCCTCCGTCCTCGCTGCCAGTGACCACCTGGCCCAGCATGACCAGGCAGGAGACCCCGGATCCCAGCCAACACCCTCGGTAAGGGGTCTGCATCTGGAGACTTTGACACCTGGGTGATTTCTCTTCTAGGCGAGATTGGGCCTGTGGGATGTGGGTGTCGCCCCCTCATCCAAGTCCCTCATTTATCTACCTGTCCCACACCTAACTGTGACCCTCCGACCAGCTGTTCTCAGCTTTGGGACACGGCATGAACCACCCAGACACCATCCCGCTCTCACAGAAGTTATGATCTAAGGGGAATTCACACAGTGAACAGATCACACTCATGTTAATATATGAATATGCCAGTCGTGATAAGTACCATGGAGAAAAGACATCACTGGGGAGAGCTTTGTGGAGGGAGGTGGGGTTTGCTATTCTCACAATGATCAGGGAGCCCTCACCCATTAGAGGACGCCTGAGTGGAGACCTGCAGGATTGGGGGAGCCAGGCACTCAGGTATCTGCAGAAATTGGGGTCCAGGCAGAGGGAAGAACCCATGCAAAGTCCTGCAAAAGGAACCTTCAGCAGAACCAGTTGCCTTGCTGGTTTTCCTTTCTCTCCTAGATGCTAGAATTATATCTTCAGCTATGATGCCCCTGTAGGGGGTTGTTCTATATGCACGTTTGTATTTTTCTTATGTATATTCTATTTTGTCATGTTTTTATTAGTATTTGGCATCTATAGACTTTGAAATAAATTTCTATATATAATCTCAAAAAAAAAAAAAAAAAAAAGGAACCTTCAGGACCCCGGCCCAGGCCAGGCAAGAAGCAGAGTGCCCTGGGATTGGTGGCCTTTATGCTCTCTCCCCTGCCTTCCCCAAGCCCTGGGCACAAGTGTCATCCTGAAGAACCCCGGCCTCTGAGGGAGGTGAGAGCTGAGTGGTGTCATTCGTTCACTCATTCATTCCATCAAGTACCACTGAATTATTTTAAGTGCAAACATTTTGGAGACGCTCGCCAGGCACCAATTACTTGCCATAAATAAACCAGCACAGTCTCTCCTCTGCTGGCGTGTGCAGTGTACGGGACAGCAGGTGTCAAACAAACATCCCCTTCATTGATTCCTATACCCCAGGGGGGTAACCTGCCAGTGCGGAGGGCTTAGGAAGAAATGCTTCTCCTGACACAGGACCCACCTGGATCCCTGGGTCTCCGTCACATCATTCAAATGGCAGCGCTTCCCGTGTCCCCAGTCCTAATTCTCAAGGGCACTGGTTAGGCCGAGAGGCAGGGGGTGGTGGTCCTTCCAGTGGGGTCGCCCTGTCCATGGTTGATCTCTATGTGGAGTATTGTGGCCCTGGATCTGGGCTCAGGGACAGGAGGAAAGTGGAGGGCACCAGGGCCTCCCCCGATGACGCGGCTCACTATAGATCACTGTGTCCCCTGCACTGCAGGTCCTTCCTCAGCAACGTCCGCTTCTTGCTCCTGGTCTTCCTGGAGCTGCCCCTGCTCCTGAGCATGGTCAGTGCCGTCCTCTGGGTGAACAGGCCTCAGAAGAGCTCTGGGCGGAGGTGCAACCAGCCTGATTATGAGAAGCAGTAACACTTGTGGCCCATCGATGCCCCGCCTGGGACCCCAGCCCCTCTGGTGGATGGAAATGATCTTCTGACTAGTAAATCCAATGTCATTGTCCATGTTTCTGTCAGAATATTCTGCAGACCTTTTGAAAGCTGTTTCTTGCAATGTATCAGACACGTACAAACACGTGTCTAGTCAGTGCGTTCTCCTTAAGCCAGGAAGAGTCTCCCCCACTGTGCGCCCACCTTGTACCCTAAGTAATAAAGAGCATCAACGCTCCTGTAGCCCTCAGCTCCTCCTCTGAGGGGGCCCACCTGACTTTCATGTCCATCATCTCCTTGTTTACCTCATGGTTTGGCCATACGTATTTATATGCGTTTCCAGGGGGTATCCGTATAGTTTGTAACAGTCCCCAAGGTTACTTTGTTTAATTTTCCAGCGTCATTTAGATATAATTAACATATAGCACTGTATAAGTTTAAAGTGTATAACGTGTTGATTTGATCCACTTAGTTATTTTAAATACAAAGTGATTAACAATATAGGTAGCGAACATCTCGCTCATGGCACATAATTGCCATTTCTTTTTTTGCGGTGAAAACATTTAAGATCTACTCTCTTAGCAACGTTCAGGGATATACCACAGTACTAGTAGCTACAATCACCGGGCTACGTTAGAGCCCCAGAATTTATCTTATAACTGGAAGTTTGTACCCTTTGACCACTATCTCCCCATTTCCTGACACCCTGAGGCCCCAGGAATCACAACTGTCCTCCGTGTCTCTGAGTTAGGCTCCTTTAGAGTCCACCTATAAGTGGCGTCCTGCACTGTTTTCTCTCTCAGTGAGACTCATTTCACTTAGTTAGCATGATGCCCTCAAGGTCCACTCCTGTTGTCGCAAATGGCAGCCTTTCCTTCCTTCTCCATTTCCTTCGTATTCCATTGTGTGTGTATATCACATCGTTATCCATTCATTCATTGGCGGACCCTTAGCTTGTTTCCACATCTTGGCTGTTGTGAATAATGCTGCAGTGAACATGGGGGTGCAGATATCTCTGTACGCTCCTCTTTTCATTCCTTTGGATATGTACCCAGAAGTGCGGTGGCGGGATAGTCCCACTTATTAATTAATTTTTGCTTTTGTTGATTGTGTTTTTGGTGTCATATTCAACGATGGTTGCCAAGATCAGTGTCAAGGAGCATTCTTCTGTGTTTTCTTCTAGCGCTTTCATGGTTTCGGGTCTTATGTTTCAGTCTTATACCCATTAAAGTTCATTGTAGTGAGCTGTGGAAGCTAAGTGTCCAATTTCATTCTTCTGCATTTGGTTATCCAGTTTTCCCAGCACCATTTATTTAAGAGATTATTCTAACTCTATTAAGTATTCTTGGCTTCCTTGTCAAACATTAGATAAACCCCTGACTGTATATGCAGGGGTTTATCTGTCAGCTTTCAATTCTGTTCCACTGGTCTGCGTGTCTTTTTACGCCATACCATACTCTTTGGATTACTAGTATATATTGGTAATATGGTTTTAAATCAGGAAGTATGATGCCTCCAACTTTGTTCTTTCTCAGGATTGACTTGGCTATTTGAAGTCAAATTTTAGGATTGTTTTTCTATTTCTATTAAAAATGTCACTGGAATTTTGATAGGAATTGAACTGGATCATAGATGACTTAGAGCAAAAGCTTTAAACCTTTCACGACTGAGTATGGTATTAGGGGTGAACTTGTCATCTATGGCCTTTATTATGTTGAGGTTTGTTCCTTCTATAGCCAATTTGGTGAGATTTTCGTTTTGTTTTGTTTCTTAATCATGAAAGCTGTTATATTTTGTCAAATGCTTTTTCTGCATCTATTGAGATGATCGTATGATTTTTTTTCAGACTATTAATGTGGTATGTCACTTTTATTGATTTGTTTATATTGAAACATCCTTGCATCCCAGGGATAAATCCCACTTGGTCATGGTATTTGATCGTTTGCACGTACTGTTGAATTCAGTTTGCTAATATATTGTTGAAAATTTTTGCATCTCTCTATATGAAGGATATTTGGCTTTGGTATCAAGGTAATGCTGACTTTATAAAATGAGTTTGGGAGTGTTCCTCCCTCTTCAATTATTTGGAAGATTTTGAATTGGCATTAATTCTTCTTAAATGTTGGTAAAATTCACTAGTGAAATTATGTGGTCCTGCGCTTTCTTTTTTTGGGAGGTTTTTGAGTAGTGATTCAATGTCCTTGCTTGCTATTGGTCAGTTCATATTTTCTCTTTCTTCATGATTCATTCTTGGTGGGTTGTATGTTTCTAGGAATTTTTCCATTTCTTCTAGGTTATCCATTTTGTTGGCATATAATTGTTCTTAATAGTCTCTTATGATCCTCTGTATTTCTGTGATATCAGTTGTAATGTCTCCTCTTTCGTTTCTGACTTTATACATTTGACTCTTCTCCTTTTTTCTTAGTTGGTCTAGCTAGAGGTTTGTTGATTTTATCTTTTCAAAAGACCAGTTCTTAGTTTTGTTGATCTTTCCAATTGGTTTTCTGTCCCCTATTTCATTTATTTCTGTACTGATCTTTGTTATTTCCTTCCTTCTGTGAACTTTGGACTTAGTTTGTTTTTCTTTTTCTAGTTACTTGAGGTGTAAAATTAGATTGCTTATTTGATATTATTCTTTTTCTTAACATAGGCGTTTGTCACTATAAACTTCCCTCTTAGAGCTGCTTTGGCTGCACCCCATAAGTTTTGATATATTTCATTTCCATTTTCATTTGCTTTAATATATTTTTATTTCCCCTTCAGTTTCTTCTTTGACCATTGGTTGTTTAGGAGTGTTAATTTCCACAAAATTTTTAATTTTCCAGCTTGCCTCCTGTTAGTTATTTAGTTTCTTACCATTGTGGTTAGAAAAAAATATTTGGCATGAGTTTAAACTTCTTAAATTTGCTAAGACTTGTTTTGTGACCTAACATATGACCTACACTAGAGAATGTTCTGTGTGCACTTAGGAAGAATTATATTCTTCTGCTGTGGGATGGAATGTTCTGTGTGTGTCTGTTAGGTATATTGGATTTATCATATAGTCTGTCGGACGCCACAGCCTACTCTTTTGCACATGGCTGTCACACTTGAGTAAATGCATCTCGAAGTATGCCAAGCATGTGCACCTGCCACCTGAGTTGGTTGGGGAGGTGGGTATTCCCTGCTTGTGGCACCCATTATTGTAGTGGAGAGCCATTTCTGGAGTCGGTGCACAGACTGTCGTACACCTTGAACCCAAGACCTGATAGGCCAGAAGCCCCTCCTTGACCCTCCACAGAGACATCTCCCACGGCCCCTCCACACCCTACACAACCCCCTTGCTTCCTCTTTCCTACTACCCAATGGGGACTCTGATGCACTCTGCTACAGACTTACTCAGAAATGACAGTCTTCTTGCTCAATAGTTAAAAGGAGGAAATGCTAACTTTATAAAAGGAAGCGAATGAGTAAGTAACACAAAGGCAGTTTGCATAAGCAGAAAGTGCAAGCTTGGGATCAGTAGAGCTTCAAGTGTCCAGCTGGGATACAAGTGTGCTCTCCAGTTGTAGGTTAGGGGGTTTGAAGAGGAAGAGAAGAAGGACCATGTGGCTGCCTCCAGCTCTACTCCTTCTCAGCCTCCCAGGTGAGTGCCGCTGGGGCCTTGGGAACTTGGTACTACAGGTGCAGTGCAGGGGGCAGAGAGCATCCCTCCAAGGTACAAGAAGAGGTGTCACATCTGGGATAACTGAGAGGTGGCTTTGTTAATTCATTCAGCAAAAGCACACTGGATTCCCAGTTTGTGCTAGGTATGCATCAGGCCCTGAGGACATGAAGGAAAAAGAGATATAGGAGGGAAAAGAGAGAAAAATAGGACTGGTTTTTAAAAGGAGAACGCCACACGCTTCAGTGGGTGAGATATACAGATAAACAACAATCAGTGGCATGACACAATGAGGCGCTGATGGTCATGGAATCAGGGATGGAGCATGTCTGACTGGGGGGCTACAGAAAGCTTCAAAGAGGGCTGTTCATTTGATGAGCCTGGAGGAAAGGTAGCAGCCCTTCCAGCAGAGAAGAGAGAAGAGCATTCTGGGAGAGGAGGCTGCTTGACCAAGGTTGGAGGCCTGAGAAGTATGGTGTGTTCACCCAGAAGGGGCTCTCGGTGTGCAGGGTGAGTGCTGGCACATGAGGCTGGCACACGAAAGACAAGAGTAGCAAGGCCACAGACACCATGCTCAGGAACTGAGCCTTACACAGAGAACATTGCTCAGCAGCCCAGGTGGGAGATCGGAGGGACACCAGTAGGTCTTCTCCTTGTGGAAAACCACTGGAGACACGTAAGAGAACATTAGGAGACAGTCTGGCAGTTTGCACAATGTGTGCCGTATGTGTGGGTCACGCAGCCCTCTCTGGGGGTCTGGGCACTACCCATCTGGCACAAACCAATTGGTCCACAGAGGGACCGCAGGAAATGGCATAGTCATGGAGTTGGGAGACCTGAGTTCCAGGGTGTGGTGCATGACACAGGCCAGGTCCCTCACTGTTCAAAGACCTGGCTTCTGAACGGAAAGACCTAGATTCTGAACGGAAAGTTCCTGAAACCTTTTGTAGCTTTACCAATGCAGGACTCTGCTATTTAGGTCGGATATCAACAGATGAGGGCTGTGGGCATTCCCCGAATTATCACTGTCCTTGTTGATTGTACTGATGATGAAGAAGCCCCGTGATGATACCTGTAGACCTGCTCTGAGGGTGGTGGCTTCTCTGGGATGCTCATGTTCTTTAAGCAGGTCACCAAATGGCCCAAAATTCCCGGAGGACAGCAATCCAGAATGTCTGCCCTCTCTCTAGGCTCCATCTTTGCATTTGAGTTCAGAGACCCCATCTGCTCCCACTCTTAATGCCAACGTCCAGCTCCTCTGAAGGCCAAGGAGAAGGCCTTGAGTAAGCCTGGGCTCACACACACTCACACAACACACAGTGGAGTCCAACCCACACACCCACATGCAGCCACCCCTCTGTGCACATCTACATTCTCACACACTCCCACAGTCTCATTCTCATACTCATACACAGGGTCACACTCATATATACACCCAGGCACGTACTCACGCACAGGACACCGAGTGACACATACACTTGCACACACTTGCACTGTCACACACACTCATACACAGTCTCCCTCATAGGCACACTCCCACACAAACACTCTTCCCCCCAGACAAAGATGAAGCCCACCATGGCTGCTGATCTGTGGCTTGGGGAGGGTGGGGTGCTGTAGAGACAACACGGAGGAGTCCCTCCGCCTCCCTCCAACTCTGAGTTAACGGGAAGGGAGTGAACTTAGTCAAGGATGAAAGAAAAGCCAGCCCACCAAGTTTTCACCTACAGACTAACATTAGCTACTGAGGGCTTACTTCTGTGAAATGAAGAAGGAGAGAAAGTGGGTGGGTGATGTCAGGATGACCCGCCCCAGGGTAGGACGTTCTCTTATCTGCGTGGTTCCATGAGCCCACCAACAATCCTGAGAGGAAGGTAGGCCACCATCACAGAGTAGGTGCTGTGTAAATGTTTGCAAGTGGAAGAGCTGACCCTTGTTCTCCTAACAAGGAAAGTGATGCAGGAAAGGCCAGGGACACAGCCCTGCACCCCAGAAATGACCCTTCAGAGCTTGGGCTGGCATGGCTGCATGAGGACGTCAGCAGAGACTCCTTGCCCCATAAGTGCCAAAAAGAGGGACCCCAACCCCATTGCACACCCCACGCCCCACGGACGTCTGTGCTCTAGCTCTCCTGTGGCTGCCTTTGTCCCATTTGTGTGTCATTTGTCACTTGCTGTCAGCCCAGACCCAAAGCTCAACCATTTTCTCAATTTTGAGACAAGAATATTCACACGAGAATTTCACACACATGGCAATTTTTCCTGAAGGGTTGACATCTATGAGGAAGTCTAAATCTCAGATTCACCAAAAGGAAAAATTGAAATTCAAACAGCCTAATGCTTTTAAAACCCGTCAGCCCCTGTTCCCCAGGGTTCTGCTTCCTGCCGACTGCTGTCCTTTCCTTCTTTCCAGCTCTCCCCCTTCCTTCAAACAAACTTGAAAATTCACACGGGCCTAAGTAATAGTTCCATCCATCATAATATGTGTTTATAAAAACCTTCCACATATTTTCAAAAAATGAATCCAATCATGTTATGAGTGATTTCCTGTGAGATTAAATTACCAAAGCTGAGAGGGATGAAGCTTCTATTTCAAAGCAGAAACATCTCTTCTCTGCTCTTTGTGATTCAGCCTCTGTTTTCTACTGTAGCTATTTTATTTATTTTTAAGATAGAAAGTGACCCTATCTGCTGACTCCTGCATTTGTTTTTAATTTACCGGTTCGTCAGTTGCTGTCTCCTAATTGACTCTAATTTTAGTTTAAAAAAATGGTTTTATAGTTTTATCAGTTAATGATATTGTAAACATTTTAATATAATAGAAATGTATAATCTAGACAGTGAAATTTCCCCCAGAAAACCCAGTCTCAGCTCTAACTACTGTTTAAAGTTTAGAAAACATACTTTGAGGTTTTTCCCTGCTCATGAGAAATAAAAACCACAGAAATGGAGTCATATCCACTCTGTTAAGCAATGTTTTTTAACCTAATGATAATATATCTGGGACATTTCCCCATCATTATCTTGCGGTGCCGTTTTCTTTTCAACCGTGTTATGGATGGATCGTAATTTATTAGCCCAACCTCCCATTCACTGCATTTGAGTCTGTTTCCAGCTTTTACTATTACATTAGTACTGAATTAGCATCCGTATACTCGTCCTGCTATGGAAATCATAGTTCATCCTAGAATCAAAACGATTATGTCCAAGATCATGCTGACCAGCTTCCTTTTCCAAAACAGTCATAAACTTGATTGGTACCTACTAAGTCCAGAGATTGTGCAGGACATGATGGGGGCAGGGGTGGGAAGAGGGAAGAAAAAGAAACAGGAGGTTGCTGCACTTCAGGACGGCGCAGCCTAGCAGGGGAGACTGAGGTAGAGACTGCTAAGGATAACGAAATACCAGGGTGGCAATCCGGTTCCTAAAAAGGGCCGTGGGAGCAACAGAGGAAGCAGCTCTTGTTGGGAAGGGAAATAAGACTTTGCAAAGAAGGCAGAACCTTGAATGGGACGTCAGGGTGACCAGTAGATGGGAGGGATTAGAGAAAGAGTTTCCAGGGGAGAGAAGGAAATGTGAGCAATGAAGCAACCGCCTGGAAGGACACATCAGAAGCAGGGGACGAGAAAAGTGGGGGTGGGTCATAGGGCCGAGTGGGAGGCAGGAAGTGGCTCTGGACTTGGATGTAGATTATAGAAAGATCTGAATGCCAAACGAAATCATTTGACATTGTTCCAAGGCAGTGGGCAGTGGCTGCAGGAGAGGTCCCAAACGATGTTTAAGTGCTCACCGCAATTGCACATAAGGACGAGGGAGGGACAACTTCAGGGCCAACCTCCAGCAGCCATACGCAGAGGAGAGTGAGGAGGGCTGCAGCAGGAGCTGGGGAGACCTCCCCAGATGCTACTGCCACGATCCAGGCGCCAGATGTGCTCCTGAGCTGCTCACAGGCTGTCGCTGATGACATGACCCCGTGACTGAGGTTTGACTCGTTTCCCAGTCTAATAACAACCTGTGAGCTGGAAAGCAGTTTCGCCATTTTACACATAAAGAGGTGAGATTCTGAGAGGTTAAGTACACTCTCCAAGGTTTCCCAACCAGTTTGTGGTTAACGTGTCTCTCTGTGTCCAAAACCCATTCTCTTTCTGCCATGTCATACGGTCCTTGTGGACTGAGACAGCAGAGAAGGAAGAAAGAAGAAGATCATTTTGAGAGCATTTTTGAGGTAGGGTTGACGACACTGGTTACCAGCGAGTTGTGGAGGGAAGAGGGGACAGGATCGGTGAAGAGGTCAAGCTCTCCAGGGAGGTGTGCTGGTGTAATCGTTGGTGAAAGAGCGCAAAGTCAGTTCTGCTGATGGAATACTACATTACTTGCTGATACAGGTGTATTTTCTCACAATTCTGAAGTTGAGAAGGCCAAATGGTCTCACTCGCTAAAATCAAGTGTAAGAAGGTTGCATTCCTCCCAGAGGCCCTAGGGAAGAATGTCTTCTCCACTTTCCAGCTTATAGAGGCTGCCCTCGTCCTTGGTTCAAGACCCCTTTCTCCATCTTCAAGTCTCCCTCTGCCTCTGACATTATCTCTCCTTCAACCTATAAGGACCCTTGTGATGGCCCTGGGCCACCTGGGTAACCCAGGATAATGTCCCAGTCTTAAGGTTCTTAATTTAATTCCATCTGCAAAGCCCCTTTTGCCATGTAAAATGACATAGTCACTGTTCTGGGGATTAAGATGTCACCATCTGTGGGGGGGTGGGGCATTAATTCACCACCGCAAACGCAAACCTCCAGGAAACTCAAATAGCTTCAGGTAAAAGGTCTCAGGTGTGAGGAGGCAGCACTACAAGAACACATCCCACTGCCCACCCCCTAGCCTGGTCCTGAAGGCTCAGGGACTGTGAGAGGCTCAAGAGGGGCTTTGGCTGTGCTTCTCTGCTTCTCTGAGCTGATTCATTTCCGGTACTCAAGGCAAGTGGTCATCGCCATGGACAGGGAACGTATCTGCCCACAGTCCGTTTAACCCGAGTTGGTCCACAGAACAGCCGAATTCCCATGCAACTTAGACGTATCTCTAACCTGTTGCACTTCCGTCAGGCCTTTGCTACTCTGTCCACGTGGACCCCCCACTAGAGGGAGGAAAGACTGAAGATGAGTAAGGTCAGGGCCGAAGAGGCGGTGCACTGAGTTCTGTAACTATTGCATTTGGGGCGGAGAGGTCCACTGTGTACGTACAGATGGTAGGCTGGAGGGAAAGGGGGAATTTGGGCCACAACTATGGGTTTGGAAGCATCAGCATATCGGCAACACCTGAGTCCATGGAACTGGAGGTTCGTTCCATGGGGACAGAATGGAACGAGACACGATGAAGGCTGGAGAGGGAGACCAGGACCCCCGCGGTGTCTCGGAGCTGCTCACACTGGTTCACAAGAACCAAGGCCAAACCGCTCTTCCCAAGTCTGTGTCCTGGGCGTCATACTGATGACCTGAAATCAGCCACTGTGGAAATTGGAAAATGCTACAAACTGGAGATTCTCCACCTCACCCCGCCCCCGAGCGCTGGTTGTTAAATATTTATCTACACACCCCTGGTTACACTAAGATTGAAAGAGAGAGGAAAAGGAACCAGTAGGGGCCTCTGGGACAGTGCAGTCAGAGACGGAGGTGATCAGATGAGAACAGCATTGAGGGGACAGTTAGGAAAGTGTCAGAAGCTCAGAGTGTCACATGCTGTGTGTGAGCATGTCTGGGGAGATGGAGACCAAGGACGCCAGAGCATTGTCGCTGAGGGAGCGAATGGGGAAGGTGGACAGAGGAGAAGGTGGATGTGAGCTGTCAGCTCAGGGGTGGCCGGGACATCCGTCTGGGTCCTTCTGAGCCCAGGGGGCTCCCAGGTCAGGATTGGCTCAGGGGCGGGGGCAGCATCTATATCTTGGGGCTCTGTTTTCCAGGCTGTTTCTCCATCCGGGGCCCAGCGTCCGTGAGAGGCCGAGAGCAGGGCTCACTGACCGTGCAGTGTCGCTATGACCCCAAATGGGAGACCTACGTGAAGTGGTGGTGTAAAGCTGCTGTTTGGGGTTCCTGCCAGATTCTAGTTAAAACCACTGAATCAGAGTGGAAGAAGGACCGTGTGTCCATCAGGGACAATCACACAAGCCACATATTCACCGTGACCATGAAGGAGCTCAGGCGAGATGATGCAGACACTTACTGGTGTGGGATTGAGAGAAGTGGAATTGACCTTGCAGTCCAAGTTGTAGTGATCATCGATCCAGGTAAGAGGATGTGGACGTGTCTCTTCATGGTCTGCTCTGTCCTAGTCTCTAGGGTCCCTCTGTAGTGACTTAACTTGGCGAGATGACCAAGACATCTACTGGTGTGGGATTCAAAAGGAAGCAACTGACCTTGGGGTATCAATTAAAGTGAATATTGACCCAGGTAAGAACTTTCTCGTCTATACGATGAGGCCCTGACACTCAGGACTAAAAGAGTGAGGGCTCCTGCAACCGTCCTCCGAGGGCAGAAGGGAGATGAGTGAGTTGCTGAGAATCACTGTGTGAGAGAGCGAGCGAGAGACAGACCGATGGATGGGGAGGGAAGTGAAAGACACTGAGGCCGAGTAGCAGCCCTGTCCTGTCCCCATCTCAGTGCCCGAGGTCTCCCCGAAGTATCCGGCTGCCACATGGCAGGAATGGCAGGATGTGGGGTGGGGGTGTGGCTGTGGTCACGGCTTCCGCGACCATGGCTCAGCCCAGTTGTCCCAGGACTGGACAGCCCTGGCAGCCCCCCATTCTCTTATAGGAGCCCCAGTGGGCCTTGGACGCCTGCAGAGGGTCCCAGGACATCACTCTAAGAAGTGGTCAGTCTCTGTCAGTCACTCCCTGGTTCTGTCCTTACATGGGGGAGGTGTGACACCTGGAACAGCCCAGAGGGACTCCACACTGAACCCTAGGAACTTGGCCAACCCAGAGTGGCTCTGGGCTTTTACAGTGCTCTCCTCTCTGGGTCCCCAGCTGCCCTCCTCTCCTGTGTCTGGCAGCATAAGAATAAGCCAGGAGTGAGAGGGATCCAGGGATGAGCTCAGGCAACAGTGGGCACTTTAAGAGAAAGGAAGGTTTCACCATTATGTCAATATCAGGGACCCTCTGGCTGCTCTGGAATCTCCTCGGGGTCTGAAGCCATCAAAGGGTTCGGGGCTCTTCCTGGCAGCACAGCCTGCTGCTGAGGCTAGTGACCGAGAAACAGCCCCTCTCTACTGCCCAGCTCAGGTAATTCCTGTCACCCCTCAGCCCAAGGTCCACTCAATAGATGCACAATAGATGGTGACATGCAAATAGAGAACGTTGACCTTAGAACCCTGTATTGTCAGGGTTGGAAGCAGAGAGACGGGGCTGCCACTGGGTGGAGTGGTGTCCATGGCTGCTCAGTAGCGGAAGCTGAGATCTTCAGGGACAGAAAAGGGATTGATTAAGGCACGTGAGCCGGGACCAAGACAGGCTAAAGTGTGCCCCGTGGGGAGCATTAGGGAGAAAGGCAAAGTTTAAGGGTCTTGGGCGCTGAGCCCAGGGAGGGGCCGTCTGTGAAGGTGACCAGGGACCTCCAGAGGAGCTGTTATGACAGCAGTGACCTGGAGCTCAGCTAGGAGCCACCCAGCATGACCAAAGATGGGACCTTGCAGAGCAGAGTTTGCCAGGCCTGGGCCTCAGATACCAGGCAGATCACCGCCACTTGGGGCAAAGTGGGTCTCAGGAATCCGTGACCAAGCTGCTCACCATAAATGATGTCATAGTTTTTCATATAGATGCTTCATTCCTCAAAGTCACTGTTCACTATTTAACCAGATGGGCCCTCTTCTTCACAAGCCTTCAGGAATCGTCCTCACTCTCTCCACCCCAGTAACTAGAGGCCCCCTTTCCAGAACCATCTGTCCCTAAGCCATGCTCAGGCCTCGCTTGAGCAAAAGGACCGGGGATTCCCCACTCCCTCCCCTGCCATGACCCAACCAACAGTCCCACTTACAGGAAGAAGTGGAGAGAAACTGAAAGTTTGATCTCTGTCCCCAGAATAAACTACAGTGCCTACTCCTATTTAATTTTTATGTCTTCTTGCCACACCTGAAAATGATAGAAACCATGGCTGTGTGCTGTGGTTCAGATGATGCAATAGAAAGGGGAGAAGCCCGAGGGAGTGACCCAAAGAGGCGAAGCCTCCTAATCCAGGGGAGAGGCGGGCGTCTCGTGGTGAGGCCGTGACAGTGTGCGCCAAGCACCAACCCCCCATTTGTGCCATCTTTGCCTGTCTCTAGAGGGAACAGTCGTGACCAGCTCAGAGAACCTGCTGTCTAGGACAATTGCCAACAGCCACGGAGGGTTTTCTTCTGGCTCCAACGTCAGGTGAGTGGCTACGGTCCTTTCTCCTGCCCCTACCTGCGGCCTCTCCCATGAAGCCCTGAGCCTGGGAACCCCTGTGCTGCTGGGAGGTCACCTGATGCCAGAGCGAGTCACAGCCAGAGTCAGGCCCCGAACTCCTCTCCGTCTCACTCTGCCTCCCTCACTGCTCAGCCTCACCTCCCAGCACAGCCTTCACCAGAAAACCGCTCTGCAGAGCACTCCTCGCTGAGCAGTATCACCCTGCTCAATTGTCAACAACAAAGCACTGGCGACCTGGTGGGTGCCAAGGGGAGATGAGACACAAATCTCCACAATGCAAAGCGTCAGGTGCCACAGAGCAAGAGGGTGGTTTAGCAACCTGGCGTTGGCATGAGTGGAGCAGGGAGGACACTGAGGCAGCCGACAGCCTGTCCTGGGTGACCTGCAGGCCCGTCTACTGGGCTGAGGTGCACTTCGGGCAAATGGGGGTTCTCAGAGGAAGGTGGGCCCAGTACCAAGCAACACCAAAAGCTGAGGTTACCTCTGAGGAGCCCTCAGGGTTGAGCCATTGAGGAGGTTTCTGGGGGTCTTCAGAGTGGGGCTGCCAGCCCCAGGGTCATAGGCTTGGCTGGGCTGGCTAATGACACATAGTGTCAGGGCACTGGGAGCGACGGTGCCTGGAGGGGCCGAGGGCCCTGACCTCTCTGCCATCTCTCACAGGACCCACTACGTCCTTCTGGTATTTGTAAAGGTGCCTGTATTACTCATCTTGGTTGGTGCCATCCTCTGGTTGAAGGGCCTTCGGGGGTCCCCAAGGAGCAATGGGAACAGCCTGTCTAAACACACTTGTCCTCTGACCTGACCTCAGACTCAGTCCCTTAGACAGACGGATGAGAAGTCCCTTCTGAACTTGGACCCCATTTCCAGATTAGACATGTGAAAGAACTGTGAAAGGGACATTTCCGCAGCCTCAGGATGCAATGGCTGAGGCTGGGAGCCCCATGCTTTGCACAGCTCAGGGACACGGCTCAGGCCCCTCCTGAGGTGTCACCACTGCCTGGAGTGCCAGCACCTTGTTCCCACTCCTTCAAGTAGAAACAGCTACCCCACCCCACTATGGGTCAGGAGCTATTGGGATAGAGCCCAAATTCAGACAGTTGTGTCCCCAGCTCAGAGCTGGGGAGCAAAGCACAGAGAGAAGCAGCAGGAATGTGAGAGAAAGAGACAGATATGGAGCCCTGACGAGCTCCTGGTATCTATCATTCCCGAGACCAGCTCCACACCCTCTGTGCCTGAGCTTCTGATACATGTATAAGTTTTTTTTTTTTTGTATATAAATGACATTATTTTTTTAAAAATTTATTGGGGTGACAATTGTTAGTAAAATTACATAGATTTCAGGTGTGCAATTCTGTATGACATCATCTATAAATTACATTGTGTGTTCACCACCCTGAGTCAGTTCTCCTTCCATCACCATATATTTGATCCCCCTTACCCTCATCTAGTTTTTTTTTTTTAATCATTTATTCCTTATCCAGTCAGGTTGGGTTTTGATGGTTCTTGCCCACGAATACCCTGACTGAAGCAAGCATGTGCATATGTGCACACACACACACACACACACACACACACACACACACACACACCGCAAGATGGTGATACTTTGATGAGTTCCTGGTTCTGGGCCCTGAGAAGCTAGATGTCCTCTGTTCAGAGAGGACACTGCTCTGAGTACACTGGGCTGAAGAGGGACATCGAGCCTCCGGCCTTCCTCATTCTTCCTCCTCCTCCTCCCTCTCTCCCTTTTCCACCTCCATTCTTGCTCCCACCTCTCAGGGGCTGGGGCTTCCTGGGTGCCATATTTGGAAGTCTGACTTGAGCTTCTCCTCTCAGCACAACTGCTCAGGTCTCCCATGGGGCTGCTGGGCCTCAGAAAATGCCTCAAGGTCAGTAAGAGTGGTCATAAAAACTGAGGAAAAAAACATCTTAAGGTGACGTCATCAAATGGCGGCGTGAGGGGAACCTCCGTAAATCTCTCCTGGAATTTACAACAAATCGAACAACTATAACTCCACAAAGGACTCCTTGCACAGCAGACAGGCAAGACGAAGAGGCCCACTACTGAATTCATCTAAAGGTGGGCGAATCGCGCGAATAGAGGAGTTGGGAAGGGAGAAGTGCGGAGATGGAGCCGCGCAAGAGCAGTACGCAGACCTAGCTCAGTGCTCCGAGCTCGCTGTATCCCAGGACTACTGCAGCTGCGGGAGAGGGAAGAACTCGGACTGCTAGGGCTCCCCTTATGGCCCACAGGTCTGAGGGGGCAGCATATAATAGGCTGAACCCAACGCTCACGGCAGAGACCTCGGAGCAAAGACTGAGGGAAGAAGGCTGAAAACGGTGGTTTAAGCCCTCACTGCCGAGCAGAGAATGGAGCCTTAGGCACTGAGACTAGCCGCTCCCTCCGTACCCTCCCAGAACTCTCCCTGCCCCCACCTGCCTTGTGCTAGAAGCGGACCAGTAGCAGTGTCAGATCAAAAGAACAGAATATTCGCTGTTCTGAGAACTGTGGACTGCAGACACAGATTCGCACCCCAACTAGTTCCGGCAAAGGGAAGGGGGCTGTGGAAGCAGGACCGGCTGTGGTGGTGGTCTCTGCCATTGCTGAGGGCCACCTCTCCCAACTCACCCGACTCCTGGCCCCACCTATCTGGGCGGATCCCTGCAGGAGTAAACAGAACTGCTGAAACACACGGGCTCTGAATCTGGTGCAGGAAGAGCCTTGGAACTTCAAAAGCTCTCCATATCCCCCCATGGAGCCGGCACCATAAGACCCAGGTGAACTGTTTACAGAGGAGCAGCCTGCCTTCCAGGGATCCCCCGATTGTGTGAGAAGCTGGAATAGTGCAGAGAAAACATAACACTACAGTGTGAGAGAGAATAAAAGGCTGCAGTCAGAGAGAAAATAGAACATTCTACCAACACCTACTGGAAAACAAAAGAAAGACCTATTTCTATCAACCTGTGGCAGGACCAACTCCTGCAGATGTCTAGGAAGAAAAATAATAAATCATTAATTGGCATGAGTAACCAACGTAACAAGACAGCTCAGATAGAAAATGAAAAGTCTCCGGAAAATGAACTTAAAGATATGGAAATATGTGACTTAAATGACAGAGAATTCAAGATTGCAGTTCTGAAAAAAACTCAGTGAGATGCAAGAAAACACAGACAGGCAGTTTAAGGAACTCAGAAACACAATCAAAGAAAAAAATGAACATTTTACCAAAGAGATTGAAATTTTTAAAAAGAACCAAATAGAATTTCTGGAGATTAAGAACTCAATAGAAGAAATGAAGAATGAAACAGCCAGCTTAGGTAGTAGAGTTGACCAGATGGAGGAAAGAATCAGTGACATCGAAGATAGAAACCTGGAAATGACATGGATGGAAGAAGAAAGAGACTTGAGACTTAAAAGAAATGAAAGAACTCTACAAGAACTTTCTGACTCCGTCAGAAAGAGCAATATAAGAATAATGGCCATGCCAGAAAGAGAAGAAAGAGAGAAGGGAACAGAGAGTATATTCAAACAAATAGTCAATGAGAACTTCCCAAACTTGTGGAAAGAACTGGATCCTCAAATCCAAGAAGCAAATAGAACACCTAATTACCTCAACCCCAACAGGCCTTCTCCAAGCACATTGTATTGAAGCTGTCAAAAATCAACCACAAAGAAAGAATCCTCAAGGCAGCCAGGGAAAAGAAGATGGTAACCTACAAAGGAAAGTCCATTAGCATATCATCAGATTTTGCAGCAGAAACTCTACAAGCCAGGAGGGAGTGGAACCAAATATTCAAACTATTGAAAGAGAGAAATTATGAGCCAAGAATAATATACCCCACAAAGATATCCTTTAGACATGAAGGAGGAACAAAGACCTGTCCAGACATACAGAAGCTGAGGGAAATTTCTAACACATGACCTGCCCTACAAGAAATACTAAAGGAGGCTATTCGATCACCATCAACAGGGACAATTTGTGGTAACCAAAACATCAAAAGGGGGAGAGTAAAGGCCTGAACCAGAATATCTGAATGGAGAAAATAAGCATGCTGAAGAAAATGGAATACTCTAAATATCAAACTTTCTTTTACATGAACTTAATGGTAACCACTCAAAAAAAAAAATCCAGAACTGAAATATATCCTGTAAAAAGAAGAAGAAACAGAGGGAAAAATCATAGATTACCACCACACAGAAATAATAGACAACAACTAAAAGGCAAAGAAACAATGCAGACACAGTCTTACTACAAAACTAAAGACAGAATGATAGGAAATCCTCACAATTCAATAATTAGCCTAAATGTAAATGGACTGAACTCACCAATAAAAAGGAAGAGAGTAGAAGATTGGTTCAAAAAACTAAACCCAACCATATGCTGTGTCCAAGAGATACATCTCAGCTACAAGGACAAACACAGACTCAAAGTGAAAGGGTAGAAATTGACACTCCAAACAAATGGTATCCAGAGAAAATCAAGTGTAGCCATACTGATATCAGATGAAACAGATTTCAGGGTAAAAAAGGTAATAAGAGACAAAGATGGACATTTCATAATGGTAAAGGGGACTATACAACAAGAAGACATAACAGTCATCAATATTTATGCCTCCAATTAAGGAGCACTAAAATATACCAAGCAACTACTAGTAGAATTAAAGGGAGAAATTGACCAAAACAGAATTATACTAGAGGACCTAAATGCATCATGGACAGCTATGGATAGATCATCCAAAGAGAAAATAAATTAAAAAAATAGCAGCCCTAAATGACGCATTAGATGAAATGGACATAACTGATATTTATAGAGCACTTCATCCTAAAACATCAAACTATGCATTTTTTTTTTTAGTATACATGGAACATTCTCAAGGATAGACCATATATTGGGACATAAAACTAGCCTCAGCAAATTTAAGAAGATTGAAATCATACCAAACATATTCTCTGATCACAAGGCTTTGAAATTGGATATCAACTGCAAAAAGAAAGCAGGAAAACCACAAATACGTGGAGATTAAACAACATACTTTTAAAGAACGACCAGGTGAAAGAAGAAACAAGAGGAGAGATCAAAAGATACATAGAAACAAATAAGAATGAGAATACATCCTACCAAATTTTTGGGATGCAGCGAAAGCAGTTTTAAGAGGGAAATTTATATCATCACAGGCCTATCTCAAGAAACAAGAAAAATCCCAAATAAATAACCTCATGTTACACATTAAAGAACTAGAAAAAGAAGAACAAATGAAAACCAAGGTCAGAAGAAAGGAAATAATAATAATCAGAGCAGAACTAAATAAAATAGAGAACAAAAAGGCAATAGAAAAAATTAATGTGACAAAGAGCTGGTTCTTTGAAAAGATTAACAAAATTGACAAACCCCTGGCTAGACTCACTAAGATAAAAAGAGAAAAGACACTAATAAACAAAATCAGAAATGAAAGAGGGGAAGTTAATCACAGATGCCACAGAAATACAAAGGATCATCCAAGAACACTATGAAGGACTATATGCCACCAAATTCAATAACCTAGAAGAAATGGACAAGTTCTTAGAAACATATAGCCTTCTTGGGCTGAACCATGAAGAACTGGAAAATCTAAACAGACCCATCACCAGTAACGAAATTGAATCAGTCATCCAAAACCTTCCAGAAAGCAAAAGTCCAGGACCAGATGGCTTCAGTAGTGAATTCTACCAAACCTTCAAAGAGAATCTAATACCAATCCTGCTCAAACTCTTCCAAAAAATTGAAGAAGAGACAGTACTTCCTAACTCATTTTATGAGGCCAACATTACCCTGATACCAAAACCTGGTAAGGACAACACAAAACAAGAAAACTACCAACCAATATCTCTGATGACTACAGATGCAAAAATCCTAAACAAAATTCTAGCAAATCGCATGCAACAATGCATAAAAAGATTATTCGTCACGACCAAGTGGGGTTGATCCCAGGGGCACAAGGATGGTTCAGCATACGCAAATCCATCAATGTGATACATCACATAAACAAAATAAAGGACAAAAATCATATGATTATATCAATTGATACAGAAAAAGCATTTGACAAGATACAACATCCGTTTATGATTGAAACACTTTATAAAATAGGTATAGAAGGAAAACACCTTAACATAATAAAGGCCATATATGACAAACCCTCAGCTAATTTCATAATTAATGGTGAAAAACTGAAGCCCTTTGCTCTACGTTCAGGAACACGACAGGGCTGTCCCCTATCACCTCTGCTTTTCAACACAGTGTTGGAAGTCCTCAGCAGAGCAATCAGGCAAGAGAAAGAAATAAAAGGCATCCAAGTTGGGAATGAAGAAGTTAAATTGTCACTCTTTGCAGATGACATGATGCTATATATAGAAAACTCAAAAGACTCCACCAAAAAGCTATTAGAAATAATCCACGAATACGGTAAAGTTGCCGGCTACAAAATCAACGTACAAAAGTCCATTGCATTCCTATATACTAACCATGAAATCTCAGAAAAAGAAAAAAATTCCTTTTGCAGTTGCAGCAAAAAGAATAAAATACCTGGTAATAAACTTAATGAAGGATGTGAAAGACCTATATCCTGAAAACTGTAAGACATTTTCAAAAGAAACTGAAGAAGACACAAAGAAATGGAAAGACATTCCGAGCTCATGGAGTGGAAGAATCAACATAGTTAAAATGGCCATATTACCCAAAGCAATATACAAATTTAATGCAATCCCCTCTTAGCAAATTTCAAGTATACACTAATATTATTAAGTATGGTCACCACGATATACGTCAGATCCTCGATGCATTCATCTTCTAACTGAAAGTCTGTACCCTCTGTTCAGCGTCACCCATTTTCCCCATCCCCAAGCCCTTGGTTCTATGTGGAATGTTTCCCTTTGAACACCCGTGAGGGCATGCCCCCCCCCCGCCCTTTGTCCTAATACGTGGGCCCTGGTTCTCCACCTCAAGAGGCCACGGGAAGAAGTTTGTAGGGAGGATTGCACAGTCTGTCGCAAACAAGCATCCCCATCTCCACTCACTCCCTGCATCTAGCCCAGCCCCCCTCTGAGAGCTCCCCTGAGTGCTCAGAGATCGGGCAGGGCTGCCCTGTTCAAAACCTGAGCCCTGGTATGCATCGCACAAAGGCAAATCATCCGTGGCATCTCCAGGAGAGCTGGGGCTGGCCCCAGACTCATGCTGAAGGAGAAATTCAATCTGACGAAGCACATATTAATCATATTAATAAGACAAACCCCGGATATAGAAACACAATGCTGCCAATAGAGGAGCTAATGTTGCACTTTATTAAAAAAGATAAACTCCCAAGTTAGCACCGTACAGGCAGGACAGGTATGTGCCGTAGGAGAGCCATAGGCAAGATGCTTCGTGATGGAAAGCATTATGTCAGATTGGCTGGACTAGGAAAAGGTAATATTGGAGAATGATGAGGAGGGAAGGTAGGATTTCAGTGGCGTGGGGGTGGTGGGAGTAGCATTTAATTAATTTAATTATTTTTAAAAACACGTGATTAATAGTAGAGTAATAACTGATAGTAACAATAATTAATAGAGGTTCGTTAGTAGAGCTACGATGGGAGCTGACCACTCCTGCACCCTTAGATGTTGGATTGGGGGCACTGCACTCAGAATAAGGTTTTGCTCGTAACTCCCCATCTTGATGAGAGGAGCACAGTGTCAGGACTCTTTTTTTTACCATTATAGCTTTTATTCCATAGGTTATTGGGCCAATGGGAGGGTTCTGTCTGCTCTTAAGACTATGTGTCCTGGTGATACACTCACGGATCTGGGATGTGGCCACAGGGTGAGTCCACAGAGATGGAAGCTTGGGTAGAGATGCAATTTCCCTTGCTGAGACCCTTCTCTCATGTCCACGCCACATGTCAGTCAGAAAGCTTTGGGATTGTTTGGGGTAATTGGAGAACAGGAGCAGGAGGACGAGCAGAAGGGGAGGGGAGCCCACTGTCCCATCTGTGCCTTCTCAATTCTGTACCCAGGTCCTCTGAAGTCACCTGCAGGCTCAGCACTGCCCCAGCTCCAGAATCAGCCTTAGACAGGACGCAAACCAACAGCCCGAGAGGTCCTAGCTGGACTGTTAACACCCAAAACTATTCACTCAGCCAAGCCAGCTGGGCATGTGTGGGTCCCCAGAGTCTCCCCTCCTGCATACCTCAGTGCCCCCAAATCTCTGCATCCAGCATTCCTATGCCTCCTCCTTGGAGGATACAGTCTTTGAGGATCTGCCCTATTTCTCTTTCTGTGATTTTTCATATTGAAAACATCTTAGAAATCCAGACCTGAGCACAAGTCTATCACACTCAAGACCAAAGATCTTTTTTTCAAGGGGCTGGAGCTTTTCCTCCAGGTCCAGCCCCTGTCTGGAGGGAACTGGAGGAGTGCAATGTCAAAGCCGGATACTCAAGCACATGGGGATGAGGGAGGTGAGGGGATTAAAAAGCACAACAAAGCCACGGGGATATGAAAGACAGTATGGGGAATACAATCAGTAATGTTGTCAAGATTTTGGAGGGTGTCAGGTGGGCACTTGTCTTATTAGGGGGACCACTTCATGGACGGCGTAGATGCCTGACCACTGCGCAGTCCACAGAAGCATTTCTATTTCATGGGTAAGAAGGAAGGTAACAGCCAGAGCACGCTTGTGGCAGTTCTGCAAGCCACCAATAGATGGCACTAGTGACCATTTGCAAAGCTTTACTACTGACCCCTTGAAGGACTTGGAAATAATCCTTGTCTAGCAGGATTGCTTCTCAGCTGCTGGGTCCCTCCCGCCTGCTTCCAATATCCTGACTCTGACCAAGCATTGGAGCCAAACCCATCGTACCCTGCTGGCCTGTCCTCCAGGCTGAGTCCCATAGCCTGGCCCAGTCCCTCAGCCCCCGTCCTGCTCTCAGCCTGGGCTATCTGTCTCAGCAGGGATCACCTTGTCTGCCTTGGGGCCGACCTGATGTGTGCTCAGACCTTCAGGGGACCAGGGTCCAGAGCTCAGGGTACACGCAGGGCTCTGGAGCCCAGTGGGCAGTTCAGACTGGAGTAGACTGAGGCCCTAAAGTCTGGGCCCAGGGAGGGACTAGAGCCAGGCAGGGAGGATTAAGACACATCTGGCCCCGGTCCAAGCCCTCGGCTTTATGGAGAAGCAGCGCTCACTCGGGTCCTTTGGATTCCTTACGCCCCGGGAGAGGTAGAGAGACCCAGCGTTCGCAGGGAACATGGTCAGAGGCTTGGAACCTCGTGTGGCGACAGCGATTGATGCTTCTTCTTACCCATGAAAAAGGGAGCAGTTTTTGAAGGACTGAGTAGAATCAGTGGCGGGAAAGGTTGAGGAAGGGCAGCTGTGGGGATGGAAAACACTGAGACGGAGGGGCAGGGGCTGAGAGAGCGGGGAAGGAAGTGGGGAGGGCTGGGGGGGTCCGTGTGGCAGTGTCCTGGGAGAGTCTGCACTTGGGCCCTGGCCTAGCATCCCATGAACGGCCTCAAAATCAGTCTTTAAAATTATCTCTAAATTGAATTATCTATATGATAAGGTCCACGGGGCTGCGTTAACAGAAATGTTTATGCTACGTATTTATCGACGTGTTTTATTCCCACCAACCACCAGGAAGTGAAATTTTCAATGCAATAATCATAGTTTTTTATAGCCCAATTAATTCTACTTTATGACCGTTTGTATCAAATAGCTTATTTGTGAACTTGACACATTTAAAATATACCACAATTTTTAACCCAATTTTGACATCTCTCTTTTTTCAAGATGCTGAGATCTTAAAAAAATTAAAGTGGCCCTGGCCTCTCTGTAACTCAGGAGACCCTGAAGGCCAGAGAGGAACAAAGCAGATACTTCTGATTCCAGCCCAAGGAGAGACAATAACACTTGGCTTTCACTTTTTCTTTGCTTAATCATCTTGTATCTTGCCAAAGAGAGACCCGATTCACTCTGTGGATGGTTCCCATGCTATTTAATGCTCAGCTTGTTGATTTCTTAGGCTTTTCTACTCTGTTTCTCTATAGCAGCCCCTTGAAGCACAAATATTTTATCAAGTCTGGGAAACGGTGGTGGGAAGGTCACTGTGCGGGTGAGAGGAGGGCCGAGCTGGTGAGGTTTTGGGTCTCACTGTGTTGAGTCGTCACCTCAACATCCTGAGTGAGGCTTGAGAGTGGAAGCCGTCAATTCCCACGGGGTCAAGTGCATACGCCTGTCTGTCAGGTTCTCTAGAAAAACAGAAGCAATATACGCACACACGCATATTGCATGAGCCAGTTCCTTACAATTTATATATAGAACTTATAGAGGGATCATATCTAATTTATATATGCTGTATATATAAATTATAAGGAATTGGCTCACGCGGTTATGGAGGCTGAGCAGCACCACCCTCTACTGTCTGCAAACCGGAAACCCCAGAAAGCTGGTTGTGTAATTCAGTCCAGCTTTGAAGGTCTGAGAACCAGGAGTGCCAAGAGCAGGAAAAGATTGATGTCTTAGCTGAAGCAATCAGGCAGGAAGGGGTGAATTCCTCCTTCTCTGCCTGTCATTCTATTCAGGCCTTTAATGAATTGGAGGACACCAACCCACACCGTGGGGAGGGCAACCTACTCTACTGAGCCCACTGATTCAAAGGCGAATCTCATCCAGAGACATCCTCACAGACACACCCCCAAACAACGGTTCATCAGGGCCCCACTGCCAATCAAGCTGACTGACACATACAGTTGATCGGCACAGCATGTACTCAAATCTAAAGCCAACGGCATATTCCCAAATGCTGTTGCATTTGCTCTGTCCAGCTGTTAGATCTTCCAACTAATTAGCCCAGCCAGGAGCTGGCAGAAACTGTGTTTAGTTCAAGAAGTGTTTTCTGAAAACAAAGATGCAGTGGGGATGTAGAGAGAAGGGAGAGAAAGTGGTGAGTGAAGAGGACTTAGGAAACACTGACTTCCTGTCAAGTTTCTCAGTCTGGGTTACCATGTCACCAGCTGCCTAACATACCCTGTCATTCTGTTTCCTGGGTCTGAAGATTGCGTTTCGCCATTTTCCTGGCCATGGGCCACTCTCTGCCCTTCAGAGTCATGGTATGGCGGGAAGACACTTGGGTGTCATGCCAGAGAACTGTGGGTTCAGATCCCGCCACCATCACTTATAACAGGGGTGTCCAAACTGTTTTCAACGGTTTTCACCACGGGCCATATGCGGTAAAATACACACACAGCCGGGCCACTCACTCGAGGTGAAGTACGTATTGCCTCACCTGGTTTATTTAAGTAAACTAAATATAGTTTTGGAATTTGCTGCGGGCCAATTAAAAATGGATTGAGTGCCACAGTTGGCCCGCGGGCCGCAGTTTGGACACCCCTGACTTGTAATATCCTTATGGTCAGGTTGTTTACTCTCTGACCTGTAGGCGAGGTCGTTGGGAGGAGGAGAGATTAATATATATAAGCTTTTTACTACTTGAAAACAGACCATAAATAATAATCCCTCCCACCCCCCGCAAATCAAGCACACTTTCAGAGGTGTAATTTCATGTTTTGGTTTTTAAATTCTTCTATTGAAATATAAGATACAAACAGAGAGGTATACATATCATAAATATACAGCTCAGGGAAATTTTAGGAAGTGAATATTTTGCTGTCACCTCCAGACCAGATATTCAAGCTTTTTTGTGAGCCCTGCACACATTATATCAGAGTAGGTCTGTGTAATCCATAGATATGGTAGAAGCAATGGTATATGACTTCTCGGGATAGGTCATAAAATGTATTAGGATCACTCACTCCAGGAGAGACTGCCCTCTTGTCACACAGCCCGGCTCTGTGCCATTGGATGGAGAGGAAAGTCTCAGTCTCAGCTGTACAGGCTCCCCAACTTCCCATACAGCGTCTTCACACCTCCGAACTGTCCTCTGTCCTGATCTCACAGTGGACTTGACTTTGAAGAAGAAAGAGTAAGAAGTGAAGTACTCAGAGGGTTGGTGACAGCGGCTCCACCTCTGTCTGGGGAACAGGAAGATACAGAAGGAGGGAAGAGGCAGCCTGAGGAGTTTGTCCCCTGGATGGGACCTAGAACCAAGATGGGACCATTGAAGGCATCTGAGGTCACAGTGCCAACCTGTGTGGGAAGAAGAGTTGGGGTCCCACAGGGGCAGAGCTCTCCATGGATACCTAGGGATGAAGGTTGGGGGGTCATGACATCTCTGTGGTCACGACCAAGGCCAGAGAGGATGAAAAGGTCTGGCCTTCATCCCCAGGACCATACTGACCACAGGAAGTGACATGACACAGAGGAGGGAACGCCCCACTGAGGAGGAAATGTCCCAGCGTGGCTCTCGTGTGTGACGCAGTGAGAAGAGCAGCTGCGGGCCATCAGGAAGGACCTTGGTCTTGTCCAGTCATTGGGACTCAGAGAAGCCCAGGGCACCAAGAGCCAGGGGTCTGCACAAGCCCGTACAGCTTCTCTCCCTAGGCTTCCTGCACCCTGACCAGCTCCAGCATCGGACTCAAAACCATGCTAGACTAGGAAGCAGAGGGGCCCAGAAAAGCAGAAGTAGGGACACGACATCAGGCCCTCTGTGAGGAGGCTCGGTCTTATCCACCTCCTGGGCCTGGTGCTGCTGCAGGTGACATCTGTGCTGGGGAAATGACCCTGAGGTTTGGGGCAGAATGGCTGCCTTCAGCCCTGCTCCTTCTCCAGGTCCAAGGTGAGCGAGCAGGCAAGGGTGGGGATCTCTGGGCGTGGGAGAGAGGAAGGGCCTGGGGTGGAGGTGGGATGAGGAGTTAGGATTGTCCAGAGGAACGAGGGAGGGAGGACTTAGGAAGGGGGAGGGGAGGCAGGGAAGCTTCCAGGGGCGGTCAGAACCTGCCTCAGCAGCGTCCAGGTGGATTCGGTGCATAACGAAGGTATCGTCCACTGCACCGGACAGAGTAGGGTTGTGGGGGAGGGAAGCTGTGATTGTCACCTAATTGTCACAGTCAGAGATGAGGTCTTGGTGCATCATATACACACACACACACACACTTGCACACAGTTTTTTCCCATCAGGCCCCCTCTTGTCTTCATGAACACCCTCTCCCTGTGCCTTGTGAAGAGGAAGCTACTCCCCCTCATCCCGTTGCCTGGTCTGAGGGAAGACCTATCCCTGACATGGCCTCTAGCCCCTGAGGGCCCTTGAGGGACCCGCACCCCAGAGCACCCCGACCCTGGCCCATCTGGTGAGGAGCCGGGACGTGGCTGTGTCTTCCAGGCTCTTTGTCTCTGAGTGGCCCCCACACCGTGACGGGCACTGTGGGGGGATCCCTGAGCGTGCAGTGTCGGTACGAGGAGGAATACAGAAACTATATCAAATTTTGGTGCGACTACCCGTGCTTGCCACTGAGGAAGAAGATTGTGCAGACGACATTTTCAGAGAGAGAAGTGAGGAGCGGTCGTGTGTCCATCAGGGACTATCCAGCAAACCTCACCTTCACGGTGACCTTGGACAGCCTCACAGAGGAAGATGAAGGCACGTACAAGTGTGGGATCCTTTCGCCATTCAGTCACGACCCCATGTTCCAGGTTACGGTGTCTGTGTTCCCAGGTGAGCCGCACACCCTCCCCTTGTACCAGCTCCGGGGCACCTGAAGGGTCTCATGTCAGAGTAGCTGAGGCAGGAATCAGATCAGAGACTCGGAGCAAACTATGAGTGTGTGTGTGTGTGTGTTTGTGTGTGTGAGTGTGTTGTTCTGTGCACACACACAGTCACATGCAAACCTTGGGCTGTTTTAGACACACTATGGGTCACACCCTGGAACTTTCTGTGGGTCTCAGCCTGGAACTTTCCTGGTTGGAGAAGGGTGGGAACAGACCTGACTCTGGGGACATGCTGCCTTCCTGTCCTCACAAGAGCCATGTGACTCTAAAGGGGACCCTCTTTTCCTTCTGTCACCTCTCTTGGTCGTCCCTTGGGAATGTCGCTGCTGGAACATTTTCTCCCGGCTGCCCTTGACCTGGTCCATGAGAGGACATCATTGTCATGGACGGTTGATGAGGTACCAACCTCACAGCTGTGGGCCTGGGGGTCTGCTGCAGCCAGAGGTGGGCACAGAAGGTCCCTTGTGGGGCTCCTGTGATGCTCTGGGGACCCCCCTACCCCTTCAGGCAGACACTATCACTCCCCTTTTTTCTGTGACACCTTGTACGAGGTCTGACAATTAAGTGTGCGAACTCATCCTTGAAAATGTGCTACAAACCTCATTGATGAATATTACTACAGTCACCTTCAAAGTTATCCCCTTGGGAAGCTATGCATCGATGCCAGTACCTAGTCCACCCTTCAAAGCAATTTTGGAACTCTTTTTCTGGAATGGCCCTCACAGATATCGGAGTACACTTGATGTCCTGACTGTCATCAAAATGTCTTCCTTTCAATATTTCCTTTATCTTCAGGTAAAGAAAAGTCATTGGGGGCCAGATCAGATGAGTAGGGAGGGTGTTCCAATACAGTTATTTGTTTACTGGCTAAAATCTCCCTCACAGACAGTGCCGTGTGAGCTGGTGCATTGTCGTGATGCAAAAGCCATGAATTGTCGGCAAAAAGTTCAGGTCGTCTAATTTTTGTCACAGCCTTTTCAGCACTTCCAAATAGTAAACTTGGTTAACTGTTTGTCCTGTTAGTACAAATTCATAGTGAATAATCCATCTGATATAAAAAAAAAAAGGTTAGCAGCATTGTGACAACAAGTTCGCAAACTTAACTGTCAGACGTCGCATCCGCAGGAGGGAACCCAGAGAAACCCCTGAAAGTGCCTCCCTCACATAAAGGAGAAGAAGACGATCAAATGGGCTGTTAGGTGCTATGCCCCCCGAGTCCTAACGTGTCCTCCAAACAATTCTTCAACAGATCGTTGCTTTTTCTCCCAAGAACCGATCAAGACCATGTGTCTGTGCCCATTTTCCCTTGCGTCTGATTCTGCGGGTGTCTCCGACTCCCTTCTTGTGGGTCTTAGTTTCTTGCTCACACAGGGAGGTGTCCTCACATGCCCTCTGTGCGTTCCTGTTTAAGACTCAGAAACTGCAAATCCACTGATACGGCTGGGTGTGTGGGAGGGGTCTGTCCAGATAACTCATGTTCCGTGGGGTCCCCCTGGAGTGTGCCTCTCTAGATCTTTCTCTCCGCTCATTCCCTCCCCCAGAGAGCCATGTAGTGGCTGCCCGAGGCCATAGGCCTGGCTGACAGTTTTGGGGGACAGAGTGTACCTTCTTAGTCCATTCGGGCTGCTGTAACAAAATCCCCCAGATTGATAGCTTATAACCAACAGAATGTACTGTTCACAGTGCCTGAGGCTGGAAGCCCTGGTCAGGAGGTCAGCATGGTGGCTGAGGGCCTTCCTCTGGGTTGCAGACTTTTACTGTATCCTCACAGGGCGGAGGGGCCCTTTATAAGGACACCCAGCCCATGGATGAGGTCTCCACCCTCGTGAGCTAATCACCACCAAATGCGTTACTTCCTTCCCCATCCCTCAGTAGATTTTCAACAGGAGGATTTGGGGGGACAGAAACACTCAGCCATAGCATGGACTAAGGGATTGCGGGGTGCTGTCAGTGCACACGCTGCTGCAGGCCCTGTCTCACCTGAGCGTCACGCCAGCCGTCAGACGAGTCCGAGGGCCCTACCTCCCCACCACTCTAGTCAGTCGCTACAGAGTGAAGGTCAGCCCATCCCCTGCAGGGTGGACGAGGAGGGGGAAGGTGTGACTGTGGCTGGGCTCTGACCTGGAACCCAGTGCTCTTTCCAGACCCTCAAACCCCCTGGTGAGCAGAGCACCTGGAGAGGGGCCCGGGTGTTGGTCAGGCCTGGCTGTGGCTATTCGAGATGTGGGACACAGCACATCTGTCCAATAGCCTGAGTGACCTTGACTGCTTGAGTCAGAGCCACCCAGCTGACAGAGTGGGGGGCTCAGGGGGAGGACACGGGGCCTGACGTGTGCTTCTCCCTTAGCCCCACAGAAATCCCCAGCCCAAAGGTCTTCACGAGCAACCTGGGCCCTCCGTCCTCGCTGCCAGTGACCACCTGGCCCAGCATGACCAGGCAGGAGACCCCGGATCCCAGCCAACACCCTCGGTAAGGGGTCTGCATCTGGAGACTTTGACACCTGGGTGATTTCTCTTCTAGGCGAGATTGGGGCTGTGGGATGTGGGTGTCGCCCCCTCATCCAAGTCCCTCATTTATCTACCTGTCCCACACCTAACTGTGACCCTCCGACCAGCTGTTCTCAGCTTTGGGACACGGCATGAACCACCCAGACACCATCCCGCTCTCACAGAAGTTATGATCTAAGGGGAATTCACACAGTGAACAAATCACACTCATGTTAATATATGAATATGCCAGTCGTGATAAGTACCACGGAGAAAAGACATCACTGGGGAGAGCTTTGTGGAGGGAGGTTGGGTTTGCTATTCTCACAATGATCAGGGAGCCCTCACCCATTAGAGGACGCCTGAGTGGAGACCTGCAGGATTGGGGGAGCCAGGCACTCAGGTATCTGCAGAAATTGGGGTCCAGGCAGAGGGAAGAACCAGTGCAAAGTCCTGCAAAAGGAACCTTCAGGACCCCGGCCCAGGCCAGGCAAGAAGCAGAGTGCCCTGGGATTGGTGGCCTCTACACTCTCTCCCCTGCCTTCCCCAAGCCCTGGGCACAAGTGTCATCCTGAAGAACCCCGGCCTCTGAGGGAGGTGAGAGCTGAGTGGTGTCATTCGTTCACTCATTCATTCCATCAAGTACCACTGAATTATTTTAAGTGCAAACATTTTGGAGACGCTCGCCAGGCACCAATTACTTGCCATAAATAAACCAGCACAGTCTCTCCTCTGCTGGCGTGTGCAGTGTACGGGACAGCAGGTGTCAAACAAACATCCCCTTCATTGATTCCTATACCCCAGGGGGGTAACCTGCCAGTGCAGAGGGCTTAGGAAGAAATGCTTCTCCTGCCACAGGACCCACCTGGATCCCTGGGTCTCCGTCACATCATTCTAATGGCAGCGCTTCCCGTGTCCCCAGTCCTAATTCTCAAGGGCACTGGTTAGGCCGAGAGGCAGGGGGTGGTGGTCCTTCCAGTGGGGTCGCCCTGTCCATGGTTGATCACTATGTGGAGTATTGTGGCCCTGGATCTGGGCTCAGGGACAGGAGGAAAGTGGAGGGCACCAGGGCCTCCCCCGATGACGCGGCTCACTGTAGATCACTGTGTCCCCGGCAGGTCCTTCCTCAGCAACGTCCGCTTCCTGCTCCTGGTCTTCCTGGAGCTGCCCCTGCTCCTGAGCATGGTCAGTGCCGTCCTCTGGGTGAACAGGCCTCAGAAGAGCTCTGGGCGGAGGTGCAACCAGCCTGATTATGAGAAGCAGTAACACTTGTGGCCCATCGATGCCCCGCCCGGGACCCCAGCCCCTCTGGTGGATGGAAATGATCTTCTGACTAGTAAATCCAATGTCATTGTCCATGTTTCTGTGAGAATATTCTGCAGACCTTTTGAAAGCTGTTTCTTGCAATGTATCAGACACGTACAAACACGTGTCTAGTCAGTGCGTTCTCCTTAAGCCAGGAAGAGTCTCCCCCACTGTGCGCCCACCTTGTACCCTAAGTAATAAAGAGCATCAACGCTCCTGTAGCCCTCAGCTCCTCCTCTGAGGGGGCCCACCTGACTTTCATGTCCATCATCTCCTTGTTTACCTCATGGTTTGGCCATACGTATTTATATGCGTTTCCAGGGGGTATCCGTATAGTTTGTAACAGTCCCCAAGGTTACTTTGTTTAATTTTCCAGCGTCATTTAGATATACATATAGCATATATAGTCATACATATAGATATACATATAGTCATTTAGATTAACATATAGCACTGTATAAGTTTAAAGTGTATAACGTGTTGATTTGATCCACTTAGTTATTTTAAATACAAAGTGATTAACAATATAGGTAGCGAACATCTCGCTCATGGCACATAATTGCCATTTCTTTTTTTGCGGTGAAAACATTTAAGATCTACTCTCTTAGCAACGTTCAGGGATATACCACAGTACTAGCAGCTACAATCACCGGGCTACGTTAGAGCCCCAGAATTTATCTTATAACTGGAAGTTTGTACCCTTTGACCACTATCTCCCCATTTCCTGACACCCCGAGGCCCCGGGAACCACAACTGTCCTCCGTGTCTCTGAGTTAGGCTCCTTTAGAGTCCACCTGTAAGTGGCGTCCTGCACTGTTTTCTCTCTCAGTGAGACTCATTTCACTTAGTTAGCATGATGCCCTCAAGGTCCACTCCTGTTGTCGCAAATGGCAGCCTTTCCTTCCTTCTCCATTTCCTTCGTATTCCATTGTGTGTGTATATCACATTGTTATCCATTCATTCATTGGCGGACCCTTAGCTTGTTTCCATCTCTTGGCTGTTGTGAATAATGCTGCAGTGAACATGGGGGTGCAGATATCTCTGTACGCTCCTCTTTTCATTCCTTTGGATATGTACCCAGATGTGCGGTGGCGGGATAGTCCCACTTATTAATTAATTTTTGCTTTTGTTGATTGTGTTTTTGGTGTCATATTCAACGATGGTTGCCAAGATCAGTGTCAAGGAGCATTCTTCTGTGTTTTTTTCTAGCGCTTTCATGGTTTCGGGTCTTATGTTTCAGTCTTATACCCATTAAAGTTCATTGTAGTGAGCTGTGGAAGCTAAGTGTCCAATTTCATTCTTCTGCATTTGGTTATCCAGTTTTCCCAGCACCATTTATTTAAGAGATTATTCTAACTCTATTAAGTATTCTTGGCTTCCTTGTCAAACATTAGATAAACCCCTGACTGTATATGCAGGGGTTTATCTGTCAGCTTTCAATTCTGTTCCACTGGTCTGCGTGTCTTTTTACGCCATACCATACTCTTTGGATTACTAGTATATATTGGTAATATGGTTTTAAATCAGGAAGTATGATGCCTCCAACTTTGTTCTTTCTCAGGATTGACTTGGCTATTTGAAGTCAAATTTTAGGATTGTTTTTCTATTTCTATGAAAAATGTCACTGGAATTTTGATAGGAATTGAACTGGATCATAGATGGCTTAGAGCAAAAGCTTTAAACCTTTCACTACTGAGTATGGTATTAGGGGTGAACTTGTCATCTATGGCCTTTATTATGTTGAGGTTTGTTCCTTCTATAGCCAATTTGGTGAGATTTTCGTTTTGTTTTGTTTCTTAATCATGAAAGCTGTTATATTTTGTCAAATGCTTTTTCTGCATCTATTGAGATGATCGTATGATTTTTTTTCAGACTATTAATGTGGTATGTCACTTTTATTGATTTGTTTATATTGAAACATCCTTGCATCCCAGGGATAAATCCCACTTGGTCATGGTATTTGATCGTTTGCACGTACTGTTGAATTCAGTTTGCTAATATATTGTTGAAAATTTTTGCATCTCTCTATATGAAGGATATTTGGCTTTGGTATCAAGGTAATGCTGACTTCATAAAATGAGTTTGGGAGTGTTCCTCCCTCTTCAATTATTTGGAAGATTTTGAATTGGCATTAATTCTTCTTAAATGTTGGTAAAATTCACTAGTGAAATTATGTGGTCCTGCGCTTTCTTTTTTTGGGAGGTTTTTGAGTAGTGATTCAATGTCCTTGCTTGCTATTGGTCAGTTCATATTTTCTCTTTCTCCATGATTCATTCTTGGTGGGTTGTATGTTTCTAGGAATTTTTCCATTTCTTCTAGGTTATCCATTTTGTTGGCATATAATTGTTCTTAATAGTCTCTTATGATCCTCTGTATTTCTGTGATATCAGTTGTAATGTCTCCTCTTTCATTTCTGACTTTATACATTTGACTCTTCTCTTTTTTCTTAGTTGGTCTACCTAGAGGTTTGTTGATTTTATCTTTTCAAAAGACCAGTTCTTAGTTTTGTTGATCTTTCCAATTGGTTTTCTGTCCCCTATTTCATTTATTTCTGTGCTGATCTTTGTTATTTCCTTCCTTCTGTGAACTTTGGACTTAGTTTGTTTTTCTTTTTCTAGTTACTTGAGGTGTAAAATTAGATTGCTTATTTGATATTATTCTTTGTCTTCACATAGGCGTTTGTCACTATAAACTTCCCTCTTAGAGCTGCTTTGGCTGCACCCCATAAGTTTTGATATATTTCATTTCCATTTTCATTTGCTTTAATATATTATTTATTTCCCCTTCAGTTTCTTCTTTGACCATTGGTTGTTTAGGAGTGTTAATTTCCACAAAATTTTTAATTTTCCAGCTTGCCTCCTGTTAGTTATTTAGTTTCTTACCATTGTGGTTAGAAAAAAATATTTGGCATGATTTTAAACTTCTTAAATTTGCTAAGACTTGTTTTGTGACCTAACATATGACCTACACTAGAGAATGTTCTGTGTGCACTTAAGAAGAATTATATTTTTCTGCTGTGGAATGGAATGTTCTGTGTGTGTCTGTTAGGTATATTGGATTTATCGTATAGTCTGTCGGACGCCACAGCCTACTCTTTTGCACATGGCTGTCACACTTGAGTAAATGCATCTCGAAGTATGCCAAGCCTGTGCACCTGCCACCTGAGTTGGTTGCGGAGGGGGGTGTTCCCTGCTTCTGGCACCCATTATTGTCGTGGAGAGCCATTTCTGGAGTTGGTGCACGACTGTCGTACACCTTGAACCCAATCCTGATAGGCCAGAAGCCCCTCCTTGACCCTCCACAGAGACATCTCCCACAGCCCCTCCACACCTTACACAACCCCCTTGCTTCCTCTTTCCTACTACCCAATGGGGACTCTGATGCACTCTGCTACAGACTTACTCAGAAATGACAGTCTTCTTGCTCAACAGTTAAAAGGAGGAAATGTTAACTTTATAAAAGGAAGCGAATGAGTAAGTAACACAAAGGCAGTTTGGATAAGCAGAAAGTGCAAGCCTGGGATCAGTAGCGCTTTAAGTGTCCAGCTGGGATACAAGTGTGCTCTCCAGTTGTAGGTCAGGGGGTTGAAGAGCAAGAGAAGCAGGACCATGTGGCTGCCTCCAGCTCTACTCCTTCTCAGCCTCCCAGGTGAGTGCCGCTGGGGCCTTGGGAACTTGGTACTACAGGGGCAGGGCAGGGGGCAGAGAGCATCCCTCCAAGGTACAAGGAGAAGTGTCGCACCTGGGGTAACTGAGAGGTGGCTTTGTTAATTCATTAAGCAAAAGCACACTGGATTCCCAGTTTGTGCTAGGTATGCATCAGACCCTGAGGACATAAAGGAAAAAGAGATATAGGAGGGAAAATAGAGAAAAATAGGACTGGTTTTTAAAAGGAGAACGCCACACACTTCAGTGGGTGAGATACACAGATAAACAACAATCAGTGGCACGACACAATGAGGCGCTGATGGTCATGGAATCAGGGATGGTGCATGTCTGACTGGGGGGCTACAGAAAGCTTCAAAGAGGGCTGTTCATTTGATGAGCCTGGAGGAAAGGTAGCAGCCCTTCCAGCAGAGAAGAGAGAAGAGCATTCTGGGAGAGGAAGCTGCTTGACCAAAGCTGGAGGCCTGAGAAGGATGGTGTGTTCACCCAGAGGGTGCTCTCGGTGTGCAGGGTGAGTGCTGGCACATGAGGCTGGCACACGAAAGACAAGAGTAGCCTGTGTTCCAGGCCTGTGTTTCAGGCTGTGGTGCATGACACTGGCAGGTCCCTCACTATTCAGAGACCTGGCTTCTGGTGTGAACAGAAAGTTCCTGAAGCCTTTTGTAGCTTTACCAATGCAGGACTCTGCTATTTAGGTCGGATATCAACAGATGAGGGCTGTGGGCTTTCCCCGAATTATCACTGCCCTTGTTGATTGTACTGATGATGAAGAAGCCCCGTGATGATACCTGTAGACTTGCTCTGAGGGTGGTGGCTTCTCTGGGATGCTCATGTTCTTTAAGCAGGTCACCAAATGGCCCAAAATTCCGGAGGACAGCAATCCAGAATGTCTGCCCTCTCTCTAGGCTCCAGCTTTGCATTTGAGTTCAGAGACCCCATCTGCTCCCATTCTTAATGCCAACGTCCCGCTCCTCTGAAGGCCAAGGAGAAGGCCTTGAGTAAGCCTGGGCTCACACACACTCACACAACACACAGTGGAGTCCAACCCACACACCCACATGCAGCCATACCTCTGTGCACATCTACATTCTCACACACTCCCACTGTCTCATTCTCATACTCATACACAGGGTCACACTCATATATACACCCAGGCACTTACAGGACACCGAGTGACACATGCACTTGCACACACTTGCACTGTCACACACACTCATACACAGTCTCCCTCATAGGCACACTCCCACACAAACACTCTTCCCCCCAGACAAAGATGAAGCCCACCATGGCTGCTGATCTGTGGCTTGGGGAGGGTGGGGTGCTGTAGAGACAACACGGAGGAGTCCCTCCGCCTCCCTCCAACTCTGAGTTAACGGGAAGGGAGTGAACTTAGTCAAGGATGAAAGAAAAGCCAGCCCACCAAGTTTTCACCTACAGACTATCATTAGCTACTGAGGGCTTACTTCTGTGAAATGAAGAAGGAGAGAAAGTGGGTGGGTGATGTCAGGATGACCCACCCCAGGGTAGGACGTTCTCTTATCTGCTCGGTTCCATGAGCCCCCCACAATCCTGAGAGGAAGGTAGGCCACCATCACAGAGTAGGTGCTGTGTAAATGTTTGCAAGTGGAAGAGCTGACCCTTGTTCTCCTAACAAGGAAAGTGATGCAGGAAAGGCCAGGGACACAGCCCTGCACCCCAGAAATGACCCTTCAGAGCTTGGGCTGGCATGGCTGCATGAGGACGTCAGCAGAGACTCCTTGCCCCATAAGTGCCAAAAAGAGGGACCCCAACCCCATTGCACACCCCACGCCCCACGGACGTCTGTGCTCTAGCTCTCCTGTGGCTGCCTTTGTCCCATTTGTGTGTCCTTTGTCATTTGCTGTCAGCCCAGACCCAAAGCTCAACCATTTTCTCAATTTTGAGACAAGAATATTCACACAAGAATTTCACACACATGGCAATTTTTCCTGAAGGGTTGACATCTATGAGGAAGTCTAAATCTCAGATTCACCAAAAGGAAAAATTGAAATTCAAACAGCCTAATGCTTTTAAAACCCGTCAGCCCCCGTTCCCCAGGGTTCTGCTTCCTGCCGACTGCTGTCCTTTCCTTCTTTCCAGCTCTCCCCCTTCCTTCAAACAAACCTGAAAATTCACACGGGCCTAAGTAATAGTTCCATCCATCATAATATGTGTTTATAAAAACCTTCCACATATTTTCAAAAAATGAATCCAATCATGTTATGAGTGATTTCCTGTGAGATTAAATTACCAAAGCTGAGAGGGATGAAGCTTCTATTTCAAAGCAGAAACATCTCCTCTCTGCTCTTTGTGATTCAGCCTCTGTTTTCTACTGTAGCTATTTTATTTATTTTTAAGATAGAAAGTGACCCTATCTGCTGACTCCTGCATTTGTTTTTAATTTACCGGTTCGTCAGTTGCTGTCTCCTAATTGACTCTAATTTTAGTTTTAAAAAAATGGTTTTATAGTTTTATCAGTTAATGATATTGTAAACATTTTAATATAATAGAAATGTCTGATCTAGACAGTGAAATTTCCCCCAGAAAACCCAGTCTCAGCTCTAACTACTGTTTAAAGTTTAGAAAACATATTTTGAGGTTTTTTCCTGCTCATGAGATATAAAAACCACAGAAATGGAGTCATATCCACTCTGTTAAGCAATGTTTTTTTAACCTAATGATAATATATCTGGGACATTTCCCCATCATTATCTTGCGGTGCCGTTTTCTTTTCAACCCTCTTATGGATGGATTGTAATTTATTAGCCCAACCTCCCATTCTCGGCATTTGAGTCTGTTTCCAGCTTTTACTATTACATTAGTACTGAGTTAGCATCCGTGTACTCATCCTGCTATGGAAATCATAGTTCATCCTAGAATCAAAAGGATTATGTCCAAGATCATGCTGACCAGCTTCCTTTTCCAAAACAGTCATAAACTTGATTGGTACCTACTAAGTCCAGAGATTGTGCAGGACATGGTGGGGGCAGGGGTGGGAAGAGGGAAGAAAAAGAAACAGGAGGTTGCTGCACTTCAGGACGGCGCAGCCTAGCAGGGGAGACTGAGGTAGAGACTGCTAAGGATAACGAAATACCAGGGTGGCAATCCGGTTCCTAAAAAGGGCCATGGGAGCAACAGAGGAAGCAGTTCTTGTTGGGAAGGGAAATAAGACTTTGCAAAGAAGGCGGAACCTTGAAGGGGATGTCAGGGTGACCAGTAGATGGGAGGGATTAGAGAAGGAGTTTCCAGGGGACAGAAGGAAATGTGAGCAATGAAGCAACCGACTGGAAGGACACATCAGAATCAGGGGACGAGAAAAGTGGGGGTGGGTCATAGGGCCGAGTGGGAGGCAGGAAGTGGCTCTGGACTTGGATGTAGATTATAGAAAGATCTGAATGCCAAACGAAATCATTTGACATTGTTCCAAGGCAGTGGGCAGTGGCTGCAGGAGAGATCCCAAATGATGTTTAAGTGCTCACCGCAATTGCACATAAGGACGAGGGAGGGACAACTTCAGGGCCAACCTCCAGCAGCCATACGCAGAGGAGAGTGAGTAGGGCTGCAGCAGGAGCTGGGGAGACCTCCCCAGATGCTACTGCCACGATCCAGGCGCCAGATGTGCTCCTGAGCTGCTCACAGGCTGTCGCTGATGACATGACCCCATGATTGGGGTTTGACTCATTTCCCAGTCTAATAACAACCTGTGAGCTGGAAAGCACTTTCGCCATTTTACACATAAAGAGGTGAGATTCTGAGAGGTTAAGTACACTCTCCAAGGTTTCCCAACCAGTTTGTGGTTAACGTGTCTCTCTGTGTCCAAAACCCACTCTCTTTCTGCCATGTCATACGGTCCCTGTGGACTGAGACAGCAGAGAAGGAAGAAAGAAGAAGATCATTTTGAGAGCATTTTTGAGGTAGGGTTGACGACACTGTTTCCCAGCGAGTTGTGGAGGGAAGAGGGGACAGGATCGGTGAAGAGGTCAAGCTCTCCAGGGAGGTGTGCTGGTGTAATCGTTGGTGAAAGAGCGCAAAGTCAGTTCTGCTGATGGAATACTACATTACTTGCTGATACAGGTGTATTTTCTTACAGTTCTGAAGTTCAGAAATCCAAATGGTCTCACTCGCTAAAATCAAGTGTAAGAAGGTTGCATTCCTTCCAGAGGCCCTAGGGAAACATGTCTTCTCCACTTTCCAGCTTCTAGAGGCTGCCCTCGTCCTTGGTTCAAGACCCCTTTCTCCATCTTCAAGTCTCCCTCTGCCTCTGACATTATCTCTCCTTCAACCTATAAGGACCCGGGTGATGGCCCTGGGCCCACCTGGATAACCCAGGATAATGTCCCCATCTTAAGATTCTTAATTTAATTCCATCTGCAAAGTCCCTTTTGCCATGTAAAATGACATAGTCACTGTTCTGGGGATTAAGATGTCACCATCTGTGGGGGGGTGGGGCATTAATTCACCACCGCAAACGCAAACCTCCAGGAAACTCAAATAGCTTCAGGTAAAAGGTCTCAGGTGTGAGGAGGCAGCACCTTCCAGGTGCTACAAGGACACATCCCACTGCCCACCCCCTAGCCTGGCCCTGAAGGCTGCGGGACTGTGAAAGGCTCAAGAGGGGCTTTGGTTGTGCTTCTCTGCTTCTCTGAGCTGATTCATTTCCGGTGCTCAAGGCAAGTGGTCATCGCCATGGACAGGGAACGTATCTGCCCACAGTCCGTTTAACCCGAGTTGGTCCACAGAACAGCCGAATTCCCATGCAACTTGGACGTATCTCTAACCTGTTCCACTTCCGTCGGGCCTTTGCTACTCTGTCCACGTGGACCCCCCACTAGAGGGAGGAAAGACTGAAGAAGAGTAAGGTCAGGGCCGAAGAGGCGGTGCACTGAGTTCTGTAACTATTGCATTTGGGGTGGAGAGGTCCACTGTGTACGTACAGATGGTAGGCTGGAGGGAAAGGGGGAATTTGGGCCACAACTATGGGTTTGGGAAGCATCAGCATATCGGCAACACCTGAGTCCATGGAACTGGAGGTTCGTTCCATGGGGACAGAATGGAACGAGACACGATGAAGGCTGGAGAGGGCGCCCAGGACCCCCGCGGTGTCTCGGAGCTGCTCACACTGGTTCACAAGAACCGAGGCCAAACCGCTCTTCCCAAGTCTGTGTCCTGGGCGTCATACTGATGACCTGAAATCAGCCACTGTGGAAATTGGAAAATGCTACAAACTGGAGATTCTCCACCTCACCCCGCCCCCGAGCGCTGGTTGTTAAATATTTATCTACACACCCCTGGTTACACTAAGATTGAAAGAGAGAGGAAAAGAAACCAGTAGGGGCCTCTGGGACAGTGCAGTCAGAGACGGAGGTGATCAGATGAGAACAGCATTGAGGGGACAGTTAGGAAAGCGTCAGAAACTCAGAGTGTCACATGCTGTGTGTGCGCATGTCTGGGGAGATGGAGACCAAGGACGCCAGAGTATTGTCGCTGAGGGAGCGAATGGGGAAGGTGGACAGAGGAGAAGGTGGATGTGAGCTGTCAGCTCAGGGGTGGCCGGGACATCCGTCTGGGTCCTTCTGAGTCCAGGGGGCGCCCAGGTCAGGATTGGCTCAGGGGCGGGGGCAGCATCTATATCTTGGGGCTCTGTTTTCCAGGCTGTTTCTCCATCCGGGGCCCAGCGTCCGTGAGAGGCCGAGAGCAGGGCTCACTGACCGTGCAGTGTCGCTATGACCCCAAATGGAAGAACTACGTGAAGTGGTGGTGTAAAGGAGCTGTTTGGAGTTCCTGCCAGATTCTAGTTAAAACCACTGGATCAGAGTGGAAGAAGGACCGTGTGTCCATCAGGGACAATCAAAGAGACCACTTCATCACGGTGACCATGAAGGAGCTCAGGCGAGATGACCAAGACATCTACTGGTGTGGGATTCAAAGGCAAGGAACTGACCTTGGGGTATCAATTAAAGTGAATATTGACCCAGGTAAGAACTTTCTCGTCTATACGATGAGGCCCTGACACTCAGGACTAAAAGAGTGAGGGCTCCTGCAACCCTCCTTTGAGGGCAGAAGGGAGATGACTGAGTTGCTGAGAATCACTGTGTGAGAGAGCGAGCGAGAGACAGACCGATGGGTGGGGAGGGAAGTGAAAGACACTGAGGCCGAGTAGCAGCCCCGTCCTGTCCCCATCTCAGTGCCCGAGGTCTCCCCGAAGTATCCGGCTGCCACATGGCAGGAATGGCAGGGTGTGGGGTGGGGGTGTGGATGTGGTCACGGCTTCCGTGACCATGGCTCAGCCCAGCTGTCCCAGGACTGGACAGCCCTGGCAGCCCCCCATTCTCTTATAGGAGCCCCAGTGGGCCTTGGATGCCTGCAGAGGGTCCCAGGACATCACTCTAGGAAGTGGTCAGTCTCTGTCAGTCACTCCCTGGTTCTGTCCTTACATGGTGGGGGGGTGACACCTGGAACAGCCCCGAGGGACTCCACACTGAACCCTAGGAACTTGGCCAACCCAGAGTGGCTCTGGGCTTTTACAGTGCTCTCCTCTCTGGGTCCCCAGCTGCCCTCCTCTCCTGTGTCTGGCTGCATAAGAATAAGCCAGGAGTGAGAGGGATCCAGGGACGAGCTCAGGCAACAGTGGGCACTTCAAGGAGAAAGGAAGGGTTCACCATTATGTCAATATCAGGGACCTCTCTGGCTGCTCTGGAATCTCCTCGGGGTCTGAAGCCATCAAAGGGTTCGGGGCTCTTCCTGGCAGCACAGCCTGCTGCTGAGGCTAGTGACCGAGAAACAGCCCCTCTCTACTGCCCAGCTCGGGTATTTCCTGTCACCCCTCAGCCCAGGGTCCACTCAATAGATGCACAATAGATGGTGACATGCAAATAGAGAACGTTGACCTTAGAACCCTTTATTGTTCAGGGTTGGAAGCAGAGAGACGGGGCTGCCACTGGGTGGAGTGGTGTCCATGGCTGCTCAGTAGCGGAAGCTGAGATCTTCAGGGACAGAAAAGGGATTGATTAAGGCACGTGAGCCGGGACCAAGACAGGCTAAAGTGTGCCCCGTGGGGAGCATTAGGGAGAAAGGCAAAGTTTAAGGGTCTTGGGCGCTGAGCCCAGGGAGGGGCCGTCTGTGAAGGTGACCAGGGGCCTCCAGAGGAGCTGTTATGACAGCAGTGACCTGGAGCTCAGCTAGGAGCCACCCAGCATGACCAAAGATGGGACCTTGCAGAGCAGAGTTTGCCAGGCCTGGGCCTCAGATACCAGGCAGATCACCGCCACTTGGGGCAAAGTGGGTCTCAGGAATCCGTGACCAAGCTGCTCACCATAAATGGTGTCATAGTTTCTCATATGGATGCTTCATTCCTCAAAGTCACTGTTCACTATTTAACCAGATGGGCCCTCTTCTTCACGAGCCTTCCGGAATCGTCCTCACTCTCACCACCCCAATAACTAGAGGCCCCCTTTCCAGAACCATCTGTCCCTAAGCCATGCTCAGGCCTCGCTTGAGCAAAAGGACCGGGGATTCCCCACTCCCTCCCCTGCCATGACCCAACCAACAGTCCCACTTACAGGAAGAAGTGGAGAGAACCTGAAAGTTTGATCTCTGTCCCCAGAATAAACTACAGTGCCTACTCCTATTTAATTTTTATGTCTTCTTGCCACACCTGAAAATGATAGAAACCATGGCTGTGTGCTGTGGTTCAGATGATGCACTAGAAAGGGGAGAAGCCCGAGGGAGTGACCCAAAGAGGCGAAGCCTCCTAATCCAGGGGAGAGGCGGGCGTCTCGTGGTGAGGCCGTGACAGTGTGCGCCAAGCACCAACCCCCCATTTGTGCCATCTTTGCCTGTCTCTAGAGGGAACAGTCGTGACCAGCTCAGAGAACCTGCTGTCTAGGACAATTGCCAACAGCCACGGAGGGTTGTCTTCTGGCTCCAACGTCAGGTGAGTGGCTACGGTCCTTTCTCCTGCCCCTACCTGCGGCCTCTCCCATGAAGCCCTGAGCCTGGGAACCCCTGTGCTGCTGGGAGGTCACCTGATGCCAGAGCCAGTCACAGCCAGAGTCAGGCCCCGAACTCCTCTCCTCCCTCACTGCTCAGCCTCACCTCCCAGCACAGCCTTCACCAGAAAACCGCTCTGCAGAGCACTCCTCGCTGAGCAGTATCACCCTGCTCAATTGTCAACAACAAAGCACTGGCGACCTGGTGGGTGCCAAGGGGAGATGAGACACAAATCTCCACAATGCAAAGCGTCAGGTGCCACAGAGCAAGAGGGTGGTTTAGCAACCTGGCGTTGGCATGAGTGGAGCAGGGAGGACACTGAGGCAGCCGACAGCCTGTCCTGGGTGACCTGCAGGCCCATCTACTGGGCTGAGGTGCACTTCGGGCAAATGGGGGTTCTCAGGAGAAGGTGGGCCCAGTACCAAGCAACACCAAAAGCTGAGGTTACCTCTGAGGAGCCCTCAGGGTTGAGCCATTGGGGAGGTTTCTGGGGGTCTTCAGAGTGAGGCCGCCAGCCCCAGGGTCATAGGCTTGGCTGGGCTGGCTAATGCCCCACAGTGTCAGGGCACTGGGAGCGACGGGGCCTGGAGGGGCCGAGGGCCCTGACCTCTCTGTCCTCTCTCACAGGACCCACTACGTCCTCCTGGTGTTTGTGAAGGTGCCCATACTGCTCGTCTTGGTTGGTGCCATCCTCTGGTTGAAGGGCCCTCCGGGGGTCCCCAAGGAGCAATGGGAACAGCCTGTCTACACACACTTGTCCTCTGACCTGACCACAGACACAGTCCCTTAGACAGACGGCTCAGAAGTCCCTTCTGACCCTGGACTCCATTTCCAGAGGAAACATGGACTGTGAAAGGGACATTGTTGCGGCCTCAGCATGCAATGGCTGAGGCTGGGAGCCCCATGCTCTGCACAGCTCAGGGACACGGCTCAGGCACCTCCTGAGGTGTCACCGCTGCCTGGAGTGCCAGCACCTTGTTCCCACTCCGTCAGGTAGAAACAGCTACCCCACCCCACTACAGGTCAGGAGCTATTGGGATGAAGCCCAAATTCAGACAGTTGTGTCCCCAGTGCAGAGCCAGGGACTGAAGCCAGAGAAAACAGCAGGAATGCGAGAGAAAGAGACAGCGATGGAGCCCTGACGAGCTCCTGGTATCTATCATTCCTGAGACCAGCTCGACACCCTCTATGCCTGAGCTTCTGATACATGTTTTTTTAAATCATTTATTCCTTAGCCAGTCAGGTTGGGTTTTGATGGTTCTTGCCCGTGAAAACCCTGACTGAAGCAAGCACGTGCATACGTGCACACACACACACACACACACACACACACACACACACACACCAACGAGGGTGATACTGTGATGAGTTCTTGGTTCTGGGCCCTGAGAAGCTAGATGGCCCCTCTGCCCAGAGAGGACAGCGCTCTGAGTACACTGGGCTGAAGAGGGACCCGGAGCCTCCGGCCTTCCTCATTCTTCCTCCTCCTCGTCCCTCTCTCCCTCTTCCTCCTACATGCTGGCTCCCACCTCTCAGGGGCTGGGGCTTCCTGGGGGCCATATTTTGGAGTCTGATTCGAGCGTCTCCTCTCAGCACAACTGCTCAGGTCTCCCATGGGGCTGCTGGGCCTCAGAAACTGCCTCAGGGTCAGGAAGGGCGGTCCTAAAACCTGAGGAAAAGGGTGCTGTCTCTTTTAAGTAATGTTACTTAAATACAGTTAACTAAAACTGCCCAAGGGAAATAATGTTCCCTCTCTTAAATGATGTTTTAAAAATAATCTGAATTAAAAATGTCTCAGGGAAATGATGCTGCGTCTTTCAAGAGCTTCAGTCCCAGCCACGACACCCCTGGACTCGGTCACTTTGAGCCACCTGGGTCTTGGGTCCTCACACCAAAGGAGCATTACCTCCTGTGAGAAGAAACAGTCCCATTTGAGACGTGCTCCCCACAGGCAAACACACACATAGGCACACATTTGGAACATGTCCTTCTGCGGGTTTTCTTCCCCAGCTTTCTTGAGGCATAATTGACAAATAAAAACTGTATATATTTAAGGTGCAAATGCGATTTTTTTTAAAGTGTGCAATGTGATGATTGAATATACATATACATTGTGATAATAACCAAAATCAAGCCAATTAACACATCCGTCACTTTACAGAATCATCTTTTTTTGCATGTTTGCTTGTTTGGTGTGGTGAGAAGCGTAAGGTCTACCCTCTTAGCAAATTTCAAGTATACACTAATATTATTAAGTATGGTCACCACGATATACGTCAGATCCTTGATGCATTCATCTTCTAACTGAAAGTCTGTACCCTCTGTTCAGCGTCACCCATTTTCTCCATCCCCAAGCCCTTGGTTCTATGTGGAATGTTTCCCTTTGAACGCCCGTGAGGGCATGCCTTCCTCCCCTGCCTTTGTCCTAATAGGTGGGCCCTGGTTCTCCACCTCAAGAGGCCGCGGGAAGATGCCTCAGAAGCGGGTAAAGGAGAAGGAAATCCCAGTTCCCAGCATGGTAGCTGAAACCTTCCCTCCCCACGGGGACGCTATAATCCCTTCTCTTTCCCCTTCAGACAATGAGAAACTCTCTCCCACTTTACACTTTGTTTGGGGCTCTGGTCAGTGACGGGCCTGAAAATTCCATAGTATTCAGACAGGACAGAGTTTGAGCCAGAATAAGACCTGCAAGTCACTTTGCTGGAGACCGAGGCCCATAGTCCACCGGCTCCAGAGGCCCCCATTCGGTGACTACTTCCCTGCATCCAATCTCCCAAAGAGCCGGCCAGACTCAGGTGACCCGGCCCCGCTGCGGGAGGCAAAACCAGCACCCAGCTCATCACCAGCTGGTGCTAATGGGCGAGGGACCATCAACGCTTGCCAACCTAGTGCCAATGCTTTCCCCACAGTTTCTTACTGTTGCTATTCGACAACCCCCTGATCAGGAGATACCATGGTTGGGATGGTACTCTTATAACATCACCAAAGAGAATCCCCTGGAATGGGCCTCTATTGTCTGTCTGTCCTGGACACCACCCCATCTCTCTCTCTCTCTCTGTCTCTCTCTCTCTCTCTCTCTCTCTCTCTCACACACACACACACACACACACACACACACACTCTTCTGGGAACTGCTCCTTAGGTTCCAGTGAAACTGTCAAGCAAAGCTCGCCTAATATGCCGGGATGGGGCGAGAGACAGACATTCACTAAATCAGCCACGAGAGCTAGCATAGCGTTTTCCAGCAAGTGTGTCTCCATAAAGGAGCCTGGCGCAGAAGCCCTCAGGCAGCTAGACTGGACGCTCCTCGTGCGCTGACTTTAGCGTGGATGGTAACCAAAAGCTAGTAGAGGTGGAGAAGTGGAGAGAGCAGGTATGGATTGCTCTTTTCAGAGCAAAGCATTTCTCCTTTCTCGTGAGTTCCTCCTCACCAGCCTTCACTTCTGTGCAAGAATGTGACCATAGAGGAAGTTCACAGAGGCAGAGAGAAGCTGGTTGGGGGCAGGGGCCACGAGAAGGGCCCCCGTACCCAGACCTGGGGTATGGGTTCTTTCTTCTTGATGCTGCATGTGTCCTCAATGGTATTTTCTTAATAAATGAGGCTAAAGAAATAAGTTTCCAGCACTTTCCTCACCTATCCTCTGAAACTTCTCTCTCCATGGCTCCCTTGTCAGCCTGACCTCAGTCCACTTGCCTCAGGCTTTCCAGATCCTCGTGGCTGGGTCTGCTTATGTCTGCACTGCAGACTTCTGCCCCCTGTGAGTCTGGGAGCCAAGGCCCCACCTAGAATGAGGGTCCAGCTGCAGCTCTGGTGGCCCTCCTGGGCTCCCCCTAAACTCACGCTGTGAGGGCTAACAGGGGAGGGGCCTGGGGCTCCCTCTGAGCACCACTCTCCAGTCCCCTTGGGGGAAGGACGCCATCTGTTGCCCGGGGCCATCTCCACCCCATCTCCTCATCTGTGGTCACCTTTCCTCAAACCCTTTCTGAACTTAGGAACCTGAGATCCGTGGTCAGGCCCCCGGCCACCTCCTGCCAGCCCCCACCCAGGCTCACGAATCACCCTGTGTCAGTGCAGCTCCATGACTGGGGGCAGCTCAGCATGGCCAGGACAGGAGGTGTCCTGAGTATGGAGGCCAGCGTTAGTCCTCAGCAGGTGTGATCCCTGTCCAGCGGAGAGCTCCAAGCATGAACTTTTAGGGAGTTAAGACTGAGACTGCTGTTCCCATTGAAAACATGGGATTGGGGCCAGGGAAGACCCTTATTACCTCACTTACTCCTCTGTTCATCCATTCATTCAACAAATGTAACTAGTAAAGTACCTGCTAAGTCCAGGCACCGTTTTGGGTGCACACTGACTACTCAATGAACAAGGACAGCCTCTTGCTGTCTCCTTCTATACGTTTGGCTTGAAACGCAAGAGGTTGTTCTCATTTCAGCTGCTCTCCTTTCATCACTGAAGAGGAAGGTTGCAGCTGAGGAGGGAGATCACAGGCTCCCCTTGGCAGCCACCTTCGCAGATGGCTTAGAAAGCATAGCTTGGGCTGAAAACAATAAGGAGACACCACTACACACCCATTAAAATGGCTAAACTCCGAACCTCAGTGCCCTCATCTGTAAAAGGGAGAAGATCACAGGGTCTGTCCCATGGAGCAACGTGGCATTAAGTAAGACCCCGCTGGTGGAACATTAGAGCTCTCCATTCTCTCCTAGGAAATGCTTGAAGTCTGTGAGGGGCCAGGCCCACACAGGCCCTTAAAAGCTCTTCCCAAGAGAGAGGAGAAAGGAGACCCAGGAATTCTGGATAAAGGGGCAGCTTTCTCAGGCATTGGCTTCCTGAAGAGGACACAAATTAACTTCAAGTTACCTGAAGGCAGACCAGAACGGATCTGGGGTCAAACACGGTCTCAGGTGTTTGTCTGGTTTGGCAGGTGAACAGAAAGTGCATGAAAACAATATGCTTGTGAGCTAAGTTGGTCCCCAAGACAAAGGTGAACTCATGGGAATTAGCTCAGTGCTGAGGAACAAGCCACTTTCTCTTTAAAATTTGGATGACTCACCAGACATAGCTGCGTGAGGGCTAAGCTGAGGTCAAAGAGAAGCTTCTAGGTCCCTCAGGTAGAAGTGCTCAGTGGTGACAGCCCCCGTGAGTCACCTGGGTCCACACTCAGAGCTGGGAACCAAGAGTTTCATGTGATCTGTCTCTGCGCTTAGCAACAAACAGGAAAGATTTTTGGCAATCAGATGGCAACCAGACTTCCCCACCATCAACCGTGAGCAGTGGCGGCTGCAGAAGAATAAAGCACACTGAGCCAATGCTTCCTCCCGGAAGCTGAGCCCGGGGGGCCCTCACCCCACCATGGCGCCATCCCCTGGTCTCTGTCCCTCATTCCACCAAACCGGAGGGGGGATGGCTCAAGCGTCCCACGTGGCCACCACAGCTTGTCCTCCCATGTCTCTTCCCTCCCTCAGTCTTTCTCCCATCTCCGTTTTGGCTCACTGGACCCTTACTTCATTAGTTATCTTATTCCTTTGTTCTGCAAACTGGTATTGATCACCCAGCAGGCACAAAGCACTGCAGGGAACACCATGGGGGACCCCAGGTTAGAAAGATACCAAGGAAACAAGCCAAACACTTATCCCCTGGTGAGCAGATAAACAAGTGGTATATTTACACTACGGAAGACTATTCAGCAATAAAAAGAAACAACCTACTGCGATGTTTAAGGGCAGGAATGGATGTAAAAGAATTGTGCGCAGTGACAGAAGCCAGACTCAAAATGTTCTGGAACAAGACAGAGGTGGTGGTTGCACGACATTGTGACTGTCACTTTGAAATGGTTAATTTTGTCATGTGAATTTCACCTAAAATGTAAATTTTAGGTTTTAGGTGAATTGCACATCTTTAAAAGGAGAAAAAAAAAAATCTGTCATGACAGAAAGCAGCTCAGATGGTGCCAGAAACGAGAGGTGGGGATGTGTACTGACTGCAAACGGAACAGGGAACTTTCCAGAGTGATGGAAGATTCCCATAGCACGTGTGTGACGGTGGCTTCCTGGCTGTGTACATTTACCAAAGCTCATCAAATTGTATACTTGTAATCAATGAATTTCATGTTGTTATAAATTATACCTCAACAGAGCTGATTTTTTTTAAGTTACCAAAAAAAAAAAAAAACAGGCTGGGAAGAAAAATGGTTGGACCCATTCAGTTCCGAGCTAGTCGCCACCAAGTGTGACGACCGAAAAATGTCCCCCACCATTGTCAAATCTCCTTGGGGGGACAAAATCATCCTGGTGGAGAATCACGGGACTAGACAAAGAGCAGGTTTTCTATTCTGTCTCCCATAGTCCTAACCTCCCTTTCATGTGTTCCATCTGCTTCTGGGAATTTGCGCAGGTCACGAATTCTGTCACTAATCTGCACGTTAGCACAACCATTATGCTCTTACTTTCAATTGTTGTATTGTTTCATTTCCAGATGTTTTATATATGTGTGTGTATATATATGTGTGTGTGTGTGTGTGTGTATATTTTGTTGTTGTTGTTGTTGTTTGTTTGTTTGTTTTTAATCTGCCAGGTCAATTTTGAATAGTGTCTGCTTGCTTTGTCGTATTTTCCATGCCCCTTTTGTTTCTTTAAGTCTATTAAATATACTTTATATTCTTCATCAAATCACTTCAACATCAGAAACCTTTGGAGAATTAAATCTATTGTTTGGTTCCACTGACTCTCCCTTACGGTGACTTATTTCTTCTGTACTTGATAATATTCTGCTAGGAGGTTGCATTTAGCTAAATTTAATCTGTGGATTGGGAATGCTTCTCTCCAGGAAGCATTTGTGTTTGCTTCTGCGGGTTGTCAAGGGGTGGTGATATTCACATGGCACCACTTTAAGTTTTTCTGCCTAGGGTTTCCTTAACTGTGTATAAATTTGAATCCCAGCCCTGTACTTACAATTCTCAAAGAGAACTTATTAATAGTATCGTGATCGTTAATAGCTTTTCCTACCTGAAACTGCAATGGAGACAAGTTTTTATGATTATTATTTTTAATTATTTCCCTTCGCTCACCAGTAATTCCCAGCCTGCCATTTTACTGAGGGTGCAGTCCTTTCCAGAATCCTGCTCTAAAGTGGTGTTTCAGGTGCCGCTCCTCTTGTTCAATGGCCTGAGTCTAGTGTTCCCCCAAACCCTGCAGTTCATCCCAGACCACTGGCCTCCCTCCCTGTAGGGCATTTGTCTCCAGATTAGCCACAGCTTCCGCTCTGGTTTCACTGTTAACCATGCATTTGGGATTTCAGTTGGTTGGTTAGGCCTTCGGGGTATCCCTTAGGCTGGTTTATGCAAGTTCCTTTCTACTCTTTGCATCATTATCTCAGCCATTGTTTTCATCCTGTGGCTGGTTCACCGCAGGGAATATGTAGCCAACAGTGCTCTCACTCAGATACAGGACTTCTGAGAAAGAAAATCAGGCCATCTCTCCTAAGAAACCTCCTAGCTCTTCCCTCCTACCTGATTGGCTCAGGTGACCACCTTTAAACCAATCACTGACAGGGTGATTGGGACCACCTTGCAGCTGGGGCATCCTCCCGCTTCACAGTGGGAAAGGAGGATACAAGACGAGACAGTGGCTCCATCTTGGGAGAGCAGACGTTGGGTAGGAGGCGTCCAAGAGAGACATTTATTACAGAAGCCATCCTAGCAGTCTTCTCTGTTCTCTGACTCATCTGGTGTCTTCCTGGGTCCCTCGCCTTGGTCCATGTGAACACACAAGCTCCTTGCTCTTACCCCGTCTCCCAAGGCCGAGGGCTCTCTGGCTGCAGCCTCGGGAACTTGACCCTTTCCTCCTCTCCTCAGCGTCCCAAGTCATTCTCCTCCAGAGCACCAGCAACTTCCTTTTTGCAGATAGAAGTCTCCGTGAGCGTGTAAGCTCCTCACAGCTCAGAAGGTCTTGCATAAGCTATCATCCCTTTGCAGGTTCTAGGGATAAACCCCAGTGACTGTGGCCCTGGCCATAAAAAAGGGAAAAAAGAGCATGTAGACTATTCAGCTGCCAATTTCTCTCCTAAATCTTCTAGATTTATTGGGGAACAACTGGCTGGCCCTCAAGTGCCAATGGGCTATAGCTCAGCTCTCCCCCCTGTTCCTAGCGAGGATAGGTCCTCATCCCAAGGTATTCTCAGGTGGCAACAGCCAAAGAAAGATGGGGCATTGCTACACGGGCATAGAAGCAGGAAGACAGAAACTCGACAGGGCACAGTGAGACTCCCGGCTCAGGAGGTCCTCTGTATGTGGTGGTAGAATCCAGTTGGTCCCTTTGACAGAGATGCCTAACTGAGCCTCAGAGACATCATTGCTCAATAGTGATCACCTATTTGTACAGAGGGCCAGAGATGGCCCAAGATGCCCTCAGACATCGGACTCTCAAAGTTTATGCAGGAATTGGGGGACTTTTGGATGTGTCTTCTGGTGTCTCATTTGGTGATGTGTTCCCGTTGTGGGCTTTTGCTGTGCTATGAGTTGCCACCCCTGCCATCCAGTACTGGGAAAGAAAACCTACAGATTGTATGACCAGGAAAATAGAGAACTGACGGCCTCTCCCCATCTTGGTGCCACAGACTCTTCCCCAGATCCACACGTGTCTCCACTCCCCATCACATGACATCAATGTTCCAAAGATAAGAAGCAAATATGGGAAGGAAAAAAAGATCCAATGCTAATAAACCCTACTAATAAAACAGGAAAGATGGGCAGAATCTTCACCTTGAAGACTTGACCACAAGAAGGAAAAACGAGAATCTTGGAGAGCAAGGGCAGCTGGCCAGAAGCAGGAGGGAGCTGTGACAGGGAGTCAGGAACGATGGTGTGAGATGGACTGCCACATCCTATAGTTTTTACATGAGAACTTTGCGTGCATCTGCTTATTATGTTACCAAGATAAAACTCATCGTCAAGCGGTCACCGCTCTCTCAACCCAGCTCTGTTTTCTGTCACCACTGTTTCTTCTAATCCTTGAACTGAACACACAGCTGGAGGGCGCTGCGAGCAGAAGGTAGATGGAAGAGAAAGGCCAAGGAGGTCTGGGCTGGAGATTGGGAGCCGGGTAACCAGCGTCAACCCCAATATGGTACCCACACGCCACACGTGACCATCGAGCACTTGAAGACGTGTCTGCTCTGCATCGAGGTGCACTGTAAGGGTCAAATACACACTCGGTGTGGAAGACTTCTTATGAAAAGGAGAACTTAAAATGTCTCCAATATCACTGAAATAATATTTTGAGTGTGTTGGGTTCAATCTCATACACTACTAAAATTAATTTCACTTTTTAAAAAATGTTTTTAATATGGCTACTAGAAAAGGTTAAGTTACACGTGTGGCTCCCATTCTATTTCTATTGGACAGGACTGGGGTAAAACCACACGGGGTTGGGATTTGCTGCTTTTTGTATGTCAGGAGAGGCAGGAGCTGGCGAGGGAGCATTCAGAGGCTGCCCCCACCCTCTCCTTCTCAGCCTCCTGGAGCTGGCGGGATGGGATGGAAGGGACTGTCCTAGTCCCAAGTGGAGTGGTGTTGCAGAAAATCAGCAACACAGCAACTCACCCCTGTGCACACATAGGCACCAAGGTCTCCCATGTGCCAGGCACTGAGCCGGGCCCTGGGGATGCAAGAGTGAACAAAATATCGATCCTGTGCTCACGGCCGGCACCAACAAACGTTTATTATTGTTGGTGATGAGCAGAAGGAGGAAGAGGAAAACTGTGATGCAGGAAACTTGCTTATCTTGTTTATTTCCCCATCCTCGGGTGCAGACAACCCTGGTGCCTAGTAGAGAGCTAACAAATAGACGATAAGTAAGGGAATGAGGAAATTACATGAAATGGGGTTGGCTGTGAGTATGAGAGTGGGGGCCTACCTCTGCAAGAAGGACAAGGGAATTAAAAGTTTAGAAAAGACACACAGAATGATTTCCAGGTCCAAAGGACCAGTGTCATGACTTGACTTTACCTTAATAAGCCAAACAAACCCGCTAAACCAGAGGTTCTCAACCAGGGGTGTTTTTTGTCCCACAGAGGATACCTGGCAATATCTGAGACAATTTTGGTTGGCGCAGTTGGTGTTTGCCTGGGTGGGGGAAGGTTGCTACTGACATGTACTAGGAAAGGCCAGGGATTCTGCTAAACATTCTACAATGCCCAGGCTAGTTCTCCATAGCAAAGAATGATCTCATCCAAAGGTCAATAATTAAACAAAAACAAACAAGTTGCCATAGGAGCCAGTGATTCCACTCCTAGGGGTATTTTCACTTCTGAGAAGTGAAAATAGATGTCTACGTAAAAACTTGTACATGAACACTCAACAGCATTAGTCACAGGAGTCCAAAGGTAGAAACAACCCAAATGTCCATCAATTTATAAATGGATAAACAAAATATGGTATATCCACACAATGGAATATTGTTCATGCATAAAAAGGAACAAAGCACTGATATACGCTACATCGTGAATCAACCTTGAAAACATGACGCTAAGTGAAAGAAGTTAGATACACAGAAGGCCACATATTGTACGATTCCATTTATACAAAGTGTCCAGAATAGGTCAGTCTACAGAGACAGAAAGCAGATTAGCGGTTGCAGGAGCTTGGGTGGGAAAGGGGGTTGTGGGGAATGACTGCTCATGGGAACAGGGTTTGGTTTTTTTGAAATAACAAAAATGTCCTGGAATTAGATAAGGGTGGTAGTAGCACAACTTTGTGACTGTTCTAAGAACCACTGAATCGTACACTTTAAGGGGGCACATTTTATAAGATGTGAATTATGTCATTTTTTAAAAAATCACTTAAAAAAACTGAATAGTGCCAAGGTTGAGAAATTCTGTTTTGAATAAAGAATATGACGCAACAGTCGACTGTTTGGTGAGGGAACACAAAGAAAGGTAGAGGCAAGGCGGGCCATTAGAGGGCAGCCTGGCAGTGGAAGACGATGCCTCTGGTACAGGGGCACCAATTCCAGTCCGTGCTCCTGAGTGGACTCGGGCAAATTCCCAGGGAGCTGAAATCAGAAAACAAGAGCGGTGCTGAAACCTGCCAGGCATGGATCACAGGCATTCAGGTCCAGAAAGGAATGTCCCCAAAATACATCACTTGAATTATTGTAGAGTCTGAGCATCTCTGCTCATCTGGATGGAGTTCAGGTTCTAGATTTGCAAGGATGAGGACCAGACCTGGGTGAATTCTCCAAAGTGACATCCCATGAGGAGACCTCTGCATCATCTCCTAAATCCATCAACCTTAGAAGCACTGAAGAGATTGGTCCAACCAGATGAAGCCAGGGTCTCCATGGCCCACCTGAGGGGACAGGTACATCCGAGCACCTGCTGGGCCCCCAACCCTCACGTTTTTTATGCATTCTCCTTTACTCCCTCCTCAGTGCCACGGTGACTCCCACACGACCTCACTAAGTTGCTGTGCTGCGCCTAGAATTCACCAAAAAGGAGAAAAGCCCACGAGAGGAAGGTCAGAAAGAGTCAACGGCACTGCGGGCAGACAGGGGAGAGAAGGGAACTTACACCATGCTTCCACGGTAACGTTGCGTAACGTGCGCGCGTGTTATGATTCAACAACTTGTGCCCCACTTTCCATCACCCCCATCTTCTGCAGACTCTCTGATTGGTGGACAACGTCAGTCTCAACCCCACTTTACCGGGGAAATAATTCAGCTCAAAGAAGGTGACTCAGGTTTATTTAGAGCCTGGTCCAGAACCCCAGCTCTGTACAAACAGTGTAAACTCGGGCGCATCCCCTCACCTCCCTGGGCCTCAGTTTTCACATCTGTGAAATGGATGATGCATGACCTCCTCCGACCCTTCCAGCCCCGACTTCCCATGACTCTGAGCTGGGACAGGATGCCTGTTTCCTGACACCTGGTCCAGGCCTCTCTAAGGCTGTGCTGCCTCTGCCAACAGAAGATTTGAAATGACAGGACTTGTTGCCTCAAATATCTGTAAGTAGAGAGTGGTTCTTTCTGAAGTCAAATCCCTAAAGCTCTGTCTCCAGGGAGAAAGATGCTTGCAATGACCAGGCTGCTGGGGACAGGTATTGGACCCAAAGCCAGAGCCCCAGGAAGGCAGGAAGTCCTGCCGTTTACACACCTTCCAGGCCAGGTTTCACAGGGAGCTCCTGACTTGGGACTGTTCCCTCAGGCACATGGACTCTGCCAGGCTCCATGCTGGGTGCGCAGCCCTGGAGCAGAGTGGTAAGTGGCTGTACCACCTCCGTTCTCCAGGCTATTTCTCATCCAGGTTCTGGAGCATCGAGCATCTCTGCTTCTATGGATGGAGTCCCTGCACTCAATGGATGGGATTCTGTGGGCCGAGCAGTGTTACTCTAACCAGGTGGGAGACTTCCAGGGAGTGGGGTTGTCAGGAACAACCTGGGACTTCAGCTGAAATGTGGCTCAAGCCCCAGGATCAGAGCCAGAAGTGACAAGCAGCCAAGTGCCCTCGGGGACTTCATGGAGACTGCACATAAACAGGGACTGGGAAGGTTACCAACACTTACTAAGGTGGATCAGCGCTGGGGTGGCACCGTCGTGGAGCGGGAGTTTCTTGGTTCTGGGGTTAGAAGATTCTGGGCTCTTGTCCACTCTCCGCTCCACTTCTCTAGGATTTTGGGAGAACCCTAGATTGCTTCCTGGACCCCTGTTCTCTCCCTTCAGAGCTGTTTTACCCACTCCCACTGCTGGCTGCATTCGAGTAGCTGAGAGAATAAGAAGTCCGACACCTTGTCAAAAGGAAAGTCACAAAGTCCCACTCGAGCCCACGGGTGTCCCCTCCCCCACTCCCAGCTGGCCCTGAGCCTTCTGACCCCTTGGATCAGGTGATGGCCCATGAAGTTGATAATCTGACAAATTCAGGACACGTTTGATCCGCTCACTGACCAACGTGTGGAATCCTCAGACCAATCCCACGCTCGGTTCTGCTTCTATGAACGTGAAGAGCCACTTGCCCACCTGATGTCCAGCAGGTGACTTTGGTCTTGCACTCGGGTCACTGAGAGTTAGGCGATCGTCAACCATTGTCAATTAAAGCTCCCTGCTCCTTTCTTGCAACCCGTCATCCCTTCTGTTCACTCGCCTTCCTAATTCATCCACCCGAACACAGTAACTAGTGGATGCCATCTGTCATGCTCTATTTATTAAACATTTACTTATCTGTATGTTGCTATGAGACACTCGCGGTTACAGCACAAAGCAGCTGAGGTCATCTCAGCCACCTCATCACTCTGCCATCAACCAACACGTGCTTTTGGGTTTTACTAGTGGAAAGTGACTAGTTACGCTCCCTCAGGGTTTGCCCGTGGCCTGGGTATCAGGATGTTGTGGGTTTGTCTGCTATTGGTGGCCCAGATTTGCAGCATGGAGGGCAAAGGGGGGAGTCCAAAGGGTCAAATTCAAAGGATCTGGGAAGAGCGATAAAGAGTTGGCAACAAAGAACTTGAAGATAGTGAGAATCTGGGTCTGGATGCCTAGAAAGAGACTCAAAGATAATAAAACAGCATGGAGGGTGAGGGGTGGGGTGGTGAGAGCCTTTTTAAAGAGCTTGCTTCTGAGCCTCGTGAAAGAGAAATCATTGAAGGGCCACTGGGCCACTGTTGGTTATGGATGTGGAAACCGAGACTCAGATGGCCTGAGTCTCGAATGATGGCCACAGCCCCTGGGACTGGTAAGGGCAGAGGTGAGATTTAAAACTTGCTCTGTCTGACCCCAGATTTGTTCTGCCAACCACAGGCGGGGCGACTGCCCTTCCCTCTGACATTCTGAAGTCAGCGTGGTAAAATCCAGGCATTGGGAAGAGACAACTGGGCACAAAATGAGGGAGCTCAAGTTTGGGGAGGAGTTGAGTGTTTTTTCAACACGGTGACATCCAAGGGGTGGGTGGGTATAGGGGCACCATTCCACTCACACGGCCATCTTCTTCTCCTTGTGTGTATTTGCACTATCTTTCTTTGTCTCTATGTCCAATTTCCCCTTTTTATAAGGACACCAGTCAAACTAGATGAGGGTTCACCTTAGTGACCTTTCGCCTATGTCAGGCCATTCCCCTTCTCAGCTGCATTGACCTGGAAAATACAGAATTCCTTCTGCTTTGTCCCACGAGCTGGAACAAATACCACCAGCTTGGGATCCAGGATGTGTGATTCCACACATGGCCACAGGGTGGAGACACACAATTGTCCAATCCCCACGTGTTGCTCCAACGCTGAGCCATATCAAGAGATTTACCCAAACCGGAGACTTGCTGAGGTGTAAGATTTCAAAACAAGCAGTGTGAGGGATATACATGATAAATGTCTAACTATTACATTGTTTTGTGCACCTGAAACTAAAGAGAGAAAAAAAACAAAACGTACTCTTGCGGTCACTTTCTAAACCATGGGTAAGTCAGCCCTGGGTTAATTTAGAAATACCTTCCACTTTCTTGGACCAGTTGTAAATACGCTGATTAACCTAACATTATTTAATCTTGTAAATATTTGTCATGTGGGCATTCTGTGCCAAGCACAGTGCTGTATTTTGAAGGGGGACCTGGATTGTAAACTCAGGCAAGACACAACTATGGGAGGACTTTATCAGACTCCACTGGAACACACATCAGGATGTATAGCACCTGGATGTATCAGCCTTACTGGAATAGAGATTACGTAAGCAACCTATGCACAGATGGTTCAGAAAAAAATTACGCATAGATATAAACAACAAAACGGATGTGGCAAAATGTTTAAAAAATAGGTGAATCTGGATAAAGGATATATGGGAGTTCTTTGTACCGTTTTCATAATTTTTCTGTAAGTTTGAAATTATTTCAAAATAAAGCGTTTTATAAAGAAAGCACTAAGGTCCAGGAGTCCTGGATGCAAAATTCTGATTTTCCATTAAATGGCACGCATCATTTCAGGTAACCTCTCCGGCCTGTGGCTCTTCTTCTATAAAACAAAGACGGCAATCTGTTTTCACTCCTGTAAAGTATTCCCTGTGTGAAGAAACCTCAGCTCACCCATTGCCCTAACAACAAAAAGAATGAAGAAAGGGAGCAAGTGAAGTTGATTTTAGTAATACATTTTATTTGCCCCGATATATCCAAAATACTATCATTCCAACATGTAATCATTGTGTTAATTAGCAATAAGATATTTTTGTTCTCTTATTTGTACCAAGTCCTCTTAGGCTCACAGCCCATCTCAATTGAGACCAGCACATTTCAGAAGCTAATACCCACCTGTGGCCAGTGGACAGCACAGGTCTCTGTTGGTTCTCGAGGCAACTCCAGGTAGGGGTCCAGTTCCAGACCCCACCAGCATCCTCCTTCTCCCCTCCCCTATCCAGGCCACCCTTTTCTGGTCTGAGGCTGGAAAGCTCTCTCTCGCTCCTCGCTATTCCCCCCAATTTATGGTCTGAGCACAGTTCTTCCTCTTCCAACAAAGGCTTGGAGGTTTGGTAACTACAAAGACAAGAAAGCCTTATCCTCAGCTATCTGCTGTGTCGTACCTTCTCTGAAACAATGAAGGCAATAAACCCCGTGCATTGGATGGATTAGAAGAAATTACCGGGAGAGACCAAAAATACGCCAGTTAGCATTTCAAAACGACTTTCCCACCGCAAAATATTTTAATTTTGTTCCGTGTGTGTGTGTGTGTGTGTGTTTTGTGGAGAAGGGGGCCAGAGAAGAGAGCAGTGCACAGCCCCCTAGTAGAAGGATCCCCCCAGATCCCACCACTCCAACCCCCAACTGCCTCCCCATCGCCTCCATTCCACCAGGAGGTGATAATTCAGGGTTCACAGATTTCTCTTTTCAGATCAAGGCTCTCTCTGATCCTTCAGCATCGTCAGCATCACGATTCAAGCATCACTTGAATGTAAGAAGGATTAGCAGAGGTCGGTTTAGGAAATGATGGTTTGGCTTGGAGGACTGGGGAGTAAAGGAGGACAGGGGGACAGGCTGCAAAGTCTCTGTGGGCAGAGGTAGGGATATGTTCCAAGACCCCAGTGGGTGTCGAAACCACAGATAGTACCCAACCCTATAGATAGTACCCAACCCTATAGATACTGCTTTTTCCCTACACACACGTACCTTTTCACTTAAAGGAAGCACTTTGCAGCTTCCCTTTGGCATATGTGAATTGCCAGCATCATTACTCTTGCACTTTGGGGCCATTACTAAGTAAAATAAGGGTGACTGGAACACAAGCACTACAATACCACCAAGTCGATCTGATAATTAAGATGGTTACTAAGTGATTAACTGGCCGGTAGTGCACACACACAGCGTTGACATGCTGCATAGAGGGATCCTGGGTAGGGTGGAGTGGGACAGTGCAAGATTTCGTCACGATACTCAGAGTGGCCAGCAATTTAAAACTTATAAATTGTTTATTTCAGAATTTTCCATTTAATATTTTCAGCAGCATTTGACAGCAGGTAACTGAAACGGCAGAAAGAAAAACCTTGGATAAGGGGGGACTACTGCACGTGACGAAGCCTCTGTCCACATTCTAGGGTTCCACAGTACCACGTACATCCATCTTTCAAAGCACATTGCCAGGACTCCAAATTGTACTGCTCCAACCTGTGCTGTGTGAAAGATGCCACCTACAGTTTTGTTGTGCTCAGGCTTCACAGCTGTGTGAGCTCTCCTGCTTGCGATTGTTCCAGCAGTTTCATAATTTAACATCATCTCTCCCACTAAACTGTAAGTTCCTTGAGGACAGGGATGGTGTATCTTTTTCACTGCTATATTCACTGCTGTGTTTTTACTGCTGAATTGAACAGTACCCATGATTGTCCAAATAATATTTGTTGAACAAATGACTAGCTGGATGAATGAGTAAATGAATGAATACTGCCTTGATTAGAACATATCGAGGGAACTCCAAACAAATGTTTCCTCCATCTGGGTGGACTGTGACATTTTAGTAAACATCCCTGACAATATAGGAACAGAGGTTGGGTTAGGTAGGGAACTACCTCAGTTTTGAATTTAATTTCCTGTAAATAGCAGAAACCCCAACAAACAGTGACTTAAAGATGTTTAGGTTTATTTGTCTCCTACAAGATGAACTTGGAGTAGATAATAACAGCAAGAAGTTACAACAATGATATATATTTACACACCTAACAACAGACGATCAAAATATAGGAGGTAAAAACTGCCAGCGTGGAAGGGAGAAATAGACAATTCTACAATCATAGTTGGAGACCTCGATACCCTACTCTTAATAGTGGATAGAACAACCAGACAGAAGCTAGGTAAGGAAACAGAGGACACAAATGATGCAACAACTCAACGAAATGTAATAGACAGATACAGAACACTCCACCCGACAACAACAGAATACATGTTGTTCTCAAGTACATATGGGATATTTTCCAGGACAGACCGCATGTCAAGCCACAATTAAGTCTCAGTAGATTTAAAAAGATAGGTATCATAAAAAGTATCCTCTCTGACCACAACAGGATGAATTTAGAAATCAATAACAAGAGTAAAACTGGAGAAATCACAAATTTGTGGAACCTAAACAACACACTCTTACACAACCAGTAGATCAAAGAAGATATCATACAGGGCATTTAAAAATACGTAGACGTGGGGGCCGGCCCGGTGGCTCAGGCAGTTAGAGCTCCATGCTCCTAACTCCAAAGGCTGCCGGTTCAATTCCCACATGGGCCAGTGGGCTCTCAACCACAAGGTTGTCGGTTCCATTCCTCGAGTCCCGCAAGGGATGGTGGGCAGCGCCCCCTGCAACTAAGATTGAACATGGCACCTTGAGCTGAGCTGCCGCTGAGCTCCTGGATGGCTCAGTTGGTTGGAGCACGTCCTCTCAACCACAAGGTTGCTGGTTCAATGCCCACAAGGGATGGTGGCCTGCACCCCCTGCAACTAACAACGGCAACTGGACCTGGAGCTGAGCTGCGCCCTCCACAACTAAGACTGAAAGGACAACTTGAAGCTGAACTGCACCCTCCACAGCTAAGATTGAAAGGACAACAACTTGACTCGGAAAAAAGTCCTGGAAGTACGCACTGTTCCCCAATAAAGTCCTGTTCCCCGTCCCCAATAAAATAAAATTAAAAAAAAAAAAAAAATACGTAGACGTGGGAGATCCAAGATGGCAGAATAGATAAACGCCGTGGCTGCATCCTTCCATGAACACATTAAAATTACAACTAAATTATAGAACAATCAACCTGGAGAACCATCTGAAGTCTAGCTGAACGGAAGTCATATAACAAAAATATACAGGTAACCCTCTTATAACACGACACTTCTATAACACGGTTTCACTCTAACACAGCTTGAGAATTAGAGAAATCCCCGAACAACACAGAGCATAAAAAGAGCTTTTAAGAGCAAAAAACATCTCATTCGAAATTAGGGAATTCCCCGTACAACAGGGAACGTAATAAAAGCTTAGTAGTGATGACAAATAAAACATTATTTAATACATATTAATATGTTATACTTTTGGTGAAAATTACTTTAATAAAGATATTTCTCTTAATTATAAAAACATAATAATATGTTTTTTTAATTTTTGGAAACTAACCCCCTTTTTTGTGCTAGTTCTTTTTTTCGTATAACGCAGATTCGCATAACATGGCATTTTTTAGGAACCTAACAACGGTGTTATCCAGGAGTTACCTGTAAAAAGAAGCCATGTCAAGACTAGTAGGAGGGGCAGAGATGCGGAACGAGCCCCAAACCTCCCGTGGCAGTTGAGAATCAGGAGGGATATCTCAGCCACAGAGGTTCCCCCTGGAGGAGCGAGAGACCCCAGCCCCCCACACCAGGCTCCCCAGCTTGGAGTACTGGTGCCAAGAAGAGGAGCCCCCACAACATCTAGCTGTGAAAAACAGTGGGGATTCCAACCATTCAGGTGGCACGGAAAGCTACAGGAAACCCAGACGTCCTCTTAAACAGCCCACGCACAAACTAACTCGTTCGCAGGCACTCACCTTGGGCTCCAGCGGAGGTGCGGTGACTCGGGGGGCCTCGGAGACATGGGCAACAGATCGAGGAGTGCAGCTTCAGGGGGAAACTGGAGGATAGTCCGCATTTTTCGGGTGCGAGGTCTTCCTCCTGTGCAGCTGGCAGGCGGGCACCATCTTTCCTATGTTGAGCCCGCCCCCACAGGCCAAATCTGATTCTGATTGGCCTGATGAGCTCCATTGCTCTGCTCTGCTGACTCAATTGGGACCCGCCCCACCCAAGTCGAGCACAGCTGGAGGCACTTTCTCATTGCACTCTTTCTTGGAAAACTATTAGAATCCATGGGCCCCAGGCGGCTGGTGACTGACCTCAGTGTGTTCTGAAACTTTTGCTGAGTCACTCCAGGCTCAGCACGGGCACTAAACCAGAGTCTGCATTAACCTGGTGACCACAAATCTTCCCACTCTGTTGACTCCCTGAGACCCTGCCTCATCTAACTCATATGCTGTATGAGGCTTTATCAGTGGCTGAACCTTAAGGGAGCCAGTAGGTGGCAGCAGGCCTCAGGGTATCCTGGCTTTTTGCAGTTACCCCAGGCCTGGTACTTGCCACAGCCATCCTCGGATTGCCAGGGGCTGGGGTGTGGGTGGGGTGAGGGGTGTCATTGTTTAATGGGTATAGAGTTTCCGTTTTACAAGATGAAAAGAGTTATGGAGACAAATGGTGGTGATGGTTATACAACAGTATGAATGTATTGACTACCACTGCACTGTACACTTAAAATGGTTAAGATGCTAAATTTTAGGTTATGCGTATTTTTTATGTGTACTTCCTATATTTTTTAAATTGGAAGGGGAAAAGAGCATGCCAACCAAGAGCTTTCCTTCTTTTTTTTTTTTTTTTTAAAGATTTTATTGGGGAAGGGGAACAGGACTTTATTGGGGAACAGTGTGTACTTCCAGGCCTTTTTTCCAAGTCAAGTTGTTGTCCTTTCAATCTTAGTTGTGGAGGACGTAGCTCAGCTCCAGGTCCAGTTGCTGTTGCTAGTTGCAAGGGGCAGAGCCCACCATCCCTTGCGGGACTTGAGGAGTTGAACTGGCAACCTTGTGGTTGAGAGCCCACTGGCCCATGTGGGAATCGAACCGGCAGCCTTCGGAGTTAGGAGCATGGAGCTCTAACTGCCTGAGCCACCGGGCCGGCCCGAGCTTTCCTTCTAAAGGGCTTTCCTGGGAGCCCACCCAGCCACACCCGCTTACATCTCACTGGCCAGCGCTACGTCCCAGTGACCCATGGCCCCTCCTAGGTGAAAGGTGGCCACAGAGAAGGAAGCAGAGATGGGGGCTGGTCAGCCATATACAGTGTCTGCTGCAAGATTTGGACTAAAACTCATCAGACATGCTGCCAACAGCCTGTGTTCCACCCCTCCTCCCCTCACCCGGCTTCCCTCATCCTCCACAAGCCCTTCCCTGTGGACATCAGACTCACCTACCACACAGATGCACCCTCTGTCCTCTGTATCCATCCTCTTCAATTCACTTAGTCACCACATAATATCTGTTCATTCACCTGTGACCTGAGTCAGCACCTCCTACTCCCCGGGCTCCTTTCCTCCCCTCTACTTAGGGGCAAAGGGGCTCATCTCACATCTACCCCTCTGACAGGCTCACCCTAGTCACCTCCTGCAGCTCTGAGACCCTCTGCTGCCACTGCTGCCAGCAGACTCAGGGACCACAGGGTGGTTTGGACGAGGCCACACTTCTGCCACCCTCCTGCCTCTTAATTCCCATGACCGGACCACCCTGGGGCTGTACACACTACTGAAGAGTTGGCAATATGGGTGGAATTAAAATCAGTGGAGAGACATATGAAAACTACATCCTCCATATAACTGTCCCCAGAGCACCAGGAAAAAGACAGAAGTTAAATCTGAGGTGTCTCCTTGTTTCTACTTGGAGGCTTGACTTCCTCCTCATCACTGAAGCCCACTGCCCACTCCCCAGTGCCGAATCCTGCCCCACCCCTGTGCTCAGGTGTGCCGCCAGCACCATCTGTGCAACACTCTCTGACAGGGCACGTTGGCCAGTGGCCAGGCTATTCAAGCTAGAACAGCTGTATTAGTTTCCTCCTGCGGCTGTAACAAGTTACCACACAGTTGGTGGCATTAAGCAACACTGCATTATCTTTCAGTTCTGGAGGTCCAAAGTCCTAAAAACAAGGTGGCAGCAGGGCTATGCTCCTGGAGGCTGCAGGGCAGAATGTGTTTCCTTGCCTTTTTCAGTTTCTAGAGGTTGCACATACTCTTTGGCTTGTGGCCCTGTCCTCCATCTTCAAAACCAGTGTAGCGTATCTCTCTCTCTCTCTCTCTCTCTCTCTCTCTCTCTCTCTCTCTCTCTCTCTCTCTCTCTCTCTCTCTCTCCTCTGCTTTTCTCATCACATTGTCTTCTCTAACTCTGACCCTCATGCTCCCTCCTATAAAGCCCCTTGTGATTTCGTTGGGCCCACGTAATCCAGGACAATCCATTCTGTGTGTATGTGTCTGTCCATATGTTTACGTGTGTGTCTGCGTGTGTGTATTTCCTCTTTGGTACCTCAGAACAGTAGTAAAAGGAGAGAGGCAGTGTTGATGGTGACTCACACATGCACAAATAATGAAAAATCTAAAGAAGACACCAACCAGAGCAGTGTCTCTCCACCCTCGGGGGGCCCACTTACCCCTTGAAGAATCTTCTGAAAGCCATGGGCCCACATCTCAGAGAAAACTGCTCAAAGGGTACAATTTGATTGTAATGTCAGTGGATAAAAACAAAAAGTTTTGACTTAAATGAAATACATCCCTTGCTTTTCACTAATATTTACTTTAAATGAGTCAAAATTTTGTTGAGTTGAAAGAAAACCCCGGAGACTTCGCACAGCCGAGGGGCGAGGGACGGCAGGCGAGGTTCTGAGAGCCCCGGGACTGTCTGCAGCAAGCTTGGAATCCCCCTGCAGCATTTTCCAGAATGGAGAGAATCAGCTGTGACTGTCCCTCTCCCTCCCAAAGAAGACATCTCTCAGGATGTCCCCAACCCCTTGGATCCTCCAAGCTTCTCTGTGCTCGTTTGAGATCAAAGCCAGAAGCTTTCTTTAATACAGGATTGCAGACACCTAGAAGGCATTGTTTAAATAACTTTCTTCTCTCTTACGCTATTTTAAACTTTATTGGTCTCTCATATTAAAAATAAACCTCGTATGCTTTTTACAGTTTGTATACATCGGATGTATATTTTTGGTTTGGCATAAGCTACTATTATAATTTTTTTTGGAATTTTGTTCATAGAGAAATTTTTGAAGGAATGGTAACTTCTCAAGGATTGTGAATAAACACATTTTTACAATTGAAAAAAAAATAAAAAATAAACCTCATGTAAGAGTCCAGAGGAACCGAGGACCCTGCCCACTGCTGGTTCCGGAGCCACAGACAAGCCTTGCCTCTCTCTGGCCTCAGTTTCCTTGTCTGTGAGACGAGGGGACCCCATGTTGGTGCCTTTGCATTCTCCTGGCTCTTTGCCAGTTGTCCCCTTCCCCAGCAAACCCAGACACTTTCCTGGGGCTGGATTTACAAAGCTATTCAGAGGTAACATCCTATGTGAGCCACGTCAATGCCTGGAATCCCATTGGACTGGGCCCCCGTCCTCTAACACAGAGCTGGTATGAAGTAGAGAAAAAGAGAAAAGGTGTGACAAGAGTCAGCAGGATGGCAGTGTTTCCCACAGGTCCCCACTTGTCCTCCGTGAAGCCACATGGCTGACGGTGCAAGAGGGACAGCCCACAGGAGCCCAGCTGCCTTGTGGGTCACCAATGAGGGGAGCAGGCTGAGGGGCACGCGAGTGAGGGTGAGGGAGCCGGCCGCGGGCTTCTGTGGTCCACAGAGACCGCCAGGTGGTGAGGCCAGAGACGCAGGATTATGCCCTAATCACTCTGTACTCTGTTTCCTCCAGCAGGGGCTTCCGGGAGGGAGCCTTGTCCTTAGAATCCTGACTCTGGTGGTTGAATACCACCGAGCTGTAGTGAAGATTGTCCTTGCAGGGCCCCTGCAGAGAGAAAGAGACCCAAGACTCAGTGAGAGGTGGGGGAAGCACGGACCCCCCGCTTAGGAGGGGGACACCTGAGGGGGCCGTGGGGAGGCTCCACGGGGGTGCTCCAGCCTTCCCCACTGTCCTGCCTCTTTCTCCCGTAAGGACTGGGCTCTGAGATCCTGTCTGCCCGCCTGCACTACCCGCCTGGTCAAACCACAGCACAAAGTCCCAGGCATCAGAGCAGGGGGTCCCTGAGGTCCACTCTGAGGTCATCAGCTCCCAAGTAGAAAAACAAGGCCCTGTTGCTATCTCAGGGCCACATGTCTGATGCTTAATCTATCCCCACCCCCCACCCTCGTCTTCTCCACCAAATGGACCCCCAGCCTCTATCTGAATTCTTCCACTAAGGGCACGGTCGTGACCCTGAGGGGCAGCCTCTTCCATTATTTTATGTCACAGTGGCTCGGCCTAGGGGTTGACCTGCAACGGATCATTGATAAAAACCTGAAAAGCAGAGTTGATACCAAAGAAATGTTGGGGCCCAAACTGTAAGCAATCACAGGCTTTAACACTGTGTCTATGGCACATAGTAGGTACTTAACAAAAGCTATACTTTATTGGCTCTCGGTGCTATACTCACTGGCCATTCCGACAGCCCCTCTGGCTCCCAGCCCATCCCCACCCCCCAGCCACAATGACACCAAGCTCTGCCAAAATCTGCACCTGCCCCATTCTCCGTGTGGCTGTGCCTGGAGAGACGTAAGACCACCAAGCCAGGCCCTCGTCCCTCTGCCTGCTGCCATGCCCTATGGTGATGCCCCTGGCACACATAGCCCAGGGTCCCCATGCTGGAAGCTGGGCCCTGGCACTCACCACGGTGCTGTATTCCACCTCCATCGGCCTCGGTTTCACGGGCTCTTCCAGTACGGGCCATGGCAACAGTTCCAGATCGGCATAGCAAGGCTCAGTCTGCTGGGCAGCCTGTGGCGGGGAGGAGGGCCGGGGTTTGGTAGCTGAGCCCAGGGGAGCCTCTGTGCTGCTTCTCTGTAGACATCTGCCCCTCCCTGTATGCTCTAGGTGCCCCCGCCTTGCCTCCCTGCCTCCCCACCCCCTGCTCTGGTCCTCCCTGGGCAGTACTGGAACCCTCCTCAGGTCAGCAGCTGGGCTGGAAGGACCCTGCCTCATTCACTTGCCCTGGGGGAAGGGGACAGACTGGCCAAAGCTGGAGACAAGACCCAGTGACCAGCTCTGCCAGGTGAGGATCCGTCTCTGTCCATCAACGATCCACCTAGACCTCCACTAGCAACGGGACAGTCCAACCCCCAGCACCCTGTGTCCCCACCCAGCCACTGACACTCCTGGTAGCCTTTCTTACCTGGCCGGGGTCCTGCAGGGGCTCCAGATTCTCACGAGCTAGAGACAAAGAATGGGGAGAGCGAGGAGGTTGAGTCCCAGAACAAGGCGGGACTGGCGCTCCCTACGACCCACCTGGAGAAAGGCCTTTGCCTAGACACGGGGGCCCTAGGGACCTCCCACTGCAGGTCTGCAGCACGGCTGGAACTCAAGGGTTGGTTGACAGGGTGAATTAGTGAATGAGGAAATGAATGAGTGAAGAAAGAGGGAGTGAATGAATAAGTGAATGAACGAACTAACGGGCCAGCTGTAGCTTGGGGAGGGTGGCAAACAGAACCAGTTCTCAAAACAGTCCCTCACAGAGAATGCCCCGGGGGTGGGGGAGAAGACAGGAAGGAAGGATGTCCGTGAAGAGGACCTGTGGAAGATGCAAAAGCTCGGGAGATGTCTTCACACCAGTGTGAATATATTTAACACTACTGTTCTGTCACTTTAAAAGTGGTTAGGATGGCAAATGTTATATCATGTGCTTTTTACCACAAAAAAAAAAAAAGAAAGAAAGAAAGAAAGAAAAGGAAAAAAATACAGACCCGTAGGCCCCAGCCCAGATATAGTGAATCAGAAACTCTGGGGATGGGTTTCGCAATCTGTTTTAACAAGCCCTAAAATAATTAAAACTAAACTAAACTAAACTACTATGAGCTGTCCTTGTAAAGACCTGGAACTGCACCATACCATGAAAAGTCACCGGGCTCGTCTGCTCCATCCCCCTGGCCTGGGAGCCGGTTCTTCACACACAGAAAGCCCAGAGCTCGGAGGGATCACAGCTCAGGGCACACAACCTTCCCCTTCTGTCACCTGCAGTGTTGCTTCTGCCTCTGAGCACAGCTCTGTGCACCCTGGCTTTTCCAACCCGGGGCCCAGGAGCTGGTGCACCCCCAGCCAGAATGCCCCGGGATCGCTGCACTAGATGCCAGAGGGAGAGGCAGTGTCCACCCCTTAGGGACCCTCGAAGTCAAAGGTGAGATGATACCTACAGTCGGAGACACAAGACCACGTATGACAGAAGTGTTTCCTGAGCCCGCTCAACTGACTTCACAAACACGCAACCAGAGCTCTGAGTTGTGAACACATTCTGCTCCAAGTGCTGCGTTGGGCTCCACACCACCTACCCCCTCAACTGGGACAGGTGCTCTGATGGGGAGGATGGAAAGAGCAGGTGGGGAAGAGGTGGGGGCACATTGCTGGGGTGGGAAGGTGCCATTGAGAAAGTTCGACAATAGCCACCTGGATAGGTCCAGTCTACCCTGGTCTAAAGACAGTGGTCCCCAGTGGCCCCGCAGCACCCAGCACAGGGCCTGGCGCACAGTAGGTGCTCAGGACAGCTTTGCTCTGTGAGTGAGCGAGTGAGTGAGTGAGTGAGTGAGGAGAACTGTGAGTGGGTGTGGCGAGTGGGGGGGACGGCAAAGGGGCAGGGGACAACGGCAAGACAGCCCAGATGTGACCAGGAGACAGGAGCTGAGGCTTGCAAAGCGGGGGAGGGAGAGTCAGGATATTTGAACAGAAAGCCTGTCTCCTCAAAGGATCAGGTAAAAAGGTGTAATCCACGCACACACCTATGAACTCTGCCATCAGGGATTTTTAGAAGAACATTTAATTGCAGGGAAAATGACACAATGCGTTAAGCGCAGGAAAAATAGGTTTAAGAGAGGAATAAAGGTATGAAGCAAACATTTTAAGAAATCATATGTGCATAGATGGCATCGAAATGACTGGAAGGACATACCTCAAATGTCAGGGGTTGGTTTTCTCAGTGGTGGGAGTTTAGTTTTTATTTATTACAGGGATTTATTTCCTCCTTTGTGCTTTTACTTGTGGTTTTCTACAACCATCACACAGCCCCTTTTTTAAAAGAGGATCCTTTCTAGGTGAAAGGGTACTGCGGGAATCCCTGGGACCCACAGATTTGAAGCAACGCAGGCTGGGAAAATCCCCACGTGGTAGGCAGTGCCTACATGTCGGCTGAAGTTTAAAAGGAGGGCACCCGAAAATGAAGTGGGGGCAGGAGATGGGAAGAGGAAGTAGTTTTCTTTGCTTACAGATGTGCTGACACAAATTCCTCTCCTCAAGACCCGAGCCCTGATAGGGCGACAGGCTGGGCCCCGTGGAGGCGTGGACGGGCTGGAGGGAAGAGCGGAAGGCAGTGGTCACGTGTCCCCAGCCCCCTACCCCTGCCCCCAGCACATACCAGCTCCCAAGTAGCACTGCGGCTGTGGAGAGAATAATCCCCTCCCCACTCACCCAATCTCACTGCAGCCTTTGAAAGTCAGGAAAAAGATTCCCCAGAGAACCTTCTGTTCGTGGAATCAAGAACTCTTAGCACAGGAGGGAACTATCGGCTCACATGTCAGCTCAGGCAGAAACCTGTGCTCCTGCAGGAGACGGTCAGCCTCCAGCCAGCACCAAGAAGCATTCTTGTGTGTTCTTCTATTTACTTAATTCACTCATCGAGTGTTTAGTGAGTACTTACTAACTGAGTGCCAGACCGTCACTGGGTGCTGGGTGCACCACACATGTTCTCTCTTTTAATTTGAGCTCAGAGCAGAGCAACTGGACCACAGATGCCAGGAGCTTCCTGGGCTGCCATCGCGGCTGGAGATGTTAAACAATACATTCACTCAACAAACACTGATTATGTGTCTGCTCAAGTCACGGTCCCTGATCTTAAGGAGTCGCACGGGCTGGTGGGAGGCTGGCAAGGAAGTAAGCGGTGACCATCTGGGCGAAAAAGGGCTACTGTGTTTCCCCGAAAATGAGACCGGGTCTTATGTGAAGGTTTGCTCCAAAAGACGCATAAGGGCTTATGTTCAGGGGGTGTCCTCCTGAAAAATCATGCTTATTTTCCAGTTAGGTCTTATTTTCGGGGAGACACGGTATGATGGTAGAGGTACAGAGGTACACCCAAGAGGGGCCCCCACCCTACTCTTTGGGGACCAGGATAAGGTCCTACAGGAAAGGAATTCTGAGGGCAGCCCTTAGGGCCCACCAGGAGTAAGGCAGAGAAAGGGGGCAGGAGAGGCCCTCTTTCCAGGTGCCCAGAGAAAACCCAGAAGGCGAGACAGGTCATAGCTCTTGGCAGGAGACAAGAACTTGGGAACAGCTGCCTCTCGGGGTGTAAGGATGGGCGGAGGGGTGGGCAGGGCCAGACTGGAGGACAGTGACTGTCCTGGAGGGGCCGGGACTTTGGAGAACATGGGAGGTCATGCAAGGGTTTTAGACAGAAGAGGGACAGTGCTTCACGGAAAGGCCTCCGTCGGGGGGGCCCCCCTCCCACAGCCTGTCTCCACCGTACTAGCATCACCTGCTTAGGGTCTGCCCTCTAGGGTCCCCCAGCATATACAGTCTGAGGGCATACATTCAATGCCCATCCTGGGAACAAGGACTTAGAGCCTTGGAGACAGGAGGGTACAGTCAGGGCCTGCCCGCCTTGATCAAACTCACCTTTGCTCCGTCTCCGAACCATTCTCCAGGCCAGCAGTGAGGTTCCCCCCAAAAGCAGCAGCAGAACTGCTAACAAGGAGAACAGTACATGGAGCCTGGAGGAGAGACACAGAATGGTGTAGGAGGGGCGGGGAGTCTTGCCTTCCCTCCTTTGTTTCCATAGATGGATAAGGTCATATTAAAAAAAAAAAAATAAGGTCAAAGGAAGACATACAAATGGCCAACAGATATATGAAAAGGTGCTCCGCATCACTAGTTATATGGGAAATGCAAATCAAAACTACCTCATTCCGGTCAGAATGGCTGTCATCAATAAATCAACAAACAACAAGTGCTGGCGAACATGTGGAGAAAAGGGAACCCTCCCACACTGCTGGTGGGAATGCAGATTGGTGCAGCCACTATGGAAAACAGTATGGAGGTCCCTCAAAAAATTAAGAATAGAGCTACCATATGACCCAGCAACCCCTCTTCTGGGTAGCTTCCCCCCCAAATTGAAAACACTTATTTGTAAAGATATCTGCACCCCTGTGTTCATTGCAGCATTATTCACAACAGCCAAGACATGGAAACAACCCAAGGGCCCTTTGATGGATGAGCGGATAAAGCAGATGGGGCACAGATATACAATTGAATACGGCTCGGCAACAAAAGAAAGATGAAATATTGCCTTTTGCGACAACCTGAATGGATCTTGAGAGTATTATGCGAAGTTAAATAATTCAGACGGAAAAGGACAAGAACCATATGATTTCCCTCGAATATGGGATATAAAATAGAAAGCAACAGACAAACAAACAAAACAAATATATAAACATGCACACACAAAAAACCAAACTCATAGACACAGACAACAGAATGGTGGTTACCAGAGGGGAAGAGGGTGTGTGTGGAGAAGGGTGGGGGTGGAGAATGAACAGGGTAAAGGGGGCCAAATACATGGTGACGGAAGGAGACTAGACATTGGGTAGTGAGCACACAATAAAGTATACAGATGTGGAATTATAAAGTTTACACCTGACCTTTATAGATAATGTTAACCAATGTTACACCAATAAATCTAATTTTAAAAAACAAACAGCATAAAGTCTCCTTTCTACACAAACCCCACCTACCCAATTTCCCCCAGCCCAACACACAGTATACTTAAGAACCTTCCAGACAAGAAAATATGAATGCACATTATTTTCCTCCTTTCCTCACACAAAGGAGGCATAGTACAAATACTAGTTTTTCACTTAACAATACACCTTGGACATCTTTCCGCGTCAGTGCATACAGAAGTCCATCATTCTTTTTCACATCCATTGCATGGGTGGGCCATCATTTACTTAACTCTTCCCTCTCAACGGGCATTTCACCAAGTCTTTTACAATTACGAACATTGCTACAAAGAACCACCTTGTAGCTCTACCATTGCACCTGGGGACCAGCAGCCGCAGACTTACCCGGAAGCAGTTAGGGTTCGGGCCCCTCACTGGTTTGGGCCCCTTCTTTCACGCCTTGCATTCTAAAGTTCTTGTCTTTTTCTTAAAGATGCACCGCCCCTCCCCCCACGTGGCACAGGCTTAAAGCCCCACAAAACCCAGCTCTGTCCCCCCTGTGTGTATCTGCAGAGTCAGTTCCTGGAAGCGGTGTGTTTGGGATCTGAATTTCACCTTGCCTGATATTAAGATTGTCCCTTGTGTTGGTAGGAAGCCTGTGGAAAGGCTGTCACGTAGTGAAGAATCTAACTGGCCTCTGATCCTGGCTCCTGGGTGGGAGGCCCTAAACCCTGGGGATTTCCCTCTTACTGGGATTCCCTTGCATCACAGAGATTGTGCTAAGAGATGTGGTGACTCAGAATGCGGGCTGGTCACTAAAGGACCCACCACATGTAGGGCTCTGAGGCAGCCTGACCTTCAGGGGGCGGAGGCGGCTGGGGATTGAGCTCAACCACGTGGCCAGTGACTCAATCGTGCCTATGTGATGGAACCCAAATAAAAACTCTGGACACCAAAGCTTGGAGGAGCTTCCTGGCTGGTGAACACATCCGTATCCACGTGAGTGATGTGCCCTGACTCCAGTGGGAACCCCCAAATGTACATCCAGTTGGTCAGAAGTGTGATGGCCTGGGGATCCCCAAAATGCTCTGGCATCTAAAGTCAGGTAGTTTTAGGGGACGGAGCCCTTAAGCTGTGGAGTCTGTGCTAACTCCAGGTGTCAGTGCTAGAACTGAATTGCACAACACCAGGTGCTGTCAGGATAGGGAGGCTGGGAACCCCAGAAATGGTTTAGGACAGCATGCATTTCTCTAGGGAGACAGTCTATAGAAGTTGTCCTTCTCCTCGGCTTTGTGAAACCCAAACAAGGTCAAGAATCACTATTTCAAAGGGGATAACCTAAGCACATAACCCTGGGTGGGAAGCCCAGCCGGCCTCTTGTAGCTACCTGAGCCGGCAAACCGCTTACCCTGTCCGAGCCTGAGTTTCCCCATCTGTAAGGGAGGGTGGTAAGGGTGCAGAGCTGTAGTGAGGAGCATATGAGAACACTCAGGTAAGGCAGTTAGCACGTGCCTGGTGGGGGGTCATCAGCTCATTAAATGTTACTTTCCTTCCATTCACCTCCCAGCTCCTCCCCAAGAAGCTTCTCTTGGAGCCCAGGGCAGGGCCAGCGTGGCCTTAACAGCCCAAGCCAGGATGTACAGACTGCGGCTTCCAGCCTGGGTCTGGTGCAAAGGGAGCCAGAGACCCCAGCCAGCAGGGGCGTGACTCCCACCCCCACCTCTAGGACCACATGGCCAGGGGAGGAGGTGGTGCCCTGGGCTCCTCCCCTCCAGGACACGGGGACAGGGTGCCTTACCCCCAGCCCCGGCTCGGCAGGACATGCTCCTGGCTGTTCGCGCTGTGGGTGGCATTCACGGCAGGCCAAACTGTGCACACAGTTGGGATTTGATCTGTGACTGTGGAGGTTGTGGCTCTAGTGACACTTGCAGGTGATGCTGACGTTGTTGCTGGCGCAGAAACACAAATCAGACCCAGGGACCTTTCTTCTGACTCTCCCACCACTTGCCAACACCTTTGTGTTGGATTCCACACAAAATGCTCACCCAGGAAGGGGACAGGATGGAGGAGCATGGGCCCAAACTCTCCCCAGGATTGTCCTGCGCCAACTGAGCATCTAACAGGATGCAGGTACACCCCCAAGAGTCCTGAATCCATCCTGCTTCCAGAAATGTCTTCCAGAGAACCTCTGAGTCACCTCCACACCCCATCTTGTCCCCCTCCAGCCACAGCCACATGCTGCTTCCAGAAATGTCTGCGTAAACTACAAATCTGACAAGTCACTAATTAGAGCTCCCCTGTCTGCCTCTGGGTTCAGCTCCCAGCCTTTCCCCATGCAGCTCTGGGCTTCTGTGGGGCTGACCCACAGCGTCTCCCCTGCCCTCCTCTCCTCTCCTCTCCTCTCCCCTGCCCTCCTCTCCTCTGCACACGCTGCTCTCTTGGCCTCCCCTTCACCTGACAAACACCTTGCCATTCCTCAAGATTGAGCACAGACGCCAGCTCCTCCAGGAAGTCTCTCTCTCTCTCTGTCTCTCTCTCTCTCTCTCTCTCTCCCCCCTGGTTTGCTCCAAGTCTCTGATCTGATTCCTGCCTCGGCTACTCCGACCTGAGACCCTTTAGGTGCCCCGGAGCTGGTACAAGGGGAGGGTGTGCGGCTCACCTGGGAACACAGACACCGTAACCTGGAACAGGGGGTCCTGAGCCAATGGTATATCGATCCCACACATGTACGTGCCTTCATCATCCTTTGTGAGGCTGTCCAAGGTCACTGTGAAGGTGAGGTTTGCTGGATGGTCCCTGATGGACACACGACCGCTCCTCACTTCTCTCTCTGACCTTGTCGTCTCCACAATCTTCTTCATCAGTGGCAAGCACGGGTAGTCGCACCAGTATTTGATATATTTTCTGTATTCCTCCTGGTACCGACACTGCACGCTCAGGGATCCCCCCACAGTGCCCGTCACGGTGCTGGGGCCACTCAGAGACAAAGAACCTGGAAGACACAGCCCAGTCCCGGCTCCTCACCAGATGGGCTAGGGTCGGGGTGCTCTGGAGTCACCCCCATAGGTTTCCCCCTTTCACATCAGCCATCCTCTATCATCCAGATCACATCTTGAGTGTCCCCCCCTTTCCTCTCTGTCACCCCAAGATATTGATCACAGCAGCCCCTTTCTCCAGACCCTGACCTGTTTCTTGCTGCCTTTCCCATCCCTCACTGACCAGGGGCCTCCCACTCCCAAACTTGTCAGGACCACAAGAACTCACCCCAAGCACCCTGCTCTCCCTGGAGGCCCACCGCGGCCCTGAGCACCTCAGGGACTTGAAGAACTGCTGGCATGCAGCTCTGTTCCCATCAAGGGACTACGACCAAGGATAGAGAGAGGGCTGCCAAACAGTCCCCAAAACACTGGCCATGCTCGGTAAAGCTTGTGGATAAAAATCATTCACATGCATGAAAAGTTTACTGATGACGACCTTCATTTCATCCTGTCTGACTTCAGTTCGCCCGGCTCTTATAGACTTAATTTCTAAGGAAGCTCGTTTTTTTGTTTCCAAGATTTACGTCTGCATTTTCCTAAACTGTTCTCAGAGACAGAGCTGGGCGAGTAAGATGAGGCGTGTGACACCGATGCTGGCCACCTCACGGAGGATTCCTCCCCTACCCTGGACACTTGTGTGTGCAGCTACTTGTCACCCTTGCAATTCTGTGATCCGGCCCCCAAATGGGGATGGGGGAGGGGCTTGCTCTCTTTTCTTAGAGTTAAAACTCCTTAAATTTACTTGCTTTTTCAGGTTCTCAAATCCCCATCACTGCTCTATGTCCCTGGTGCCAAAACTGACCACCAGTTCCTGTCAGTCACTCCACAGGGGGCCCGTCAGGACCTCCTTTCCTGGCCTAGGTAAGCAGATGCCCTGCAGAGATGGCTGTCCTCAAGCCCTGTCATAGGTGTGACATTTATTGACATGCTCAGTAGCCATTGCCAAGGTGTAGTGGAAAGAGTATCAGAAGAATCTGGGTTTATGTCTCTGCTCTACGGTGTAGCAGCTGTGTGTTCTGAAGCAAGTTACTTAACCTCTCTGAGCTTCAGATGCTTGATCTGTCAAGTGGTGATAATTGGTAGGCCTCATGTGGCATTTGGGGACACTGAGTGAGAAAATGGGTGTGAGTGAGACAGATATCAGGAAGGAACCACAAGCTCTCAATGCAGGCAGATCCCGTGAAAACACAAGAACACTGAGAAGGTCAGTAGACAAACTAGTGGGAAGAGGATGACCATTTCCAAATTAATTCACAAAAAGTCATAGCTTTCCGACAGAAATAGAAATAGAACCTGTTTGAGAAGAGCTGTTAGTTACTGAGCGGTACAGAAAATAGATTATGGGAAGGAGGCCCTGTTCTTCTTACTGGAGAAAGTCTCCTCCCTTCCCCTCCCAGTTTCTCTGCCCTCCTCTACCTCCCACTGCCGTCCTTCTCCCCTCTGTCCCATCCCCCCGCTGGCCCTTAGGCCCTAACCCTTCAGAGGTCCTGGCTATACACTTCCACCGCCCTGAGACATGACCTCCTCCTGCCCAGTTCCCACACTTCCTTCATACCCTGGAAGTGGTGAACCAGGGGGGCGCCTCCCTGTCAAAACACAGCCCCTTGGGTGCGCTTAGGGCAGCCACTCTTCCACCCACTCCGCTGGCTGCGTCCTTCCTGCTTCTCGCCCTCCTTCTTCCTGTATTAATTCATCTGAACACCTCCCGCAAAGCCCTTCCTCTGTGCCAACCCCTTTGCCTCACCGTGGCTCACCCAGGGTCAGATGGATGCCTAAGGAGAGACAAACCCTCGCCCCTTTCCCTCCCAGGGTGCGGTCCTTCCATCTGTCCACCTTGCACGGTGGTTCAAGCGCATCCCATTCTGAGTTCAGTATGGAGTCCAGACTCAGGGTGCTTTCAGTAACAGCTCCTGCAGCCCTACCCCTTCTGCGTTCCCTCCCGCTGACCCTCCCCCGGCAGCCCCTCACCTGGGACCCAGAGAAGCAGCAGAGCCAGAGCTGAAGGCAGCCACCGTGCTCGGTCCTGCTGGGTCATCATCTCTCCAGCACAGAGGTCGCCTGCAGCAGCATCAGGTCCCAGCTGGACCAGAAGCTTCAATCTTCCTCAAAGGGGAGGGCCAAGTCTCCAAGGCTCCCACTTCTGCTTTTCTTTCTGCCTGCTGCTTCCTTGTTCAACTTCCTTTTGGTTCTGTTCCTAGAGCTGGTCAGAAAATGGAGGACTCTGAGGGAGCAAAGCTGGGGTGGCTGGCTGAGACACCCCAGGAACTGTGCACTTTCCTACTTAATCCCGTTTGAGTTGCAGTCTCTGTACATTATTTCCAGTGAGGAAACACCGCCCCCCTCCCGAGCTCACCGTCCTGCACGCCCCCCCAACCCCGCCCACTCACCCCCATCCCCCTGCCCCCATCCCATCCCCCAAGACCACAAGGCCAGCTTTCCTTCTAGTCGGGCCCAGTAACACCCGCCCCCACCCTGTTACCTTGTGGGCTGGTGGTCAGGGAACTAGTCTTGGAAATGTGTCCTGAACTTGGCCCAAAGGTCCTCAGGCTGTGGTCTTCTTGTGTGGCCCCTACTGGACCCAGCGCAGGGGTGGGCCCAGAGCAGGTACTCAGCAAGCTCTTTAGGCCACAGGAGCACCTTCCGCAGAAGCGAGTGCAAGGGAACCAAGGAGACTTGCTGGTTTACTTTCTGGAACTTTCTGAAGACAGTTTGGTAGGCATCGGGAGAATTTCTATAACACTACAGTCACAGATGAACTAACACCGGTGAAGCTCAAGATTAAGATCTTGAACGAAACAGGAACACGGAGGGCAGGCATCACACTTGTCGGTTTACTTGTCAAATACTTGTCAGGTTTCCCCAGAAACACGTATTTTCCAACTCAACCACCAAAAGGCATGTTACGGTCTGAATGTCAAGGTTAAGACGAGGAAGCCCCAGACTGAGAAGCAGGAGGCTGGGTTCTCGTTAACTCATCCAGTTACTGCCGGTGTGATCTTGAACGAAACCCGTGGCTTCTATAAAATGTCGATAATAATAGCTAATCAATGGGAATAAATAGCATAATATAATAATAATGAAAATACTCAAATGTGACATAATATCCTTAGGCCAGTTTTTTTCCCAAGGGAATACATCTTTAAGGAAAAGCAATAGGAAAATAGGATTCAATAGGGAGACTATGCTTTACGAATAATTTACGGGATTTGATTCTCCTTAGGAACATAAACACTTAAACTATCGCAAAGAGGAAATGGCCCGGGGAATTGATCTCTGCCACTTGATGCCAGAAAATTAAGGAAATGGCGCCTCTCCTGCTGCCGCCTACTGACGATTAACAGACCAAGGGAAGGCCAAGCCTGGGGCCGCAGGCCAGCACCCCCTTTCTCAGGCGGGTGCCTCTCATTGGGTTGGGATACGTGGGCTTGGGGGCCAGTGGGGAGGGCGTTGGTGGTGCTGGGTGGGGGCGCTCAGGCACACTTGTAGTGCCAGCATTGAGGTTTTTTTAACTATAGGGGCCCCAGGAAAGATTTGGGGGTGACTGAGCTGTGGGGCTTCTCAGCAGAACTTCCCTCTGCCAGGCAGCACAAGTCAGGGCCTCCTTGTCCCCAAGGCAGTCTGTGGCTCCCCAGCCAGTCTGCCTCTTCCTCCACAAGCTCACTATGGGCTGGAGGGGGCTGGGGGGCTCAAGTGCGGCCTAGAGACCAAGAGGTTACCCACCCCTAGTAGAGCGGAAGGGTCCACATGATATGGCTGCAATGGGAAGAAGAGTTTGACAGCTGGGTGAGCTGGTGCTGAAAGGGGCAGGGAGGGGATGGACAGCCACTGAGCACCTACTACCTGCCGGGCACTTTGGTCATGGCTGAATGGACCTAACTCGGGGTTTAATAACTGCAGATCCATGAGGCAAACGGACCGGCTGAATGAGAGGCAGCTGGGGGAGAGGCAGCAGGGAAGGAGGACAGCCTGGGAGCATCTGGTTTCCCTTCCGCAGGCGCCTGGGTGAGAGAGACCAGCAAGATGGCCCGGCCCCGCCCCTGTCTCAGCTCCCGCGGACTTCTCACACCCCGCCTTCCTGCCCACCTCTGGGGAAGCTGCCCCAGCGGGGCCAGACCTGCGGAAGCAGCTCAAACAACCCACAGTCCAACCAGCCCTTCGTGATGGCGGTAACGTGCTTTCCTGCTTAGTGGAGACAGAGGAAGAGGAAGTTGTGGATGAGCAGATGGGTGGCAGTCCTGAGGCCTGAGAGCACTGTCCGTCCCCACAGCCCGGCTCCCGGCAGGCCCTGTCCCACCTCACAGGTGCCTGGACCTGGAGAGGGGAGGATTGCGACCTGCTCTGATAGGGGCCTGTGGAGCTCAGCAGGGTACCCCTGGGGGCTGCTTAGGAGGGGAGCTCCGCACCAGCCAGGGGCCTGCTCCTGGCTCTACCCGGAGAGACTGTCTTGGGGCTCGCCAATGTCACAGGCACGAGGACAGGGAATCCACAGTGGGAGGGAGTGAATGACTCCTTAAGCCATCCCCTCGGAAGCCTCCCCTTCCTTCTGCAAGCCTCTCTGAGCCCCTCTCACCGCCCTGCAGCCTTGTACCCTGCAATGGCTATTTCTGTATTCCGGGGTATCACTGCAGTCCCCTCTTTTCATGGCCTTCACAAAAGCAGGGACCACACAGGCCACCACAGCCCTGGCCTCACATGCCTACTGCACTTCCCACGGAAGGGAAACTGGAATTCGGGATAAACACAGACAAGGCCAGGACATCGAGTCCTCTCTCATCTTCTTGCCAAACGCCATCCCCAGGGAGAAGAAATGGATAGGACTTAAAATGGTGAGAGCAGGTTAAAATCCGTCCAGCTGAGCACTTAAGATTCATAAACCGCAGCGAAAACCAGGTTCCAGCAGAGGCCAGCAGTCTGCACACCCGGAAGGGGGAACAGTGGCCGCATCGAGCTGCTCATCCACCCACAACCCCCTCTCAGCTCCCCAGGGACACACAGAGATGGTGGCTTCTAAGAGAGCCACCTCCTCCCGGCACAGGCCTCCAGTGTCTCCTGAATCACAGGCAATAACCTGGGTCCTTCCAGGGAACAGGACTAGGGCGGGAGGTTATTGAGGGGTGCTGGCCCTCGAGGCCCCCTGACTGTGACAATGGGGACAGCAGATGGGGGGGGCGGCGCCCTTGTAGCCTGGCCCTGAGCTGCATCCTGGCCACTTGTGCGTCCTTGTCCAGTCAGTTTCCCCTTCTGTGAAATGGGAATACTGCTACTCACCCTGCCCACTTCACAAGAGGCTCAAAATGAGAACGGAGATGTGAATTCACTCATCTGTCACTTACATGTGGTTTACTGAGCTCCCGCCATGTGCATGTGTCAACCTCAATACCTCACGACTCAGAGAGGTATGATAACCAACCTGAAAATTACATTTAATACGTGTGTAGGTATTAACCCCCAAACTTTCGTCCACCATTCCATGGCTCTCGGGGGTGCAGCGGGGAGTGATTGCACAGGGGAGGGAGAGTGTGGCTATGAGAAGCAGTGGACGGCCCGCAAACTGCTGACCCAGGAACAGCAGGGGAAGAGGATGTTGAGCAATTACAGCCATGAGAACCTAAACTGACAGGCTTGCCTGGGAGTTTCCTTTCCCCGCCCCACCTGCCTGCACCACCACCAGCTCCACTTCCTCCTCCCTCCTCACCCAGGGCATGGTCCAGGCCAGAAGAACACAAAACACACCCTGTAGGGTCCTGCCACTGTGCTGACCAAAGCTGGGGTGAACCAGCAAGGGGTCAGTTCAAAAACCTCTAATATTTGGCTTCAGGAGATACATTTGCCCTGGAACTTGAATGTGTGCATTTCTGATTTTGTGAGGATGACCACCAACTCCCAAGGCCTCAACGAGGGCAGAAGATTCCTCCCCACCCCACCCCCCACACACCCCTACAACCATCGTGACCCCGCTGCTCCTCTGTCCCAGCACCACGGTGGTCTCCCCACAGACACTTCCAGAAGCTGGTAGAATGTGTGTGTTTCCAAGGGCTACTCGAGGCAAGTCAAGAGTTATTAGTGCTTGTAAGAGGTGAGCCCTAACTGTAGGTGAGGCTGTGTCTCCCTCCCTGTTCCGAGGCAGCAAGTAAAACCAGGGAAGGCTGTCTGCAAACCAAGAACGAAAGTATGCGGTTCAAAGATTCCAACAGAGGGGCTGGTGTCTACCTCTCCCTAGGGAGTGAGGAGTCAGTGCAGTGGTGTAGGTGCTGCTGGCCAGTGGAGCTAAAGGCAAGATGTACTTACTGCTCTGGCCTGGCCTGGCCTGGACGCCGGTGTTCCCAACTCACTCCATCACACTCTGAATTCCAGCACCTTCCCTGCTCTAATTCCTGACTTCCTGCCTGGCTCCAGACGCCTGGTTCCACCTGGTCTCCATCCCAGCCCATCCCTGCTTGTCTGTCCCATCTCTGGTTGGCCCCAAGGGGATACGTAAGGGGCCCAGAGATTCAGGGTGGTGGGGAGGGAGTGAACAGGGACTGGACAGTGAAGCTGGGGGCGGGCAGAGGGGTGGGGGAGACCAGATGGCCAAACCCAGCCCCTCAGCAGGCAGGTTGTGGGGCATGCTGGGAGGTGCAACGGTGCCTGGTCCTAGTTCCTGAAGTGGCCAGAACCAAGGAATACAAATCAGGCAGTGGGACCCAGCAGCCAAGAAGCAGTGAAGTCCGCACTTTATACAGACGCTGCTCTTCTTTGAACTCAGGTAAAGTCTGACCTGGCCAGCCAGGAGCAGCTCCAGTGCCATCTGGTGGTCGTTGCCAGAACTGCCAGCTTTCTTGAGCAGGTGACTTTTTTCCCATCTCTGCAAGTCAGGAAGTGGAGAGGCTTCTTTCTGTACAGGTATCCAGGTGTGTGGCAATAATCCTTCCTGATCCCAAGCCAGTAGACTGGCAACAAGGGGAAGGCTCCAGCCTCTTGGGAAGGGAGTCTGGGGGCTTCAGAGAGGCAGGCTGGCCCTGCGTGGTGAAGAAGGAGCAGGTGAAAAAAGGGGTAGAAGTGATGGAGAAAGAAACAGGACAGTGGCCAGCCCTTGGACCAGGCCACCCAGGAGGGATGGGGGACTCTGGAGCTCAGCTTCGGGGTCTCTTGGGCCCCTGGTTCAAATCCCATGAAACCCAGTGGGTGCTCAGATACCCAACCAGACCACTAGTTCTGAAGCCAACCTGCACTGGCCAGCTGCCTCATTAGGGCGGCAGGCTGCTGTTCAACTTCCTGCCTCCGTTGGACGGTCCTAGAAGAGGGGCGGGGCTGAGGTTGTAAGTGGGGGTGGGAGGGCATCAGCCTCACTTTGAGGACTGAGAAGGCAGACAGGCAAGCCAGCCTCACACCTCCCTGCCCTCCCCTCCCGTTAAGTTCTCCAGCAAGGCTCTGGGCTGGAGGCTGCACCACCCCAAGGCTCCCTGCAGACAGGAACCCCTTTCTGAACGTGTGTGTTGGCCACAGGGGAAGGGACCTGAGGGTGAGACCTTAAGTGCTGCTGAGGTGTCCAGCTCTAGAGAATGGGAGGCTCAGCTTTGTCGTGGGCAGTTTCAGGGGTCAGAGTGCACATGTGTATGTGTGTGGGACGGGGGGTGAAGCAGCAGAGAAAGGCATAGTCCTAGCATGCTTCCCAGTCCCGCTGACCGCCTCTGTTTCCACAGAAGCTGCCAGGGGTCCCCACCCCGCAGGTGTGTTAGGCTGGGGAGCTTTTTAGAAATACCCGTGCCTGAACCATCTGTTGCCCCTTATCTTCCCCATCTGAGCCCTGAGATTCTGATTCCGCTGATCTGGGGGGAGCCCTGGCACGGCACCCACGCCCTGAGGAAGACGGAGGCTGGACGATGCTTCATGGGGCAGGAAAGAGGTTTCAGACAGACCCTGGACACACCCAAGAACAGGTGGAGGATACACAGCAGTCAGCGGGGGACTCGATTTCAAGGACACACTCTCCAACCACTGGACAACAGAAACTCTCCCCAGAGAAGGAGGGGGATCCTCCAGGGGTACTCGACAAAGCCGGTGGCTGTGAGACCTGGTGTCTCGGCCCTAACCCTTCTATAGAGTCAGATGCGTAAAGTTGGCTCTGAAAATGAATGAATGGGTGGATGGATGGATGCTGACAGTGATTAAGAGCATGGACTCTGGGTCTCACTGGCTGGTTTTGAATCCCAGCCCTCCCTCTTCCGCATGTCAGCTCAGACTTCGTTAAATTCTTGCCTCCTCTTCCTTCTCCCTCCAAGTAGACTGTTGCAGCCAAGATCTAAGACACTGCCATGCTCTCTGATTCCATCAGGGGGCACTCTATGCCCAGGCACCGTTTATTTGTTTATTTGACAAATATTTGAGGGCTGCTTATGTTGTGCCAAGTCCTGGGCCCAAAGATGAGACATGAAGATTAAAAATAAAACAATTCTTCTTTCCCCCCTTCCCTTCTGCTGCCTCTCCCCCACTCCGGTTCAAGCCATTGCTTCTCAGTCTAGTTGTGTAGGACACAGCTCCCAGGCCCATGCTGGTATTATGAGCCTTGCACTCCCCCTGGCTGAGGCAGTCGGTTGCCAGTCACGGTGGCACACGGTAGCCCGTGGCAGCACTCAGAAGCTGCAGCACTCAGAAGCCTGCGGCAGCTCAGGCCAACTTCTGGCTGCTCAGGGCAGCCCAGCTCCAGGGAGAGCTGTTGTTCACAGTCTTAGCTGTAGAGGGCGCAGCTCATGGCCCATGCGGCAATCGAACCCACCACCTGGGCGTTAGGAGCACTGTGCTCCAACCACCTGAGCCACCCGGCCGGCCCCAAACAATTCTCCTTTCCAGGAGTTTGTGGTTTAGTGGGAAGCATGTAAAAATAAAGATGGGAAAACAAAGGATTACCTTAAAAGGTAGAAGGGGTACTCAGGTCAAGGCAAAAATCCCAGTGGCCTGGATGAAAGAGGGCGCCTCCCTTTATTAGACAGGAAATGGTGCAGACAAGTGGCCCAGGGTCCTGGACCCCAGCCCTGTGTCCCCACCCCTCATCTTAGTCTCACATGATCCTCCTTGAGGAATTCTGGGAGGAGAGAAAGAGCCCTTGAAAATTCCAGAAGGATATACGGCCTGATGCAAATGGAACCTCAGGCATGGGAAGTGTTGGGGGCCCTTTATCAGGCAGCCCTAGCAAACCAATACACCAGGCCCCTACTCACTCACTGGTCCCTCTGGAAAACGGACCTTGTAATGATGCAAACTCCTCTCTTGACCTTCATGATTATGACCAAGGGAGAGACACTCTCATCCCAGCTCAGTCTGTCCCCTTTGGCCCCATTTTCCTATCTGAGACAACCTCACCCCCCAACACAAGTCCTGGACACACACACACATAGGGGTGGCTCTGTTCCTGCAGCCCGTATGGCAGCACCTTATTGATAGGGTAAAGTAGCTGAAGGATTCACGGAAACGGTAGTGTAGGTGGCTCTGACATCTGACATGTGGCTGAATTGATGAGGAGAGATGGAGTTCACGGATTTGAGGAGGTAGAATTGTGTGCCAGACAGACTTGGGTGCTAGGAGAGAGTTCAGTGTGGGAATTGATATCAGTTAGGATGATGGCAGCGAACAGCCTTTAATAAATATTGATGAACTAACTGATGAATGAATGAATGGATGGATGAGCCAAATGTGACTCCCGTGTCTGTATTGTCTGCCTGATGGGACACGGCCGTGTTTTATAATGATGAACTACACACAGAGAAGCTGCAAATGGCGTCAGCATGCCCACCTGCTCCATGAACGTCGGTCTAATTCAGTCTTCTCAGAATGGCAAGTATTTAACGGGGGGGTGGGGGGGTAGGGGTGGGTGTGGGGGCCTCATCCACCTTCATGCAATGAACACACTCTGCCTTCTCCAGGCCCCCCCATTCTGAGCCTCCCCAAAAACCCTCCCCAGGGGAGGATGCACTGGGAAAACTAGGCAGGACACGAGGCGCCTGTCTTTTCTTGGAGGGTGAGGAATGAGAAATGTGGCCGAGCACTGCTGTGGGTCTGGCCTTTGTGAAGCCTGGGGCGCTGCTCCAGGGTGAACTTTGGGGCTTCGTTTCTTTCTTTCAGATCAATTATTTTTAAATATGTAATTTATTTTCATGGAGAAGGAAAGAATGAGAGGAAGGGAGGAAGGAAGGAAGGAAGGAAGGGAGGGAGGAAATAGTAAAACCTCCCCCAGTTAATGTCCTTCACTGCCAGGTCCCAGGGACCCACCCCGTCCACTTTTACCTGTTATGGTGCCTTTTGATTCTCTATGCAAATACAGGTAAATATGTGTATGGAGGTGGGGGACTATTAAAACCTTCCCTGTAAGTATGGGAGTGAATCCTTTTGAAAAATCCTACTTTCTTTCTGAAGAACCGGCAAGATGGCAGCCTTGGAGCAGAAGAAGAAGCGGATCTTTCGCAAGGTCACCTACCGCGGCGTGGACCTCGCCCAGCGGCTGGACACGGCCTCCGAGCAGCTGATGTGGCCGGACAGCGCCGAGCAGCGCGTGGCAGGACCGGGCCTGCGGAGGAAGCGGCACTCGCTGCTGAAGCGCCTGCGCAAGGTCAGGAAAGAGGCTCCAGCCCTGGAGAAGCCCGAGGTGGTGAAGTCCACCTGTGGGACATGATCATCCTGCCTGAGACCGTGGATGCACGGTCGGTATCTACAAGGGCAAGACCTTCAGGTGGAAATCAAGCCTGAGCTGATTGGCTACTACCGTGTTGCCCCGAAAATAAGCCCCAGTTAAGATCGTCAGCCAGACAGACGCATTTAGCACGTTACGATGGTGTTCCGGAAGATGACATGACTGTTACTTGAATAAATGTAGGTTGTGGTACCTGAAACAAATAAGACATCCCCTGAAAATAAGCCCGAATGTGTCTTTTGGAGCAAAAATTAATATGAAACCCAGTCTTATTTTAGGGGAAACACAGTGTCTGGGCAAGTTCTCAATAACCTACAAGCCGGTGAAGCACAGCCAGCCTGGTACGGGGCCAGCCACTCCTCCTGCTTCATTCCCCCCAAGTAGCCTGCCTGGCCATAAAGGCACAGACTCATCTAAAAAAAAAGAAAAGAAAAAAGAAAATCCTACTTTGCATGTGGGGAGGAGGGGTTGGTGCCGACAGTGTCCTGCCCCCACCCTCTCTGTGCCCTCCGCTTGGTGGTGATGACCACTCCCACGCGGGCCTGGTTAAGAGACTGGAAGGAATCTTCCCCAGCTCGGTCTGATTCGTTTTTTGTCCTTCCCTAAAACCCCACTCCTTACCTTCGAGTGTGTATGTGCATGCACGTGTCACGTGCGTGTGTGTGCGTGTGTGTGTGTGTGTGTGTAATGTGTGTGTGTAAGGTTTTTGCCATCCCTATGGAGAGAACAGGCTGAGCCCCTGCCACGTCTGGTGAGCTTCAAGGACTGGGGTCCATAGCTGAGCCCTGCTGACCGGGATGCTCCCCTGCGTCTCAGTTCTGACAGCCTCAGCCCACCGGGCCCCCTCCCCCAGCTTCTCTCCAAGAACCCCAAGGGTGCCTGATGGACATACTGTGTGAGTCTCTTCGTGGTGCCACAACTACTCTGCTGACTGCTAGTGACAGGAAAACATCTGAGTCGCCCTCATCCCATCCCACGGCCTGCTCAGCACCCACCTTAGAGCAGGGACTGAGAAGGTGTTTGCACAGTGAGAGGAGCTGGCTGGCTGGCTGGTCACGTCCTGCCCAGATGTTGTCAGGCTAAGGGTCTCAGTCCCCAGGCTGGACTGAGATGTCTGTGAACTAGCCTGGGGCGTGGGGGGGTGCCTCACAGACTCCTGGGCTGGTGGGGACCTACAGCTCCAGGCCCAGGGAGGGCCCTGTGTGGGCTGGCTCAGCACCCACTTCATACCCCACAGAAGTGGTTCTCAACCACGAGAGAGTTTGCCCCCAGGGGACATTGGGCAAAGTCTGGAGATATTTTTGGTTGTCACAGTTAAGAAGGTGGTGGTACTACTGGCATCTAGGCCAGGATGCTGTTTAGCATCCTACAGTACACAGGATGTGGCCCCACCACAAAGAATGATCTGGTCCCAATGTCAGCAGTGCGAGGCTGAGAACCCCGCTCTAGAGCCAGATCCAAGACAGAGGTGGGGCTCCCTGGGCACCTCGTTGCATTACACCCACCCATGTAATGTAAAGAGCCCAGTGGGCCTCCCGGGAGATTCCTTCTCTTGGGAACCGGGACCTGCTATGTGCTAGGCCCAGAAATACAGGGATGTATGCTGTAGGTACCGGCCAGGATCCGCGGCTTGCAGCCTGGGAGGGGAGAGGAAAAAGGCCACAAGGCTGCAATCCGGGAAGTGAGGCTGAGTGGAAGGACCCAGGCAGGAGTGGGGAGCGCGGCGGGAGCCCACTGAACAGCCAGTCCCTGCCCTGCTGGTCCGGTGGCTGGGATCAAGTTGCAGGGATGTCGGGCGGGGCTTGGGGTGGGGAGCAAGAGGCGGCCTCGGGTTGGCTGGGGTCGGGGGCGGGCCCTCGCTGGAGAATGAAGTGAGAGCGCCGGAGTCTGGATCCCCACCCCCACCAGCCACCACTACAGGTGTGTGGGGGAGAGTGGGGTGTCTAGGGTGCAGCCAAAGGGATTCGGGAGCCTGCGCCCTCCCTACACCCACTCAGGGCCGGGCCGGGCTGCCGCTGTGACGCTTTGTCAAGGAACCATAAAAGCTTCTGTGGTCTCTGGTCCCCACTGGCTCTCTGCTGCGGTGGGACAGTGAAGGAGCAGCTGTCGCCTTTGTGCGCCCCGATTGCGGCTTTAGAATCAACACAGGGCTCCTTCCCAGACCCCTGGCTTGGAGAGGCCTGGGGGAGCGAGCAGAGAGCCACTGGGATTTGGCCCCCTTGCTCACGGGGACCCAGCGCCTCTGTCCCAGGCACAGCCAGGCATTGGCATTGCATCCACCCAGCTCCGCTCCAGGCTTTGAGTCACGCCATTGGGATACACCCTCAGCACAGCCCTGTGGGTTGGGGTCCCTCCCATCTCCTGGGGGCCCCAACTGCAAGGCTTAGGCAGAACTGGAGCTTGAGGTCCATTTCACAGATGAGGAAACCGAGGCAGAGTCAGGAAGCTGCCCAAGGTCAGGGAGCTAGTAAGAACCAGGTCCCGCACAAGGAGCCCTGTTGACAGCAAAGGTGCCCTTGGGAAGGGGTGCCTGTTGGAAACAGGAGGTGCCTGCCTAATGCTAACATGGATCCAGGATGAAACCCACTCCCACTTCAGCCCTTGGGCCTGACCTGGCAAAGGAGGAGTTAGGCTGTGAGCCCCAGAGAGCAGGGACCAGCTCTTGCTCATCTCTATGTCCCCAGAATCAGCACTCAATCAACATTTGCTGACCGACAGAAAGCAGTTCAATCCTAGCTCTTCAACCTGGCTTCTTGACTTCCTGTGTCCCAGGGGACCCTCTTAACTTGTTTATCCCTGTCATTCACTGCCTTGGCACTGCCAAAGGGCTTTCCCTCTCCTTAGCACCCCCTTCCAATCGCAGCAACCTGCCATCCCACCCTCTCTGGGGACCCGATGCATGAGGGACAGAAAAGGGAAGATGTGGCACCTCCAGAGGGCTGACAACTGGTGGGATCTATACTAGAGACCAACTAGAGATCTGGACACAGGGCAGCTAAATCCTGGATGCTCTGCCGTGGCCATGACTTTCAGGAGTGACCTTGAGGGGCTGGAACACTAAACACAAACTCGGTGTTAGTACTTCCATGTTACAGAGGAGGAAACGGAGGACTGGTCAAGAGAGCTGCTGGAGGTCACAAAGTTAGTAAGCAAGAGCTGAGACCTGAGTCCATGGCCAACAGATTTCTGAGTCATAGTCTCTCCTCTGCAGACCTGCCTCATGCTACAAGGCTAGTTGGTCTCCGGCCCCCACCACCTCCCAAGGGTACTGCTGTCCCCTCCTTCAATCACCTGCATTCCACAGAGGGACGCACGGCCCCAGCCTCCTGTTATCAGCATCCTTGCAAGGAGACCAAGGTCAGAGCGGCGCCCTGAGCCCAAGGAGGATGAGGTCAGAGCATTACCAGGCTGGCGCAGATGCTAAATAATTCATGGACTGCTGTGAGTGGGGTTTGCAGCTTCCGGACGGCCCAGAGTGCAGACAGCAGACAGGAAACAACGTCTGGTCACCAGCACCTGCGCCTGACCACATCCCCGTGGGGCTAGAGAAAGAGCTTAGGCTTGGTGAGAATGGGTTGGAGAGCTGATGATAGCTTACAGCTGCCCTCACTAGATGCGTGACCAGGAGCAAGTCATTTAACCCGTGTCTTGCTCTTTATATGAGATGTGAGGGGCCCTGAACAAGTGTTGGAACCACATGTGCAAACTGAATGCTGGGTGTGCTACTTGGCAGGCCCTCCTGACCCAGGGAAGGTACAGACCATCCCCTGGCCCCAGTATGTCTTCCCCTGAGCCCGGCATTTCACCCCACAGTGTCCCCCAGAATGCCAGGCAGCAGGACGATAAGGGTGGTCCCCTCTCCTGCCTCATCCGGAGGCCTTGTGTGTTGGGGTGGGAGTGGGGGCTGCGGCACTGCTCTGAGGCCTGGCTGGTTTGGGAGACCTGGTCCCCCTCTTAGAATAAATTCCCAACCAAGAAAATGGTTAATTGGAATCAAACAGCCTTTCTTGGTCTAGAAGGCCAAGGAATAAGAGTTAAAAATATATATTAATAAAGCCCAGAAACATTCTTAATGGACACAGGGATTCCGGGGTAGTAATTCCTCACCCATGGAGGACAAGGTCATTTAATTCCTAGCATTTATGAAGTCCAAACGACTCTGCTTTGAGCTACACGGGTTGACAGAGTGGGCGTGAAATTCACCAAGGTGTTGGCCTGACCTTACCTGCAACAGGTTCTGGCCTATTCTGATTTTCGTCCATTCATTCAAGACTTGTTTGTGATGCAGCTGGACCACTTCTCTGTCTTCTCCACTTGGGAAGGACTGGAGTGAGCAGGGGCATGAGGTATACCTGAATCCAGGCAGGCCTGCATCTTTTAGGAGCCTCCCCAGCAGGCCCCCAGGGGACGCAGACTATGAACAAACCTACATTCACTGCAGGCCACTCCGTGGCTGCTTGGCGCTGCAACGACTCACGTGAGACTATCAAAAAGCAAGATAGTGCCTTTATTCACCGTAAGGGATCTTGGGGCCACTAGTTTAGATCAAGAGACACCTGAGGTGCGCCGAGCTTCCCCTTCCCTTCCATCAGAGGGAAGTTATACTCCATTCTTGGAACCGAGCAGCCCTGTACAACGGGGGGATTGTCTTACGTGGATGTGTAGCCCTACTCCTATCTACAGGACCTGTTCACCCATCTAGCTCTGGAGAAATACTCCAGTGACTAAGGCACAGGCTGCTGGGGGCAGGAGGGTGGCACTGGAGCTGGGACTGACTACAGGGTGCGGTTGGGCACAAGCCAGCTCACCTCCACTTCTCTTGTCCTCGCCCTCATCTTGGCACCTAGAGGTGACAGTGATGCTGGGCTGAGACCTGAGCACCAGGGGCACACCTAGGAGCCCCCCCCCCCAAGACGAGCCTGCTCTGCCTGGTACCAGAGGACAGGAAAAAGCCAGGGAGACCAATCTAGAGAGATTCCCGAGTCTGGAGCTGTGCACATCTGTCCTTGGTGCCAGCAACAAGCAGGTCCCACAGATGTCCCTCCCTTACTTCCCTGGTGGCCGTCAGGACCCTCCGGAGCACATCCTCGGCAAGGGGAGCAGTGCCAGCATGGAGAGGTGCCCAAGGTGAGGTAGAAACCTGTATTTCTGCCCATCCAGAAAAGGTACAATGTTCAGTCCTACACCCCACAGGTCTGTCCTGGAAGAGGCCTAGACTCCAGGGCTCGTGGTCCTAGATACTCAGCTGGTCCCTGAGAATGCAGCCCAACCCCCATCTTGTGTCTTCATGGGACCCAGTTCATCGAAGGTGGGGAAGGCATGGTGGCGGTGGCCACGGGGCACAGAGTGAAGCACCACAGGGGCTCAGATCCCAGACCCACAGGCCATGAAGTGGAGTGGTGTCTGTCCAGGCCTCCCCTGAGCTCTGCCCCAGCTCAGTGGCCTTCCACAGTCCAAGTGGTGGCAGAAGGCCCAGGACCAAATTCTGCCACGGTGTGGCTCCAAAGACTCGTAGAGGAGATTCACCTGGATGCACCAAGGCGCAGAGAGGGGCTGGACACCAAAAGACGGCCAGCAAGGCCCGCGGGGTGAAGACAAGAGCATCTGTGGATGGCCATCTGGGAAGCCACAGCATGAGGACACCGGACTGTGATGTGGGAGGAGGGTGTCACCAGGGGGCTGGAGGCAGACTGGTATGCAGACAGCTCCCTGTGGCCTCAGTCACTTGGGGACCAGGAGAGGCTGGGCAGGACAGGAAGGGGGGTGGTCCTACAGCCCCAGCCATCTGCCTCGGGGTTTCACAGGACCATCCCCCCTCAGTCCACTGCTCCAAGTTGGTGGCCTCCGGGCCCTCCCAGCTCCAATGACAAGGGCAGGAAAGGTGCTGGGCCCTGCCCAGCCTGGACACAGGAATGAGGACATCAGGACGATGTGTAGTCCAGGGAACAGGGCGTCTACCATCTCGTTTTATTTTGTGGGGATTGAGCCTAAAGTAACCAGAAAGAACAAGCGTCAAAGGGGACCCTACGCTCGGGGCCCAAGTACTAGTTTATACCAAAAACAGCGCTGGAGTTCCCGGGGGGCTGGTGCAATGTGACATAGAAGGAAAAGCTTGGGTGAAGTTTGACTTTTTTTCCTCCAGCAACCTTTCTCTCCTTTCCAACAGAAACATTTTTTCCTACAACCAGTGTCAGAAAATAGCTTCTGGTTAGTTAGGGAGAACATTCCCAAGCCGGGGAGGGGCGGGCTTGGCAGCCTGGAGCCAGTGTCCAAGGGTCAGGACACTGCCAATCATGCACGACCAGGCCATTGGGGCCCGCAGACTGTCCCAGGACCACTATCCAGTGGTCAGGGTCTCGAGAAAACCTGGCCGGTCTGGGTTTGGCCACTTCTAAAGGCTGTGTGGACTCTCTGGGTCAGTCTGCTGACCTGAAAGAGGGGGCAGGAAAACGGACACCCCTAACTTACCCCAAGGCCCCATCTTACCCGTAAATGATACAGGATCTCAAATCTGGAAAGGAGAATACTGTCCAGTCCATCTTTCGGAGCAGTTGGGAGACCGACAATGAGCTAATGTGAAAAGGCTTTACCCTGAGCAAATGAGCATTTTAAATCCTGCCCAGGAGTGAAACCAACCACAGCCTGGCCTGGTCCTTTCTACTTGATAAACCCACTTAGTAACGCGATCTAAGAGCACGGAGCACAGTGATCCTTCCATCTCGTCTCCTAAAGGATCTTAACCACCGTTCCCGCCGAGAAGGCCTGAAGGTAGCCCATCTCCCCTTACACACGCCTTCACTGGACTGCCTGCTGGGGGGGGTCCCCACATGTGGCCAGTGGAGGGGGTCCCAGAGCAAAGCTGCCTGCTTTCAGACAAGCTCAGATGCTGGACTAGACCCCAGACGGGAACCGGCCCAGAAGTTCATTGTGGGCACAGAGGACAGACAGGGACAGTGGCTCAGCTGGAGATTCCTTCACTGGGTAGAGGCGTCAGCCACTTAACTGCACAGAAGGAAAACTCACAGCAGATTCACGGAGGAGCAGTTCACCAGAAACCAAGAGCCTGGGTCAGAAACGACATTCCCAGAGGAAGGGTTACTAAAGCAGAAATGTGTTTTATTAGGCACCTTGTTCCTCACAGAGGAGCAAGACCCCGGACAGAAAGCGCCTGTGAAATCTCTCGAGGTTGCAGGAATCTCCACGAAGACTGTAGAGAATGTGGGCGCTGGCAGGCCACCACCCCAAGAACACTATTTGGCTGGAGTGTGACCACTGAAGGGGACCCTGGCATGAAGCTGGGGTTGGCTCCTCGACTCCACAAACACTGAGGAGTGGCTGGGGGTACTCAGGACACCCACCCAAACATTGGCCGACAGGGAGGGCCCCACGGCTGAGGCACAAGCTGCCCTGAGCCAGCAAGAGGGGACCTGGCCCAGGCCAGGTCCCGAGGGCCCTTCCCGCATCTGCCTGTCGCCTCCTGGCGCCCACTCAGTCCCACACGTAGGGGTTTCTAAAGACCTGAGAGTTCTTGTCATCTTTTGGCGGTGTGGCCGCATGGTGGCTCTGGGCCGCATACATGTCTTCAGCCCGCAGGGTTGAGTTGGCACTGCCCATCACCTGGCTGTTGGCGGTGGCCCGTGGGAGGATGACGTCATAAGCTCCTTCAGACTGGAAGGAAGAACAGGCGGTCTCACAGCCAGGTTCCGCCAGGGCGGATGCACAAACACGCCGCTTCCTGCAGGGCTGTGCCTGCCAGCTCCCCTTTCCCCGTCCTCCAGACAGGCCCCAGTGTCAGGCTTGGATGGATAACGCCACCTCTGGAAGTGGAGGGCCTGACCTCTGACCTGAGCCCCTTATGTCACCCAGCAGAGGGCCAGGCCTCTGGGCATTCCAATGAGGCGCCCTCCCCTCCATTTCCTGGGGTTTCGCTCAGAGACTGACCCTTTCAGATGAAGCCTCTTCTCAAGCCCCCTGCCTCCTCGAAACTTGGGGTCCAATGGAAGGTGAACCACACTGAGCTGCTGTCACCTGTCTGGAACTCCCAGACTCCCTTCCTCCAAGACTCTCTTACCCGAGTCCCCCCAACGGCATGATAGCTGCTGGTGTGCCTGGTGAAGGACACGCGCTTCTGTCAGAGCCTGGAAATGCCCACATTGTCTTTCTTATCCAGGAGTCTGGGCTGGCCCATCTGATTTGCGACTTAAATCCCGAATGGTTTTGCGTTTGAGAGTTTTAAGGGTTTGGAGACCCAAATTCTCTGCCTGAAACGTGGTTAGAGCTGGTCCTGTTCTTATGTGGCTGAGACATAGTTGTCAGGTGCAGAGGGTCCAGAGGCTGTCCCAGCTGCCCCCCTGGAGAGAAGGTGAACTCCTGGCCCCACCTGCCTTATCTGCAGGGAAAGAGCTGCCACCAACCCCCTGCAGCTCCAGAGCGCCAAGCGGCCTTGGGGCTGTCCCAGTGGTCTCCAACTCCCCCTCCCCTTGTAGATCCTGGACCGTCCGGATGGGCATTCTGAAACCTGGTGTGAACCAGAATCATCTGGACTATTTGTTAAGCCACATCCACACCTAATTGTGGCGGGGCTGGTAAATGTTTAACACCTGGGGTTGGGAGGGAGGAAGCCCGATCTGCAGTGTTTGCAGGTCTTTGTACGTGGTTACGCCCATCGTGGCAGAGTCTAAGTCATCAAGGTGATGTCACCGAAGAGATGCTAACCACGGCTCACATTTTTAGCAAGATCCCAGGTGACGGTGATGCTGCGTGTCTGGGGACCGCATTTTCAGAATCATTGTCATACTGCTGGTCCAGCTCTCCCAGCCCCTTCCCTGTGAGTGAGGGGTGGTAAGGTGAGGGCACTCTGGGTGGCTTGGGCCTGGAGGACTCTCTCGTTTCAGACACTCCTTTGCCCATCCCGGCTCCTGGCTGGTGGCAGGTTCAGGCTTAGGGAGACAGAAGGGCTGGGTTGGCAGTTTCAGAGACTTTTGCTTCACCCTGCCCCCGGAGCTCACAGGGGGAAGGGATGAGAACACCACCCTGCTGACCTCCCTGCTTCCTGTTCTCAGCATCCTGCCAAGGCAGGTCACTGACCTCTCCCCACAGCGACTGCCAGGCCCGGAGGAGGAACATATATGGAGTGAGTGCATTTCACTCACCATCTTCCTGTTCCCACCCCCTCCCTGCTAATGGAGCATCTGGTTTCCAGAACCCAGGGGAGGTGTGAGGTCGAGAGCGCTGCCTGCTGGTAGGGGGAGGGGAGCTGAGGCCCTCCTGGGACAGCTGTGGTTGAAGAGTAAATACCTTTCCAGACCTGCTACTTGGCCCTCTGCCCCTTTGGGGCCACCAAGAATTGACACCTACCTTAAGCTGCTAAGGGTGAAGCTGGTAGCTGCCACCAGCTCAAAGAGCCCGTCCAGCACTCTCCACAGCATGCAACCCCAGTCAGTGTGACGCCCCGATGACAAGGTGTAACTAAAGGCCATGGATACATCAACTCCAGCAAAAGGGCATCAGGAGCCAGGGCTCTGGGTTCCCCGAGTCTGCCGTACTAAATGGGGACACCTGCCTTGTTCCTACCCCGTCTACCCCACCCTGCAATGGCCACACGGCCCTCTTTACCCACCCACTGAGGCTGGGCTCTGTGGCCCCAGCAGGGTCATGGGGACCCCGGGACCCCACTCACCGGGCCTTTGTGCATCAGGGCCATCTCAGTGGGCTGGTACACACTGGTCAGCAGCTGCCCGTTGTACCCACTGTATGGTGATACCGGTCTCTTGGCTGCAAGGAAACAGGAATGGTTGAGGGCTGGGCTCTCAGCGCCCTTTCACACACTTGAGCAAGGCTCCACGGGGGACAGGGAGACAAAAGAGGGGCCTAGGCCCCCCAGGGGGTAACATCTAACCCAGGGAGGGAGCCTGGCCAGGGGTGGCCAGCTTGGGGGAGAGGCTGTAGGTGTGGGGGCCCCCGGAATTCAGCACCCCTTTGCTCAGATGCACGGTGAGCACGATGCTGCTTTGTCTTCCCCTCGGGCTTTCCTGTAGTGGGGGGTATCCCCCCCTCACCAGTCAGCTCAGAAAAATGCTCCTGTCAGCAATCTTCATATCCCCATCCGCCCTGCGGGGCCAGAGGCCACAAGGGGCACATGGGCCTTCGGCCACCTTCCAAGATGGCCAGCCTCCAGCTCCGGCGTCTATGGCTGTGGGCCAGCTGCCAGGCGCTGGGGCACACACAGCAGAGACCCCATAGCCCAAGATTCCTCATGTCTTCAGGGCATAGCTGGTGCTGAGTTCCCAGGACCCACCGCCCAGAGCCCCCCAGGGGGACTGAATGCACATCCTGTCCTGCGGCCCCTGGGCAAGTCTCCAGAACTATTTTCAGCTCCAGGAGACTTCGGTGTGTTGGTTTCCTGATCTATTCCACCCTGCTGGGCGCTCCCAGGGTGTCTGAGGAAAACTGCTGACCAACCCCGGGACCCAGGAGCAGGCTGGGCTGCGAGGGCAGGGGCAGCGGATGTCTGTCTCCTGCAGGCCGATGGCCCCAGAGCTCTGAGGGACCACAACTATATTGGGCTTCTAAGTGCCTGGTTCACTGGATTGATTTTTCCATTTGGGAAAAAAAACCCTCAGGGCCCCAGAAGTGTTTGCCTTGAGAGGACAAAGGCTGGGAACTATTTGGCCCTGACAAATAGGCATGGGGTGAGATCAGAGGTAGGGACGGCAGAAGCTCCTCCCAACACTGTTCACAAGCCCCCTCTCTCCTGCCAGCCTCATCAATTGCCCCCACCTCACGTACCCTCAACTGGCCCACTGTGTGTGCCAGGGGCCACCCTGGGGGGCAGATCAAAGATCAAGTGCCTGGTAAGACAAGGGTCACTACTCTCCTCAAAGCGGAGATTACGGAGATCTCAGTTTGTAGAGAAGAGGCAGGGAGATAGTTCTCCGATTCAGGACCTTTCCTTGCTTCTAACTCTGACCTCTGGCAGAGGCCTCAGAGCTGGCACTTGACAATCAGGCAGGTAAAGTCTTAAGCCCCTGGACAGCTTACTCAGCAGTCTGGAGTCAGGGGCAGGGCTCTGAGACTGCACCTCTCGATTTCCGAGTCATGTCAGATCAAGGGACTGTAGCCAGCCTGCTAAGAGGCTGCTAAGAAAGCATGTGCAACACAAGCAACAGGACACATCCGGAAAGGCACGTGGCACACAGCAAGTACTCAAGAAATGCTAGCGGTCCTCGCAGTTCACAAATGCCAGAGAAATACTCCTTCTTTCGGGAGCTGGGAGCTCATCTGGCCAAGTGTCCCAGAGAAAGGCCACCCCCATTCCTGCCTCCCCAGGGGGGCTTGGCACAGGCTGCAGAGGCTCCACCCCCCCTTCCTGCCTCTTCCACCCCCAGGGGCAAGGGTGGGGAGGGGAGCCCTGACCACCATGGAGTGCTGGACTCTGCCAAGAAAGTCTGTCCCATTAACAAAGAGCTGGGGCAGGAGCTTGGGGACAAGCCGGCTGGATAATGGGGCGCTGCTTATTAGATCAGTGTGTGGCATGAGCGCTTTCATTAAAAAGAAAAAAAATGTATAACTGAAAAGACTTTTAAAGGAAACTAAGACAACTATGGATATGTACATTAATGAAGGATAATAATAATAGCAAAATAACAGTATTGCACACAGCTAATGGCTAATACTTCTGGAGTACCTTCCAAGTGCCAAGCACATACATTAATTAATTCCTATGAAACAGGAGCCATTATTATCTCCATGTTACAAATAAGGAAACTGAGGCACGTGACGGTACAATACCAATCGACACTGGTCAGTTCTGGGATGAACAGGAAGAAATGGGGTAGAACTATGGAAAAAATTGGGAGAAACGTGTTTTATCTGCAACGTTTCAAATTTTTTGGCGAAAATATATTCATGCATTACAGGAGTATAGAAAAAAAAAAAACTTTAAAAAAATGGAATTTAGGGACTTTAAGGCAGAACACTGTAGATGACTCTCCAGAACCTTCCATTTCACTCAAGACCAGCCCCGGTCCTGCAGTAAACGATGTGGAACAAAAGAAGGGGTGGTGGGGAGGGTGTCCCGTGACCTACCTGAGGCTGGTTCGTCCATGGAAAATGCCTTGTTCTCCACAAACATACTCTGGCCCTTCTGCTCTTTCAGGATGGTGTCGTAGCCCACGCCCCGGGTGGGGTATAGGTCCCCTTGGTAGCTTTGCTCCGGGCTGGCCTTGGTCACCTGGGATACCTCGGGGATGACGTAGAAGAGCACAAAGGCCCAAGCATTGGCAGCGAGGGCAATGGCCAGCGTGGGGTCGTCCCAGGTGGGACTGTTGTGCTGCTGGTTGCCGTAGGTGTACATGACAATCCACACCACCCAGATGGCGATGGACATGGCTGTGGTGAGCAGCACGAAGACCCCGTGCTTACGCCAGCGCTTGAAGCGGCCACACAGGGTGGGCCAGGCCCCCGTGAAGGCTCCCAGCAGCAGCAGCATGACATAGATGAGCGCCATGACAAAGTCCATGTTGGCAATGGCGCACGGGGACGCCACGGCCCTGCCGGCACTGCCGTTGCCCAGCGGGCCGTCCTCGCCTCCTCCCCGGACCAGGGTAATGATCAGCCACTCCGTGTTGATGATCACCTCCACTAGGGTCAGCAGCAGGGCCACGAGGAAGATGACCCAGCCCCGGGGCCCATGGTTCTTCCGGGCCAGGAAGTTGAGGGCAAAGACGTGGGCCACCAGGCAGGAGAAGCAGATGGCGAATAGGACCCCAAAGAGGAAGCGCCGAGAGGCACAGGTGGAGAAATCAGGCTTCACCACGCAGGCAAACACGAGGCAGAAGAGACCCAGGGTTCCCAGCAGGAAGAACACCTGGGTCCCCAGAAGGCTCCGCTTCTTGGTGTCCTGCACAAAGGGGAGGCTGGCCACGAGGATGATGGTGAGGACAAAGGTCGTGACGACGCCCGCCCCAGCCACTGCTTCCAGAACGATGCCCCAAGCCCCAGAGCGGTCACATAGGTTGTAGTAGAGGGGGTTGAGGTCCGGGCTGCAGCCAGGTGGGGCATGGTTCTGGGCCTGGGCCCCTGGGAACAGGAGGAGAGGCAGTCCCAAGCATGTCAGCAAGGCTTTGTGGATGGCCATCCTGGCTCCCAGGCCAGGCTCCCACTGGGTCCCTAAAGACACAAGGAGAAAGGCAAGATTAGTCCTCCAAAGTCAGACTCTGACACCCAAGGTGCTCATTCTCCCACGCTGAAGTGGGGCACACAGTGACAGTTGATCGTAAGATTGTCCCTCTGGGCTTCAGAATCCTTCTTAACCCAGATCTCCTGGGAGGCATAGCAACGGACCAGAGAGGCAAAGGAGATGAAGCCCATTTGTCATCCCTATTCCTAGTCACGGAAGAGGACAAAACTGTCACTGAATTTTCAGGTCCCTCCTTCCACCAACCGTAACCTGAGTCCAAATGTCCCCTGAGCTCTGGCAGCTGCGGGGGTGGGGAGTGAGGGGGTTTAGGAGCAAGCTTATGCCACCGATTCAGCACTTCCTCTCTTGCCCTGGTACTTCCAGAGTTCAATAGGCCACATACCACGCCCCTGAACTCCTTCCCTGTGATGAATCAGCCATAGGTTCACTCATTCCATCATTCATTCAAACAAATATTTAACAAGTACCTGTGACAGGCATGGACCTACAGTCAGAAAAAATGAAGACAGTTGAAAAGCTGTGTTTATCAGCACTTCCCCAAGTCCTCCTACCACTTCCCTTTTCTGCCCTTCATTTCCCCACTTTTAGTGCCAAGGCTTCTCTTCAGAATCCAAAGTTCTTTGTCTAGCTCCATGGCTGAAGTCTCAGAATAAACTAATTTTTCAGCTAGGGAGTTAATGACTTAATGCAAAAATTCTCCTATGAGGCACTAACATTTTAAAAACAAGAACCAGGCAAGAGCAATGTAAAACCCAAAGGAATGCATCTATAATGAAAGACTTTCAAGGATTGTAGCTGGAAGGCAAGAAAGATGTCTTGTACTCACACCAGGAAGCTAACTTGTTACTCCATCTACTCATTCCACCTGTCCCGGATATCAGCTTTACCAAAGAAAACCAACCCCCCTCACTACCAACTGGATTATTTCCTGTATGAAGTGGAGGTTAAGAATGTGGCAGGTTAAGAGAAATTAAAGACCAAATCAGTCTTTCCCAATCAAAGGCTTTACATTTACTTGGAGAAGAGAAAATTTAAATGCTCTAAAACGCAAGTTGTAAATTCCAAAAAGTCTGTGAAATGCAGGTACTCCACATTTAAATCATCCCGCATGTTCAACTAACTAGTTATGACCCTGCCTCTTCCTCTCACCTCTTGGGCCTACAACTGTCCAGAAAGACAGCAACCAAGCTTTCCTGGGCTGATAGTAACCACTAGTGGATGGCAAGGGAACGGCATGATCCAGCTCTATCCTCCCCACCACCTCTTCCTCTTTGTGTGTTTTTGGGGGGTGGGATGGAGGGAAGGTTTGCACAGTTTACTCCCTGATGTTGTCACCATTCCTGGTTACTTAATTTCTAATAGGCAAACAAAAATCCTAAATCTCAGTCGATAAAAATTGTTTCTCTGTAATTGATAAATGGAAGGACGCTTCTACTAAGTCAGGGAAAATAAAACTCACAAATGACGTGAAACTGATGTAATAATAAAGATCAACAATTTTCCACGTCCTTTAAGATAACCTACACGCCCCTTGGAAATATTTCAGGTGTCTCAGCCTTCTCAGCTACCTCCACATCTTTCAAGTAAGCTTGCTTTTCCCATGAACGGTGTTTTTTTCCTAAATTAATTTCAATTACAGTTGACATAGAATATTACCATGTTAGTTTCAGGTATACAACAGAGTGATTAGACATTTACACACCTTATGCAGTGATCACCGTTAACTCTTAACAAACTAACATTCTTACGTGAATTTTACTATTGTTTTCCTAAATAACTGGCACTGTAATAGAGCTAGTCTCTCTTGACTTCCCATGCAAAAGCGAGTTTCCCCTACATCATGACTTAAATTAGCTTTTGTGGGAGACTTTGTGTAATCGTAAACCAATGAAGCACACACAGTATTTGCAAGTGCTGGAAAGAGAAAAGAGGAGTCAGGAAGGGCTAACGGGTAAGAAAGAATATTGAACGGCTGCAGGAGGTAATTCACAGGTAAGATGTTATGAGATTCTAAGCACTCAGCCCTATCTTGGGCGTCTCTGGCTCACAGTAAAGCTGCCAGAACTTGACGTGACGCCGGGAGCTGTGGAACTGAATGCTGAGAATGGCCACCCAGACTTGGCCTCTGGGAACCCACACGTCTTCAAGTGCTTTTCGTCCTACCTCCTTCTTCCAGGTTCCGGTTTAGAACAGGCCATAATTCCAAACCCGCAAATATTTACTGTGCATCTGTGGGACAAGGCCCAGTTGTTCTCAGAGCTTTGGAAATACAAAGAGGAATAAACACAGTCCCTGACTTGCCGGTATTTAAAAATCTAATAGGAAAGATAAGATAGGTCTACAGGAAAATTACACTAGGAAGAGTAAGATAAGTGCTGCACAACAGAATTTATCTCTAGGGGACAGAAAGGTGCTACAGGAACACAAGAGGCTCTTCCAGCTGAGGGGCTCAGAAAAGACAGAATGGAGACCTTCCATCGAGTTCACCAAGTACGAACTAAATCGCTGGCTGACGTCAGATTAGAAATGCCACAGGGAAGGAGCGTGGGGCATTATACGAAGGCGACGGGGAACCACTGAAGGCTGTTTTTTGAACAGTGGGGGCATAACCAGGGTTGGGCTTTAAGATTTGAGTCTGGCACAAAGAGCACAGGCAACCAATTTGTGGAGGGCACATTCACCCGGTTTAAAGATCGAGACCAAAGGTAAGCCGTCATGGGTTACCTGAAAGATCCTTTCCAAAATAAAATCTAAGGCCTGGTTGGATATACGGGAAAGGTTGCTAATAAACCCATGATACAAGTTCATATCTGTTAACAGCCCCGTCTTACAAAACCCCAAGCCAGTGTGGGGAAGGAACAGACTTTCCTCTACCCTCAAGGTTCTTCTGGCTGGTCTCATAATCAAATAAATAGACGTGAGACAGATTGGCGAAAGGACCAAATTGAATACATACATATATATGGGAACCCCCACACACACGACAGTCAGAGACCCTCTCCCCACCCCTCCCACCCCCACTCCCAAGCACAGGAGGCTCAGAGTTAGAAAGGGAACACGGCACTTAAGACATTCTGAGCTAATGAGGTAAGGTGCCTTGAGGGTTTCAAAAGTTCATTTGCAGGAAGATTAGAAGAGCAGACCTTTAGCAAACAGAGGTTTGCCCTGCCCTATAGATAGGTCAAAAGAGGTTATCTCTGATAATTTATTATGGACAAGGCCCCTAATTCAAGTTCTCTTAGGTAGTTAAGGTAGGGGTGGGCAGAAGTTTCTCTTGAGCCTGTGGCTAGGCTACCGTGGCCTTCGGCTCAAAAAAATCTGCACACCACAGAGGCACACCTTGGGGTGACTCCTTCTGGACCCACACACCAGGTTCCATTTAACCCGGTTACCCTTGTCACTCCTTGATCCACCTTGCTCTTAGACCCACACCTGCCTATACCCTGCAGGAAGCCACGCACACTAGGCCAGGGCCAGAGAAGCTTCACAGCTCTCACCCCGATTTCCTCTTAACTTTGCCATTGGTCCTGAACCTTACCCTTCAAGGCTCCCCTCTGTCGGCCCCACCAAGAAGGGAACTTCCAAGGAAGGAAACAGGAAACTGCCTCTGCTCCCCCATCCAGGTACCACGCTGCCCAGTTGCCCTGAAACTTACCAGCCCCATGAAACAAACCATTCCCACCCTAATATGTCTCGCTTCTCTGATCCCTGGAAAATGGAAGGGCAAGAATATACCAGGTCGGCTGGAGAAATTAGGCCAGTGGGACCTGGCTCTTGTCCACTGCCTAGGACAGCCACCCCTGGAAGCCAGCAGCAGACTTAGTGAAGGAAGCTCAGAAGAATTTGACCTCCAGGAGTCCAGATTCAGCCGGTCTGCGGATGCTACCTTTTAAGATGAAGGGGGAAAGGATTTCAACGAAACGGACCCAGCTCTGCCTGGAGACTCTCCCTCCCATGGGTCCTTAGAGCCTGAACCTCTAGGCTGAGTCTCCTGAGACCTGAACGTTAGAAGCATGTGTGCACATGTCTCCCCTACTAGGCTCTTAAGTCTGAGGATAGAGAAGAGGACGCGTCCCCTGCAGGACTGAGAGCCTTGCCTTGAACACAGCAGGCATCTGACAATCATTCCCTACCCACGCTCAGTGCCCCCTTATCCCCACCCCAGGTCTGCCTGCTTCATTTTGGAGTCACATCTTCTGCTTTACAGGTCTCAGTGGGAGTGGGAGGGGGCCCTCCTCCTGCCCCACCAGTTTCCCCCTCACATGGCTGTAGCCCACCCTAGCTGCAGATTGTCTTCTGGACAAAAGGGCCCTTTTGCCTCACCTCCCTGGAATCAGTCAAACAAATATTTTTAATCACCTCTGAAACCAGCCTTTCCCCAGGCTCAGCCACTCAGCCCAATCCAGTTCCAGAATCCCCTTCCGCCCTCTTTCCCTCTCCAGGGCAGCAGAGAGGCCTCAGGGGTGCCGGTGGGTTCAAGACCCAGCCAGCCCTGACTGGCTGCATCCAGCGAGGATGAGGCAGCCAGGCCCTCTCACCTTTCCAGAGCACCCCCCACCCCCAATCCACACAAAGGCCTGAGAACCATACTGAAAAGAGCATACTGGGCTTCACATTGCTGCCCTGGTCAGTCTTCCAGGCTCAGGGGCACAGAGTAAGATCCAGACCACAGTCAGTGGTTACCTTCAAGGGTGCCACGACCCTTGAGAGCTCCCTCTTGGACGGACCTATGCTCACCCAGGAATCCCAGAGCATCCTCCTTCCTCCCTGTCTGTCACCACTCAGCAGCCTGTCAGGAGAGATGGATGGACCCACCTCTTCCCCTCCTCCTCCTTCCTCTAGGACCTGAGATGTAGGGAGCCACCTCAGTGCCCAGGTTGTGGGGCTGGGAGGCCTCCTGGAACCCCAGCCTGGCCCTCCACACCAAGGGTGGGCTCATGGGCCAAACTTCCATGAGCATTCTGAAACTTGGATGTCCCAATCCAAGGGTCTGTTCTGGAATGTGCCCCACCCGCCACCAGCACTCCCTCCCCCACCCCCAGCCACACATCATGGCTCATGGCAGGGCAGGGGGCGGCTTCAGGAGCACAAAACCATATTTCCACATATTCTGGTCCCCGTGCTTTAAGGATCAAGACTCTGGCGTTCTTAAGTGACGGGGTTTTCCTGGATATAAAACTGCAGGCCTGGGGATGGAGGGGCGCTACTCAACCTGAGGCTGGAAAAGCCATTGGGGGTGGGGGGGCAGGGGATCTAGAAGCCACGCTGCCAGAAGTAGAGTCTCTCTGATTGTCTGAAAGCCCAAACTTGTGGCAGGAAGATTCTGAGGGTTGCCCTCTTCACTCCTCGCGTCCTCCACTGGGGTCTACACCGACGCTCCCCCGGCCATCGGGACAGAAGGCCATCGGGACAGAAGGCGCAGGGCAGCCAGCCAGCCTCTCTCCCCCATTTCCTCTGGCCACAGAAACCTGCCCTCCCTATCCACGGTAGGGGGCGGCGGAAAGGACAGCTGCCCAAAGTCACTATTGACTGTGGATTCGCACAGAGCGGCAGCGAGTTTGGAGGGGGCACCTCTTGGAGACCCTCATCGCGGAGTTCTGCCCCGCGTCTCCCTCGGAGCGCCGCGCCGGATTTCCCGCACCCGCAGTCCCCAGCGGGGTCCGGTTTGGAAAGTTTCTGTGAGTGAACGCTGTTGGCGTGGCGTCCTCCGCCCCTGCGTTCTCCACCCCCCGGCCTAAGCCCTCGCCCACTCCGGGCCAGACTGACCCGACTCTTCCGGGCGGCCGAGGGGAGGACGGGGAGGGAAGGCAGCAGCCCTTACCTGGGACGCGCCGCCGGCCGGGCTACGGCGCGGCGTTTGGGGCCAACTCCTGCCCCAGGCGGGGCGCGGGCGGAGGTAGGAGGGACTCGGCTCAGGACGCAGGGCCAGGCCCAGCCCTGGCCTGGGGTGGCGGGGCCCAGGCGGGGGCTCGGGGCGCGGGGCCTGCCTCTCCCGGACCGTGGCTGAGCTGGCGGAGCTCGGTCGCTAGCTCTCGCGCTGGCCTCTCCCCGCGCTCGATTCCTTTCTCTCGGCGAGGGTGGGCCCGCGCCTGCATCACCGTGACATCACCTCCATTCAGGCGCTTATCGGGCGACCGCAGCTCCAGGTATGTGCAATCGGTTTACACTGTAACAAAGCCCTCCCATCCCTCCCACTCCGACTCACCTCCAGGCTCCGGCGAGTCGCACTTTCCGGCCGGGGAGGGAGATCGGAGTTTCTGGCGGAGCTGGCAAGTGAGTTGTTGCTGTTTACCGCCACGCCCCCGCGTGCGGGCGCGCGCACACTCACGCGCACTCACTTTCTGCACTCAGCTTTCTCTCCCGAAAGCAGTTTGGGGTGCAACCCAGCGCACCTTGCGGGCGGACTCTCCCTCCTCGCATTTTCTAGAGCGCGGGCGTACACGCGCGCGCAGGGGCCGCCTTGGTGCGTCTCTCGGTGGCATACATCTAGCCTTTGTCACCTTCGTCCTGGCTCTCCCGTAAGACACCCACCGGACACAGTTCGCTGCTCTGGACTGGAGCAAGGCGCACTCTCAGACACAAAGTCCGCCTTTGTCACGCCTGCTGCGCTCCCTCCCCTCGCCGAGCTTGCACACGTGGACACACCACCCACCGAGTGTCCGCTCTTGCACGCGTGGTCCTTCCCCAGCACCCAGGCCACCAAGTATGCGTGGGAACACCACAGTGCACGCCCCTAATGCGATGGGCTGAGCTCAGAATCACTCAGGACGGTGGGCGAATGTCGCCCTGGGCCCGACTGCCCAGCGCCTGGGTTTCCTGCGACCCTCCCCCAGAGTCGGCCCAACTCTGAGCGCGCGCTCCCCTTTCCGTGTCCCTGTTTTTTGTTCCGACTTGTCCTAATTAGCCTTCACGCTCCTGTTCCCCGAGGTACAGTATTTAACCCGGCCCCTGCGGTCTCGGCGCGGCGGGACGCGTGGGCCGTGACTCCGAGACCTGCCCCTCCCGCGGCCCGGGGACTTTTCCACGAGTTCGGCTCTCCCTAGCTTTCTCCACGCCCCACCCCTAATCCCTGCCGCGGGGTGGATCAGCCGGTTGCCACCCTTTCCCCTCCGGCCCGAGTAACCAGCAGAAAGGGAACCGCAGAAATGGGGAAGCGAATCCAAGCTGGGACTTCCCCGGCCCAGTAAACAAGAGATTTTTCGGCTGCCCTCCCCCGGGGCTGCGGGCTCCGGCGACGTGGGCTGCGCAGTCCCCGGCGCCCAGCGGGGCCTAGTTAGCACGCGCTGGAGGCCCGGCGGGGCCGCGGCGCACCGGGAAGGGAGAGATTGCTGGGCCTGGCCGGGGCCCAGGGGACGCAGAGGGAGGGCAAGGCGCCGGGTCTCCGGGGTGCTGGTTCTCGTGACGCCGAGTTGCCTGGGGGATAGCCAGCGGCGCGCGGTCGGAGCCAGCCGGTGGCGGGACGTGTTTGCTCAGCCTGTAGCGCCGGGCGAGGGCGGTGGGGGGGAGCGGAGGTGGGAAGAGGGGAGGCAGCGGGTCAAGGCTGGGGGTGGGGTGGGGGTGGCAGGGATGGGGGAGGGGTACCTGCCAGGGTGTTTGAGTGCCTCGGTCTCTGACAACCTGCAGTCTAACTCCGTGAATCACCCTGAGCTGCCGGAGCGATAAACCTCTGGCCGGCTCCTCCCGTCGCACACCGGCTTTTCGGACTCCAGCAGGGAGTGTTTGCTTAGCGGCTGGAGCTGGCGGTGGGGCCCAGGTTTTCTAGAACCTTGTCTGTCCCTTTCTGTGCCTTGCCCTCGCCGGCTGGTCTCGGAAACGTGGCGAAGACTGAACTGTTTCAGTTCTTTTCAATATGAAGAGGAAAAGCACCTTTCTGTTGTGCCTTTGGTTTCCCTCCCCTAGCAACAGCCCCCACCCCACAACTCAGGGCCCCCCCATGCGAGGGTGTGCAGACGCTTGTAAGGTCCAGGCAGCTGGGTGCCCACCACGAAAAGGCGAGCAGCTGGTCAGACCTACGGACATGGATAAGTCACTCTGGCTTTATTAAAAAGACTCCGAGTGCTGAAATCAGTTTGCTGGGAGGGGTCGCTTATTAGAGTGACAAGCCAATTCAGAGCCCCCCGAAAGGGATGAGGGAAGTGGCCTGAGAGAGACCTCTTGGAGACAGATGAATTGTAGATCTGTCTTCGTTTACATTCAAACTTTGTGAACCCCTTCACTCTACAGAGACCTTTCCGGAGAGGCAAGTCTTCCCCCTCACTCTGGCCCCAGACAGGGGGAAGGTAGGGGGACCCGGTGCCTGGCCACCCACTGGGAGTCATTTGGACAGAAGCCTGGACACCCGAGCGGCTGAGCTCTGCCCTCAGCCAGCCCTGAGCGGCACATAGCAGTGGAAATGTAGGGCAGTTTTCTGAGAACTGTTTGCTTGTTTTCTTTTCTCCCCATCTCACTGCGGAACAGGATCTGTCTTCAAAACAAAGCCCGGCCCTTGGGGCGGATGGCCTGGGCCTCTAGGTCTCCAGGGTCCCCGGTACCCTCAGCTTTCTTCCCCCAGCCTGTGCTCCGTGAGCGGTGGGAAGACTGGAAGTGGAGGTGGTGAGAACCTCACCCCGCGATTCAGAGGGTGGTGGGTGCTGCCGGGTACAGCAGGCCTGGGGTGACTAGAAGGGAAGTTCTGTGGGAGGTGATGTTGCTTTCCAAGACAAGGGTCATCTTTGCCCCCAAATGCCCCTCCCCCAATTTAATAACCCACAGGCATATAAGCCTTTATGAATGTCATTTTCACCTAATAATACTTGGAGAAGTGGACCCATATGGGTACTGCCCACCCACTGTTCAGAGAGATCCGGGACGAACGAATTGTAAAGGAGTATCTTCCTCTCTCCGTCCCTTCTCCAACATGGCGCTTGAGTTCCTGCTGGCCCACGGAAACTACCTTCATTCATTGGACTGCTTCCTTCTTTGAGCTGCAAGAGTCTAAGGTACTGACCAGGCCCAGGGGTCAAGAGCAGCTCTGCCGCCTGCCAGCTGTGTGACCTGAGCAAGTCACTTCCTCTGAGCCCCACTTTCTTCTAAAACCTGTATAACGCCACCCCACATCTTGTGGTAACATCTAGATGAAGCTGCGTCTAAAGGTTCCTCAAACAAACCTGGCCCAGGGGTGAGCCTCTCCTTTCCTAGTCCTTCCCCTCTGAGCGTTAGCCCTGTCAGTTAAAAAGGCCTAAGTTTTTCACCCAAACTTGTAAAAGCTGCTTCTCTGACATCCGTTTGATTCTGTCTTATTATTTATCAGAATAGCCGTGGCATGCCATGCTCTAGGTCTTCATCTGTGCTGTTCCTTCTACCTCCAACATCCTTTCCCTCCCACCTCCCTTTCTTGGACCAAAATGTTAAACTCTACATCAAAGCTCAGCTCCAGTGCCCCTTCTCTGCAAAGCTTTCTTTCCCTTCCCCGGAAAGAACTATGTGACCTGCCCTGTTTCCCCATGGCCTATTATACATTTATTTATTTTTCATTGATCTTAGTGTATCGTAATCAGCTTTCTAAATTGTTGTCTCCGCAATTAGACTGTGCCCTTCTCAAGAGCAGGGACATGTCTCACATCTTGTTGTCCCTGGCATCTGGCCCAGAGCTGGGCACACGGCAAATCCATTATTCTATGACCCAAACAATAGCAGCAAGGGTTGAGATACAGCCCCTGGAGGGCAGCCCGCTGCAGACCTTCCCCTCACCCAGGGGCCTTGCAAACAGCCCTGCACCTGCTAGCATATGTCCTGCCCATGGGGGCCAAGCCTTCCTGGGAAGCAGGCAAGCCCCAGTGCCTGGTGAAGAAGTCCACCTTTCTGGGCCAGCGGAGCTCTGTGTCCGGAATCCAGGGTGGGGCCTTGCCTGGGGTCCTGTAACACTAGGGGTCAGTTCTGTTCCCTAGAGGGACTTCCCTTTTCCCTGGGGAGCAGCAGTCCTGGAGTGCAGTTTCAGCTTGCAGAATCTCTTTCAGGAGCCATTTCCTCCTCTGGCTGTGGGAGGCCTGCTCTCCCTTCCAGCGGGTGGAGTACCCCTGGTCTTGCAGCCAGTGGAGCGAGAATAGTTCTAGTTCCGAGAATACTTGCTCACTGAGCTGAGGGTGGGGCTCTTGGCTACCTGACAGGTGGGTGCCTGGAATCTAGTGCCAGGTCCCTACTACCCCACCACCAGCTGGTAAACAGATTTTGCATTTGCCCTCTGCTTGCCCCGGCCCCTGTATTAACTGGTTACTGTCCAGGCTTCTGTGTCTGGATATGTGTCCTTTTCTCTTGGGCTCATAGGACTACCTGCTTGGAGCAGCAGGTGCCACCTGGGTTTTTGAGAGGAGCCAGGTACCAACGTGACCCCTTAAGAAGCAGGAAGCCAGGGCAGGGCACAGGTGAATGTAATGCTCATTCACCACAACCAGTTGCCCATGGATGATCCTTCTGGAAATGTACCCGGAAGTGGGCCTTGGGCAGAGCCTGCTGGAATGTCACCTGATCCTGAGCCCCCACAGTGGCCACAAAATCTTTTCCCTGTCCTCCCCTCCTGTCCATAGCTCAGTGGCCCCTGACCAACTCCCTGTGGAAGAAGAGGACTGGATTTTATGAGCTGCGCAGGTCTGGGCAGTCTCCACCAACAGACTGAGTGAATCTAGGAACCAGGGTCAAAGCTGAAAGTCCAGAATTCAGGCCCCTCAACCCACCCTCCCCTTCCAAAACCAAAAAAGAAATGTGCAAACAGTGCTGTGTTTAGTTCCCCCATACCTTCTGTAGAGTCTTACCCCAGATCTGAGAACATTTCAGGGCGTACCCTCTACCTCATCCCAGTAGCTAGCTAGCTACACACGCCCAAACTGATAACCCCTACATGCAGTCTTCCTACCACTCCCCAACACCTCCAGACACCCTGAAACCCCCATGCATTGTGGGACACTCCCCGACTTAACCCAGCACTCTTTGCTCACAACACCTTCCCTGGCTCCCACTGCCTCTAAGTGAAAAGAGCAAACTCCCTGGCCCGGCATTCAAGACCTCTGCAAGCTGCACTCGACCTGGGCTCCAGCCTCATCTTCCTCCTCTCCCCCACAGGAAGTGGCCACTTGGGCCTGAGAGGTCAGCTCTGAGTCAGACCACCACACTTGCTTTCCCGTCGCTTCACTCACTGTTGCCACTCAATCCAGGAGGCCCCCACCTTCCTGCCTCTCTGAATCAATCCCCCTTTGAAACCTTTGACTCCCCCCAGAAGCTTTGGCTGGTGACCCCACCCCGTAGCCCTCCTCCCTCTGCTCTCCCACAGCCTCCGCCTGGCACTGCTTTGCACTGTTTTGTATCTCACGCATAGGATCTCTTGTCTCCCTAATTCTGCGATAGGCTCAGTGGAGAATGGACTCTAGATTTCATGTCTATTCTTCCTGGCAGCCCCTACAATATTGTATTAATAGACATATTAATAAAAGTCGACAGTAAGTATCAGTGGAATGATTGGCCAAGAACTGGGAGAGGCCATCAGCCTTCCCTCAGGGGAAGGTGCAGGTTTGGCCTTGCTGCTGTCCTGCACCCAGCACTCAGCTCCTGGCTCCCGCTGGCTCCCAGAACCCCAGGCCGAGAAGTTCAGAGCAACGCTGGCTAGTCCGATAATGCATACCCGTAACAGCTTACCTCTGTAGCACTGTACAATTTTCAAAGTGTCTTTTATATATATTTGATCTTTACAACCCTATGAGTTCAATAAGGCAGGTAGTCTTATCTCTATTTTATAGATGTGAAAACTGAGGTTCATTAAGGCTAAGTGACTTGCCACGGATCAGAGCCCATTTATTTGAACTCGGTTGGACTGGCATGTCACTTTGCTACACCTCAAAGCGCTCTCTCATCTCTTGGCTAGCTCTTCATTTTCTGCCTTCTGTTTGTTCAGGTACGTGTCTTATGTCCCCAGCCCGGGAGTAAGCTCTTTGAGGGAAAAACGTGTGCCTGATCCCTCTTTGTGTTGCCTTGGTGCCTCGCCCATAGTGGGGCCTCAGGGAATATCTATGAAGGAGTAAATAGATGAAGGCTTTGCACAGGCCAGCACAAGAGGATGCTCGCCACAGAGCTGACCTGGTGTCAAGCGGGCAACCTCCCTTCTCAGCTGCCCTCCCTTCTCCCAACAAGCCCTTTACCTTCGGAAGACAGCGCCTTGCTGGGCAGTTGTCCTGCCTGTGGCAGGGTTGTGTGTCTCCCTTTCTGTCCCTTCTTCCTTCTCCAGCCCTGTTCTGGTGGCCACCAGCCCCTATGGGCACGTCCTCTCTGCACACACTATAAACTGCCCTGCCTTCAGGGCCACTCAGTCCTTCACCAGCCTTGCCAGACACCAACATAGTTCACTCAACAGCATTCAGAAGACCTCCCCCTCCCCTGAGATTTGAGGGTGCCCCTGACTCTCGAACTCAGCCTGGACACCAAGGTGATGGGGGAGAGCCAGGGTGCCACAGGAGAGCCAGACGTGCCCACACTCACCAGGGATGGCGCCTCCAGCAGGGCAGGGCCAGCCAGCCAGCTGGCTTCTGGGTTGTACCCCGTCCCAGCTGTTCCCTGCTCTGCTTGGGGCTTGACTCGGCTCCCTCACCGGAAGCCCAGCTGTGGAGTAGCCCGAGGCTGCCGGGAACCTAGCCGTGCTATTCTGGGAGTGTGTTGGAGCTCCGGGACGCCCGGCAGCTGCTGAAATTTCAGCCTTTTTGGTTTCCACGCTGATCTTCTATCCTCTGATGAAAAGGCAGAGTTCAGTCATTATGTCAAGTCCAGAACCACTGATGGCGTATTTGAGGGTCTTAATAGCAGCTGTGGTTAAGCTAAAGAGGGACCTGGCCATAAATAGTCTATACTTCAGCTCTCTGATGCAACAGCCTTCGTTCTTGCTGTCACTCGTGTGGCCCATAGTCATTTTCCTTTAGTTTTACAGTTTGTCCTCATACCCTCCTGCTACGTTAACCCATTCGCAGGCATTCTGGCACAGTCCCTCCAGTAAAAGCCAGTGATGGGTTTCCTCTGAGGGCCTTTTTTTCTTTCTTTTTAAATTGAAACTGCGTGATTTGATTCTGCAGTGTAAACAATAAAGTGTCAAGACTGAGTTGAGGTGACAAAAGATTCAAGTCACAATCAAACCTACCTTACAACAAAAATAAGCCCCACGCTTAGCCTGTTTTTGGAGAGCCCTCAGAGTTGGTCCCCAGATGATGTGGCTGGCCTCACGTGGGAACAGGACGGCCGGCCAGGTGGGAAGAGAGCCTACCCAAGGTCACACAGTGATGGATATAAAGGTTAAGCCTGGTGCTCTAACTTCCAATAGTTTTAGAACTGAAAGGAGCCTTAGAGTGGTCCAAAGAGCACAGAACTTCCTTGAAAAAATCTGTAAAATGGGACAACAATTGGCTACCACATGATTGCTGTAGAGATTACTTGAAACCATAGTTCTGAGAGCCCCTGGCCCAGGTGCCTAGCGATTCAAAACCTTCTGACCCAGCCTCATCTCCGTCCGCTGCCCGGTCTGTGTAGGGAGAAGGCAGCTCGTAAAAAGAGAAGCTGATCCTTAGGCCTTCTCAAACTTAAGTCACAGTTTCAGAGTTGTTTGTTTAAAAAGCAGATTTCTGGGTCCTAGTGTGGACTATTGAACCCAAGAAGCTTAAGAGCCTATTTTACAAAATCCTTGCCCGCCCCACCCCCAAAGGTGATGCATGATGTCCACTGACTTTGAGAACTAGTGAGGCAAGGTTAAACAAAGAATTGTTCAAGTCAGCTCGGAGGAAAAGAAGCAGAATCAGAGGCAATACACAAACAACATGGATGCCCCGTGAAGGATTCTGTCGTCACAGGTGGTGGGCAGATTACCTGCTTCTCCAAGGATGAAAGACTTTGAAGGATGGGCGTACGGGTGGAGCCAGGGTGAAGAGGCACACAGAGATCCACGAGGAAGTGTTGCAGGAACCCAGAGCCGGCAGCTTTCTCTGTTCCTCCCCACGCCCTCCCGTGCCCTGTGCTGAAGGGAAGATAGTATCAGGGAGTGACTATTAGGCTTCCTCCCGTGTCTTGCTCTCGGCCCCTTTCTCAAGTATCTGCTAGCCCTGTCTGAAATCATCCCAGTGAGGGTATGGTTCCTTGGAGTTCGAGGCTCGCCAAGAGCTCATTATTACTATCGGTTTCTGAACCCACCCAGACTCTATAGATGAACAACTGCTCCCGGTGATGCTTGTGTCTGATAACGTTTGAGAGCCACTGAAATACAAATCTCTTGTGATTCCAAGCAGATGCTTCATAGGTGGCTACGGTGATGGGCGGGACTATGGGCTGAGGAGCTGCGGGTGACCAGAGGGAGTGTGGTGGGGGAGCAGTCTGATTAAATGCATGCACTCCTGGGAACAGGTTTTGAGGGGGAGACAAGTAGAAGAGTAAATCAGAGCGTGGAGTCCTTAGGGGGTCGGCAGCGCTGCCGTGAAAAGCACTGGCTGGACGCACAGGATTTGAAGGCCCTGGGGAAAATGAGTAACTCAAAGAGATGGCTTAGAACTCAGGCTTAAATACCATCTTCAGCTAAAGACAACGGAAAGAAAGGTATGGGGGAGGTGACCAGGAAAACGATGGTAGAACCGATAAGATTTGTTAGGAAGATTTACATCAGTGCCTTCTTCCTGGATAAGATTCTCAAGGTTTACAGCCGTCCTTCCTGGTACTGAGAGGGAGACACACTTACAAATGGAGATTTCCTTTATAAATGTGAATTTCCCTTACAAAAGGGTAGCTGACTGCTTTCAGAGCTTCTCCTGAGTAGGCTGTTTCTGAAAATAATCAGCTCAAAATCATCCTTATGCTAAAGAGGCATATTTTGGGACGGCGTATTCTGCCACTCTTTAGTGACAATTTAGGAAAAATCACACCCAGTACCCTCCCTTGGTGTTTTATAAGGGTTACACCTGGCCTTGAGGCTTCATTAGAAAGTGACAAGCACACCTGGAGGTTTTGCATGCAATTTTCATAGGTGATGCTGCTCTTTCAAAGGTAAAGTTCAAATGCCCCTGCCTTTTCTTCTTTCTGCTCTTTTTTCCATTGCCTCACTCACTGCAACCATTAGATGCTTCCTGCTATCAGATGTGGGGCTGAGCTGCAGTCTCGGAGGAAAAAGGGAAGTGGGTGCTTCTTCTAGGGGGCCCTTGGTTCCTGGGCCTCTGCTTATTCAAGGTCATCTTGATCTGCTTAAACCAAGGCAGCTCGGGCAGTAGAGACTTACTCCCAACAACCCTTTCACTCTAATACTGGATTACATTTCAAAACAGTTGTCCTGCTCTCCCAGCCATTTCCTAACCATGGCTGGAAATGGCTCATTGTGTCCTTGGACCTGCTCTGGCAATGAAATGTGATCCAGAAAAGCCCCCTCAGGGGGTACCCAGCCTGCTGCTGCCTGCCCTTCATGCCTGTCTAACATCCCTCCTGCAGGGGCTGAGGAGTTCTCCTTCCAGGGCCAGGGCCACGGTCTGACCTGACTGGCTGTCCCCCTGACCCCAGGGCAAGATGCACAGCCAGCTGTTGACAGTGCTTCACCACTAAAAAGGCCTCCTGCAGGTGGGGGATGATAGAAGTGAAGTCATTCAGTGAAACCAGGAGCACTGTACAGGGAGTCAGGAGAGCTGGGTTCATCACTCAGCCCAACTGCTGAGTAGCCATGGAGATGTGTAGTCATGGAGATGTCTCTTCACCTCTCTGGAGCTGTTTTCCCGCCCATATAATAACAATAACTAATGTTTACTAGATGCCAGGGACTGTTATATATTCTGTATTAACTCCTTTGCTCCACCCAATGGTCTATAAGATGGGGACAGTGATTCTATGTGCTTATAAATGAAGAAAGTCAGAGAGGCAGGAGTAACTTTTTCAAGGTCCATAGCTAGTAAGTGATGTGAGCTGACCCCAGAACTTGTGTTCTTAACTACTATGCATGCTGCTTCTGTTGAGATAGGAAACAATGTATTTGCTGTCCAGTGCTGTGTAACAAACTACCATGAAATTTAGCAGCACAAAGCAATAAACGTTTGTTATGACACACAGTTTCTGTGGATCAGGAGTTGGAATGGATTAGCTGGGAGGTCTGGTGTGGAGTCTCTCATGAAGCTGCAGCTGTGAAGTTGGCCAGGGCTGCCGCCGCCATCTGAAGGCTGGATTGGGGCTGCAGGTTCTGCTTCCAAGATGGGCTCTCACGTGAGCTGGTTGTTGGCTGGAAGCCTCGGTTCCTCATCAGTAGACTCCCCACGGGCTGTTGGAGTGGCCTTAGGACCTGGTTGTGAGCTTTCCCCAGTGTGAGTGTTCCAAGAGAGTGAGGCACAACTGAAACATAGTGCCTAAGCCATGGAAGGCACATGCTGTTATTTCTACAACATCTCATCCGTTACAGGGCAGCCCTATTCAGGGTGGTAGGAAACTACACAGAGAAGTGAATACCAGGAGATGGGACCACAGGCGCCATCTTGGAGGCTGGCTATCACAGGTAGTAACATATAGCAACTAATAAGGTAGTTGAGAGGATGAAATCAAAGAACAGATGTAACCATGATGTATGAGTTTGCTAGGTCTGCCACACCACAAAGCAGGTGGCTTAAGACAACAGAAATGTATTGTCTCACAGTTCTGGGGGCCAGAAATCTGAAAGGGAAGTGTCAACAGGGCCACACTCCTCCTGAAGGCTCCGGGGAAGAATCCTTCTGAGCACTTCTTATGCCTGGTTTTCTCTAAAGCTGAGATGGCATCCCAGGTCCAGAGCGTCATCTCTGAAGACTGTAGGCTTGCTATTAATCGAGTGGCATCTTTTCAGCTTCCCGTCAGTGATGCTTATTTATCTATGGCCTGTTGTTACAATGTAGACCCGGGTGCACCTCTTTTTGCTGCATTCTTCTAAGACCCAGCTGAGGTGAAGAGGGAACACGCAAAGCAGTTCTTAAGATACGTAAGAAGACATGAGGGTAAAATCTGCCTTCCCGTCATTCAGAGGCCGGATCTAGATAACTGGGGAACTGGCGTACAAGCTCTAGAGTCTGCTCCGGAGTTGGAGAGCAAGTTAACCAAGCTCCTGCAAGACCTGAAGACCGTGGCTTCTGCGAACAGTGAAACTGACCTCTTACGTTTCATGGGAAAGTACACAGATAAACAGAAGAGGAACATAGGCTATCTGGAACACCAGCTTTTATATCATAGGAAATTAGAAAAGCAGGCCCAGGAGGAAGACACATTTAAAAAGCCTGCTGAAGTGTCAGATAAAGAGACTTAACATCTGAAGGCAACACAGCAAGCCTTCCCATTGTTGTACGGCCCAAAGTCAGTTACTTAAGAATTTGATCTTCTCCATTTGACAGAAGACTGCTTTGCTTCTTATCTAGTATCCTAATTCTCATTGTTCATACAAATAAATCTTTGTTTGCATTTTAAAAAAAGAAAAGAAAAAAAAAAGAATCCTTCCTTGTCTTGTCCAGCTTCTGGTGGCTGCTGGCATTCCTTGGCGATTTTTTGGTTTGCAGCTGCGTCACTCCAATCTGTGCTGTGTTATCACATGGCCTTCTCCCTGACTGTCTGTGTCTCTTCACATGGCTTTCTTTCTTTCTTTTTTTTTTTTTTTAAATGTAGCTATGTGTTTTTTGGTAGTTGTTTTTTTAAAAGATTTTATTGGAGTTTATTGGGGAACAGTGTGTACTTCCAGAGCTTTTTTCTAAGTCAAGTTGTTGTTCTTTCAGTCTTAGTTGTGGAGAGCTCAGCTCAGCTCCAGTTGCCGTTGCTAGTTGCAGGGGTGCAGCTCACCATCCCTTGTGGGAGTCGAACCGGCAACCTTGTGGTTGAGAGGACGTGCTCCAACCAACTGAGCCATCCGGCAGCTCAGCGGCAGCTCAGCTCAAGGTGCCCTGTTCAATCTTAGTTGCAGGGGGTGCTGCCCACCATCCCTTGCGGGACTCGAGGAATTGAATTGGCAACCTTGTGGTTGAGAGCCCACTGGCCCATATGGGAATCGAACCGGCAACCTTCGGAGTTAGGAGCACAGAGCTCCAACCGCCTGAGCCACTGGGCCGGCCCTTCACATGGCTTTCTTATAAGGACACCAATAACAGTGGACTCAGGGTCTACTCTAGTCTAGTACGACCTCTTCTTAACTTGATCATCTGCAAAGACCCTATTTCCAAGAAAGGCACTTTCTCAGATACCTGGCATGAGGACTTCAGCATATCTTGGGTGGGGAGGCAGGGTGCACAATTCAACCCACACGCGTACTATGTGATGTGGAAACCCTGCAATGATAAGAGTCAGTATTGTCTCAGATCACAGTGGAACTGGTAGAAATAGTGATAACGGGGGCTGATGGTCAGAATGGCCCAGACTCGTCAATGCCATTGTCATCGTGGTGGCAGCACAGGCAGGTAGTTCTTTAGGTCACTTTGAAAATCCTTGATGTCTCAGCTATTTTCCTAAGCTCAGGCTGTTCTCTCTCACCACAACTTCATGGTTTCCAGTGGATTCTGAATTCTGGCCGCAGAATTTGTTTCTATCAATTTCCTCCTTGGACAGTTCCTCGCCCTGAGGCTGATTCTGCTCCAGAACTTTCTCAACTGACTGCTCCAAACATCTCTGGCCCATGTTTCCTATGTTCTGAAGCCACCTTCCTCTAAAAGTTATTTCTTGGCAGAGTCCTGGCACCCCTCCAAGAAACACCGCTCAGCCCCTCGTCCCTGGCGCTCACCGACTGCCAGCCCCGCCAGCCACTCGGCCGTGTGTACCCAAAACATGCCGCTGGGAAGTGGCTTCCCGTCCCAGCTCTGCCTCCAACGAGCTGGGTGACCTCTGGCAAGTTCCTTCGCCCCTTCCCACCTTGGCATCCTGATTTGTCAGGTTTCCTTCTTTGAATCCTTACTGAGTACCTACCCTCAGCGTGCCAGGTGTGAGGTACAAAGGAAACCGACTCATGGTCCCTGCCTCCAGAGACTCATAATCTGATCAGAGACTAATGTCAACCAGTCACTGAGATACCTGGTGATAGCAGTTACAGGAGAAGTACACAAGGTGCCATGGAACAAAGACAGGAAACTCCGTGTGAGCGGGGAAGGAAGGTGAGAGAATCTAGGAGAGAAGGAGAAAAGAGGAGAAATGTGGGTTGGGCCAGGAATGATTGGTAGGAATTCAAAGGCAGGAGGAAAAGGAATTCTAAGCAGAGGGAATGGCATGGAAGGAGACCTGGAGGCTGTGGGGTCTTAAGTTCAGAAAGCAACGAGTAACCTAACGTGGCTTCTGAGAGGGGCCTGGGAGTGAGAGAGGAGGGCTGCAGGCTGGTGAGGATGGGATAGGCCACGAAGGCCCTAACCTGGCCCCTGAAGAGGGTGCCTCATGGGACCCAGGGTGGGTGGTTCAGATGAAGGAGGGTGGGGAGCTGAAGGCAATGATGGTGGAGAGAAGTCAGATGCCAGGTCTTTTCTATGGTGGAGTCAGAACATCTAGAACTGATGGCTGAACAGTCGTGATGGGTGGGAGGACAGACATGAAAGGCATCTAAGTGCCAGGCTGTGTGAGATGGTCACAAATGCAGATGTCACAAACAGCTCTCAGGCCCAACTCAGCCTGCAGCCATGTTTTGTTTTATCCACCCAGTGTTTTAAATTTGAATTGATTGCTAGAATTTGAAAATCAGATTTTACATAAAACTATAGATTTTTAGCTACTTTTAGAAAACTAAGATGTGGCTGCTCCAGGTCCACATTCCGACACAACCATTAGCTGGGGCGCCTCAGTTTGCCCCACTCCTCACTGCTCCCTACTGTCTCTCACCCCCAGCCATCTCTCATCAAGGCTGCCTGCCTGGCCCATGTCTACGCTGAAGTTTGCAGCCTCCTTTTGAAAACCTGTTGCATGCAGGTATCCGTGCTTTTTGAAGCATCCTGTTAAGAGTACGCCAACTCCACCTGGATGGTGATTTCATCCCACATCCACACAACATTTCTGAGGAAAGGATTTTTGGTCACACTCTGCCAAAAAGTTGAATTAAGAGGAATGGAGAGAAGTTACCTGAACTTTAGGATCAAGACACTGAGAGCCTGGACATATTTTTTGTTGTTCCTGTTTTTGTTTTATGTGAGCTTGTCTGTTCACCATAAGGAACTACAAGAGACAGACAGCCGAGGGCAAGCCACTCGTCTCTGCTTCCTGCCCTGGTCCTTCTGTCTGCTCTGGGCCTCAGTCTGACTGTGGCAAAGAAGCACGTTCCTCACAGAACTTCTGTCCTCTTGTTCCCCGAGGGGCACTTCTGTTTGTCAGCTCTGTATCTGACTTAGGAGCCATAAAATGCAATCCTTGTCGTGACAGCTGCCAGTCCTGAACTGCTTCTAGCCCCCTGGATTAGGTCCCTAGGGCTGCCATAACAAACTGCCTCAAACTTCTTGGCTCACATTGACAGAAATTTTACTGTGTCACAGTTCAGGAGATGCAAAGTCCAAAACAAAGGTGACAGCAGGGTCACGCCCGGCCCTCTGAAGGCTCCCAGGGAGAATCTTTCCTTGCCTTTTATAGCTTCTGGTGGTTCTAGGCTTCCTTGGCTTGTGATCCCATCACTCTATCTCTGCCTCTGTCATCGCATGGCCTTTTTCTCTGTGATTGCTGCGTCTTCTTTTCTGTTTCTTAGAAGGACACTCGTCATTGGATGTAGGGCCCACCTTAGATGGTTTCATCTCAAGATCCTTATCTTAAGACCATCATTCCAGAGGTCATTATTCTGAGGTTCCAGATGATATATCTTTTTTTCTGGGAGGCAGAGGGAAGGGAGAGAGACACCATTCAACACTCTAAACCCCCAACCAACTCTGCTCCAGTTACCTATTGCTGTGTAACAAATTGTCCAAGACTTAGGGACTTCAAACAGCAATCACCACTTTCTTATCTCTCATGGTTACTTTGGGTGGTTCTGGCGCCCAGTCTTCCATTCAATTGCAGTCAGACAATGGATGGTGCTGGAACAGCCTAGAGCTGAGGGAGCTGGGAGCTGGGTAGGCATCTCTCTCTCTCTCCGAGTGGCCTCTGGGCCTCTCCATGTGGCTTCCCCTTTGTGGGCTACTTGGGCTTCCTCACAGCATGGCAGCCTGGGGAGGTCAGCCGGCTTCATGAAGAGCAAGATAGAGAGCTCATACTTTGTGATCTGGCTTCCAGAATCCCTGAGGGTCACCCCCACTGTGCTCTGTCATTCAAGGCAGTCCAAAAGCCCTCCCCTCCCCCTAGGTTCACAGCAGCTCTCTGCAGGACTGCATCTCCCTTTACAGATGCAGACGCAAGGTAAGTAACTGCCAAGTTATTTCAACTAAGGGCAGAGCCACGCCTAAACCCAGGAAGGCCACTCTGGGCCCACAACTACAACTGTGGTTGGTTTCTCTTCCCCAATTCTCTGTTCCTTCAAGCTAGGAAAATGGGCCTGACTCAGCCCCAAAGTGCTATCCAGGATGGTTTGGGGACAACAGAGTGCAGTGTGAAGGAGGCCTGTGGACAGGTAGCTGGGTGCCCTGGCTTCCAGCCCTGGCTCTGCCACTCGCCTTAGTGTGGTCTTATGTGGTTTCTTCTATACAGCAAAAGGAACCATGCCTGCCCCCGCTACCTTCCGTGGTTGCCATGGGTAAGAGGAGATTCCGTATGTTTGAGCTCTAAGCTGTTTAATGCTCTTCAAATAAAAGGCGTCGTATGACTCTGAGTTGCTCAGAGTGTCCCGAACATCCTAGCTGCTGTACAGATTTTTGTTGATTTTAACTTAAAGGTTTCCTACCAACTCCAGAAGGAGCGGCACCTCCCAGCAACTCTGTGCTGTAACCAGGACCAGTTACCAGGAGACCACTGGGTAAAGCCCCAATGAGGGACTCTGGACTTTCGAGTTTGGGGGTCCTTCTTGCTCCAAAGTAGCCCGTGAATAAGGTGGGGGAGGGGGTGAAGGGATGAATATTTCCCGGCATGCCTGTCACTGAGGGCTGTGTAAACAAACTACCCCCCAATTCAGTGCTTAACACAATACTTCAGCTTTATCTCTCATGGCTGTGTGGGTTGGCAGGGCTTAGCCGGCCTGTTCTTCCTCAGCCAGGGGGGTGGAACCTCAATAGGGTTGCAGAGAGCGGCTGGGGCTCTGGTCATCTGAAGGCCCAGCTGGGCTGGATGTCCCAGATGGCAGCGCAGGGCTCCAAGGGGAAGTAGCAATGGCCAGTCCTCTGAAGCGCTGGGTGCTGCTCTGGCTCAGCATTACTTCCGCCGAATTCTATTGGTCAAAGAGTCACAAGGCAGCCTGGATCCAACGGGGTGGAGGAATGGCCTCTACCTCTCAATGGGGCAGTGGTGTGCACGTACAAGGAGGGCAGGAACTGATGGCCACCACCTTTGGAGGTAAGCTACCACCCAGAACAAGGGACAGCCCCCACTCCTCAAGCTCCTGCGCTTCCCAGCTTAGAAGGACTGTTGCTTTTATACCATGGGGGAGCCTGGCTTTGGCAGGGATATGGGGACAGGAAGAAACCCCTCCACAGAAAAGCCACTGGGCAGCCTTCGTCCAGGTGCTGCTGCTGCTGCTGGTGGTTGCCCTGAGCAAGGGGAATGGGGCTGGCACAGACCCTGGGGCACCAAGGTCAGAGCTGATATAGAGGCCTATAGGTGGCCACCGTCCAGCCTGGCTTCACTCCCACATCCTGACCACAGCTCTGACCGAGCAGTCGGATGGCTTTGTGGGAGTGGTGTCTGTCTGCTAGACAGCTGTGCAGGCACAGGCCCCGATGTGGGGGTGGGGAGGACAGCCAGAAGTGGGGGAGGGCAGCCAACCAAGCAGTCCTTTCATTGGCTGGGTTATCTCTCTTTAATAAAGAACTTGTCACCAGCCTGTTTATTTGCAGTTCTCAGGCATAGAGGAGACGGAGCCTTGCTCGGCCAGCCTCACCATTCCTATTGATTTCCTGACTACCCCCACTCCTGGCTCTTACCTGTGGCTTCCCTTAAACCTGTACTCCACTCCCTGGCTTTCCAAACCAGCCCTGACCCAGCTGACTTCTCCCTTCCTGCGTCAGTTCCCTGTCCGTGCTCTCCTCCTATAGCCTAGTAGGGAGTCCTCTGAGTGTGCTGGGCACCAGGGGACACCTGGAATCACCCTCAAAAGTTCACACATGGCGTATTAATTTCCTCTAGCTGCCTTAACGATTTGTCACAAGCTGGTGGCTTCAAATCACGGAACTTTATTGTCTCACAATTCTGGAGGCTAGAAGTCCAAAATCAAGGTGTCGGCAGAGCTTCCGGGTGGATATGAATTTTTTTTTTTTAAAAGATTTTTATTGGGGAAGGGGAACAGGACTTTACTGGGGAACAGTGTGTACTTCCAGGACTTTTTTCCAAGTCAAGTTGTTGTCCTTTCAATCTTAGTTGTGGAGGGTGCCATTCAGCTTCAAGTTGTTGTCCTTTCAGTTTTAGTTGTGGAGGGCACAGCTCAGCTCCAGGTCCAGTTGCCGTTGCTAGTTGCAGGGGGCGCAGCCCACCATCCCTTGCGGGACTCAAGGAGTTGAACTGGCAACCTTGTGGTTGAGAGCCCACTGGCCCATGTGGGAATCGAACCGGCAGCCTTCGGATTTACGAGCATGGAGCTCTAACTGCCTGAGCCACTGGGCCGGCCCCGGATATGAATTTTTGAGTGACACCATTCAACCCAGTACCTGGAGACACGGGATGTTCACTCAACAACCCCCAAAGAACCTTTCCACCCAGGTCAGTCAGCTTTCCTGGGAAACACGGGCAGGTGTACAAGAGACAGGCCCCCAGCTGAGCTCCTGGTGGCTGCAAGGCAACTGCCCTCTTCCTCTCCAGACAGTGAAAACGCTGTTATTCCAACTGGGCTGCCCCTTTGCCCCTTCGTCTGCGGAGGGTCCACGCTTCCTCACTCACTCCCATCCTTTCCTTCCTACATATGCACTTTTGTGGTTTCCTTTGGACTAGAGCAAATCTGTGCGCCCGGGGCTAAGGTATTGTTTCTCTGAGCCTCAGTTCCCCCACCTCTAACATGGGGATAATAAGAGCTAGTCATGGGGTTGTTCTGAGTATTTAACGAGATCTACCTGAGCAGTTCCTGGCTCAGGTCTGACACACGGAAGGTGCCGGTGAATAAGCCCGCAGTCACAGTCTCAAGTCTGGCCATGCCTATTTATGTTAGGTAACGCATTAAATGTTTCCGTGGGTTATCTGATAGAAACCTCAGGGCTCCAGGAACCAAGTCATATTTTTATCTCTGTTTTGTATAACAAGGAAATTAAAGGTTGGAAAGATTAAGTAACTTGCCCAAGGTCATTCGGTTAGTAAGTGACAGTTGGGAGACTTGAACCCAGTTTTCCCCTCTCTAGCCTGGTCCTAAGCCCAAGATGATGTGAATAAGAATAAAAATATCTCTGCTTCTGGTGCCTGATGGGAGCGCCTCCTCAGGCTTCCAGCTTGTTCTCTGGACTCACATACTGGTTGGAGATGGATCGTTCCTTGTTCATCTCTGTAAGGGGCCACAAACATGTGGCCTGGTATCTGGGAGGTATCGGTTCAGGTTTAATCACATCAGGTGAAGGTGAAGTGAGTTACAGGCGTGGGGGGAGGGTAGTTCAGCAAACTTCTGTTTCCTCTCCCCCCACACAAACTCTCGTCCTCTCTGCGGTGGTGGACACCTGGGCCTTGGGGGACCTGGGGTGGCTACTGCAGGTCCAGAAGAGTTTAAGGAGGACGGCCGATCCTAATGGCTGCTCAGACCTGCCCTAGCAGGGATCAGAGAACTACGCTCCCCAGGCCAAATCCGGCCCTCCTCCTGGTTTTAGAAATAAAATGTGATTGGAACAGAGCCACGCCCGTTTGTTGACATTCTGTATGTCTGCTTTCACGCACAATGGCAGAGCTGAGCAGTTGTGATGGAGACCACTGGCCAGGAAGTAAAGAATCTCTGCTCTCTGGCCCTTCATAGAAACTGCTGAGCCCTGAATTAGGGAGGAGTCCTCAGGCTGCTCTCTGCACCAAATGACTTCTGTCTGGGCTTCTGTTTGGGCTGACAGAGGAGGGAAGAGATGTGTGTTTTCAGTAAGAGACAGTCTGTTGGAGGGGATCTGTTGGGTCTCTTCCAACCTGCCGGGCTGGACTTGTTCAGGAAGAGAGCAGGTTGGAGTCTGAAATGGAGCTGACTCAGACGCTGGGTATTCTTCACCCCCACCCTGAGTCTCATTGGCCACTGAGCAGCTGCAGTCCCCAGCAGAGAACCCCAGGTTCCCTCCGTCCCCTAGGTCCCCCAGACCCCCCAAGTCTCGGGCAGCCCAGGAAGACAGGACAGAACTTGTTCTCAGTACTCGAGGAATTCCCCCCACACACCCAAAAATGACCGAGGGGCCTGGGGCAGGAGGTAAATTCCTGAGGGGCTGACGCCACTGTAACTTGATCTCAGCCGTTAAAGAGAGCTAGCTGCTTTATGCGTCTAGCTGGAGGGGCCTGGGCTCCCTGGCACCCCTGCCTCTCTCCCCCTTCCAGGGAGAAAGGCTGGGGACATTCCTCCTACCACTGGGTCTCGTCTGTGGGGACATCCCCTATCAGAAACAACAGTAGTCTCCTTATGTGCTCCTGGGGTATCTTAGGTTCCTCAAATACTGCACCCCCAGCTGCTTTCCCAGGCCTGGGAGGGGCTGTGAGCGAGGGAGGGGCTTGTCCTGGGCAGACAAATCAGCACCCAACCAACATGTAAGGAACTTCAAACAGAAATAAACAAGCACAAATGCACACGGCCCCATTCCTCCTCACTGCCCAGCGAGGGTGTGCCAGCCCCTGGCTGTGCTCTTGGTCTCGGGCACTACATTCAGTTGGCCCAGGCTGGCCTCAGTGCCTGCTAGGCCATCAGCACACCCAGAACCCCTAGCTGCAAGCTGGCTCCTTGGGTGGGTGGCCCCGGCTCCCAGCCCCCTCACTCTGCTGCGCCGCTGCCCCAAGGATTGATTTTTGAAAATGCGTTCTGTGCTGACTCCATTCTGTTCTCTATCGTCCCTCCCTCTGGCACCACAGCTCCTGCCTGCTGGCTGGTCTGGCCAGCCAGGTAGCCAGGGAGAAACATATGTCACATTCCTGGGGGCTCAGAGGAAGGAGGGAGGAGCCACACTCACAGCAAACATGGAGCCCGCCTTCTCTTTCTCCCACCTGCCCTGGCACCCAGGTCCCCGTCTTAGCTGATCTCATTGGCACCCGCAGACTGAAAGTGTCCTCGCTGGACCAAGGGACTCACACACACACACAGAAGAGTAGCCTGTGGCTTAGCAGGGCTGGAAACATTTTGAAGACTACAAAGTACATTGTTACATTAACATGTTTACTTACAAACTTTTTTTTTTTCAAATCACAAAAGAAATTCATACTTGTTAAAAAATTTGAAAAAAGATCAGAGTTGTTTGAAGATGAAGACGTCCCCATGTCCCCCCTTCTCTACTTCCCCCGTTCCATTCCTTGGAGAAGCCACTCTAACCGGTGCAGGCGGAAGCTTTCAGACATTTCTATGCTTGATCATTTGCGTCTTGCAACAACTCATGAGTCGCACAGGTCAGTAGCATACTTGCCAGTTTATAGGAAAGCCAAATGGGGCCCGAGGATGTGAAATTCCTTGCCCCAAGTCTAGCAGCTGCAAGAATAAAGGACCTGGGAGCGGAGGGTTAGAAGGACAGAGAGGTCTTCAGTCCCAGGAAGGAGGCCAGTGGGGAGAGGGCTCTGGTGGGACCAGCAGAACGAGCGGAACCCACTCCCACTTCTACTCTGACCTTGGCTTTGGTCTTGAGGCACAGCCTCATTTGTTCTAGAAACAAGAGAATTGGAGGGCGATGTATTCAGACCCAACAACGCCATAACAGACAAGAGGAATCCCCATTCCACCTATACAAAAAATTATATGTGAAGTTTCTGGCAAGTTATTGGACCCGAAGAAAAACGTCTTAAATGGATAAGTATTATCTTGCAGGGCAAGTCAGAAGTGTTGTGACCGTTTTGCTGTTAAAGAGTGAATACAACTTGGTCTTGCAAGGTAGTAGGGAGTGTTCATTAGTCCATGAATCTTTTTACAAACATCAGCTCTGCGTGAGTCAGAGAAAGTAAATTTGCATTCTTCCTAATCCTCAGGCAAAATACAGTCTGTTCTCCCAGGAAGCTGGTGAATGGCTGTTTTGAGTTTTCTATAAAATCAGCATTTCTCCCTCCCTTAGAACCTACCCATAGTCTGCTCTGAGTGTCGAAGTCCAACCTAGAACAAAGAAAGTTGGGGCATCAGAAGTCTATATAACTTGTGGTATAAGAAGAAATATGTTTTGTCTTTGTCCTCTGGTTCAGGCACAGACCTCATCAAACTCTTCTAATTTCCTACGTGATAGGATATGAACTGTTATTCATGACAAGCTTTCTGATCTATGCTAATGAGGTAACTTAGGGTGGGGTCCCTATAGCCTCTGGCTGGGGTTGGTCAGTAGGAAGACTGAGTAATAGGATGGTTGGAGCTGTCAGCTCCATCCATTGGTGAGGCAGCACGGGCAGGTAAGCCATAGAAAAACTCTTGAACATCAGGATTTGATGAGCTTCCAGGGTGGTGCTTCCTTAGGCCAAGATTTTGGCACACCCCAGTTCCACCAGGACCGAAGCTCCAGCACTTGGGACCCTCCTGGACCTTGCCTTATGTACCTCTTTATCTAGTTGTCCATCTGTAGCCTTTATAATAGCCTTTGTAATAAACCAGTATTCTAGTAAGCAAACGATTTTCCTGAGTTTTGTGAACAGCTTTAGCCAACTAATCAAACCCGAGGAGGGAGTCATGGGAGGCTCTGATTTATACCCTGTCAGTCAAACGCGCAGGACTTGTGATTGGTGTCTGAAATGGTGGCGGGTGGAGGAAGCAGTGGGAGGGAGGCGATAGTTTAGTGGGCCCGAACCCTTAACCTGTGGGATCTGGTGCTATCTTCAGGTAGATAGTGTCAGAATTGAGTTAAATTTGTAGGACATCCATTTGATGTCCTCTAAGAACTGGAGGTTTGCAGGGTGGTGTTGGAAAAAACTCCAGCCGTGTAAAAGCAAGGACAGGTTGTATGAGGTTGGTGCCAAAGTAATTGTGGTTTTTGCATTTATTTTGAACCTTTTAAACCGCAATTACTTTGGCACCAACCTAATATATAGACAAGATGGTTCTAAAATTCATACGGAAAGGCAAAGAAATGGGAATAGCTAAAATGATTTTGCAAAAGAAGAGTAAAGTGGTAGGACTTCAAATCATACTACCCATACTATCTTCAGGACTTATTATGAAGCTATAGTAATCAAGGCAGTGTGGTGTTGTCAAAAGGGGAGGTAGGTAATATCATCAGTCAATGGGACAGAACAGGGAACCCAGAAATAAACGAAACACAAATAGGCACAACGGATTTATGACGAAAAGGCAAAAGTAATGGATGGTCTTTTCAGCACAGGATGCTGGAATAATTAGACTTCCATATGTTAAAAGGGGGGAGACTTAAACTTTATACCTTGTAAAATACTGACGCAAAATGGATCATAGCTCGAAATGTAAAACTTCTAGGAGAAAATCTTCATGACCTAGAGTTAGGCGGTTCTTAGATATGACACCAAAAGCATAATCCATAAAAGGAAAAAAAAGGGGGGGGGCAAATTGGACGTCATCAAAATTAAAAAATTTTGCTCTGCTAAAGACATTGTGAAGAGAATGGAAAGATGAGCCATAGATTAGGAGAAGAGACAAATCACATATGTGACCAAACACGTGTATCCATAATATATAAAGAGCTCTCAAAACTCAACAGTAAAAAACAAACAATCCAATTAAAAGACAGGCAAAAGACTTGAACAGACACTCCACCAAAGAGGACAGACAGATGGAAAATAAGCCCATGCAAAGATGTTCAACATCATTGGCCACTAAGGAAACCAAATTAAAGGCGTAATGAGATACCACCACACACATAATGGCTAAAATGTAAAAGACTGGCATCAAGGCACAGACGCCAAGCACCTAGAACGCTCGTGCATTGTTGGTGGGAATGCAAAACGGTGAAGTCATTCTGGAAAACAGTTTGGCAATTTCTGCTGAAGCTAAACATACATGTCCCATATGACCCAGCAATCTCAGTTCTTAGTAGTTACAGTGGAACCAGGATCTCAACCACAGCACGGTTGGCATTTGGAGCCAGATGGTTTGGGGTGGGGTGGGCTGTCCTGTTCACGGTAGGACGCTTAGCAGCACCCCTGGCCTCTGCCCATTGGGTGCTGGTAGCACGCCCTACTTGTGACCATCAAAAATACCTCCAGTCATTGCCAAATGTCCCCTGGAGGGCAAAATTGCCTCCACTTGAGAACCACTGCCCTAGAGAAATGACAAATTTTGTTCACACAAAACCCTGCGCACCAGTGTGTATAGCAGTTCTGTTCATCATCACCCCAAACTGGAAACAACCCAAATGTACTTCAACAAATGAATGGATAAACAAAGTATGGCACACCGTACAACGATACTGCTCAGTAATAAAAGGAACAACCCACTGATACATGCAATCATTGAGATGAATCTCAAAGGCATTATTCTGAGTGAGAAAAGCCAGGCCAAAGGGTATTTACTGTAGAATGACATTCTCGAGAAGACAAACTACAGTGATAGAGAACACATCAGTGGCTGCCAGCCAGGGGTCACAGGTGGGGTGAGGGTGTGGCTCCCCAAAGGGAAGCATGAGGGAGGTTTTGGGGCAGTGGAACTGTTCTGTATCCCCACTGTTGTGGTGGATACACAAATCTAAATGCCAAAAAAGCCAAAAAAATATAAAAGTCACTTTTACTGTATGTTAACTTAAAAAATAAAGTATGAACAAGGAAAGGGAGACTGAATTAAGACGTACATGGGTTCTTCTTGTCAATATTTTCTTTCTTTAAAGGAGGATATCCCCCTTCCACCTTGGGAAGACAGAGCCACAAGGCACCTGCTTTGAACCAGGAGGAGAGCTCTCACCAGAAGGTAACCATGCTGGCACTTTGACCTTGGACTTCCCATCTCCAGAACGGCAGGAACCCAGACACTGGTGAATTCCTCACTCCATCCACCAAACCATGGGCTTTGTCTGCCCAGAAGAAAGGATACCTTTTTCTTCCCCTAGCTACTGTCCCATGGAGCGGCCTCCTTCATCACAGAGTGTCTTTCTCTAATTTGTCTGTCTAGAGTGGGTACCCCTCTTTTGTGCAAAGCTACCCTCCATTTGATCAAGACTTGTATTTGTCTGAGGGAGACCCCCTTTGACATTTGCAAAAAGGTCCTTTGGGCTGTAAAACTGTACAGTTGAATAAAAGGCATGGAGACAACCTGGCAGTACGTCTGCTTCCGCCGTGCAGCTGAGGATATCGTAGAGAATGGCAGTGCGGCAAGCTGGACCCGACCTGCTTCTCTGAAAGGTTTTGTGGAGCAGAGCAACCCTGACACACGCGACCTCCCGCCTCCAGACCACTGTATGGGAGAGAAAAACTTTGATCTTACTAAGAAAAAAAGGATGATGTCTAGCTAAAGGCTTAGTGTTCAAACCTATATGGGGGGAAAGAGAGAGCAAAAACTGTCTTTTATTTGCCTTTTCCTCTCCATTGTTTCTTTCTGATTGTAATTTCCAAAGAAAACAAATCTTGGATATTTTAGCGGAGTGGGGGGTAGGAGTGAGAAGGGGTGGAACCTGGCTCTTGCTGGGAGAGCCACCGACATCTTTCTCTGCTGGCCCTGCTAACCTGGATCTCTATGCAGAATCCCAGGTCTATTCTTCAGGCTGCTGAGAGCCAGTGCAGGAGCAGAAGGGAAGACAGCAGGAATAAGAGAAGGAGATACAATATGGGGAGAACATCAGAAAGAATGCCCAGCAGGCCCGATGGTGCAGAATGTACCCTGGAGTGAATGCAAAACACTTTTCTTTGGATTTGTGCAAGATTCCTAGGAAGTGGGCAGCCCTCAGAGGGCCCCTGTCAGAGGGCCGCTCCAGGCTGCAGGAAGCCAGGCCTGTTTGTACTCCTTGGCTGCTGCTTTCTGGGCACTTAGCTCATTTAATCCTCATAACAACCCTCTGAAGTGGGTAGTATTACTCTCCTTGCTTTATAGGTGAAGAGACTGAGTAGGCCCAATAAGTAACTTTCCCAAAGTCATGCAGGTAGGATGCAGCTGACCCAGAATTTGATGCCATCCTCCGACATCACTGCTGGTGACTGAACCAGTGTGCATTGCGGCCTGGATCGTGTTCCAGGTGGAAACGGGGACAGCAGGGGCCTGATTCCCCAGGACTCTCCAGCCACAGGGTGGGGTAGCAAAAGGCATGTGAAAGGAAGCCAGAAAACCTGGACACAAATCCTGGCGCTACCATTTGCTGTGTGACTTCTGAGAAATCACTTTACCTCTCTGAGCCTCCATTTCTTCATCTGAAAGAAAGGGGTCTGTTCTGAGGCTTGCATGAGGCAATACAAATGAAGCACGTTGTAAAATGTAACACGCCGTGTGAACGTAAGGCAGAATGATCTCTCCCTGGAACTTATTGGCCCCTCACTTTTGGGGCCATTCCATTTCATTATGGAGGTCAGGTGCACAGGGGCACCTATTTTAAGCTGTATTTTCTTTATCACTAGGAAATATATTCGCACACTTCAAAAATGTAAAGTTGCAAAAAAAAGGTACAGAATGAAAACGCTCCCTTCTGTGTAACCGATGAAACCAGTTTCTTGGGTCTCCATGCAGAGATATTCTTCAGCACATATAACCAGACAAGCATTCGTACTGTTTTCCATTCGCCTCTTTTTACCCAAACAGTAGCATGCCAGTTCATTCATTCCTGGAGAACTGAAACCAGCCAGCCGCACAGCTGTTCAGCGCCTGCTTTACTTTGCTTTGATTTTTCCACTTTGCAGTGTCTCTGGGACATGTTTCTGTTGCCATAAATCCCGGGTTCCAATTCTCTGTTCCTGCCATGGGGCCTAATGTAAGTGTGGAATTAGTCCCCGATGGAGGGCACTTCCATTCCCTCATCATTCTTATGAACAGTGCCCCCTAGGTCATTCCACAAATGTGCGTGCCCTGCTGGACGTTACATTTCTAGAAGTGGGACTGCTGGGTAAAAGATTTTGTACGTTTAGTAGATACTGCCAAATTGCCCTCCATGGAAGCTGTGGGTTTACAGTCCTGCCAGCAAAGCGTGAGAGTGCTTTTCCCCATCCTTGCCAACTCACAGAGTTGTGAAACCTTTGATCTCTGCCAATCTGCTGGGTGGAAAATGGCGTCTGGGTGTAGTTTTCATTTGACTTCTCTTATGCTAAGTGAGGTTGAGCATCTTTTCAGCACCCAGCCCTATGGCTAGCCTGTTTCCATACGCAGACGCAGACGGAGGCCACGACCTTGCTCATTATCCCCTCTGCAAGATCCAGGCCTAGATTTGTGTTTCTATCTGCCAGCTTCTTGCTGAGTCACTCTCAAAAAGGAAAGGGCAGAAGGCTCAGGTTATTTCTGCCCCGGGAGCCATCCGAGCTGCCAGTCCTGGGGAGACCTTGGTCTCTGGCATTCCCTGTGGGTGCTCAGCGCAGTCGTGCTAGATCACTGCACCTGTCAAACCCGGGCTCCCTGGTCCCCCTGGGAGAAATGGGGCTTGCAGGTAGGGATCGGGCCAGATATATTTGCAAAGTAGGCGTGGAAAGGACTCGACTAGATTTGGAGAGGGAACACTTGGAAGGAACTAGTGAGCAAGGTCTGCCCTAAGTGACAGAATGAGAGGAAGCAGGCGGTGTGTAGAGGAGGGAGGATTTGAGCTGTTGGAAAGGACTTGGGGGGGGAGGGTAGTGTGCCACAGCGACGGGATCCGGTAGCTGGGGGAACATTCTCACCGGAAATCTCTAAATTCACGTTGCATGGGATACACCTGCTCCCGGCTCCTCAGCTCACCGTCACTTCAGGGTTAGTGCTAAGAGCTGCCTGGAGTTGGAAGTGGAAATGCCCCCTCGGCTGCCCATGGAGGACCAGGCCACTCATGCGACCAGCGAGAGGTATGGAGAGGCCCGGTGACCCCTGCTGACCTGTCTGAGTGGGGTCTCAGCGTGTGCGGGGCAGCCCGGTCAGACTGTTGTCATTTAACCATTTAACCGCAGTGTCACCCTATGCATCTGGCAGCATCTTGCTCACAGACAGAAGCCAAGAGGAGACAGTGGCTGGATTCCTGGGCCCTGGGGAGCCTGATGCCATTATTTCTAGATTCAAACAAAAAGGAAATTTGCACTGGAAATTGCTGAGGCAGAATCACCCTGGAGCCCTTTGCAGCAGGGGATGCTATGCAACGTTATGACCTCCGGGCATCTCACCCCACAGGGGAGCTGGGCTCTGGCCTCAGTGAGCTACAGGAGAGCCCCAGGCCTGTTCTAGGCTGCACCCCCGTCCACAGTCCAGCCTCTCCTTTCTGCTGACCTGGGAGCCAGAGCTGTACTTCAACAGTGGACAGTGGGAGGGGTTCCCTGGTATCTTGACCCCACTACGGTCCATTGCAGGGCTCGCCATGCTGGTGCAGGAGGGAGCTGCCCCGGGTATGGGGCAGGATGGGCTGCCTCCCTGCTGTGAGCTTCTCAGAGCCTTTAAAACTGCATGTCACAAAGCAGAGTTTTCAAGAACTGCAGCTATAGATGTTCCCCTCCCCCACACCTCAGCCTCCTTGGGGGAAAAGTACAAAAAGTTGAGGTTGTCTCTGAGGCCACCAAGAAATGCTTAATTGCTTTCTGAGAGAATTGTCACCTCCTTCTGGTTTCCTCCCCCTCTCCATTATACCGCTGCACCTCTTCCCCAACCACTGGAGGCTCTTGCTTAGAGAATTGGGGCTGACGACGTGTGCTCCCTGGCGGTGTCTCAAAGTAACCAGGAGCCATGTGCTGAAGAGCAGCTCCCTTCTCCAAATATATTGCCGCAGCACCTTTGCTGAAAAAAAGAACCCTATGTTTTTGGGGAATAAATGTGCATTTTTCTCTGAGCCAGGAGCTCATTGACAGCAGATGGATGGTGGCCCAGGCCAGCTGAGTCAGCCAGACTTTGGAGCAAGCAGACAGTGTGAACCAAGACGGGATGGGAGCCAGCCAAGGAAAGCGAAACACAGGGAGATTGGGAGGCTTTCTTCGTAGGAGTTCAGTCAGCACCTTGTGCAACTTGATTCAGGTTGAAGGCCAAGCACAGGAACGAGTATTATAAAGGGTAGGCTAAAAGGCAGTAACAAATAGACCTCAAAGTGTAGAATGGTTCAAATACCTTAGAAATTTGTTTCTTACTCGTGTAACACACCAAGACAGGCCTTCTGGGTTGGCCAGTGGCTTTCCTCCACATGGTGATTCAGGGACGGAGGCTCTTGGCATCTCAGGGCTCTGCCATTCCCCAGGGTCTCATTGTCACCTACACCAAGCTGGCAGAAGAACAAAGGAAGTATGAGGGAGGCCCACCCACTTCTTAACTGCTTTGGCTTAGAAGTGGCGTACATCTTTCTGCTCAGATTCTATTGGTGGGAACTAGTCACATGACCACCCCGAGTTGCAAAAGCACCTGGGAAGTATAGTCACTGCTCCTTAGTGACAACTCTATACTATGAAAGGGGAGCAAGGATTTTGGTGGACAGCTAACCATCTCTACAACAGGACGCGATCAAGGCATTTAGGTCATGGGACCAAGAAAGAAAGCAATTCATTCCAAGTTTTAGGGGACTTTCTGGAAGAATAAACCGGATCTTAAACTAGGGAGTTCTTTTCATTCCCCCCTTCTTCCGCCACCCCCGCCCCCCACTCCGGTTCAAGCCGTTGTTTCTCAGTCTAGCTGTGTAGGACACAGCTCCCTGGCCCGTGCTGGTATTATGAGCCTTGCGCTCCACTTCCCCCAACCCCCCACCCCCCCACTCCCCACCCCCCATCAGTGAGGCAGTCCATCGGTAGTCGGTGGGCCGCTCACAGCAGCTCATGGCAGCTCTCGCCAGCTGCCCGCCGCTGACAATGGGGGAGTTCTTTTTAGACAACTTGCTGGAGAGGATTTTGCTCTTGCCAAGGACTCAAAGATCCAAGAGCATCAGAACTGGGCAGAAATACAGGGGAAAGCTAGCAGAGAAGCAAAAGTGGGTAATTAGGGCTAAGAAGCTGTGCTGTTCACCTGCAATTGGTCTATCTATAAATAGTCTGTGTCCAAATTTCCCAGCCCACTGTTTGGAGCTTGGGCCTCTGGCAGAAGCTGCGTGGACAAAGATTTGGATGCCTCTGTATGGAGGAGGCGCCAGCGAGCAGGATGAGGCTGCAACCCCAGGTTGTGGGTGGAATCAGAACGCTTCCTTTTCCTTCTCACCTAGAGTCAACGTGCATCACCTGGAGCCTTCGTTGTGCAGGCACCTGTATTAGTTCTCTATTGCTGAGTAACGAATCACCGCAAACTTAGAGGCTTGACAATACCCACTTAGTAGCTCAGTTTTGTAAGGCAGAAGTCTGAGGTGGGCTTCACGGGGTTTGAACCTGGGTCTCAAGGCCGAAATCAAGGTATGGGCTAGGCTGAGCTCCTGTCGGAGGCTCTGGGGAAGAACCTGCCCCCCAGTTCACTTAGGTTGTCAGCAGAACTAGTTCCCTGCAGATGCAGGACTGAGGTCCCCATTTGCTGTTGGCTGTCGGCTGGTGGTTTGTCTCAGTTCCTACAAGCTGCTCTCAAGTCCTTTCCATGCAACCCCCGCTCTTCAAAACCAGTGATGGTGCATCAAATCCTTATCCTTGGAATCTCTGATTTTCCTCTGCCCCAGAGAAACTGCTTTTAAAAGGCTTGTGTGATTAGGTCAGGCCCACCCAGATAACCACTCTATTTGAAGGTGAACTGCTTAGTAACTTTAATTCCACTGCAAATCTCTCTTGCCTTATAATGTAAAATAATCACAGAAGTGACACCTACAGGCAGAGATCAGGGGCCATCTTAGAATTCTGCCTTCCTGGGGCCTGAGGCTTGGTATCTGGGACCCAGAGTGGTGTCATTTGTCTTCTAGCCAAAGAGCTGCCCTGTTTGGTTCCCCTCAGTCATGGTGATGGGGTGACCAACTGGCTTGGCCCCAGCTCTTAGAATATACGTGAGAGATCTAGGAACAGAAGGGAAACGCACCCCACCCCGCAAAGTTCCTTTTTCTCAAAGCCTCATGGAGACTGGATCCCTCCCCCGACACACACACACACCCCGCCCCTGTCCAAGGAGAAGCTCCACACTGCATAGAACACTCTGCACCCCAGAGAAATAAAGCTGGGAGCTCACCCACTAATGGCCCGACTTGCCTCCCCAATACCCCTCACCCTCGCCCTCAGGTCTCAGGCCCTGAACGGAGCCCCAGAGTTCTCCAGCCTCCCCACCCTCTTGCCTCACCCTCCCTCACACACCCTCTCTGAGGGAAGGGCAGGCCTGGGCACAGTGACTTCAGGACTTGGCAGCCCCCCTGGCATTCCCTGGCCCACCTCCTGGCCACCCAGATGGTGCCAGGCCAGAGAGGCAGCTCCTGGTTTATCCCCCGCAGATGGCCTGCCATTGGGGAGGGCAGGGGAGAGAGGGGTGGGGAGGTCCTGCCCAAAGAGCCTGCTGCAACCGCCTCTCCGCACCTTACCTCCTTATCCCTGCCGCCACCCGCCTGTTGGCTCCAGACTTCCTTGAGGGTCTGCCCTTACCATGCTCCCAGCACTTCCTGGAACGTGTTTCTAATTTCTTTCAATGCCTGCTTCTTGTAGCAACGGCAGGTGGGGAGGCTCCTCTCCCCCGACCTGGGGCCTTCTCCCCTTCAGTTACTCAGGAATGCAGGTGCCTGCAGCAAAAACCACTAAAAATGTTTTCCTAGCAGCAGGCCTCTCCCCTGGGCCCCAAGGAGCAGAACTACCCTTTGTGCAATCTCCCCCCCCCCCCCCCCCCCCCCCCCCCCCCGTCGCTCTCCCCACCCCACCCCCGGAGCTGGCCCCACCTCAGACTCAACCTTGGTCTCCCCTCTTGTTGGCAAGTTTCAGGATCTGCAGAACTTGAAGAGGGCACCTTTCTTGGTAGTCAAACAGCTTAATCCAAGGTCCCCTTGTGAAGCTATGTGACGGGGCTTTTGGCCTTTCCTTTCCCCTGGGACCCCACAGAAGGCAGCGAGTGGCACAGCATGGTTCTCTGCAGGCAACAGGGAATGTGGGTGGTAAGGGGCCAGGCAGCCCTCTAGTTCCTCGGGGCGCAGACTCCCACTGCAGAGCCACTGGACAGGATGAGCACGGCAAGGGCCTGGCTGGTGAGCAAGGATGTGATTGATGTCTGTCCTACTCGGAGTTTCAAAGCTGAAAGGAATGTATCTGATTGGCCAGATGGTTTGTTCCATTCATGCACCCAGAACATATTTATTGCGGTCATGGATAAAAATGTCCATTTGTCACCCGCACTGAGAGGGTGTTAGGAGTCTGATGGTCAACCGGACAGCTTGGCCGGAGCAAGGATGGAAAGTGACCTGGGGAGAGCCAGGGCTGAGAGGCCGGGAATCGAGTCCAGAAGGGCTGCCATGTGGAGGAGCCAGGACTTCCTCCTAGAGCATGGGACACCCCTGGTTGGCTTCATGCAGTGACAGGGTCAGGACTGCTTTGAGAAGAGGAGGGGACAAGCCTGGAGGAGAGAGGCGGTGGGGTGAAGTAGGAACCCGCTGCTGGAATCCTGGAGAGGTGAGTGGCCCGGGGACCAAAGCTCCTCCTCCCCATAAGCACCAATAACCCACAATTGAGTGTATAATGAAAACTAAGTGTGCCCTTTGCCAAATCTGATTTGGCACCAAACAGCTCTGCCAAAGCAGAGGTTATTCTTACAAGTCCCGTTTCTTTTTGCATTTTCTCATCCTGTCTCCTCTTAGCCCCTCTGGCTTCTGAACAGGTTACAGCTCCCTTTCCTCTTTCCTCCTGGGACTCCTTCCTCTTCAAACCCTCAAACTTCTGCTTTTTTTTCCCCCTGTCTCTCTCTCCTCTGTCTGCCCAAGCCCATATTATACTTTTCCCCCCTTCATTGTTTGAAGTATCAAGTACCTCTGCTAGACCCCTTTCTGAAGAAAGAAGAGGAGGCTGAAGGCGGAAGGGCAGAGCGACTGAAATGTCCCAACTCCCCTCCCCCACACAAGTCAGAAGGGTTGTGACTGAGGGCAGAGACATGGGCCAGTCACCTCCTTGCCGGGGCTCAGACTCCTGAAGCACAACCTTGTGTAAAATGAGCAGGTTGTCCCCAGGCTCAGGAAGTCTCTATCAGGCTGTGATCGCACCCCTCTTCTGTGGCCCCAGGAAGTGTTCACTCATCAGCAAGCAGAACCAAGCCCTCGGAAAGACCAATAGCCACACCTGTTACTCACCTGAAATTGTTCCTTCATAGGTGTAACCCTTCCGCCGGGAACAAGAGGAACGGGGAAGGGGGAGAGGGAGAGGGGCCCACCCACATTCAGAAAGGATTTCTTCTGCGTCTTCCTTTCCATGGGACCGAGGAGCCACCTACACCCGCCTGACCAGCGTCACCCAGGGGAGCTGGCCTTAATCCTGGCTTCTCTTGGGCTCAAAACAATGCGGACCACAATAGGTAGTGTTAGATTACTGACCAGTGCCTCACTTCACAGATGTAGAAACTGGGGCTTCGGAGGCCCAGGGCTACGGGGCCAGTACAGGACACACATAGGCAGCCAGGTCACCTGACTCTTCTCAGGCCACCGCCTTTTCCCAGCAGTGCAGCTCTTCCCACATTGAAAATCCCGGTTACAGTGTAATGTAGTAAAATCACAGAGTAACTCATGAGGACACAGATTGTTATCATGGGACCACCTTAGAATTCTGCCTTCCACAGGATCTGAGGCTGCTGTATCCCTACCTGGCTGTACGCCAGGTCAGCTCCTGGGAGGAAGTGTCCTCTGCCATTGTCTGGCAGCCCCTGTCACTCCGTGAGGCCAGATCAGAATCCCCAATACATCTATATAACAGTGGGGCGGACAGTGGGGTGATAGGCCCTCGGGTACACTACTCTTGCCGTCTGGAGGCTGGTTCCCTCCCAGCCCAACTGGCCCAGACAGTCTCAGCCTGTGGTTTCAGGGTCCACCCAAGGAGCACAGAGATGGTCACAGGATGTCAGAGAGGAGAGAGCCAAGAGCTTGGCAGTCCAGCCTACAACGGCCCATCAGCCAGGATCCTACACTGTCTCTTTGCATTTTTACCTGGTAATCTCACGAGCATCATAAAAATTAGTATTCTTTTTTGTAATAAGTATGTATTGAGAGATTGCTCAAAGTACTGGTGGAGGAGCTGGAGGCAAGATGACAGGAACCTCACCTTCAGGAGACTGAAAGGAGAGGTCTGTGCACAAACGCAGTGGGTTCCCATCCAAGTTCCGAAACTGGCTCTGTGACTTAGCTAAGTCAGCGATCCTTCCTGATTCCTAGTTTGCTTGCCTGAAATACTGGGGTGACACAGGTTGCTGGTGAGAGAATGACTAGACAGGTGGACAGTGGCCAGACCCTCTCTACACAAATAGAACTCTGTCCCAGAATCTGCAGGAACCAGCCCAGAAAGCCGGCCTATTATCTAAGTGAGACTTGTAGGGAGTCAGACCTCTATCCCTAACGACTGGTCCAGGAGACCAAATAATAACCCCTGTAGCAGTTGGCCCCAGTGGCCAGGACTTGATTGATGTCTGACAGCTTCCCTAATTCTTGTCCCTGATTCCTGGGGACAACTTAGGGCCAATTAAAACCAAATAGGCACCTCTAACCGATCACGTTGGATGCCCCCCTACGGCTTCTCCTGGCTGACAACCTCCCATCCGGGCACACGGGGGGCCTTCTCTTTGTCCCACTTGGAGTCCCTGTCAAAGGCAGGTGCTGGTGGTGGACCCCTGGTACAGCAAGCTCAGAACCTTTGCTTGTTTTCCTCTGGGTGGCCTTCGTTCATTCCCACATTGGGGTCAAAGGAGTAGGGGATGTGGGAGAGCTGGTTAAGAGCCCAGAGCTCTAGAAATGGAAGGTAAGAAGATTCGAGGTGGAAAGGTTCACGGCGAGGACCAGAGGAGGCATTCAGACAGGGAAGCAGCACAGCCATTCTAGTAGGTGGTAGGAGCTCTGCCCCCTCGCCCTTCACCCGTAAGCCCCCTCTTTTCCACATCCATCCACGTCCCTGGGAGACTGGGCCACTCGGTCCTTCTCCCATGGCGAAAGAGCAATGCTCTCCCCATACCACGGCCTGCTGTTCTGACACCACAGCCCTCCCTTTAAAGCTGATTCACACATGCCCTGCCCCCTTCCCTCCACTGGCTAGTCTCCCTTTCCACCATCCCACTTTCTCGTGGCACCCCGTCCCCATATCCCATCTCCAGCACCGCCTGCCGCCCCCTTCCTGGGAGTGGTGTGGCAAATCAGAGGCTATGGTGCCAGGGCATCTTGGCATTCCTTTCCCTCTTGCCCTGCCTGCTAAATATACATCGTGGAGGAATCCGGGATGGAAACACCCAGACCTCGTTAACTCTTTCACCTCCAGCAGCCATAAAGAGGGCAGATGAGAAGGGAGGGTGGCTGGCAATCTGGAGCCTCTGCCCTGTCCATCACTCCAGGCCAGGAGGACGGGTCTTGGGGTCCCTGCTGGGGATGACTTGTGAGGAGGAGACCAACTGTGCTCTCACCACCCTCCCCCCAACCCCACTCCTGCCCAGAAGGAGGAAGCTGAGGTAAAGGAGGGCAGGTGGGGGTCTGTTGCTCAAATCTCCTGTCAGCAGTGAGGCTGTCAGGCCCTAACCCACTTTCTTCAGAAAGAACTGAAGGAAAGCCTCAGCTCTCCTTTCATGAGAAGGTGAGGGAGTGCCGGGCAGGCGGCCCACCTTCTCCCCAGGGTGGGTCCCCTTTCCAGGCTTCTTGAATCGAGGTGTGAAATCTGGGGAGCAGGCCTCAGACTGGAGGAGGTGGGAGTCCCAGGATGCACTTAACCCTCTACCTTTCCTTCTTCCCCAAATGGCCCAGGACAAGGCCCACCTTCTTGCACCCTCTCAGGCTGCGGGCTGGCAAGGGCAGGGGAGGGCTCGTGGGGAGTTGTCTGGGGGGGGACAAAAGTGGGGCAGGCAAAAAACTGTCCCTCCTGCTTTGTGACCAGAGGGACAAACTCAGCAGCAGCTCAGGGGACACCTCCAGAAGCAGCGGCAGGTGTGGACAGAGGCTGGCCCTGGGTCCCAGCTCTGCTTGTGACTCACTGTGGGGTTTGGCAGTCTCCCTCCCTCACCTTCCCGGCCTCTTTCTCTCCATCCCTGTCCTGTGGGGCTGCTGCCAAGGCTCAAGCTCCCTTAGAGGGCAGGATGCCCAGGTGTCTGCTATGGATGGACCTGCTGGCCAGGGGCTGGGTCCAGGTGGAACTGGACTGGGTGGGGCGAGTGGGACACCGGAGGCACTGACAGAGGCCTCAGGCTCTGAGCCCAGGCAGGCGGAGCTCCCCACAGTGGGGAAGGCAGGCCGGTGGGAAGGGTGGCTGGACCCTGCCAATGGAGGGTGGAGGGAGGAGGGCCATGAAAGGGCCCTTCACACAGTTCTAGCACAGGAAAACTTTCCAACCACTAGAATGATCTGAGAAAACTACAGCCACAGCCTGGCAGATGGACATGGCTTCATGGCTTCAGGGCGGAGGAGAGTGACTAGGGGAACAGCTGAGCTCTGCCACCCAACTACTACCCGCTGACCGTTGGGCCCCAGGGCTGACACACTTTCTGTGCGATAACTTGGATCTCCCACAAATCTGCCTTAAAGCCAGCCAGGCTCCCAGTCCCGTCTGTCCATCCAGCCAGTCCTGCAGCGCCCCCTGCTGTCTGAGTTGATAGTGACAGGCAAAAGGCGCAGTCCCGCCACACTGAGCCGCTCCAGCTTCCCCATTGACAAAGGAGGCAGGGCACGGGGGGTCTGCGGAAGCCAGTATTCCCCAGACCGCCCCATGTCAAAGACTGTTCTGTCGTCCCTGCCAGCACATGTATAACCTGGCCCGCCAAAGAGCTCAATGTTTAATTAGAAAGTGTGGTCCTGCCCTCTGGCAGCTCCTTCTCTGGGTAGGAGATCATCCAGAAACCTGCCTTCCTGTCCCCATCACGTCCCCTCCCATCCCCGCCCCCCCGCCCCTCCCCCCCCCTCCCCGTCGCCCGGACAGTTGTGGGCCCCTTTTACCCAACCAGCCTACCTTTTTTCCCGGACAAAAAGAGAAAGGGAAGCCCCTCAAGGGGAAAACTCAAATGAGCTGGAAGAGAGCCGTGGGAAGAGGCAGGGCTGGGAGAGTGAGGACACGCCCTGAAAGGTGCCTGGGAGTTTTGACATCTTCCAGGAAGAGAGGCCACGGTTAAAGACACAAGACCGAAGCTGAATCCTGCTACACCAACCCGAAAGAGAACGGAGGAGGGCCATTTCACTTAAGGCTAAGAGAAACTGGATGTGCAGCCAAACTGACATTTCTCTTTAAAATAACCATAGCGTTATTTTAAAGCGCTATATATAACCATAGCGTTATAGGGTTGACTGTGTCCGGTCCCAATTCGTACGTTGAAGCCCTAACTCCCTGTACCTCAGAATGTGAATTTAAAGAGGTCATTAAAGAGGTCATTAAAATGAGGCCGTTAGGGTGGGTGCTAAGCTGATCCGACAGATGTCCTTATAAGAAGAGGGAATTTGGACCCAGAGAGATGGCAGAGTGGGCCCACACAGAGGACGGTGTGAGGACACAGGGAGAAAGCGGCCGTCTGCAAGCCACGGAGAGAGGACTCAGAAGAAACCAAACCTGTCCGCACCTTGATCTTGGCCTTCCCGCCTCCAGAACTGTAAGAAAATAAATTTCCATCGGGTTTGCCACCCAGACTGTGGGGCTTTGTTATGGCAGCCCTAGAAAATGACTCCACGTCGATATAGAGACCAGAAAACAATTTGTCAGCCAACTTCCAAACCAGCAAAAATCATATATAGACTTGGGAAGAAGTGAAAGACCCTTTCAAAATAACTGTCCTCCAATATTAACAAAGTGTTAATGACAAAACGTCAGATCCACGACAGATTGCACAATATGTGGGGGGTCCTGTAAGGAAGAGACAGAATTTCACAAAGGGTTTCTGTTTGCCAGGATGTCTGAGCAGATGGGTTGGAGAAGGAGAGAAGGGGCATCCACGCCACTGCAGCCTCATTCTTCCCTAGGAGCCATTGACAGCTTTAGGATTTTTAAAAACCCACAAAAACAAAACAGAAAAACAAAAGAAATCAAGATAAAAATGCATAAGGGAAAGAAAAACAGTTTTAATAATACTTTTCATTTACATTTCTGTGAGAGGCTTATCAAAGCGAGGATCTCTTCATTTCAGTAAAGGTTACCAACAGGTTGAAAAAGGAAATGTTACCTAATGCAGCTTATTAGGAAAATACAATATTGGTTCCCAAATCCGGGAAGTCCAGGACCAAAAGGTGATAAGCGATGCAACGTGTCCCTGAAGCTGCCCTTCTGCTCCTGATAGGTGACAGGTGACAGGGGAACGGACCAGGGACCTGCAGGCTTGGGGTTTGAGTCTCTGTTGCTCTGGACCAGCTTAGACGCAGGTGTGTATCATCCAATCTCGCTGCCTCTCTTTCCCCAGTCTGTAAAATGGTTACAATACTCAGGATACGGGATTGTCTGAAAACACTGATGGTGCTCCAGACTGTGCGTACAAGTGAGGTCGCAGTGACACCCAGGTTCTGGTGGCTTGAAGCCCCAACCTCTGCCAAACTTGACCTGCTTCCATAGAGACTCCCTATGTATTTCAGGAAGTTTCTGGTTTCACCAGTGTCAGGATAAGTGAGCGAATCTTTCTGCCTCCTTGAGGTCAGTCCACTAACCAGTTGACAGAGACAACCTGTCATTGGTCTTGCCCCCTCCGCAGAAGACCTCCATGACAAGGGTCTTTCCTGATTCAGGACGGCTCTGCTGCAGGGTCCCGCAGGTTTCTTACAGAGTTTACAGAAAAAAGATCCCTCCCGCCCGTGCTCCATTTGGCTCTGCATCAGAAAGGCGCCTTTCTTCCCAGAGCCTCCTTCTGTAGGGTGGACTTGGGCCAGGGGGCTGGGCTGGGAGGGGCATAGTCTGTCTCACCTTCCAGGACCCCCTTCATCCCCCGAGGTGCCTGCACTTGCACCCCCTTCTCCTTAGGCATTTAATGAAGGCCCGGCGCATGAACTCTCACCTTGGGGAACCCCATGCCCCAAATCCACAGAGGGTCAGCAGAGACCACACTGTGGCAAAAATGGCAGGACTTACAGGTCCTCTTTCTTTTCTCTGAACTCCTGGGACCAGATGTGTCTCAGAATTCAGAATTTTTCAGAATAGAGAAAGGTTATGTGCGGCCTATTCTAAGTGTTTGATATTGATTCTAGCAGAGGGTGGGGCTGCAGGCGTAACCACACCCAGAGGAACCTAGGCAGCCGGTTTGCATCAAGACATACATCTTCTCCCATCAGTTCAGATCAGATTTTGTTACTAAATGTGTTAGTGGCAAACTCAGGAAAAATATCTCGGTTTTTCAGAGCTTTTTGGAATTTAGAATTGTGGATAAAGGAATGGGGACCTGGTTTTTCTTCCTTTTGGGCGTGGCTGAAAGTCCCTTCCTGGATGGCCCTGCTCTGGGGAGGAGAGAGGAAAGTGGGAAAGCCAAGCATTTATTGTGCACTGACTGTGTGCCCCGCACATATCAGGCTCTTTTGTCCATGTAACCCCATTAAGGGGCTGGGTTAGACCCTTCATTCAGGGGAAAGGTCAGGTGAGTCTGACCAGAAAGCAGAAAGCAAGCCCGCTAATGTGTTTACCCAACGCCCTGAGCAGGTGGGAGGTCCATCTGCTAATCTCTCCCAGCTGCCACTCCAGGCTGACATGGCTGAAAGGAGAGAGGGGGCCCTGGAGAGGCTGGGAGGGGACCAGCAGAGCCCCTCAGCGTCCGTCTCGGCTGAGGGGAGCCATCTCTTTCCTCTTGCAGTGGAGACCGAGGCCTTTCCCCAAGTGGAGTGGTCTCGGAGGGCTGGGCTAGGTCCTCCCTTCCTGCTCTCCCTTCCCTGGCCCCTGGGCTAAGAGGGCATTTCCTTCTCCACATAGTCATGGCAACAATGAAAAGTGCAGCCCCAGGAAACCTGCAGGCTCCTGAACGTACTCTGGTTCCAGGGCAGGGAGTCACACGGAATCAAACCAGCATGTTTGAGACCCAAGGGGTTGTGTCTCCCCAGGGCTTGGGAGTCAAATCTGCTTCAAGACCACTGCCTTTCCCAAGCAGCCTCCCTGCCAGTGCTTGGCCTAGCACATTCGGTTCCCCCAGCCCAGGACTCCTGAGATACCTTCCTTTTCACCCTGGCATTGCCACTGGAAGCCAGAGAAGAGATAAATTCAGGGAATGAGAGGTGGGCGCTAGGAAAAGCGGGTGGACTGGAAACAATTCACTTCCACATCTATCTTTTCATTCATTCATTCACTCATTCATTCATTCATTCAACCAACATTCATTTAGCCTTCATAAAGTGGCTGGTGAAATGTCCCTCACAAAGGAATGCCCATAGCGGCTGACATTATTAGGCTGTGCCTGACAGAGCCCTTTCCTTGCCCCAGGAAATGGGAATTGCTGGTGAAGCTAACGTAAAAGTTGGATAAAGTGTCCCCCCTTTACCTGGGCGGGGACCACCGCTGAAGGAAGGAACCTCTCGCCCTACCCCCAGACTGCAAAGTTGGGTGTTGATAAAGTTTTGTGGGCACAACCACAAAGGCCCAGTACATCTGGCTCTGAGCCACCCCAAGCTCTCTGGCTGGACCCCTTCTCTACAATTCTGCCCCTTTGGGGAGTCCTGGGGGCTTCAGCATAGGCTCCACCCCCATGCCCTCTGGCCGTGACCCCAGGCTGCAGGGCAGGTGGGCACTGTGGATGACCTCTTGGACGGTGACCCGGAAAGTCTTGCTGACAAAACAGTAAAGACCAAAGTTGACCGCTGTATTGAGCATGGCTGCCATGTTGGCCACGTCCAAGGCCAGATGGACCCTCCAGTCCCGGTGAACGGGGGCCACGTACAGGTGGAAGAGCATGACAACAATCCGGGGTGCCCAGAGGAAGGTGAAGAGCGTGGTGACGCCCAGGAGGATGGCTGTGCTCTTGCCCACCCGGGGCCTCAGCCCACTCTGGCCTCTCCTCCGTAGCCTACAGATGATGGCTGAATTGGTGACCAGGAAAATTCCACAAGGGATGAAATAGACAGTGAGGCAATGTGCCCACTTGAGGACCTCGTCCAGTGTGTTGGGGGGGTCCGCATCCCTCCACACATCCAGCCACCAGTAGAAGGGGATGCCAGTCAGCAGGGCAGCACCAAGGACGATGGTGATGGCCCGGCGGGTCCGGCCTGGGGACGAGGCAGCACGATGGTGCAGGGGGTGGCACAGGGCATCGTACCGGTCAATCGTGAGTAGGACAGCGATCCAGACTGAGGCGTGGTTGGCAGCAAATTCCAGGATGTTCGCCGTACGTACCACAGCCTGGGGCACCTCTCGGGCCAGCACAGCTCCCTGCAGGAGGAAGCCCACGAACACGATGACCACCTGGGTGACAATATCCGAGGCTGTGAGCGCCAGAAGGTAGTAGTAGGAGGCCTTCCTGGTCCTGGCGGCAAGGCGGGCCAGGGCCACGGCGGACAGGAGGTTGACTGATGGCAATCGAGGTCACAGAGGGGAGAGAGGTCAGAGGCGTTAGAAAGGCTGCTCAGACTGAGTTTTTCAAGGTGTCATTATCGTCCCTTCCCACCTGCTTGTTCTGGCTTCTCTTTTCCTCTTTTCAGACTCTTCTTAAAACTCATTTTGTTGGAAGGCTGACCAGACCAGCCCTCCTTGTCCATCCACATTCTGCCAGCCACTGACTTCACCCAGGGCGGTCTTTGCCTTACAAACAGGCTTCCCTGGAGACAGGCAGGGATGGGTTATCCCCCAAGGCTGAGCCCCCCTATTCTTCCCTGCATCTACACCCTCGCTCCAACCCCCAGCTCTGCTCTCTGAAGGCAGTGGATGGCACAGGAAGCTTTTGACTGAGCTGAGGGCAGTTTTACATGAACTCAGACGTCCTAGCAGAGTGCCCACTGCTGAGGGTAAAAGGTGGCTGTCTGCTCTGGTGAAACCTCGGGTTTACTGTGAGTACCCCAAATCCTGGTCCCTCACTTTTACTCCCTACTATGCTTTGCTCCCCAGTGACCCAGGTCACCCCCATCAAGGCAAGGGGAGCCTCGGGGGTTTTGTCTATGATCCTCAGGGGTCTGCATAGAGGATTGGAATCCATAAAGGAGGACCCCAATTTCTGGCCATCCGCAAGGCCCCAGACCCCAGATCTGCACTCACCAGGCAGCCCTAGGCCCAGCAGGATGCTGTAGAAGATGACAGGAATGACACCAGCCACACACGGGGACCTCCCTGGGATCTCTGGCCAATGGCCTTCAAACTCCTGGCTCGGCCCACTGCCATTGGGCGTGGGCAGCAGGGTCACTCGTGGCTGGCCAGCTAAAGAGGGCGGAAGGGCACGGGGTTAGAACATTTAGTTTCTTTCCAGCCTGGCCCGGCAGCAGCCCCACCCTGACCCTCACCCTCACCCTGACCCTCACCTTGACCCTGAGGTCTTTATTCACCCTTGCTTTGTGCAGACCCCTGATCAGGCCCACCCAAACAACAATCCCTATGGCCAAGCCCATACCCCCAGCCCCTCAGGGGCCTGGCTTCCCTAATAATGGGAAGAAGCTCTCGGTGGCGTTTGTTGCTGCCATGGAGACTATTTCTCTACTGCATTTCTCCTGGTGGGTCTTTAGCCTGGAAAGCGGGGCCCCCAAACAGGCTGCACAGCACAGTCGAGGCAGGAGAGGGGCACTTATGAAAATACAGGCTCCTGAGCCTCGCTCTAGGCAGTTTGAGCCAGAGGGTCTGGAGGGACTTGAGCAGCTGTGTTTTTCATAAGCATCCTGGGCGATCCTGCCCCACAGCGCCCCACGGCAGCTGCACGGCTCTACTCAACAGCCGCCCCTCTTCAAGGAGAGATGTTACTAGGTCCCCCTCTTTCCTTGGCTACAGCGCATCCGTCTTCATAGGTTAGCTCTATTGAAGCTGTAATGGCCCCGGTTTTCAGATGGAGAAATTCAGTCCAGAGGGTAAGGTGACCTGCCGACAATCGCACAGCTGGCTGTGGCCAGTCTGGGAAGAGAAGCGGCCACATGCTCTGGCTCCTGTCCTCCTTAGCCGACACTTTAGGTCTTCAGGTGTTACCTTCCAGCTTTTATTTTCTGCTGAAGGTCCTCCCCCACACTCCCAGCCCTCTGCTAAACCTAGTTCCCCCATCCCACTGCTCATTCATGATCAGCTTCAAGCTCTCCAGCCCTGGCTTCTGGATTCCTTACCTGTCCTTCCACCTGACTCTCCCCCCCCACCCACCCAGTTCTAGGTACTTTACCTGTCTCTTGTCCTTCGAGCCTCATGCTCCTGGGGCCTGAGTCTGGGGTCACCTTGTGGCTTTTTCTTGGGGTCCCTGAAGCTCCCTCCCAGCATTACCAGCTCTCCAAGCAGTTGTTTGTCCAGAGGTCTTCCAGCCACACTGAGCCCTGTTAGTGCAGAGAGGAGGGAGGAGGAGGAAGGAAAGGGTGGGGCTGAGCCTCAAGGGAAGAATCCGTCTATACAGTAGATGCAGCCTGGAGCAAGCCAGGATCCCCAAGGGTACACGGGCAGGGCAGGGGTCAGGCTGGGAGGGAGACCTTAGGGAGAGGGCAGGATCGGGGCTCTGGATGGACTACTTCATGCCCCATGGCACTCTGGGAACTGGCCTGGGCTCACCCTGAGGGGAGGACTTTGGGAACAGGCAGAAGGATTTGGGGAGCTGACTTTACCAGCATCAAGGAGAGAAGGGCAGGTCTGCAGAGACAGGTGGGGAAAACCAGTGCTGGGGAGGGAGAGGTGAGGCCCCCATGGGCAGGGCCCAGATCTGGAGAGGTCTCGTCAGCCAGGTTTGAAGGAGTCAGTCCTGCAGCAGCTGCCGATGGTGTGTCCAGGAGGAGGCTACCCGAGGGGCTACTGGCTTGGAAGGGGGGCAGGGAGCCGTGCGCAGTGGTGGCGGTGACCACTGAGAGAAGCCTGAGCAGGCTGCCAGCAGCACTGGGAAACCAAGACCCAGGGGCCCCCTGCAAGCTGTTGTTTTCCTGGTGCTGGTGAAATGGACCATCCCTCAAGGAATATCAGTCACTGGCAAATAAACACCAGCCGGTGTGTGAGCACTCTGGAGAGGCTGGAATCTGTACCGGCTGGCTCCCGGCCACTTCAGGGAAGAGTGACCAGTGCAGCCCACAGTGGGTGCAACGTGTGGGTTGATTCGGAAAGCTGATGCCCAGCCTGGCCTCGCTTCCCACACCTGCCCTCTGAGAATGGAGCAGTCTGGCTTCTGGGCTACCTAAGTCAGATTCCACATCTCGGGCTCGGGCTACCTTGACCCCCGCTCTCGCATCCCCACCTCCAGGGCCAAAGCAGGGCAATCACAGAGGCCTTGCTGCCCCCTGGTGGCAAGTTCTGACCCTGCAGGCCTCCGAGAGTCCACTGGCTTTGGCCAGGTCCCCTGGGTGGCACAGTGGGACCAGAGTAGAAACTACCCACTCAGGTCACCAGGCTGTATCTGGAACCCCAGCCCCAGAGAGTGCAAGTAGCACAGAGAATGCACCAGGCCACCACCTGTCTGTACCACGAAGCTGTTCGTGAGCCAGGAGCTGCTTATGGATGAGTTGTAAAGGCCCGCTATGTGGGAGGGGCCCCACCAACATTTCTTGAACACCCACCCTGCCCCTACACTTGCCACCCTCATGGTAGGTAGCCCCACAAGCTAACTCGGGTTACCTCCCTTTCACACAAGAGGGGACTGAGGCTCAGAGAAGCTCAGCAACTAGGCGAAGACCACAGAGCGAACTCAGGCTTTACGGAGGAGGGGGACGTGGCTCAGAGGGAGGGCATGCAGATGGGGAAGGGCATTCCCGTTGGGGGATAGCATGATGGAGGGTGCTGAGGCAGGAGAGCAATATGCGACCTTGACAGGGCATCCTGGCTTCAGGGGACGCTTTCAATAGTGCACGAGTTACTTCAGGGAAAGAGTCCTTGTTGTTTATTATTAGTGTGCCCTCGAACACACGGGGACTGACACCTGAACTCATAACTCCCTGATCCCCCAGCTAAGTGTCTGGGGGCACCCCAGCTCAGGAAGGGAGACGTTACAAATGCAAGGGCGCCTGCGTGCAGCCTGGGCAGGGCTGGGCCTGGGACCCACCCTCCGGGGTGGGTATCATCACACTCCAGGGTCTGATCACCCACTCTGCAGGTTCAGAAACCCTCCATCCTGCCCCACGCTTGCAAGATTTTCAACTGCTTTTACAGCGTAAGAGAGTCCTTGCCCGGTGGGGACATTCATGGCTACTGGAATAGCCAGAAAAGACAGCACAGGGTTGTGGAAAGAAAAGTGGAGCAGAAAAGCGGCACTGGAGTCCTGGCTCTGCCCGATCCTGGCTGGGAGACCAAGTCACGTAGCTTATAAACACTCTCATCTCGGTCAGGAAGTCACACTCTTCTCGGAGAATTGTTCTAGCTTGTGAGCTCATCAGACTTGCTCTCCAGGAATCGTGGAGCTTCCAGATCCTCAGGGCAAAATACAACAGTGTCTCAGACCCTCTATCGCCAAGACTGGGCAGGGCAAACACCCTCCTTCCTTTCTCCCACTCCAAGATGCTCACACGAGACATACACATGCATGCATACACACACGTGCACACACACGCATGCAGACACACACTCCAGCAATACTCAGACTAAGAAAACGAGAAGAGAGAATGCCTATTCCTGGAAAGCCAGTTTCTAAATTATTAGAGGAGTTTTAGGGATAATGGAAGTTAGAAATAGGAGGAGGTGAGGTCTCTCAGCGACGGGGGGTCAGAGAGGACCCTCCTGGGTTTTCTTGGTAACCTGGGGCCTCCCTTATTCCTGCACACCTGAAATGCCATCCACCTAACTCTAGTAGGTAGCTTTTAGCTGGGGTATACATGACAATCACCCAGGATGCTTTGAAAATACTGGGGGAGGTGGGCTACGCTTCCAGAAAGGCGCCATTTCAAGAAAGACTAATGGAGAGCCTCAAGGAGGCTGGAGTTAAGAAGTGTGTTTACCAAAATACCACTTTCTGAGTAGGAGGTTCTCTTAACATCATCTCTTTCTCCTCAATACCATTCTTATTGAAAAGCATTGCACATGGAAGCTGGACGCCCTCAGAAGCCCGGACTCCCATCACACTGAGGCTCTGTCTTGCTGCGCTGGGCTGGGGAGGTGGTGCAGCCCACGGGAAGGGCAGGCAGGCAGCCAGTGGGAAAGGGATAATGGATCTGGATGAGGGGGACCAGGCATGAAGGTCAGGGCAGCCAGGAGGGGCTTCCGCCGGGCTGTCCAGCGCCATCTCTGCCAACCCGGACAGGCAGGTGCCAGACCCAATTCCTGCTCTCTGTGCCAGCCATGGGCAGAAATCAATGCATCGAGCTGCTCCCTGGGATCCAGAGAGCAGGGAGGGCAGGCTCTGACCGACCCCCAGTCAAAGGCCTGACATGGGGAGAAATTCTGCGCTGGCTCTCTCAGAAGCCCCCACTTCAATTTATAAACCTTGAAGGAGTTCTTCCCAGGAAGACTGAGCCAAGCCTCACTTACTCCCTAAAAAGGTGAGGCCTCAACAACACCCGCCCACACACTGCCCCAGGTTCTAGACTCCATCCTCCTCTCTCTGTTCCTTTGTTTTCAGTAGAGCTCTCCCCTGTACTTACGTAATAGCAAGAGCTTGCAACCTAGCTCTGCCTCAGTCTCCCCACGGTGGTGGTGGTGGTGGTGGTGTGCCTAAGGTGGGGCTGGGTCTGCTGTGTGTCTCCTTAGAACTCTGGGAAGGGAAAAATTATAGTCGGAAGTTGGATAGAGCAGATAAAAGAAACCTTACAAGGAGGTGAACCTAGAGACATGAAGCCACTTGGGATGGGGCAGACAGGTGCCCACTTCAGCATCTCCAGTCCCCATGCCCAGGTTTGGGCTGCCCCGGTAGGGGGTGGGCTGCCCGTCAAGGGCCAGCCGCCTGCAAACTGGCTAGCCCTGCTCTGGGCAGGGGTGCCCCCATGCAGTGGTCCATGGGGTAGGGTGCATCTGCTGTCTGCCTGGCCTTACCGTCTTGGCTCACCTTGACCCTGGGGGAGGGGTCAAAGGTCATAGCCCACCATCCATCCCAGAGCATGCCAGGGACATTCTTCAACAAAGAACATGAACCTGATACCAGTTATCCATGGGCCCTTATTCGAGACCCTTGCCCTCCTCTCTGGAGAGCTAACTCACCCCAAAATGGGAGAGGGGGAGGGGTGGGAGCCTGAGCTGCCTTGTCCCGCTCCTCTAGCAGGCCCTTCCCTCCTTGCAGCCTGCTCACTGTGGTACTCCAGCCAAGACGCTGCCAAGCGTGCTCTGTGCCAGGGTGGAGGCTGTGCCTGGAGCTTGGGGGCGGGGGTTGGGGACCCTCTAGGCCAGTGCTGCCAGCTGTCCTGGAGACCCTTGCCTGCCCTTTGGAGAGCCCCAAAATTTCCCAGGAGAGGACCGGCTAACTCTGCTGGGTGGTAGGAGGTGTGGGGGAGGGTGCCGGATCTGTCCCCCTCGGGGCCCACAGGCAGCACAATAGCCCCTGGGGCTGCCACTCTCTGGCTAAAGAGGTTGCCTGGGCAACAGCTGGGGCCAGTTTTCCACCAATCCATGGCAGAGGCTGGGTGGGGGGAGGGACGCTGGCCTGGAAGGGGGTGCTATCCCCTTGTGCTGGATCCTATATAAGGAGGAGGGATGTGAGCACCGTGGTCTGGGCTTCACTGTCCCTCCAGGGGACTTGGGGACTGGGCACAAGATGCTTAGACTGGGCTGTGCTAAGCCTGGGTCCTGGGGCAGCTTCTGGGCCATCCTGACCTTGGTGGGCCTGGCCACTCGTGCAGGTGAGTGTGCAGTGGGCGGTGTGGGAGTAGGGGTCAGGGAGGAGGGCAGAACCTTCCGGCTCTAGCTGCACACAGGGAGGGGGCGGTGTTTAGCGGCCAGGGCAAGCACAGAGTCCATTCATCTGGGAGGAGGGCAGCCTGCCTCAGAGGGGAGGAGGGTCCGGGACGATGGGCGGGAGTCCTAACGACAAGGAGGCCCTTTCACTGTCCATTGTCCAGGCAGCTGGCTCCAAGCAGAGGCTGATGGGATATTATCTGCATTCAGGTCCTTTAAAGTGACAGCTTGGGAAGGTGGGGCTGGGAAACGAACCACCACTCCTCTCTCACCCTCCCTGTCTCCCTGTCTCTTACATACAGATGCTCTGCTCTCGTGTGAATCTTCTCTTCTAATGTCCAAACAGGCCTCAATGTGGTGGGGGAGGGGAATGGGTGCCCAGCTGCTGTCAGATGCCCTCCTTGCTGCCCTGTGAGGCTCCTCACACCACTCTCTGCTTAGGGAAGCTGCTGGCAGCGTTTTCTGTCACCGAGGTTTCCGTATCTGAGTGCGTGTCCCCGTCTGACCTCATGGCATCCCTAGAAACATGACAGGCCCCACATGGCCAGCCCGGAAGGGGGATGCCAGCCCTGACATGCAGGTACCACGAGAGTCCCATTCCAGCACTGGCTAGGCCACTCGCTGAGAGTGGACTCTATCTCACAGCTGGGGTCCCAATGAGGTGGCTGGGCCTGGAAACGGCTCCCTTCCATGCCCACAATCTCTTCTCATGCTCCACCCCTCCCCTCCCACTCGGTGCTCCAGCCCCCTAACCCCCTCTCCTCTCTGAGCACCCCAGGCCCATTCTCTCAGCCTTTGCAGGGCAGGTTCTCAGCCTGGACACTCATCCTCCACCTGGCTCCTTCTCATCTCTTCCTCAGGGAGCCCATCTCTGGTTCCCGTACCTAAAGTAGCCTCACCCCCACTACTGTCACCTCCCTTATTTGTCACTATCTAAAACTAGAGTGCTTATTTGTGTACTTACTGTGACTTTCCTGAGCGTAAGGACCTCCCTTGTTTTGTTCACTGCCCTATTCTGAGCTCCTAGGAGAGTGTCTGGCATGTAATACTGGTTAGTGAACACACAACTTCAAGGACAATTCTTCGGGAAGTGAAGGGTGGGTACCAAGAGATTCCCCAACCCTTGCCTGGGGGTCTGGCGTTATGGAGACCAGTTCTGGGCATTTTGTCCCACACTGATTTATGTCTTCTGCCTTCCAGGAACCCACCTCCCTTTCAAGAGCATCCTCTCAGGTTCTGCTCAGGGTCAGGTTCACCACCTTCCCCACTCAGGATGGGCTTGTGTGCAGACACAGGAATCCATGCACTTCATGAGCACAAACCGGTGTGCACATGGCTTCCCCAGGCCCATCCAGTCTCTTCTCACACCCAGGCACAGGTGTCTCCAGCGGGTCCCTCTGCACCCCTAGATCACCGTCCCAGGCTCAGGGGGTCTTCTCAGGTGATGCTGTGTTCCTTCCCGCTGCAGCCCAGAGAGCCGATGTCAGTGGCGAGGCAGCAGGCACCTCCATCAACCACTCCCAGATGCTGCTCCAGCGCCTGCAGGAGCTTCTGAGGCAGGGCAATGCCAGCGACGTGGTTCTGCGGGTGCAGGCTGCAGGCACGGATGAGGTCCGAGTCTTCCATGCCCACCGCCTGTTACTAGGACTGCACAGCGAGCTGTTCCGGGAGCTGCTGAGTAACCAGAGCGAGGTGATGCTGCTGGAGCCCAGGGACTGCGCTGCCATCTTTGACAAGTTCATCAGGTAGGGAGGGGAAGGACTGGGGGGGGAAGCTTCACCCCTTCCCAAGCCTGCGACCCTTCTACACACAGGGTCATGGAAGCCCTAGCCGCTTAGGTCATTGTGTCCATTGGGACAATGATGCCACCACCTCCTCCATCCCGTCTCCCACGGCTCTCTTTCTTGCAAATGCAGCGTGACTCTCCGTCCCTGACTGTAAGCCCTGTGGTTTGATGTCAGTTACCAAATGCCCGCAGAGCTGTTTCCAAACCTGGCCAGGAGAGCTTTTTAAAACTACAGATTCCTGGGCTCCACCCTGGAATATTGGCTTCAGGTCTGGGATTGGGTTTAGCAGGCATTTTTTAATTTTTAAAGCCTCTGTGTGATTTGGTGTCTGGCCAGGCTTTAAACCACAGGGCTGGGGAGTGAAAACATTAGCCAGCTCTCTTCTGCTCCTTCCTACTGCCAGTGGACGGCACAGGAGGTGCCATGCGTGCTGTAGTCTCAGAAAGTAAGCCTGTGTTAATGGCTTAGACAAAACGGTTGCAAGAACTCCAGCATCACGTCCAAGTTCCAGACAACAGGAAGAGGGATAACACAGAAGGGCAAAGAGGGTCTTCCTCCCACCCCAGTAGTTTCTACTTCACCAGACTTTTCCCAACCCCATACCGTGCCTCTGCTAACATTTTCCTGGCTAGAATTTAGTCACATGGTCACACTCACATGAGGGAACCCGGGAAACATCTTTTATTCCCAGAGGCACACGCACAATGAGGGGGGAAGACACAGTGGGAAAGATGGGATTGCTAGAAAAGGGGGATGGGAGAATGGGAATTAACCTGTGGCCACCTGCTTTGTAGCAAGTACAGTTCCTTCTCCAATTGTCTCAATAACCCTGAGGGGGTGGATGTTATTCCCGATTTCCTAGACGGTTAACATAAGGTTGAGTGATAAATGAAGTTAAATTATTCGCTCACTCATAGCAAGTAGGTGGTAGAACTTGGATCTGAACGTAGATCCAAGTAAACCCAACAATGGCAGGAGCACGTCTGTCTCGGTCTAGCATAGAGCTCAGGACCTAGAAGATGCTCAGTAAATACATGCTATTTCCATGTCCCCAGGACAAACCCTGGAGGCCCGCTGCTCTGTTTGTGTCCCTACTACGAAGCACTCCCCCTATGGCCGGGTCCCCTCCGGACTCAGAAATCGTCACAGGGTGGGGGCGGAGGTGTGTGTGGAGGGGGTGGCTCCGCCCTGACGCTGTCCCATATCTGCATCTCTCCCACAGGTACCTCTACTGCGGCGAGCTGACGGTGCTGCTGGCCCAGGCCATCCCTCTGCACAGGTTGGCCACCAAGTACCGAGTGGCCTCTCTGCAGCGGGGCGTGGCCGACTACATGCGCGGGCACCTGGCAGGGGGCGCAGGCCCAGCGGTGGGCTGGTACCACTACGCGGTGAGCATGGGGGACGAAGCCCTGCGCCAGAGCTGCCTGCAGTTTCTGGCCTGGAACCTGTCAGCCGTGGTGGGCAGCGCCGAGTGGGGCGCCGTGAGCCCCGAGCTGCTGGCACAGCTCTTGCCGCGCTCGGACCTGGTGCTACAGGACGAGCTGGAGCTGTTCCAAGCGCTGGAGGCGTGGCTGAGCCGCGCGCGGCCATCACCCGAGGTGGCCGAGTGGGCTCTCCGTGCCATCCGCTACCCCATGATCCCGCCCGCACAGCTGTTCCAGCTGCAAGCGCGCTCGGCGGTCCTGGCGCGCTACGGCCAGGCTGTGGCCGACCTTCTGCTGCAGGCCTACCAGTTCCACGCCGCCTCGCCATTGCACTACGCCAAATTCTTCGATGTCAACAGCAGTGCCTTCCTGCCTCGCAACTACCTCGCGCCCGCCTGGGGCGCCCCGTGGGTCATCAACAACCCGGCCCGCGACGACCGTAGCACCAGCTTCCAGACGCAGTTGGGCCCGAGTGGCCACGACTTGGGCCGCCGCGTCACGTGGAACGTGCTCTTCTCACCGCGCTGGCTGCCCATCAGCCTGAGGCCTGTCTACGCGGACGCCGCGGGCACCGCACTGCCAGCCGCGCGCCCGGAGGACGGCCGTCCGCGGCTCGTGGTCACGCCGGCCAGCAGCAGCGGCGAAGCGGCCGGTGTAAGCTTCCAGAAGACGGTGCTGGTGGGGGCGCGCCAGCACGGCCGCCTGCTGGTCCGCCACGCCTACAGCTTCCACCAGAGCAGCGAGGAGGCCGGCGACTTCCTGGCTCACGCCGACCTGCAGCGGCGCAACTCCGAGTACCTGGTGGAGAACGCCCTGCATCTCCACCTCATCATCAAGCCCGTCTATCACACCCTCATCCGGACCCCCAAATAGCTATGCGGGGCTGGAGCGGGGAACACTGGGTCCCGGAAGTCTCCGCATGGGGAAATAAAGGCCTGGCATAGATAGCTCAGAGGAACTGGGAGGGGCCTTGCAAGTGGAGGGGCCTACACTGGCCCCCTGGGCTGGCCAGAAACTGGTGACTTCGGAGGTGGGTGGAGTCTAGGTGAGGGCGGTAGACCAGATGCCAGGTTTCAGGAGTTGCTTTTACAGCTGACTTGGTTGAATAAACCGACGCTCGCTCGGAGAGGCAATGGGATGATTGAACCGCTGGATCCCAGGGGGAAAGAAATCAGCCCAAGGGGGATCCCACAAGTCTAGGGGTTCCTCATCTTTCATTCGTTTTTTGGAGGCCTCCTACCCCCACACAGAACAGGGCAGCTAGAACAGCTGAATGGTCAGGGTTCCTGCCAGCCTGGGTAGCCTGAGCAAGTCCAGCCTGAGGAGTTTTCTCACCTTGAAGCTTAGGAGCTTAGCTGGGCAATTTCATTTGAGTTCTGCGGCTTCCTGTGGTCTGCGCCACCCCACCCCCCTTTCTGACCTCTCGGAGGAGGGGCCCGGGGCAGGTGTGATGGGACATGAATGGGACTTGCTAGCCCCGCCCTTCCTGGGAGTGGCCTCAGGGTCTAGAGAAAAACCCCTCCCCCCCAGGTGTTTGTAGGTTGGTGCTGTGCAACCGGCCAGAGGGAGATGGGGTTTCGGGGGAGGAAGGGGCAAGGGAGTTGAGTTGAATCTCAAATCAGTCATGGCTACCACATTCCAGACAAGGTGTAGTTTCTAACACAGCTGTCAAGACCAACATGGGATTTTACTGTTAAAAAGGAGGGGAGAAAAATCCACTGCCAAGGAACAAAACCAGGTTCCGCCCCCTCCTTCCCCCACACCCCATCGCACCCCGCAGTATGTGAAGTGCTGGCTGGCCCCTTCCCCACCATCCAGGATCCGTCACCCCAGGTGTGGGCCGAGGAGCCCTGTCCCACTACCACCTCCGCCCCCACCCCCATTTCCGAGGCCAAGTCTGGCCACAGGTCTGGGCAGGGTTTTGGCAACAGGGTTCTGTCCAGGGCTGGGAGGCCAGGGAGCCCTGTCATCCTGGCCATGCCTCCTGAGCTCACCTTCCTTCCCCAGTGGCACTGCACGCGTGGAAGGGGTGGACAGACACCCTCACAATTCCTGGGCCTCAGGAGCCCCAGCCTTCTGAGATCCTGAGCTCTTGTCCCCAGGTCACCCCATCTGCCCAGCCTCCATCTCCCATTTCCTGCTATACCCCATTCAGTCTTAGGGGCAGGCGGGAGGGTTCCGGCCAAGGCCCCTCAGTTATGCCGGAAGCGTCCATCTTTGCCGTGGGTGCTTGCGCTGCCATGGGGCAGGCGGGGCCCTTGTGTAGCCCGTCGGGAAACACCAGCTGGGTTGGAGGGAACAGCAAGAGGGGAGGAGTCCCTAGGGCCTGCAACAGGGGAAGGGCCAGGAGCAGGGATTAGGATGTCTCCCTCTCCTCTCTGATCACCCAGTAGCCTTGAACTCCCTCAGGGCACAACCCCAACCTGCTAGTCCCATGAATATTCTGCAAGAACCCTGTTTCTAGCAAGGGGCAGCCACAGATCTAGGCAGGCAGCTCAACATGCGTCCTCCCTGGGCTGATCAAGGGCTCCCCTTCCCCATTCCCTCCCTTGCTGGTACTGACCGATACTTTGTCTTGGAGGGAGTTTGACTTTGGCCAAAGGCAGCATGACTTTTCCCAGATGCCGGATACCAGGGGCTGGGCGCCCACACACTGGCATCCTGTGGTCCGCAGTGTTCTCCAAGGGACGAGGGCCCAGGAGGTGTGTCTTGGGGCGGGTGAGCTGTGTTGGTTGGAGAACAAGTGAGGGGAGGAGGGGCTGCATCAGGATCCGCTACAGGGATCTGCTCCAGCTCCCATGTGAGCCTGGAGACAGAGGCATGCGGAGTGGTGCAGGGCTGGTGCAGGTGCCCTGGAGGCTCTGGAGGGATCCAGTCCTCCATCCCCCACCTGCAGGAAGGGGCCCAGATCCCTGGCCTCACCCCTTGCCCCGTGACCTCGAAGGACCGGGACCTCCGCTTCCTCCTCTTTGCCTCCAGTGACTCCTCCCGTTTCTTGCCCAGGCTTTTCTTCTGGCCTCGCAGCCAAGGCCCAGGGTCATCGCCACGATGCTCAACCCCCTGGGACGGGGCCTCGCCCGTGCTGCTGGACAGGTTGTCCTCGCTGGCAGCGTGCTGCAGCGTGGGGCTGGGTGGCCGCTTGCAGGCCAGCGGGCCGGGTGGCCGCGAATCCTCTGCCTCACTCAGCGAGCGCAGGGATAGGCTGCTGCGCTCCGTGGAAGGTGCCAGCAGGTGGCGCCCCTCGGTGCCCAGGGCTTTCGAGCGCCTCCGGGCCGCCTTCACTGAGATGCACTTGGTACCTGTCAGGATCGCCTTCTTTTCTGGAGCAAGACAGAGGGGACACCCAGCCTGGGATCAAAGCCACATAGTCCTCTCCCTCCTGCACCTCCAACACCCTTCCTCTGTTTAGGCAGAAATGAATAGGAAGCAGAATGCCTGGTTTCAACCCCCGCACGCCCCATTTGCTTGCCATTTAAGAATTCACTTTCCTCTGTAAACTGGGGGTGGTAAAACTAACCCTGTAGGGTTATTATGAGATTAACTGAGATAACAGGCTTAGTCTATGGCCAAGGGGTATGGGTTTGAGCTATATTTGCCATTACAATTATTACTGCGTGGGAAGGGGTGCTATGATCCTACGTGCCATGTGTTACCCAATCTGATTTCTGATTGTGCACCCAGGTCGGTGTGTCTTTGGGCAGGTGGTTAATCCTGTCTGGACATTGGTGACTCCCTTTCATAGAATGGGTAGCAGGGGTGTGTTCAGCAGTGCACAGGGCTGGAAAGGTCTATAAGCTGCGTGATCTGAGCAGTTTAGATGATGCCAGGCTCAGGATGCCAGGCAGGGGGCACACCTTTGTAGTTTAAAGGGATCTCTGACAGGGTCTCGCTGCTGTCGGGGGAAGAGTTGATTCGGCTGCTCAGGCTGACCAGGCCGTCCTGAGTGGGGGCCTGCAGGGAAAGTGGTTGGGAAGGGAAAGGCATTGAACACGGCAGGGACCCCAGGACCCACTCACAGAGACAGCAGGGCCTCACGGGTGGTGTCCGTTTTGGAAAGGACCCATCCCAACAGCTGGGTGTGCACCCCTGTGCCCCCACCCTCAGCAGTGGAGCCCATGGGCCCAGCAGGTGCTCAGGGCTCACCTCCTGGGTCACCAGGCCGCCGATCTGGATGGGAGGGTGCGTGGTCACAGAGGAGCTCTTCACCTGCCAGGCCCGGGGACTGGCCTTGAATACACGGTTGCTTTCACTGAGATTGGCAGAGGAGGATGGGTATTTGGTGACCAGGCTGGTCCCACAGAGGTCCCACCCCCAGCCCAGGGAAGATCTACTTTCGTGAAGAGAGAGAGAACTCAGGAGTCCTGGCTCTAGACCTATGCCGCATCCTCCCTTTTGCTCCTGCTCCATCTCCCCCAGGAGGCCCTAATCTGGGTTGGCATGCCTGGGACATGCCACAGCCTGTGGGACGGGCGGGAAGTGGGTCCTGGTCTCACCTCTCCGTGCTGAGAGGAGGGAGGACACTGTTCTGTAGGCGCTGGGCTTCAGAGCTCAGCATATTCACACTCTCCGGGTCAGACTCCGGGGTCAGCGTGGCTCCTGCTGGGGTAATTCTGGGCAAGGAGCAGTCCTGGAGGGGACAGGGATGGACCGTCAGGAGACTTGGTCCTGGCCCAGATATCGGCACAGGGTGGCAAAGGTACACGGGGAGACCAGGGCCATAACGTGGGCTGGGGGTCCCAGAAGGCAGTGGGTTTGTGTTCTGGGTCCCAAAGAATAAGCTGAGGCTGCTAAGCATCCCCAGCGTCACCACCTGATGGCTTAGTCTCTTGGGAGGGCATCCGGGGCCATTTGTGATATCTTGAATAGCCAGCCCGGCCCTTCAGACCCTGGGTGGGGACAAATGCCAGAGAAGAACACCCCAGGATGGGGACCTTACTCAGACTTGGCCAGGCTTTGGATGGGGTAAGAAGGAAAGGGAGTCAGCTCCCTGGGGTACCAGCCGGCCTGGTCCCATGGCCATTCCATCTCCCTGCAGGCATTGGCATGGACATCAGCACATGCCCAGGCACCCACCTGCAGGGCCCTAGAGGCCACCCGGTCCATGATGGTGGCCCGCTCCAGGCTGCCCTCCTCCAGCTCCCGCAGGTACACTTCGTAGAGCTCCTCCAGGTGTTGGGGGACGGCCAGGTTGTAGTCTGCTGGGGGAGGGCAGGGCTCAGGCGCGCCCTCGGACCCTCTGCGGGTCAGTGGGGCCCGTGGGTGGCTCCAAGGCGCGGGGCCTACCATCGATGATCTGCCGCTGGCCCTGGATGATCTCTTCGCAGAGGCTGCGGTGCTGCTCCAGGCGGCGCACGGCCTCGCGGCGGTGGCGGAGCGCTCCGTCGCGGAGCAGCGCGTGCGACTGCATCCCGGTGTTCTCCACCTCCAGCTCGTGCACGCGGCACAGCAGGCTAAGCACCTCGCGCTGCTCTTCGGAGCCAATGCGCCGCGGCAGCGTCTCCTCCAGGCGCCGACTGCGTGTGCGCAGCTCGCGGCAGCGCTGCTCCAGCGCCAGCTGGGGACAGCGCGAGGTCAGCGCCAGGCAGCGGGCAAGGGGTCGTCCAGCTTGTCCACGTCTCTCCAGCCCCCAGACTCCGAGCTCCCCACAGACTCCGAGCTCCCCGCTGAAGCTCCACTCTGAGGCCCACTCTGGAAGCTCTATCTTGGACCTTGCACCCAGGGGTTGTTCCTGGTGGCCTCTGTGTGCCCACCTTCTGGACGCCCTGACCACAACCCATCCATCAACCCCAGCCCATCTCAGGTTCTCACGGCTCACGTACCCTGAAGCCCCCCCCCCCCCCCCCCCCCCGTGTGGTTATGCTCCAGAACAGAAGGCAAAGACCCGTTATTTGGAAAACCCTAATTACAATATTGACTACCATTGTTTGAGTCCTTGGTATGTGAAAGGCATTTATTTAATCCTCCCAACAACTCCACTAGGCTGCACCATGACTCCTCCCATTTTACAGGTGAGGAAGCTGAGGTGCAAAGAGGTTACTAAGGAACTTAGCAAGGTCACACAGAGTTTGTGGCCTGAACTACCAGGTCTCATTCTTCTCGTACTGCCCTCGGCCCCTTCTGGCTCTAGCCTCTCAAACCCTGTCTCCCTGTCCCCAAATCATGGGTACCTTCTGCTTGCGCAGTTTTTTCTGCTCGCCCACCAGGGCAGCAATCCTCTCCCGCGCTGAGGCCACCTCTGGCGGCTCAAGGATGTCTGGCTGGTCATCACCCGTGTCCGACTCCTTCTCGCTGTCGTCCTTGGTGTAGGATTCTTTCCGCTGCTCCTCCCTCCATTTGAGTGCCCTGCGAGACTTCTCGTGCTCCCAGCTGCCACAGCCCCACCCCCCCGGGGGAGACACAGGATTTAGGCCATGGGGCACAGGGCACAATGAGTAGCTACAGCTTCCAGCCCCTCTGTCCCCAGCCCAGGTCCTGGGGCAGGTAGGGGCTGCTCACCCAGCGATGGTGAGCAGGTGGCGGGAGGTGTCTATCTGGACCTCCATGGCATGGTTCTCCAGCTCCAGCAGGCGTCTTCGCACGTCCATCTGCTCCTGGAAAGCGCTGATGAGCTGCTCCCGCAGCTGTCCCATGTCGGCCTGCTCATCCTGCCCGCTGTGCTGTTGGACCTCGGCTGCCCATCAGATGAGGTATGGGGGAGCTCAGTGAAGAAGGAAGCTTCAGGCCAGGAAAGTCTAGTCCCACCTGGGGCCCTCCCCTCCCTTTCTTTCCAAACTACTTCCGGTCCAATCACCTCCACTAGAAAGACCTCCTAGATTGCTACCTCCTCCCACACCCCACTTCCACACTGAGCCTTCAGGCTGTGGCCTGAAGGTGATCCCCAGCTCCTGTGTATGAACTGGGCTTCTGCTAGCCCTTAACTATAAAAAGGCGTCCTTTAGACACTTCCCTGCCATCTGTGGGAAAACCATCATTGCAAGTATACATTGCAAATATAGTCTCTTATAGACTGTGCCCCTTCTGGTTTTAGCTGGGCATAGCCTCCCAGTCCTACATTGCAACCCTGAGGGTCACGTCCTACACAGCTAAATGCTCAGGTGCCTCTCACTCCTGTGACCCCACCTAATCTTCAGAGATCACAGTTGATAGAAGGCTCAGAGCAGTAGAGTGACTACTAGCCCAAGGCTACCCGGGCAGAGTCTGGATTTGAACCCAGCACTGCCTGACCCCAGAGCAATTTGAGACAGCCTGGAAAGGCTGCAGGAGCCGGGCTCCCACTAGCATAGACCCACATACCTTGGATGTGGCGAATGTCACCCCGTTCCAGCCGTCCCCTGGCCTGGCCTCGCCCACCCTGCTCGTCGATCTTGCACTTGAGGCGCTGGATCTCGCCCCGCAGGTCGGCGATGATGCTGGTGTACTGTGCAATGTGGTAGGAGACACTGAGCAGGTTCTGCTTCACCTGTAGGGAGCACGGGACGGGGGCAGAGCAGGGACAGTCACCCCAGGTGCCAGGGCCTGGCTGCCGGGTCTTCCTTTCTCTTTCTCTCCCCCACCCTCCCGTCTTTCTGGATGAAAGTAATGGCCTCCTTGCTTGCAACCCCACAACCTGTCACACTACCTGACTGACAGAGCCATGCTCCTAAAATGCTTTTCCTGCTGCTTGGGGGATGCCCTAATTCCTCCACCTGGTGTTGAAGGCCCAGCACTGTCTCTCTGGATTTCCTCTGGATTCACTGCTCCATCATGAACATTTTGCTCTAGCCAAGGACTCATCCTGCTCTCCCCATCCCCACACCACAGACACCATCTCCTTCCTGCCTCTGGAACCTCTACCCCCACTGCTCCCTCTCTTCTGGAATGTCCCCCCATGCTTCAGAGTCCCGCTCCTAGTCTCCAAAGAGCTCCATGGGATCCCAGCTTCACCTATAGGGAGCACGTGACCCACTGACTGCTGGCATCACTTACCTGCTCTTAATAATATTCTGAACGGTCAATGAACTGTTTTAAGGACATGTCTCCTCCCCCATTAAGTTCCTTGAGGGTTGGAATAGAACATCAAAGCACCGGGAAGAGTGGCTGGAAAATTGTAGTGTTGGGAGAATATTCCTATCTATGTTTATCCATTCCTGCCCCTCTGCACGCACAGGTCGGAACAGAGTTCCTAGTAGGCAGCGGGGATAATCTCAGCGTCATCACTGCCCACCTGGGAAGTCACATAACTTCCCTCAGCTCCATTTTCCTAAACTGTAAAGTGGGGATCGTGATAACTCCTGCCTCATTTGAGGATCATATGGGATGATATGTTAGAAGGCTCAGCGTTGATGAGGAGGTACTTTGAGAATGTCAACGTCTGGGCCAGGGGAGCACAGACCTTGAACAAGAAGAAGAAGGGGACCCTCGGGAGCTGTAGGCTTCCTGGCAGGCGAGCAGGTGTTCAAGGTGCAGGGAGGGGACCCGAGGGTGACGTTCGACTGGGGAATGAAGCTAGTGCAATGGTGGCTGGTTCCAGAGAGAGTGGGGCAGGAGTGGCAGGGTCTGAAATCGGTCCCGGGCTCGAATCTCGGCCCAGGACGGTGTGCCCTGGGGGACAGAGCAGGGGCCCTCACCCTGGTCTTGATATTCTTGGCCCGGCCGGCGTAGGTCAGGGTGTTCCGGGACTCCTCGAAGGCACTGCTCGCTGGGCTGATGTGAGCAATCATCACGGTGCGGCTGTTCCCCCCGAGGGAATCCTGGGGGGGGAGGGCGGTGGCTGTGGCCCGCTGGGGACGTCCCCCCCACCCCAGCCGGCACCTGTCGTGGGTGCCTTCCTTCTCGCTCTGTCTCTCACTCTCTCTCTCTCTCTCTCTCTCACACACACACACACACACACACACACACACACACACACTCACAGGTCCTGAGCCCAGGTTTCCTCTCCTCCTCTCCCATACCCCTCCATTCCACTTCCAGTTTCTTCTCCAAATTCTAATTTGAAAATTTCGAGTATCCTGATCAGGACCTTCTGGCTTTCCCTTTCCTTCCTTTCATACAGGAGAACAAGGGAAGGCAGCAGCCATGGTTGCATGGGAATCAGAGGGGGTTCTTCCCTCCTCCATCCCATCACCTCTGGCCCCCAGGTACCCCTTTTCTGACTGCTGATGACACTGCTGTTTTGGCTTGAGTGAGGGATGGGGACTTCTGTATGAAGGTTGAATGGCCTGTGGCCACCCCCTCCTTTGCCCTGGGCTTGACCGTGTCCTGGAGAGTGATGCAACTGAGTGACCTCTGGCAAGCGCCTCACCTGTCTAACCCCTAGCTTCCACGCTTTCTAAAATTGGCAGTAATTACGCAGCTGTCCCTACCTCCCAGCTTGTGGGTGCAGTATGATGGCGGGTGGCCGTGAAGCAAACTGCAGCTATGACATTAGACCCGACAGACCTGTTTGGATCCTGCCTCCAGCACTCCCACTAGTGAGACCCCTTAGGAAAGCTACTTAGCCTCTTTGTGCCTCGGTTTCTCCACCTGCAAATGGAAATACTAATCCCCCTAATTCAAAGAGAAGTTCACAGCATGAAAGGAGCCAGTGGGTGAAGCACTGAACACAGAGCCCAGCCAGAAGTGGGCCCCCAAACAGCAGACTTGTGAGCCACAAGCCTATCTATCCACCTAAACCCCAAATCCAGACGGCTCTTAGTTCTTTCACACCCACAGCCCCAGTGCAGCTCCTTTCCCTCCCTGTTGCCCACTCTTTGGTGAGGGTCACCAGGCAAAATACAGGATACCCGGTTATATTTGAATTTCAGATAAACAACAAATGATTTCTTCTTTTTAGTATAAGTATGTCCCAAATAGTGCATGTGACATACTTATTCTAAAACAAATTTTGTTGTTTATCTGAAATTCAAATGTAGCTGGGCATCCTGTGTTTTTATTTGCTAAGTCTGGCACCCCCACCTTGGTGCCCAGCGCCTAGCCCCGGCTGCAGCTGGTACCTTCAGGAGCCGCGTGAGCTTGCTGTCACGATAGTTGATGTATTTGTTGCCGCTCTTGTCACTCAGTGCATTGATACAGTTGCCCAGGGCCAGCAGGGAGCGGTTGATGTGGGCCCCCTCTTTCATGCGCTGCCCACGGTTCTGTGTCTGGGGGCAAGCAGGGGGCATACTTGTGGCCTTATGCGGCAGAGGACAGGTGTCACCACCAACACCCTGGGGATCCTGGGTTATAAACTCCTCCCTCTCCCTCAGGGCTCTGAAATGTAGAGATGACTACGGGTTTTGCCCCACCCTCCTTCCAAGCATTTGAGAAGGTAAGAGAACAAGAAGGCCTCTGAACGAAAAGTGACAGACTGGAGGCTTCCGAGTAGGGCTGAGACAGCCTGCTTCTTTGTGTCCCCGAGGCTGGCACCCCTCGCACCTTAGTGCATGGGGGAGAATGAGATGGAGGGAGGTGGTGGCTTTCCAGGCAGCGGGCCCACAGGCACCTGGCTCTAGAGGGCGTCCCAGGCTTCAGGGGGGCAGGAGGGAAAGGTGTGGATGTGCGTGTAGTGAGTGTGACAGCATGTGTGTGAGACAGGGTGTGTATCTGTGAGCGTGTATGGATATGTGTGAGCGTGTGTGTTGGAGGGTAGATTTCTCTCCCCTAGACCTGCAGGGCAGTGTCAGGCCGGGGAGGATGTGCCCACAGGACGCGTATCCGCCCAGCCTTCCAAAGCTGGGACTTGTTCCAATGGCGGCAGAGCACACTCTCTCCCACTGGCTGCTCCCCGGTGCCCCTCCAGGAAGCCCGGGGGCCTTGCTGGAAGAGAGGGGTATGTATCCCGAACCTCACCCTGTTCAAACCCAACCCCACACGTTCAGACACAAACCCCTGTTAATTCTCCCAGGCCGATGTCCTGTCCCTTACATTTGCTTGAGTGCTAACAGTGACATCACCCAGACTCGTGGGGCAGGTGAACACGGAGCTCCATTTGCCCACAGGATGGGGTCCTGGACCTACACTTGCTGGGTGCTGCTGTTGGCCCAGGGCTGAAAAGCCAGACAAGCAGGGCTTAGTGGTAGGGGACAAATGCTGTGAGAAATGGGTGACAGACCATTTTCTCGACTTGATGTGGTTGGCAGGGCCCTCTCCCAGGCTCTGCCCAGGGCCCCCCCGGCAGGGGATATTTGTTCCCCCATACCAGCTCCTAATCTGGGTCCATTCATTTTCTTTCCCATCTGAACCTCTTCCAGGGCAGTCAGTCTCCTTCCCTGGAGAAACCCCCATCCCCCCATGCCCCTTTCCACAAAAAGCCCCTGGGGGCTTCCTCAGGACACCCCACCCCACACTCCCATCCTGCTCCTCGGTAACACCCCCCCACCCCACCCCACCCCCGTCCCTTACTCTGGGGACCTCCTTATCCCCACCCTCCCTGGGGTGGCTTTTTACCCTTCCCCCATTGCCTAGGGAACTGGGAAGCCAGCATCCTTGCCCTCCCCCACCCAAAACTGTTCTCCCCAGTCCCTGGGAGCCGACCTCACCTTGCAGGCCGACATTCCCCACTGACATCCTGTCCCCCAGCCTGCAGGGGCTCGGGCCTCACCTGGGACGCCCGCTCAGACCCCGCCAGGTCAATCATGAACAGCCGGCCCAGCCGCACCTCCTGCAGGACGTTCTTGACGCGGCTGCGCTGACGCACCGCCACCTGGAGCACGGCGTGGGAGCGCGAGGATGTCTGGTTGGCTGCCGTGGGCTCCTGGGTCCTCTGCCGGTTCCCCTTCATCAGCAGCTGCATTATCTGGGTGGGTGGGTGGGAGGGAAGGAGGGGAGCCACTCTTGGTGAGGCTCCCACAGGTTGGGCAGGGGCCCAGGAAGGGGTGGGTCAGCCCTTATGTGTGAAGCCTGGGGAAGGTAGTGTAGCGTCTGTGTGTAAACGGGGAGGCCGGTGGCCGGGTCAGTCCCCCAGGGTCAGCACGGGCTGGGGGCATGGACGCAGGTGTGCCAGTCCCCTGCTTGCGGTCATACAGGATTCTCTGTGTCTGTCCCGGCCCCAGCTGAGTAGCAGCTGCTCCCTGGCTCCAGTTCTCTAACCCCTCCTGTGCCCTGGGGGGTCAGTGTCCTTTTCCACTGCCCCGGCTGGCTGCATAAGACTTGCCTCTTTGGCATTGATGGTGGAGACCTCCGTGATTCCTGCCACCTGGATCACCCCTTTGGAGTCCTCCCTCAGCTCCAGGTACCCCAGGGCGGGGTTCAGCAGGTCCCGGATCATCTCATTGTAGATCTGATGGGACAGGTGGGTGACTGGTGTCAATGGGAGACTAAGGGCAGGAGGTCCAGGCAAGGGTCAGGTTCCCCATTCCTCCCGAGTGAGAAGGGGACAGGAGCCCACAGGCCCCTTCCTGTCTGTGGGGTGGAGGTGAGGACTTCAGTATCCACAGGCGAACATCAGGCTGCCAGAGCCAAGGATTCGAGGCAGCAAAGCCAAGTGGGACTCCCTTTGCGGCCAGGCTGGGCACTGGGCAGAGGATGGGGACCTGACTGATGGCCAGCCCTGCTTGTTGCTAGGTAACCCTTACGCCACTTCTCCCCGCTGCCCACACCAAGTGCAACTTGCTGGTAGGGTCAAAAGCATGCTGGAGAAGCAGCTTCTGGCAGCCATGCCTCACTGCCCTTCCTGAGCTGTCACCCAGGAGATTATCAGCTCCTGGAGGGAGCCAAAGGAGCAAGGAACCAGATGGAGTCCAGCCCACTGGCTCTCCCGCCTCTTCTGGGCTCTCGGTGCTCCCACCCCCGCTGACTCATTACTGCCTGTGGTAGCACTCCCACAGGTGAGCACCGGGGTCTGTGCGTAGGTAGCAGAGGCCAGCAGGTTCAAGCCTGTCCATGCATGTACGGTTTTCACCTGCCCCCATGTACAGGCAGTGCCTGGAGGTAGCCTGGCAGGGCAGACAGGGTTGGCTTTAAGAAATGGATCTGTGAGGATGGCGACATGGTGAGCCATCTGGGAGGGCAGCTGAGCCTGTGCTCAGTGACAAGGCTATTTTGGAGTGTGGGACAACAAGCAGGGCTTGGCTTTAAAGCCATGGGGTCCTGAGTTTGAATCCCTGCTTCCTCGTTTACAGTGTGATGTTGACCTAGTTGCCTAACTTCTCTGAGCCTTAGATTTTTGTAAAGTGAAGTCAACAGTGTGTGTGGGAGAGCAAGAGCAATAAGCACGCCAGGAAGCTGCCCAGTGACCTGGCCCCAGGGCTGCTTGTCCAAGCTGGTGTGGGGGGAGGGCTCACCTCCAGGTAGGACATGGACACGTCATATTCCATGTCATTGCTGGTCTCCTCAATGGCGCGGAAGAGGTCATTGAGGGTCCGAACGTAGATGCCGGGCTCATGGTCTGTGCCCAGCATGGTGTAGGTTTTCCCGCAGCCTGGGGCAGAAGAGGTGGGTGGGTGAGCAGGGTGAGCCGGTAGCGTGACCTTACTGGGTAGGGGCTCCTGGCACCCTGGGTCTGTCCTCAAGGCTGAGCCCCCCAGATGGTAGAGAGGTGGGGAGCAGAGAGGATGGCGTCATTGGCTGGGGATGGGGCCCCTCGGTCAGCCATATCCTTGATTCCTGCACCCGCTGGGGCCAGACTAGTTCTCTGATGGAGAACGAGGGGGCTTGTCCCTCAGGGGGGCAGTGGGCATCCAGTCCTCGCCCATGGTCTGAGCTCCTCACCTGTGGGGCCATAGGCAAAGACGGTGGCATTGTAGCCTGAAATGACACCTTTGATGAGGCTCTTGGTGGTGGCCTGATACACCATCTCCTGTATGGAAGAGGAGACCCATTAGGGGCCTGGAACATTGGCAGGGCAGAGCACACACGCCCACTGGCATGTGCTGGCCCCCAACAGGAGGGTTTCTGTCCCTGGAGCCCTTGGCTCAGAGAAGTGGGGGTGGGGAGTGGGGGATGGATGTCTCTGCTTTCACCCCATGGGGGGATGCCAGCCTGAAAGAGAGCTCAGGACACCTGAGACACCCCTCCCCCCCACAGCTGGCTCCTGGCCCCCAGCCCCAAGGACGCATTACATCTGCTCCTGGGATCATCCTGCAGATGGGCAAGATGGGGGTCCCTGGGAGGGTGTCAGCTTCCCTGAGGCTCTCCTCCCCACACCAGATGGGCTTCAAGCACCTTCCCCCATAAGGGCCAACGGCAGGGTGTGCTGTGTGGGTACCCATGTAGGGTGGGGTCTGCACATCGACCTGGGTGTGTCCATGTGGGAGGCTGTGTATGCGCCATGCAGGCACGTGCACACTTGTGTGCATGGGGACCCAGCAGAGTGCGTGGGGACCCAGCAGGGTGAAAGCCAGTGAGCGAGTGGGAGAGGGAAGGCTGAGGGTCGGTGGCAGGTCGCCGGAGGGCTCCCTTCTCAGTGGGGCAAAGGTTGCCTCCAGGCCCAGGTGTCCCTGACCCAGGCCCTCTGTCACCTGAGTAGCAGTGAAGTCAAAGGCCACGTCAAACAGGTAGGACTTCTCCCGTGACCGATGAGCCCGCAGGATGTCGTCAGGGTCCTCCATTGGGTCCATGAGAACCACCATCTGCAAAGGTCCCCGAGGCCGCCGGCAGTCACCCAGGATCTCCAGGCCCACACGGACCTCGGGGTGGGGGCAAGGGGTGGGGGCGCCAGAAGCCAGGGGTCCACGGCCAGGTCTTGCTGGAGGTCCTGGAGCCGGCAGCCCTCGGCCCGAGCCCCGGCCCAGCCCGGCCCTCATCAGCTCTCAGGGGTCCGGTCTGGGCGCTTGGGCCTGGATGCCTAAAGGGGACGTCCCCCTTCAACCTGACAATGCTCCAAAGGAGCTGAGAGTGCCATGGTGCCCCAGGCCCCGGGAGGCACCAGATTTGCATCCACTTCTTCTAACTGCAACACCATGCCCCATGTGCCTCCCCAAAGGAGGAGCGACCGTAACAATGGTTCACATGTGTTAAGCATTTCATTTGTGTCTATTAAATAGACCTATTTTGAGCACATAACGTATGGACTCCTTTAATTCCCCGCACAGGCCAGGCAGAGAGGCTCATTGTTAGTTCCACTTTACAGGGGAGGAAATGGGGGCCCAACGCAGTGACCTGTCTAAGCTCACATGCTAGCAAGTGGGGGAACAGGACTCCAACTCAGGATCTGGGTTCAAAGGCTGCAGACCCTTTACTGTCTCACTGCAGCCGTGAGGCACCTGGGACCCTGCCTGGCCTGCCCTGCCTCACCCCTCCACACACCCCTTCAGCCAGTGGGTAAGCCCAGGGGTTGGGCAAAGAGCCACTGGTGGCTGAGTGACAGGTGAGGAAGCAGGTGCCTCAGGCCCAGGAGGACCACAGCCTTGGGACTGCCACCAGACTCTCCTCAGCACCCTACATGCGCCCTTCAGCACCTGGACTCCTGCAGTAGGTACACACCTGGGCTCACTGCCTCAAACCGGCCCAAGACCCTCAGCAGCCGAGCACGGCCCTCTTTTGGGGTTCTCCATGGAGGGAGGGGAGTGGGAGGGGTGAGGCAGCTCCCCAGGAGACCCGACCCTGGCAGCCTTTTCCCAGAAGTCTCATCCAGTCAGATGGGATTCCAGGTAAGCCAGTTGGAGGGGACAGCTCCAGACAGGCTGGGCTGGGGCTTTGTGCAGGGAAGCACTGACTTTGGGCCCCCACCCCCCACTCCCACACACACACACACCCACCCACACACACACACACACACACACAGCTTGCCGAAGGCTAGGTGGTCAGTGTACTGGACACAGGTCGTCTGGGCCTGTGCTGTTACCTGGGGTGCCCACCTGTCCCCAGCCACCTCCTCCGGGCTTCAGTCCCGCTGCCCTGTCAGCCTCTTCCAGGATCCAGTTCCTGTCTCAGGCCCTAAAGGCAGCAGCATGAGCCCTGATCAAGTTTCAGACCCAACTGAAGATAAACCCGCTGACAAGTCCCCGGCGTGGGTCCCAGAGGGATGTAATGGGAACCTGACCAGCCATACCTGTTCTCACCTCTCGGGTGCCAGTGTGGACACAGGCAGGGCCTGAGAGGTACCCTCTGGGGGCCTTTGGTGCAGGAGGAGGGGAACAGCATGCACTGAGTCCCCTCACCCACTGATCACCTTCAAACGACCTTCCGGCACTGCCAAGTTCATGGCCGCCTGGGCATTTTGTTCCTTTGATATCCAGGCTCCTGAATCAGTGCATTGTCAGCACGGCTGCCATGATGCCCTCTAAAAGAGGGCTTTGTCTGGGTCTCCATCTGTCTGGGCCCCAGCCTGCACCCCACCATCCAGAGCATCTCCCCCTTCCCTGGCCACTCTGGCATACAATGGAGCCCTTGTGCCCTCGGCCAGGTGAACTGGAGACGAGCCATGGAGGGCTGGGCAGGGGTGCTCTGGGATGCCAGAGAGAGCAGCACAGGGAGTCAGGCCAGGTGAGCACAATTGCTGGGTACCTTTTATGGACCAGGCATTAAGCGAGGCCCCGGGGAGAGATAGTGAGGTTGGTTTCCTGCCTCTGACACTCACAGGTGAACAGAGAACAGATCATTTTAATAACAAGTGCTGGGCTACAGGAGGCAATCGGAACATAGAGGAGAGGCACCTGATCTAACTTTCCCACTAGAGCAAGGCTTCCTGGAAGAGGTGGCACCAGCACTGAGTCTTTGAACAGGAGTTGGCCGAGAGATGTGAGGTGAGGAGAGCCTTCTAGAGAAAAGCATGAGCAAGGCCATGCGGGGAGAGGCAGGCTGTGGGCAGCGGGTCTCAGCTCCGAATCACTGGGGATTCTTGTGAGAAATGCAGAGTTGGGAAGAGAGCCGAGGAATTTCCCTTCCTGTCCTCACAGCCAGGAATCTCCAGAGCATAGACCCAAGATGGCCACAGAGGCGAGACGTCTGGGCCCCTCTGTGAGACATGCTGGCCCCCGCTCTGGGAGGCTCCTGTACATCCTTCAAGACTTCCCCTAAATGTCACCCTGGCTGGCACTCAAATATGCCCAAGGAATGTTTGCTGAATAAAGCGGCCTTTGGGGGAGCTTTGAGTGTGCCAGGCGCAGTGCTAAACGCTTTGCACACATGTTCTCATTTTATCTGATAACTTAGAGTAACACTCGCATTATCTCTGGACGTTAAGGAGGAATTGGATTGGTAATGTAGCCAGAGCTGCTCTGACTCACAGCTGTTGGGTTCTAGAGCCCAGACTCCTAACCACCAGTCCGCCCGCCCCGCCTCTCGAGTGAACATGTGGCCCAACATGGCCTGGCCAGGCAAATGCCCATCTCTTATGGGCTGAAATGTGTCCTCTCCCAAATCCCACTGTTTGAAATCCTAACCTTCAGGACCTCAGAACGTGATCTATTTTGGAAACAGTGTCGTTCCGGAAGTAAATAGTTCAGGAAGGATATGGTCATACAGGAGTGTGACTGGTGTCCTTACAAAGAGGGGAAACTTGGACACAGGCACTCATCGAGGGAAGGCCATATGAAGACACACAGGGAGAAGATGGTGGCATCTGCAAGCCAAGGAGAGGGGCCTGGACCAGATTCTCCCTCACAGCCTTAGAAGGAACCGGCCCTTTAGACTTCCGGCCTCCAGAACCACGGCAGAATAAACTTCTGTTGCTGAAGTTACCCAGTCTATGGTACTCCGTTACAGCAGCCTCGAGAGCTAATGCAGCACCTCGGCAGGCTCACCTGCTGCAGGGAGGTGGACGTGGGTTGCCACTACCCCAGCTGGGCCCGCAGCCGGCCCGTCCCCCAGCCCTAAGGTGGTGGGCTCAGCACTGGCCTTCTCTTTCACAACGCTCATGCCCGTGGCACGCTGGGCACCTGCCTCTGGGAGGTTTCAGTGGGGATGTTGCTCACACAGGTCGCATAGGGGCCTCCCAGTGCAGGTGAGGGGGTGGCCGGCAGGGCCAGGAGCCGAGAGGTGGACAGCTTCACCGGGGAGGGGGCACTCTGCCCTGCAGTCCCAGGCTTCCTCACTCAGCAGAGGCTCCACGGTGACCTCTGCCCACCCCCACTGCCTCCTCTCCCAGACCTCCTCTTAATTCAGGGTTTCCACAGTGCCAGACTTTGAGCCCAGAAACCCGAGATCCACTAGGCCAGCGGAAGGGTGTGTAATCTGTAAACTGTGTCCCCATTAGGGACCAGGCTGGTTGCCAGCATCTCCTAGGTGAGAAGTATCATGAAGAAAGCATGTCAGGAGTCCTTCCAGCTGCACCCCACTAGGCTGCCGGTGCCCTGGGCAACTCTGCAGTTTGAACCCGCTTCTTTTTGGCCTTGAGATGGCTAAACCTAGGCCAGGCTTTCTCAGTCTTGGCAATACTGACACTTTGGGCTGGATCATTGTTGTCAGGAGGTGTCCTGTGTACTGTAGAATGTTTAGCGCCTTTTACCCACCAGATGCCAGTAGCACAACCTCCTCCCGGTCGCGACATTGCCCAATGTCCCAAGGAGCAAAATCGCCCCCTGGTTGAGAACCTCTCACCTAGACGATGCCTTCTGAAACCTCCAAGACTGGCAGCAAAGATTCCCCGAGGGAGGAGGTGCCACCAATGGGGTTCCGGCCCACCACTGCTGTGTGGCCTAGACGAAGCTGCATCACCTCTCTGAGCCTCACGTTCTTCCAGGTTGGAAGTCAGGGAGGACCAACAGGGCCACAATCTTGAGAGAAGAAATCATACCAACACCCCCAGCTTACTCAGGGAGCCCCAGCCAAGAATCAGAACCTGGGGGACCAGTCCCGGGAGCCAGGCCCAAAGCCCCTTTATTCTCAGGGTGAAAACAAGACAAGGCAAAGCAAAAGCCTGATTCCAGGTAGATATCACCCCTGGAAGGCTTTTTATTGTTTTGTTTTTTTCTTTAAGAAGGAGAACTTGTTACTGGTCTTATTTCTAGTTGTAAATGTGCCATCCCGTGAGTGCTCAAGAAAGGAGACTTTGATCCAGGAGGGGCGTCCCCAGGCCCTGTCAGCCTTCAGGCTAAATAGAAAAGACCAGAAAGGAGGAGCCCGCTGAGCTTGTAAAGCCACCAGGCCCCTGCTGGTTGCTTAGGACAGAGCCATACCTGACGGATGTCCTGGCCAAGTCCCCACCTGCCTACCGGACTCCGAGGGCCCCGCGGCCCAGAACAAGGGGAGGTGTGACCTACAAGATAGTCTAGGGCTGTGTCTTTCACGGGTCTGCAGATGCCTTCCTCAGAGTCCCCCAAGGAGCTTGTGAAAGGCAGACGTCCAGGCACTGCCCAGCTTCCCTGAATCTGTGGGGAAGTGGGCCCACAAAGCTGCCTTTTTAACCGGCACTCTTGCCTCTTAGCCATCCAGACACTAAGTGTAAGAATCCTTGCCTCCTCGCAGTGTCATTCACAACAGCCCCAAGGTGGGAAACCCTACCAAACGCCCATCAACTGATGAATGGACAAACAAATGTGGTGCATCCACAGCGTGGAATGGTACTCAGCCACACAAAAAGGAGTGAAGCACGGAACGTGCTACAGCACGAATGAACCCTGAAGACACTGGGCAGTGAAAGAAGCTCGACCAAAAGACCACACTTTGTATGATTCCATTTATATGAAACATCAAAAATAGGTGCATCTATAGAGATGGGAAGCAAATTAGGGTTGTCTGGGGCCGGGGGGGTCGGTGGGGTGACAACTAAGGGGCGCCAGGTAAAGAACCTTCCCGTCCTCTCCCAGTCACTCGCCACCAGGCTCAGCTCTTGGGGCAATGGGGCCAAAAAGCATCCAGGTGGTGGGTGTGGAGGGAGCCCCTCCCCCAGGCAGGCACAAGGGCCCAAGGCGGCTGGCTGCCCCCCACAGCACCCACCGTCTCCACACTCGGCGTCTGTCACCTTATACTTTATTTATGTTTCACAATAGCCTTCCATTTGTGTGGCCACAGCTCCCCCGTGCAGGAGCGCCTACAATCCTCTCAGCAGCTGGGTGGAGTGGGTTAATTCCTGTCCTCTGATGAGGAAATGGAGACCCAGCCAGGTGCTGGAGGGCTCTTGCATGGCTCCTCAGACAGGACCCCAGAGGCACAGCGGGTGACAGTTGGGCTTTGAGCAGATAAAGGCTAATTATGGGATTATACGTATTGTCAGGTGACTTAAATCCTGCCAATAAACAGTCTAGAAAGCTGGGAGGAGGGTCAGCAGGCTGTGGGCTTTGTGTGGGGGTGGGGGAGAGGAAGAGGAAGAAGGTAGCTGTTTGTTCTGGAGCTTCTGCTTCCAGCCAGGACCCCCTGGGCCCCACCAGCCTCTCAGGCTGCCTGCCCCCCAAAATGGCATCTCTGAGAGGTCTGGTGTCAGGCCCTGTCCCAGTCCAGATGCTACTAGGAGACTGCGCTCCTACCACACTCTTCCAGGAACATAGACGTGTGGAGGTGACCGCCGGGGGACCCCAGCCTGAGAGCTCTGACACAGGCAGTAGGGAGGCAGCAGGAGGGCCCTGTTTCACTTACTTCTGGGGCCTAAAACCATCGCGTATTTCAGCCCTCGAGATAGACTAACATCTATTAAAGCCCTACTGTGTGCCAGGCACTGGGTAAGCATGTGTGTACATTAGCTCACACAGACCTTTAAAGAAGGCCGTATGATTCCTGTCCTGAATTAAACTGGGGTCCCAGGACCACAGGCCGGCCAAGGCACCCGAACCGTCCCTTCTACACATCCAAACCCTAACTCCAGCTTCCCCGGAATCCAGCCACACTGGCCTCTTGTCCCCACCTCTGCACAGACTGTTGCTACAATCTGCAGCGTCCCCAGAAGAATAATGCCTCGCTCTAAGGAAAGCTGTCCCTAGGACCCATTGCAGTGGCCCAAGCTAGTGGGTGACGGAGTCCTTGGTCCGCATCTCCCCATTCAGGACCCCCAACTGGTGGGCTTTGGTAGCACCTGCCTCCCTGCTGACCACCAAGGGTCTGGGCCCCCAGTAGTGACCTCTGGGCTGCTCTGCTCAGTGGCTCCCCACCGCTAGGCCTGAGATATCCCCAGCAGGGGCAAAGGAACACACATCACAGAGGGGAGATCAGAGGCACCAGGCAGAGCCCAGGAGCCCCGGCCAGAAGAAGCTGGGTTGGGGAGCCTCCTGTGGAGTTGGGCCACACAGGCCAGACGGCCACAAGCAAGGCAGCAAAGCAAAGCAGGTGGGTAATTCCACATCCCAACCAGATGTCTCTTTAGAGGTGGCAGGGTACTGTGTCCGCTGATCAGGCCCAGCTGCACCTGTGCTGGAAAGACTCCACGGCCACGTTGTCCTGGGGACGCTCCCAAACTCATCCCAGCAGCCCACAGGGCTCCGGACCGCAGGAGGAAAGGAACAAGGAGCTACGACAAGCCAGTTGGCCCATCAGTGAGGCTGACCAAGCCTGTGTACCCAGCCTTCCTCAGGACCAGGGCCACAGACAAGCTGTGGGGGTCACTGGAGAAGGATGGAGGTCTGGGGTGGGGACTGCTCAGAGTGGGAAGCAAGGAAAGTCAGTCGTCCATTTTGCTTCTCGGACCCCTGCTCGTCAGAGCCTTACTGGTCAGAGGGACAGAGCAACTGGGGGACGGCTGGTTTTCCAGAGGTTCCCAGCCTGCCATTTGCTGTGGCTCCTCCCCAGCTGCAGGCCAGGCCAGTGCATCTTTGAATCCAGTGGGGACAGAAGGAGCTCGGGGTCTATGCTGACCGCCTTGAGCCCACGCTACTCAGACAACCCTCCTTGCACCCTAAGCTGACAAAGGAGCAGCCCTGTTGGCACGGCCCAGCCGGGTCCATCCTGGAGGCGCAGCTCAGCCCAATCAGGCCAGACCCTCCCTCTCCACTGGCAGGGACAGAAAGGAACCAGTGTTCACCACGTGTGGGCAGAGAATGGGCTGTCCCCAGACTGGAGCATTTCTATCAGCATCAGTTCATATCTATCAGCCCCCATTCCAGCTGGGAGCCAAGAGCAGCCGAGAGAGAGAGCCATCATTGTCCCCACCCTGAGGACCTGAGATCCTTGGGGACAAATTGGACAAACAGGGAGTGGCCTCGCCTGGAACATTTCACCGCCTGTGTTCTCTGGCTCTTGATGGCTGGCCCCTCTCATCAGCCAATCCAGCAACCTGGGGACTTTCAGTCACTAATAGACAACAAGAACTCCCATCTATTAGACTCCTACTATATGCCATGCACTGGGGAAGCACTGTACCTACATCAGCCCACAGAGACCTTCTGGAGGGGGCATCACAGTCACCGTCCCCACTTACAGAGGAGGCAACTGGGGGTCCTCAAAGCAGCCTGCCCAAGGCCACACTGCCAACAAATGGCAGAGTACACAGAGCTCCGTGCGTCCCTTCTGCTCCTGCTGACCGAGCCGGGTTAGTTGGGATCCTCCCAGTCATGCCCTACTTTCCCCAAAGTGTTTGAGAAAGGCTACTCTTTCCAAGAGGGAACAGTGGCAGAGCAATCAGGAGGCTGGTACCACCTGTCTCTGCTATGCCCACAGCTCCACCATCTGAGCTGAAGGAGAGGCTGGAGTGGGCACCTGCCCCTCAGGGAGCCCAGAGGCAGGCAGGAAAGGCACACTATGCAGTCCACCTCTGATGTGCTTCCCATGGACCTTGGGCTTCCTGAATCCAGCCTGCCAGGCCCAGGCTTAGCAGGTGCCCACCTGTGCCTTTCTCTTCATGGCACAGTGCCATGCCCACTTCACCAGCACATCCTGCTGCCTTGATGAGCAGTGACACTCAGGAAAAGCGAGTGGCAGCAGCCACTGAAGGGAGGCAAGTGGTCACTCTCGGACTCACCACAGGCCATGCCACCGTGAGGCTCCTACCCGGGCACCAAACCTGCCCCTGCTGCCCCCACCACTGCGGCCATCCCCACCCCAGCACCTGAGTCCTCAGTGGCTACCTACGGAAGCATCCTGGCCGTGGTCTACAGCCTGTGTGGTCCGGTGCCTCCCCACGCCTGCAGCCTCCTCCCGCACCTCTCGCCCTGTCTCTCTCCTGCTTGAGCCACGTTACCTGAGTGCTTCACAATCCCTCTCACCACTGGGCCTTTGCACATGCAAGTCCCTCTGGTTCAAATTTCTCCCTTCACACACCCTCCTGATGACCTCTTCTTCAGCCCTCCTGTTTCAGCTCCAGCACCATTTCTTTAGGGAGCCCTCCCTGACCTGCGGGCTAGGTCAAGTCCCTCTCTCACATGATCGCATAGCACTGTGCTTTTCTTTGTAAGCCTCGCTGGCTGCAAACTCACATCTGTTTGTGCTTCAGTTCTTTGATTAATGTCTTGTCCTCCCACACTGGACTCTAAGGTAACGAAGGGAGGTCAGGGTCTTTTCTGTTCACCATAGTTTCCCGGCTCCTAGCAGTGTCCCCAGTATGTTGTGGGTACTTGATTTATTGCCTCCTGTGTAAACAGAGGTGGGACTTGCCCTGCCCACCTCATTATGGTGACATGAGGATTAAGAGAGCAAACAGACATCCTACGACTTTGCAAAACATGAACCCTCTGGAGATGGGCTTTAACTCTAGACCATATAAATATGTGCTCTCTAGGTAGTAGACGTATTAAGGTGGGAAAGTCATGGCATGAGCACATGGAAGGTATGTGAAACTTTTAGGGCTGGACTGAGGGGATCAGGAACCACTCAGACTAGGGAAGCTTTCAGCTCTTTGGATCAATCTAGGAAGGCTTCCTGAAAGAAGAACCCTGGTTTCCTTGACGATGTTGCCAGTTCAAGGTCAGCCCAAGAATTGGGGGGTAGAGGAAGAATGGTGCTGCAAGCCACAGGGGGCCCTTCCTGTCCATATCAGGTGAGCAGGTACCTGCCCCCATCAGGTGTGAACAGACCTCTGCCCTGTCCTGCCCTGCAGCTCCCAGACACAACACCGTGTACCTGCTCATCTACTTTATGGGCGATGAGGGTGGCTCCTTCCTCCAGTTCTGCCATGTTGATGGGCCGAACCCGGAGCGCCACCTGGGAGGGAAGGCCAGATACCTGAGATTAGACAAAGACTCATGGGTCCTCCTGCATCCAGCCATCCCAGGCCTCCTTTGTCTTAAGGAAAACTAAGTGGTTTACGGCCACTGGCTGTGTCAAGGGTAAGCAAGTCCACAGCTTGTGGGCTATATCTGAGTTTATGAATTTCCCCAGGAGCCTGTGGCTCAGGGAGAGCCCCAGGGGGAGAGCTGCCTGCTCCTCTGCGCTGCATCAGGCACACATCCAAATTAAGCACTGGCAGCTCCTGTGCGCTTTGAACTTGGAGCCTTTGGGACTGGAGCAACCTGTCTGTGCATCTGTGAATGACGCACTGCAACCAATAGTACACGCACTGAGAGTGGCGGGGGGCGTTTGGGGGCCTGGGGATCTTCCCCTCCTTATCCTAACAGTCTGACCACATTCCTACCGGGGGCCAGTGTCATCGGGGCCCCTCCTTTCTCTATTCTCCAGCCAGTGAGAGTTGGCGGGTTTTCACTATGTGCTTGGGCCTCCCCAAAAGAATGGGGGGTGTGGGCCCTTCCACTGAGTAGAGAACTCCACTCTCAGAGGGGCTTCCACTGCCTGTCGGATCTCCTGTGCCAGCCTCCTCAGCCAAACTCCACCGGTGGGAGGCGAGGACCCTCTGTCCCTGTCCTGGTGTGGGGGCGCACAGCATCAAGCCTTTTTCAAAGAGACACATTCCAAACAGCCAGAGAAGTTGTTCCAGAGGCTTGCTTGGGGGCTGGGGGCTGAGGACAGCATTATCCTCCAGTTACATCACCACCCACCTGCTGGTGACAAAGGCCCAGTCCCATATCTCAGACGTTAGAGAGGGGGTGGTGGCCTGGGGGTCACTTGAGCCTTCTCCCTCATCACTCTGACCCAACACCACTGATAATCAGGAATCTGTCTTCAGTCTCTACCTGCCCCCACCCTGCCCCCATTCACACCTCTTCATCTGCACCAGACCCTCGGGCTCTGGGGCCCCCCCCCAGTCAATTCCAGCACTCCTCTGAAATATTTGGCTCTGACTTGGGGCAGCATCTGTACTGCAACCCAATAACCAGCCAGTCCCCAACACCTGTCAGCTCCTCTGGCACTTGAGGGCTCTTGTCTGCCGACCTGTGATCCCCAGTCCCTTTAACCTCCTGACCCCATCCGGCTGGTTCCCCAGGAAACTCCCAGGTAGGTCAAGCCCACCCTGCCCTTGGCATTTCTGGATCAGAGATCAGTCTTGCCCCAGGAGACCCATCTGCACAGGGTTTGGGGGAGGGAGGGGTCCCCTGGTGGAAAGGTGGAAAGGGGGCCGGGGTTGAAGCTGGGCTAATTTTTCAGGCCTCAGCAGGATGGCCATGATGCCGTCCTTCTTGACATCCAGGACTTAGGGAAAGTTGCGCTGGATAGTCCCATGCCCTGATCTTGAACGTCCTTTTGGCCGGGTGGGGGGAGCCAGGAGGCCGACTAGGAGTCTGGGCTGCGGATGGAATCGAGGAGGTTGATGGGGTCTCACCATGAGTTGCTGGTCTTTGGAGTCCCCACTGTCCTTCATGCTTGCGGGGATGGAGGGGCTCAGGCCGCGACAGCAGCGGGCATGGCCGAGCCAAACCCCCACCGCCTCTGGGTCCCCCGCAGCCTCGCCTAAGCTGCGGCTGCCTGACAACCCGAAACCAACAACGCGCCCGCGGCAAAGCGCTCTGACCGGGAGGCGGGGCAAGGGGAGGGCCCCGACGGCACCTCCTGCCTCCTGCTCTCCCGCCCCTCCCGTGCTGCGGCCGAGAATTGGCTGCCTCCGCCAGGGAGGCGCCCGAGCCTGCGCCGCTTTTCCAGCGAATGCCCGCCTGTGCGTCCCTCCGGCCCTCGGCGCGGCCCTGCGTCCGCCCGGCGCCGCCGCATCCGTTTGGTAGCTGTGGGTGCCTCCCCGCGCCCCACGGCTCGCGGCGCGGACCCCTTTCTCACTGCCCACCAGGGGGCGCCCTGCGGCCACGCCGCTCACTGGACAGCGGCCCTCCCTGCCCTTCTGGCCTCGCGCACCTGCTGCCGGCATGCCTGCCTCTCTCTCTCTCTCTCAGCATCTCCAGGGCGGCGGCTGGCTGCCTGGTGTTTCCATGGGCGCATCGTGGCTGTGGCTGGTGTCTCTGGCGTGTCTAGTCTCTGTCTCCAATGACAGAGGGGGTAAAGAGGTGTCCCTACCGGAGTGGTGCAGGGGAGCACTTACATTACTTGGGGTGTGTGACAGAAGAGCCCACCTCAGCGTACCCCACTGGCAAATAGCCCTATCGGGAAACCCAGAATCTAGGTCAAGATGGTTGAGACATGTCTGAGTGCCCTTCTGGCTCTCTGCCTGCTGGAAGAGCCACAATACTGTGCAAGAAAGTGTAGGCCAAACACCACAGTCTCCGTGGTTAGTGAGAACAACAGCAATTACACACTCCGGGAGCACAATGGAAAGATTCCTGGTCTCAGGAGGCCCCTGGAAAACAGGAATCTAGTCCCAGCTCTGCATCCAACTTGCCAAACCACCAGGAGCAGGTGTTTCCTGCCCGCACGGGGCCTTGGTTTCCTGGGTGATGGTGGAGCTCCTCCCACTTCTAATTCCATCTTTCTTGCCTTCTCCTGCTCCCACTGAAGCTGAGCAGGACAACCCTCCTGCAGAGGCTGGGCAAGGGGAGCCAGGGGGTTCACTTCCCACGGAAGTAGCTGGGTCAGGAAGCTCCTCCCCGGGCGCTGTCTCAGATGGCCTGGCACACATCCAGAGGCAGAGCAGAGCAGAGCCAGCCGGTGCCCGGGGACTGGCTTCCCCAAGGAGCTTGTGTTTTATAGTTATTAATAAGCAGGAAGCCGCCTGTGGCTTCGGGCTTGATAAATAGATAAACCAAGAGAAGTTTGGCAGAAACCAAACACTCCTGCTGGCGGTCCCAAGGTTTTGTCCTGCCCTCTGGCCCGGGCTGCCCCGAGGCTCACCCTGAGGCTGGCGTGCTGCAATGAGAATCGGTCAATTTGAAGGGTCGAAAATGCCCTCCTGGCTTACATTTCAGACCCCTGAATCTAATCTATTATGGTCAGTCGCAGAATGCCCCTGGTCAATTGGACCAGAGCTACTTTTCTTTTTCTGTTCCTCCACGGGCACAAACCCACCCAGATGGCCCCGTGGTCAAAATAAGAGAAGCTTCTAAGCAGGCGGTCCCAGCCCGTGTTACATGCTCATCACGAGGTCGAGACCCCTCCCTCCTTTTCCACCAAACTCTTACTTTTGCTCTTCAAGACCCCTCAGAGCGAGCTCCTGGGCCCTGGGTGAGTGCTCAGTACCGGCCCTCCACAGACAGGCACGGCGCTGGAATCATCACGCATTCAATCCCATGGCTTCGGTCCCTCCTCCACATCTCCGCTGCCACTGCCCACAGGCTGGGACCTCACAGGGTCCCATCTGGATGACCACAGCAGTCTGCATGTTCTACCTTCCAATGCACTTCCACCTGTCGTCGTTCTGACAGACAGATGGGTGCTGTCCCCTCACTGAGATGCTGCCATGGCTCCCCACTGCCTCCCAGGTGGAGTCTGCCTATAGCCTGGAGCCCCTGCCTTCCCTGCCTTACCTTTGGCCTGTTCCCCTCCTCCCACCTCTGCTCTGGCTGTGCTCATCCACGTGCAGCATTCTGGATATCCCTGCCTCTTATCCCTGGAGTTCCATCTTCCACTTATTAGACTGGCTCAGTCCTTCTTCAGAACTCATCTTACAGGTCCCCTCGCCTCTTTCTGAGCTCACTGAGCTCTTCATCCATTTGCCTGAAGTTTCCAAGGGGCAAAAGCTCCCTCACCTAATGAAGAGGTCACTGCTGCGCCCCGAGTGTTGACGTCATCAGTGACCTTCATTCCCACGTGGCAACGATATTTTCCATTAGAGATATGTGACTCTATCCTGTTCCCTCCAAACCCACCTGCTGTCGAATTCATTAGTTTCCATGAACTCTGAGTACTTCCTAAAGTCCTGTGACCCTCTGGGGCCCAAGGGACCAAAGACCCCTGGCTTGTAAGCTGGAGATGACTACTTAGAGCTTGGGAGGGGAAATGAAAGAGAGTGATTAGGAAACAAACATCCACTGCGCATTTTTCTCTGAAGAAGCCCAGGATCCCTCTAGGTCTGGCGTCCACATGCTGAAGGGATCCCAAGTAACCAGTTCACACACCATCCTAGTAGCTCCTCCTGCTGACCTTGAACTTGGTGTCCCTGGGGAAGGCTGTCTTGGTTGTGAGGGAGGTAATAGAAACTGAGTGTTCACTTTGAACCTAGTTGCAGTGTTTTGTTGCCATGTATTTCATTTACACTCCCAAATAGCTCTCTCCCACCCCCTCACCCCCACCGCAAGGTAGGTAACAGGTGCAGACAGGTAAGAGACTCCGCAGCCATCGCCCCCATCCAAGCTGCCATCTTCTGTCACCTGACACCCCGATGTCCTCCCACCCTGCCTCCAGGCTGCCTCCCTCCAGGCCATCATCCATGAGCTGCCCAGTCATTTTGTAAAAGTGTAAATCTGACCAACCACACCTCTCCCCTGCTTCTCAGTGACCTTAGGAGAAAGGGTGAAATCCTTAACTGGACCTTCGAGTCCCCACCCGCCTGGCCCCTGCATGTTCTCTACGCTCGTTCCTGCCTTTCCAGCCCTTGCTGACCACACTTCCGTCACACTGAGTTCTCAGCTTCATTGTCACTTTCTCAGGGAGGCCTCCCCGACAGCTGTGTCCCCCCTAGAGTCTAGGTTAGTTCCTCCTAGTATCCCTCTTAGCACCCGCACTTCTCCTTAGCTCATTGCTTTGCACAGCCGCCAGCTCTCTCTCTCTGTCTCCCATTAGCGTACAAGCTCTGGGACGGCAGAGTCTGTCTGGCTTAATGGTCGCTCTGTTCCCAGTGCCAGATACAGTGCTGAGCAGAAGCATGTTTCCTAGACGGCAAGTGCCTGAGCTGGATGCAGATTTCGAAGGCCAGACCCCTCTGCCTGCCTGTAAGCTCCAGAACACACCTCCGCTGTCCACCGTTCCCATTTCCATCCCACAGGCCCTCGGCACTCAGAGGAGCTAGCCCCCGGGGCTCTGGTTCTGGGAGCCAGGGGAGAGCCGAGGTGGGGTACTGATCGGACCCTGCGGGTTACCAGCAGCCACCTTTGCATCCCTCTGGCTCAGTGTCATCCCAGGGGCCTCTGGACCCTGGCGGGGGGTGGGGCACTTTCTTTTGTTTCTAACAGAGTCCTGCCCTGGGGCCCATTGTACCCAGCTGCCACCCACAGGGAATGTGGGAAAGTGATCAATTTCCTCGGAGCCCACGGGGCTGTCATGGCTGCAAGCTTACGAGCTTATCAATGGAGTCAGCTGAGTAGAACAGGTCCAAGAGAAGGGGCACGCTCTCCCCACGTGTGCATGGAGAGGCGGGACCTAACTGTGCTGCGGACACTTGGGTCCGGCCCCTGCTTCTGCCACTTTCTGACCCTGCTGGGATGTGTCCCTGCACCCAGGCCCTGTCATCCACGTTCCACATGCCACATTCCACACCCACAGGGGCGGTTTCCTCCAGCAGCCTCCGGGTCTCCGATGAGGCCTTATGGTTTGGTTTTGTTCCCCTTGGGAGAAACTAAGCAACAGGTTCCGTGTGAGGCTGCTGAAACGAGGAGGTGAAGGTCATGGCCCTAAGGACAGGCAGTGATGGGTGTTGAATTCACAGAGTTCACGCTGCCCCTTGCCCAGCGATGTCTGTGAGGCCCTCCTCTTCTCTCCCACACCCATTCCTCAAGTGCCATCCTGGCACAGTGGTAGCCTCTGTACCCATGGTGAAAGGTTTGCAGACGCCAGCCGGTGGCCCACACTTACCAGCACAAGCCAAAAGCCAAAAGCCAAAAGCCTACTGCAGCAAAAGAATATTCTCCTTTGGAGAACACTGGAACTTGTCACGCCAGCAGCTCACCGAGGGGTCCGTCAGTGTGCCCAGGGCTAACGCAACAGGGAGCTGTAACTTTCTCCTGGGACATTTCACTGGGACGGGTTTTTCTAAGTCAGGGTTTCTCCACCCTGACCCACTGACATTCAGGCCAGATCACTGGTGGTGCGGGCGGTCCCCGCACTGTAGGATATTGGGCAGCTTCCCTGGCCTCTTCCCACCGGATGCCAGGAGCATCCTCCAACAACTTATGCCAATCCAACACGTGCCCAGACATTGCCAAGTGTCCCATCGGGGACAAAACCACCCCGGTGGAAACCACTGCTCTATGGGCAGTCCAGGGCTCCCTGCGTCCCTGCACAGGGAGGCGCCCATCACAGGAAACGGTACAAAGAGGGACACATGACATGTGGACACCCTCTGCACGGAAGCCTCTTCCTGGGAGGCCTTAGACAGGAGTGTGGACAGGCGTTTGCAACAGGGCTGGGCCTGTGGGCTGATCGTCAGCTTTTCCACTCTCTCCCGTGAGACTAAGGCAACTCATTCCCTGTGTGTCTCACTTGGCACATCCGTGACTCAGGGATGGAAGATGATGATGGCACTCCTTCCGGGGGATATTTTGAAGATCAAGTGCCCAATCAATGTGACCGTGGTGATTATTTTATCAAGGTCTAGCCACAATGGACACTCAATTTTTTTGGGGGTGGCACAAGGGACAGCTGGCCCTGGGTCCCTTCCCAATAAGATTCTTAACACAGGCATTTTAGAAAGGGTATTTTGGGTCCCTGTCAGGACCACCAGACACCCACAGAATGAATGGTGGTTGGGACGTCTCCTGGAGCAAAGCTGGCTCTGAGGTGCCCTCTTGCCTATGACATTTCTGGCAATGGTCACCAAATTTTGTTGTGCCCTGATTTCAGGGGAGTCTATGGGGGCCCCTGTGGGACCTACCCAGTGCCTGGCTACAGGTGACTGACATTCAGGGTTGTGAGTGAGCTGCCTGGCCTCCTGCCCTGCTCTGCCCTCACCCACCCCGTGGCCTGGGCAGGTCCCCATACCTCTCCCGGAACCTGTTTCTTCCTCTGCAGAGTGAGGGTAACCAGAGTACAAACATTCAGGGACTTTTGAAAGGAATTACACGAGATAACATGAAAAGCTGTCAGTGCAGAATACATAATAAGACTAATGGTTAGCCTTGTTATTATTAATTTAATTTTACAAGAATTAAGATAATAGAAAGCTTGCAGAGCATAAGAATAACCAAGCTCGATTCATTGATCTACTCTCACGTTCTTGGAGGTAAACATGGCTGGGAGAGTTGCTTGGAAAGACGTCTTAGAGTGGACAGGCTTTCTGTTCCTTGGGTTGTCTGTGGACAGGGAGGGTGAAGAAGGGAGAAGGAGAGACCTCGCCCCCAGCTCTGTCCAAGGCCCTGTCTCGGCTGCGACAAGCCCAGTGAGGCTTTGCAAGCTTGTGAAGGAAAATGATGGAGGGAAAGCCCTTGAGAAGCTGAATCAAAGGAACGTGCAGGGCCAGGCTGACAGCTGTGTGGGACCTGAGGTGGAGCTGGCCGGCGTGGCTGAGACAGGGGCACCCATCTCAGGGATGCACCCTGCCCCTTCTCCCCTCCCAGGGGTTGCTGAGGACAGGGGTCAGTGAGTTAGTGTGGGCCAGCAATCTGTGGGTCGTGGGGGCTGGGTCGGGGCCCCTTTGCTCCCCCTGCCCTCACCCCAGTAACACTGTAAGGGAGGAGGTCAGCCTCCCACTTGTAAAACCAGGGCAGTGCCAAGAGGTGGGAGATGGAGGCACATGGTTGAGGGGGCCGTAGGCAAGGCTGACCTTCTAGGCTGGAGTCTCTTCAGAGGCCCCTTCTTTTTCTTCCTCGTCCTGTTCCTCCACCTCCTCATCTCCCTCCATCTTACGTTGTTTCTGCAAAGGAAAGACAGCATTGCGTTGTGGGTGGGGGGCAGGCCCTCCCTGCACCCTGTGAAGTTAACCCCCGGAGGCCAAAAGCAGCCAGATGGCCGGGGCCTGGCTGCCAGCACCGAGGCCACGAGGGTCTGGTAGGTGTGGACGGCGGGCACGCAGAGGCGTCCCCCAGACTCGGGTACAAGTCCTGGTTCTGCCACTTGCTGCCTGGTGACGTCGGCTGGCTCCTCCGAGTCAGCTTGGTCCCCTCGCCTGTAAAGTGGGCACGATTGCTCAGGGGGGTGTGACTGGGATTAGAAATAATGGGTGTAAGGACATAGCGGTGCTTTCTAAGCTTTGACCCCAGAATTTCTGGCCAAATGCAGAGACTAAGAGAGAGGCAGGAAGTATGTGGGGGCAGAAGAGGGAGGGGGCCAAGTCCTGTGAACCGGAACCCTTCTGAGGCCCCGTCTAGTGTGCCTAAGCTGCTGTGAAGAACGCCTGTCAGAACCTCAGCACCAAGAACGGTGTCTGTGAGCTGCCTTTCTGTGGAAGGTGGCCAATGCTGGCATTGCCTTCTGGAAGGCTGGAGGGCCCCGGGGTGATGGGTGGGGCAGCCCAGGGCTGTGGGTCCAGTCTCGCCTCTGTCATAAATGGAGGGAGGGCTCTGCCCCACCTATTCCACACAGATAGTGTGAGAATAAAGCCACTCATATCTGAAGACTTCCAAATGCAAACTGTGCCTGTGAAATCATAGCCTGTCCCTAGGCTCAGTGAGAGGGAGACAGAAGAGGGAAGACGTCAGAGGTGGAACCAGTTATCTATCCTCTCTGTGTGCTCACCCATCCTCCTTCACCCTGGCCTCTCCATTAGTGCTCAAGAATTTGCCACACAGCTCTTCCAAGCGGGGCCAGCTTCCTGAGCAGGCGCCCTGTACGGACCCACGGGGTGCTTCCAAGGGCCTCACACTGGCTTCATGTTCTGCTGTCATTCATTGTCTTGAAAGTCTCAAGACTTTTTGAACAAGGGACCCCCCATGTTCATTTTGCACTGGGCCATGCCCCCAAATAATACAGCTGGTCTTGCTCGCCAGGGTAGACATGGGTACATGCTCGCTGGTCCTTTTCTCTCCAAGCTGCTCTTTTCACTCTTTGCCACCTTGGCATCTTATCTGTGGGTCCCTAAAGGCAATGACCCAGACTGACAATGTCTTTTTCTTTCTCTGTCCTCTGGTGCAGAAAAGGGCCTGGAAGGTGACCAGATACCATCTTTCTAGCTGATCTCCTCATTTTCTGGATGAAAATTGAGGAACCAAGAAGTAAAGTGACCGGCCCCTTTGTTCCAGCTCGACGAGTCCATGGACACGTGAGCTCAGCACAGAGCCCACCCCCAACAGCAGGCGGGGTCAGCAGAACACCCTCCAGGTCACGCTGCCACAGCCACCTCCTCCACGGGCCTCCAGGCTCACTCTTATCTGACACCTCACTTAGCCCCCGTCTCACTCAGTTGGTCACACGCGTGGGAGGGAGAGGAGGACTCTGGAAAGCCCGGAGTACAGCTCCTGCCCCCACGGAGTTTGAAGTCCGTTTGGAGACTCAGGATTCCCTGGGAGGATTGGGAGTAATTGCTTCCATTTGCCAGATGGACAAACTTATGTCCACCTGGCAAGGCCACTTGCTCGAGGTCACCCAGGAGGCCAGCAAACAGGCAGAACCCAGGTGCTGGGGCTCCCCCGCCCCCGGGCCCTGCTCGAGGCCCCTACAGGTTTGGGCTTCATGGCTGCCGTCTCCTTCTTCTTCAGCTCCGTGAAGATGATGTTGAAGAACTCCTCCTCGGCCTTGGAGACCAGCTCCTCCAGGTTTATGGAGGGCACCTCCTCCCTCAGCTCGTCATCCTTGCCCTCCGCTTTGCTTTTCTCCTTCAGCCGCATCTCTCGGTGCCTTACCTCCAGAATCTTCTCCCGACGGGTCTCACGCTCAAATATCTGGGGCACACAGGGACAGAGAGGCCCGTGGGGAGGGGCCGGGGCTCCCAGCACGGGGCCCAAACCAGCTTCTCCTCGTTCTACTCACAGCAGCCTCCAGAGAGGCCTGTACTCAGGGCTAATGGCAAGAAAGGAGGGCTAAACATTGCAGTCAGGAGGGGGGGAGCAGGGTGACAGGTTCCTCGGTTCCAAGGACTTCCAAGAACATAGACAACAGCCTGAAGAACGCAACATGGCGGCCCTGGGCCCGGGAAGGACCGGCTCAAGGTGGGACCAGTGTCACACAGAGCCAGGAGGGTCTCCCAGCTCTCAGCACCAGGGGTTTTCATTTCCACAGTGTGCCCCGCTGCTCTGGGGAGGTGCCTCCAGGCGATCCACCGGGCTGATGTGTAGTGAGGAATCACAGCCCCGGGCTCCCCAGCTCCCCATCCCCAGGGCAATCCCCCTCTATCTGTCTCCTCTACGGGCAGTCTCCTTAGCCTTCATCTGACAGATTCTGCTGCCAAAAAATAAATTGTTTGACACCGGACAAACTGACCTAGTCAAACCTCTCTGATGGACGGCTGAAAAACTGAAGTCTGGAGAGGTAAAATGACTTGCCCAAGGCCACTTAGCTGCTTAGTGGTTAAGCCAGGGAGGATTCAGACGCCCCAACACCTACTTACAGTGCTCACTTAAAGACACCACGCTGCCTCCCCCAAAATATCCACCATTTCCCAGGAGGTGAGAGGGAGGGGCCATGTGTTGCTCTGACGAGCCTGCTCTGCCAGGGGCCAGGTCAACACAGGAACTGGAGCGTGCCTCGTCCCTGGCATGGGGCACTTACGGAAGAGGCCGTGTTCTTCTCATTTCTCTGGAGGGTATACAGCCCATTCGATACCTCCAGCAGTGTGGTTGTCCCCAGCTGGGAGCCACAGGCGATGAAACACCCATTGTCTTGCACCCGGAGGCAGAAGAGTGCCTCATCACACACCTGTTGGAGGATCCAGACAGACCCAGGTGGGAGAGAGGGAGGAGCAAAGTAATGCTTCGTTTGTCTGAGTATCTGGTCCCTGGGGAGGCTTAGCCAAGGGGCCCCATTCAGTCACTCATGGTAGGTCCCCACGACCCTCAGGATGAAGTTCACACTCTGAGATTGGCTGTCAAGACCCTTCATCTCCGGCTTCACCTCTCACCTCACCCCCACCCCACGCTACCCCTTCAGTCAAGCCTCACATTCATCCTGCAGGGTCCCAAACCCTAAGTCCGTCCATGGCCCCCAGCCCGCAGGTCTCAGCTCTGGCTGTGTTAATATAACATTAGCCCAGGCTGGAAGAGTCCGCTGCCAGGGCTGCGCCCAGGGCTTCTGAAGGAATAGGCCTGGGGGAGGAGAGGCGAGGCATCTGCTTTTTTTCCCTTTTAAAATTTCCCTCAGGTGAGTCTGCTGTGCCCGCAGGGCCTGAGGACCTAGAAGCATGGCAGGGGGGTGTACATGACCTTCAGGCTGAGGGCGGGGTCACACTGCTTGAACACAAAGTCCCAGATATCCAGGGTCCCGTCCATCTTGGTGGTGAAGAAAACTGCCGGTCTCACTGGGCTCCAGGCGCCGTCAGTGAGGTAGGCCATGTGGTACCTGTGGGGAGCAGGATGTCACCAGTCAGGGGCCGCTATGGTTGGGAGGGACAGCGAGGCTACTGAGCCTCAGCTATGCTCACCCAGTCCCTCCTGGGCTCCAGGGGCTTGTGGCTGAACAGGAAGTTCTTCCTCGTGTCTGACTTCTAGCCATGACAACCTCACCCACCCACAGCTCACGGGCTGGGCTTTAAAGGGCTGTGGGTTGGTACTTCCCATGGGCCGGCCAGTGGCTTTTCTCCACAGCTAACTCCCGGGAACTGGCACGTGCTCTGGAGCAGGGCCCAGTGCCCCAGTCGTGGGACTCATTGAAAGCAGTTACGGGAAGGATGTCCCCAGAAAAGTTCATAATATTGAGGTTAGGAGAGTGTTATACTTCCTACATGGTTCAATCTAGATTTTCAAAGATTTCTGCAGTGAAGAATGAAACTTATCTTACACCATATACAAGAATCAACTCAAAATGGATTAAAGACTTAAATGTACGACCTGAAACCGTAAAACTCCTAGAAGAGAACATATGGAAAAAGCTCCCTGACACTGGTCTTGGCAATGAGTTTTTGGATATGACACCAAGAGCACAGGCAACAGAGGCAAAAATAAACAAGTGGGACTACAACAAATAAAAAGCTTCTGCACAGCAAAGGAAACGATCAACAAAAGGAAAAGACAACCTACGGAATGGGAGATAACATTGGCAAACAATATATCTGATAAGGGGTTAATATATCCAAAATATATAAGAAACTCATACAACTCCGTGGCAGAAAAAAAAAAAATCCCAAACCAAAGAACTCAATTTAAAAACAGGCAAATGACTTGAATAGACATTCCTCCAAAAAAGACATACAGATGGCCAACAGGTACATGAAAAGATTCGCAAACATCACTTATCATCCAGGAAATGCAACTCAAAATCACAATGAAATAGTACCTTGCCTGTTACAATGGCTATTATTAGAAAAGCAAAAGATAACCAGTGTTGGTGAGGCTGTGGAGAAAAGGGAACCCTCATGCACTCTTGGTGGGGATGTAAATTGGTACAGTGACTATGAAAAACAGTATGGCGGTTCCTCTAAACAATATATCCACCAGGCATTTTGCCATAAAAATCCTGGATGCTGTTTACAAATAAAGTACATGATTGATTGAATAATGCACAACACGAGTCTAGAAGAGCCCCCGCCACCTCTAGCTACTCCCTGAAAAACTGGGCTACATTGTACACCTGTGTCCACAGCCGCCTTCTTCACCAGAGCTGAGAGCTGAAAGCAACCCAAGTGTCCATCGACCTCTGAATGGATAAACAAAATGTAGTCACCAGCTGGGAGAGCAGGAGCAAGCGGCTTTGCTTCCCCGTAGCTCGGTTCCCTCACACAATGAGGTGACAGAAGAATAACGCGACCCACTCTTCGGTTGTCTTGAGGGTCATGAATAGTAACACATGGCTGTTTTTTTACTAATCCAAGAGGTTTGAAGCGCATTCCTTTGTGAAGTGGCTGAATCAGGCTGCTTGCTGGTATAAGCTCAGGTGTTTGCGGAAGGGTGGTTTTCTCCATTTTACCGGTGGACACACAAAGGCTCAGGTCACTCCTGGGGGCTGGGCTTGGTCCCCTCTGTCTCCTCCACCCTCCTGCATCCCTCTCCCACCCCCAACCTCCCCCCTTACTTGGTCCACATGATGGACGACTCCCGGCTGTCCTCTGACCAGATGCGGGCAGTCCAGTCGCCAACGGTCAGGAAATTCTTCGGGTAGAACGGGTTTCTCTGGAGGGCGTAGATGGGGCCGTGGTGGCCAGAGAAGGTGCACACGATCTTCTCGGCCGACGTCTTGGCCTTGCGGTTGCAGGAGATGACAACGCCTTGCTCAGTGCCCACCATGAACTTGGTTGGCTGTGGAGAGGGGGTGACACAGGAGCCAAAGTGTTCATGAAACATTAGCTTGGGGCTTAACTGGCATGGCGAGCAGCGTTCTGGGTTGGGCCTTCGGTTTAAGCCCCTGCTCAGGCTTGTCCCACCTGCTCCTAGAGAGCTGCCCCCCTTCCCAGCCCCCTCAGATCCCACCCTTTTTTTAGAACCTGCTCAAGGGCCCCATGTTTAAAGAAGTTCCCTCCCCAAACTCTTCGAGTCCCTGGGGAGTCTCGTCACCAGCCCTCTTCATGTAGCACCCTTGCATCCAATATGTGTTTTGCCATAAAGATCCTGAATGTCTGTTTACAGATAAAATACATGACTGAATGAATAATGTAAACCACAAGTCTAGAAGAGCCCACCTCCAGCTACTACCTAACAAATTGGGTTACGCTGTACACCCGTGTTCATAGCAGCATTCTTCACCACGGCTAACAGGTGAAAGCAACCCAAATGTCCATCGACATATGAGTGGATAAACAAAATGTGGCATAACCATATGGTGGAATATGGCTCAGCCTGAAAAGGGAAAGAAATTCTGATTCGAGCTACAATGTGGGTGACCCTTGAGGACAGCATGCTATGTGAAATAAGCCAGCCACAAAAAGGCAAACACCGTTAAAAGTCCACTTAAATGAAGCACCTGGGGGAGTCAAATTCATAGAGACAGGAAGTGGAAGGGTCTGGGGGGAGGGAGAAATGCGGAGTCACTGCTTAATAGGTATGGTGTAGTTTCAGTTTAGCAAGACGAAAACGTTCTGGAGGCCCGTAGTACAACAGCGTGAATATACCAAACCCTACTAAACTGTCTACCTAAAAATGGTTCAGATGGTAAATTTTATGTTATGAGTTTTTCACTACAATTAAAAAAAAAATAACTGGGGCCGGCCCGGTGGCTCAGGCGGTTAGAGCTCCGTGCTCCTAACTCCAAAGGCTGCCGGTTCGATTCCCACATGGGCCAGTGGGCTCTCAACCACAAGGATGCGGGTTCAACTCCTAGAGTCCAGCAAGGGATGGTGGGCAGCGCCCCCTGCAACTAAGATTGAACACGGCACCTTGAGCTGAGCTGCCACTGAGCTCCCGGATGGCTCGGTTGGTTGGAGCATGGGCTCTCAACCACAAGGTTGCCGGTGTCGACTCCCGCAAGGGATGGTGGGCTGCGCCCCCTGCAACTAGCAACTGGCAACTGGACCTGGAGCTGAGCTGCGCCCTCCACCACTAAGATTGAAAGGACAACAACTTGGAAAAAACGCCTGGAAGTACACACTGTTCCCCCAATAAAGTCCTGTTCCCCTTCCCCAATAAAATCTTTAAAAAAAAATAAAATAAAAAAATAACTGAACTACAAGTTGGAGGTCAAAGGTAAGTGAAGAGATGCAGCTTAAGAGGCCCAGAAAAGTAAGAAACAAAGTAAACTGCAGGGCTCCTGCCAGCTACGAGGCAGGTCAGCTACCCAGATTCCGATGGCCCATCGTGCCTCCGGCCTCAGACTGCTTGGTGGGGTCGGGGTGGGGGGCCTGGGCCTTAGAATCAGAGCCCTGGTTGAGCCCCAGCTTCAGGTTCTACAGCACATGACTTCACCTAAGACTCACTGTGTTTATCTGAGTAAAGTAGGGATAATAACATTACCTCATACGATTGTCATGGGCGGTCACGTAAGGCAGTGACAAGCGTCCCGCACACAGTGTGCACTCAGTGACAGGCATGGGGAGCTGGGGACTAGTGGCGGCGTGGCCATGACATCCAGCACTCGGCCTAAAACCCCCCGATTCCAGGATAGAATGTTTTTCTGAGTCCTTCTGACCCTGCCTTCTATGTCCAGGATTGAGGGCCAGTTAAATTGTCTTCTACCTCACCCCATCGGCATTCATCCACCAGCCTTGGGTGAGGTCTCCCAGGGCAGGGGTGAGGCCAGAGCATCTCCACCTCGTAAAGGCCTAGGAATGACGTCGCATGACCCGAAGGCAAACCACTGACAATCCCACAAGAAAGCCAGGCCTCGGCTTCAGTGAGACATAAACCAGGAACCAGCCCTAGCCAAGAGCTGTCTGAGAAAGTTGTTTTCTTGCTTTGGAGGGAATCTTAATTTGCTGCTTCTAGAAGCTTCCTTCCTCTGACACATTCACATTACTACTCAACTCTGATATTTGTTTACTGTTCTTCTCAGTTACTAAATGCCGTAATTATGCCTATGATGTGGTTTTCCTATGAGACTCCTCTGATCTCATTTCCCTCTCCAACACCTTTTTCTTCCCTCCGGGTAGTGATATAACCAGCCTAGGGTCCCACGCAAGGCAGAGCTTGGCTTCCTGTTGTTGGTCCTGCGCAGGCCTCTTACATAGAATGGGGCTTTTCTGGAATCTAGTCCTGTCTGAAAGCTTGCCTTCTCTTCTATTCAGCCCAGCCACTGGCCAAATAATGACCTCCTGGGAATTAGAAGGGCTTCTTTCCTCAAGAAGCTCTGCTGCCACCTGCTGGAGAGTTCTTGTAAAGACCGCACAGGTCTAGGATAATGGTCCCTGGAGCAGTGCACAAGGCAAGCAGCAGCTTGGGCTCCATAAGCATCTGATCCACCAGCCACAGCCCGCCCTTGGCTCGGGCTGTCCTGCTAATGGAAGTCAGGGAGGGAGGGAAGGGACGCTCACCAAAGTAGACTCGAATTCCAGGGAGATGGCCCCCAAGGCATTTTCCAATTGCTCCTTCCTGGTAATATCCATGATCACCACCTCAGTGGGCTCACTCAACTTTCGAATATCCCACCACATGACCTGATGGAAGAAGCAGGAGACTTTGAGGTCCCTCGATTCTCCTGGCTTTTGCCTCCCTCACCCCTCCAACTCCTAAGGGCCAGCTCCTACGGCACAAAAGGGTGCCTGACAGAGGATACCAGTAACCTGCGGGAACAAACACGCTTTGAGAATGACTGCTCTGGTCCACAGTTCCAAACCTCCTGGTCATCAGAGTCACGGGGAAGCAGCATAAAAGCCAGAGCCTCACCCTAGGCCTACTGAATCAAAGTCACCAGTTGTGGGCCCTGGACTCTGTATTCTCAAAGGCTCCCCACAATATGGCAATATATAGCGATACTATAAATGCACATACGCTTTGACCCAGAAATCCCAGAAATGTATGCCGCGAATGTATGCGTGCAACAATCTGCACACACGCACACTCTCTGCTGTATTTTGGGGGGAAAGAACAAAATATTAAAATCCACTTAAATAAGTTGTAGCATACCCAATGCGGTCCGTGACCGACATGGGGCAGAGCTTCGTGAAACACGAAATCGTCTCCATGACATGCTACATGAAAAACACGTGCAGAGCAACGTGTCAGGGAGCAAAAAGAGAGCGAAGAAGACAGATATGTTTGCTTCCGTGTGCAGAGACGATCCCTGAGGGCAAATGGAAGAAGGCGATGTGGGTGAATGCCTGCGGGGAGGGTGACTGCAGGGGCTGCAGGCAGAGGTGGGAGGAAGGCACTCTACTGTCTGCCCTCTTGTACCTTTTGGATTTTGTTCCAGGTGTGTGTATTACTTAGTTTGCAATTTGCAAATAAGATGCAAAAGGAAACGTTCCCAGGTGATTCTGATGGGAAACCAGGGAACCGCTCCTGCTCCCCATCTCCCTCCCACCCGTGACAGCACCTGGACGGTGGGTACCTGCCCATCCGTGGACGCCGAGAAGCACTCAGTGCCCGTCTTTGACTGCAGCCAGATGGAGCCGTACACGGGGTCTCGGTGGCTGAACTCAACAGTGGACAGCTCTGCCACCAAGCTGCCCTTCCGGGTGTCCCAACAGGCTGCAGGTAAGAAGATGAGAGGGAGGTGAACGGGGGCACAGGCTTCATTCCCTAGTGCAGGGAGCAGGGGAGAGAAGGGAGCTGCTTCTCTTGGTTTGGCAGGTATGTGGTTTTTTAGAATCAGGGCTAGGTTCAAACCAGCCTGAGTTTCCTACCGGCCCTCCAAGCTCCTCCACGGAAAGACTCCCAGAGTGCACGCTTCATTCATTCTTTGCACCCCTATCACGTGTCAAGCATCACCCTGTGCCCCGGGGGAAGCCACTGAGAGGGACAGTCCCTGGGAGGCAGGGAGGGGACCTGCAAGTACAGCCCATGCTGTGATTGCTTTAGTGGGGGACCCACAGGGGTGGTCAGGGAAAGCTTCCTGGAAGAAGTGAGAGGGAACTAAGACTGAGGATGAGCCTGGGATGGAGTAAGCCAGGCAGAGAGGAGCACCTCCATCACAGGGAAAGTCTCCGGGAAGTAAGAGCATTTTGGTGAATCTCTGCGCTGCATAAACCTATTCCCATTTATCCTCTGTATCTTTGCTGCCTCTGATGGGGAAAAACAAAAACAAAAAAAAATTCACAAAGTTTTTTTCCTCCAACCCACTACTGGTGCCTCACCTCTCCTGTTTTACCAAGAAAGACTTGAAGCTTATCTACTCTTTGTCCTGATAGATTTTTCTTTCATTTTCCCACGAGTGCACAGTGAGGATCCATCCTGTTACTCAGAGCTGTTCCTAGGAGAACTGATTTTGTAAAACAACAACAAAAGTGCTTGACCATTAAATGTTGATTTATGGACTCCAAGTCTAAAGCATTTGCCCTGGACCAGCCTGGCCCAGAAATTTCTTAGCTAAGCTTTCCTCTCCTTGCACAAAGCAGTGCTCAAGGATTGGTCCCACTGCGATCCTCTTTACAGGCAGCGGAAAACCAGAGCCTGGGCTGGTCTGAGCTGGCATGAAAAGCCACCGAAAGGGGTGATGAATAATGAGTGAGGCAGGGCTCCTGAATAAATCATGGCAAATCCTGCTTCAGTCTTTTAGAGCCCTAGCACCCAGGTAATTTGGCAGGGAGATTTATGGAGCCCACATCTATTCCATAATCTGGCAGCTTCCCCAGGAAGGAGGCAGCAGGTCTGAGAGGGAGACGAGAGGCCTCAGAGAGTCAGGAAGCAGCCTGGCCACAGAGCATTCCTGAGGAGAAGCTACCCAGCCATCCTGGCCCCCAGCCCTGGAGGAAGGAGGGGAGCAGCCTGTGAAGGTAGGAGGGTGGGAGCCCTTTCCTAGCCTGGGGTGCAGACAGGGGGTGCATATCTGGCTGCCTCAGGGTCTGAGGGGGAGGGCAGGCAGAGACCTTCAGAGCCCATGTGGGCAGGTTTCTTCCAAGCTCACTAGTAATCAAAACACTGTTTTCTGGGTGTGCCATCAGCAAAAACGGAGGAGTAAGGACCTCTGAAAATATCCTCCTCTAAAAACACAATGAGCAAACTGGCAAAAACGGTCAGAGTCAACTTTTTCTGAACTTGTGGAAATTAGCCAAAGTGCTTGCAGTAATCCGGAGAGTGCTGATTCAAGAAAAACAGCCGAATCTTAGTTCGAACAGTGAGTTTTGTTGCATTGCAACTTGTCCTACTTAAGATCCTACACTCTCCACTTCCGTGGTAGCCTTGGAAAATGACATCCTGCATTCCCAGTGAACACCAGTGACCTGGTAGCCACAGGAGGGGGCGGAGTGCGGCTGGAGCTCTTTCAGTCTCCTGTCCAAAGAACTGTCATCATTTGACCTGTCTGGTGGTTCCCTGGAAGACCCCACTTGCGAGGTTGTCTGTATTAGACTTCACTCAGAGCTTGCCCAGCGAGAAATGTCTTTCCATCCAGGCAATTGCTGGCTAAGTCCCCTTGTCCCACTTACCAATCTGCCCGTTGTAGCAGCCTCCCAGGAGCACGTGGGAATCTTTGGGGTTGTACTCCAAGGTGACAAGAGGAGAAGACGGCTTCAGGACAATCTCAGGCTTGTTAGGGTTTTCTATAAAGCAGGGGTGGGAGGGGAAGGAAAGAAAAAAAATCCCACCAGGCCTGGAAAGAAAAGGACAGGGCCAAACAATGTAACCCCTTCTACAGTTGGGGGGGACCTGGAAGCCTTTCTCTAGGCTGCAATCTCTGGTCCTCGGTGGCTAGAATCTCCTCGTATAATGGCTTAATTTGGGGGAATCAGGAGCGAGTGTGTGCGCGTGTGTGCGCGCGTATTTAATTGTAATTCTAGTCCATTTTCCAGGTTTGGCATGGAATGAAGTTTTGGTCCTCAGGGTTTTAGGTAAAGTCCTCTCCCCTGACTTCCGCGCACCAGTTTCCTTGTCTGTATACTGGGGATAACGACGGAGCCCACCCCATGAGGTGGCTGTGAGAACTCTTCAAGCTGCTGAAGAGTGTAGAGTGCTTAGTTCTGTGCCTGGCACCTGCATCTGAACACGGGCTTACGTTTATTTTCACAATGACAACAACGAGGGACGCCTGAGTGCTTGATGTCCACCATCACCTGCTACCTGCCAGGCTTTGCCCTTGGAGTGAGCCCCTCTGTCAACAATGGTCTGTGTTCTCAGGGGGACACACCGCCCCCTACTGGCCATGAATTAAAGACAAGGACCAGGAAAGCAGGAAAGGGTGGGGGCAGAGATGAGTCCCCTCCCCTTCCTCTTGGGTCCCCTCTCAGTCTGCTGGGGACTCTGATATGCTCTGCAGAGGCCCAGAATTGGGACATGGTGGGGTCTGGTCTCGAATGCCTTGATTATGGAGTTTCCTGCTTCCCCAATTTGACTCCGCTTGGCTGCGCCTAAACCCAGACAGGAAAGGGATGACGGGTTTCCTCCTGGGTGCCCGGTCTCCCCCCTGAGAGTCCCCTGCCTGCTGCTCCTACCATCCTCTCCCCTGCCTTCCTGCTTTGCTGGCCTCTGCCCTGCTCCCACAGCCCTCCTTGGCCACAGGGGGCCCCTCTGCTTCTCACCCAGATCCCAGATGTATGACTCATGGCTCATGCCTTCAGGTGCCCGTTGAAAATTCAAGCAAGAATATGCCACTGCCAACTTTCTGTTGCCATCGGGGTGCCAGGAGAGGTGTGTGGCTGATCGCTTGATTTCCTGGGGATCCCTTTAAGGGGAGAGAAAGAGGCAGAAGTCTGGGGTGCAAGGCTTCCCACATTTCTCATTTACTAAATTTTTTCTTTTAAATATTCAAATATATTTAAGCATACTTAAACATTCATGCAGAGAAATTTATTTTAAAAATGAAGTTGACAGGACTGCCTTGGTTGGAAAACTGATCTCACCAGCCATAAATAAAAGCTAATAATAAAAATTAAAACAATGGAAACAAAACAGTAAATTCCAGTCTACTGTTTTCATTTGCTGAAAGTTTCGAGCCTGAGGCTTGATTTCCCATTATTATTAAAATAAAAAGGTGGGTGGAGAATTCAGCAATCATGCTCCTTGGTGTTTGCCCAAATGAGTCAAAAACATGTCCACACCAAAACCTGCACGTAGATGTTCACAGCAGCTTTATTCCTAATTGCTACAACTTGGAACCAACCAAAATGTCCTTCAGTAGTTGAACGGACAAATTGTGATCCATCCACACATCAGAATATTATTCAGCATTAAAAAGAAATGAACTCTCAAGCCATGAAAAGACGCGGTAGAGACAACGCACATTCCTAGGTGAAAGAAATCGATCCGAAAAGGCTACATCCTGATTCCAACTGTATGACATTCTGCAAAAGGCAAAACCATGGAGACAGCACAAAGATCAGGCATTGGCAAAGGTCTGGGTAGAGAAAGGGATACATAAGTGGAACATAGGGGACTTTTAGGGTAGTGAAACTATTCTGTATGGTAATTCTGTCAAAACCCACAGACTGCATGACACAGAGTCAGCCATAATGTAAACTATGGACTTGGGGTGTGCTACAGGCTGTCCCCCCACTCAGCACACACATCGCCCCAGATACGTATGTTGAGACCTACCCCCCAATGGGATGGCGGGGCCTTTGGGAGGTGATGAGGTCATGCGATGGAGCCCTCAGGAAGGGGCTTCACACCTTTAGGAATGGGGTTCCGGAGAGCTCCCTCACCCCTTCCACCAAGCAGCTTCACAGGCAGAAGATGGCTACCAGTGAATCAGGAAGCGGGTCCTCACCCGACACGGAAGGCGTGCTGGCAGCCTGATCTCAGACTTCCAGCGTCCAGAACTGTGAGAAATAGGTATCTGTTGTTTATAAGCTACGTAGTTGGTGGTATTTTATTCCAGCAGCCCTAACAGACTCAGACCGGCTGATAATGAGGTGCCAGTGTTGGCTCATCGATTGTGACAAATGTACCACTGCAGGCGGGATGATGACAGTCGGGTTAGCGGGCGGGGGGGTGGGGGGAGATGTGGGAACTCCCTGTTCTTTCCGATTAATTTGACTGTGGACCTAAAACTGCTCTGAAAAATGAACTATTAACTTTAAAAATGAGGAGAGGAAGTAGAATGCGCAAAAGTTAGGAAAGTATTAAAGACTTAATGGCCTCAAACTGAACCTTTCTCCTTGAAGTAATCAGAAGGAATGAATGAGAGTGGAAACAACGTAACTCTCTCACTGTGTGACTCATCCCCTTCACTGCTCCCTGGGAGCATCATTATAGGAGGAAGAGTGTGGGCTGGGATCCAGGAGACCCGAGTTCCATCCTTAGTTGGGTCACCCACTCTCTATGTGCCCTGAGCACTTCCTGTCCCTGGGGTCAGTTTCCTTATCTGTCAAATGTGGAGGATGATTTCTAGTACATCATTCTGCTCAGATGTCCATATGTAAGGTCAGACCCCAGCAGGGCTGGAGCAGCAGGAAGGTCAACCCCTGCCCCACCTTGGCCCCTCTCCTGCACGCCCCCTACTGGCAGTCATTGGTCCTGTTCTACACACCATGACTAAGCCGGGGTTCAGAAAAGGGTTTTTTTGATCATTCTGGGACTGGGCCGAGCACTTCCCAGGACCTTCAATGGGTTATGGTAGCAAAATGAACCTCCAGGCTTGGCATTTGAGACTAGACACTCGAAATCACAGGTATCCTCTCCAAATTCAAGCACATACATGTTCATTCCTTTTTATATACAAAGCACAGATATACATACACATATATATACCCATGCACATACACATAGGTGTATTTCAAACAAGAAGCAGTGCTCTCTACACAGCTTGTTTGTTTTGCTTTGGTTTCACAAAGTACATCTTGGGAACACTCCCTATAGGCATATGAAGAGCTGCCTCTTTCTTTCATTTTGACAGCTGCACGGTTTCCCACTGTGTGGGCATCCCAGTATTGCTAGAACCAGGCCCCCTACCGGTGGATTTCACTTGCTTCCCATCTTGGACTAGTACACGCCCTGCTGCAGTGAATATCCAGGCACATAGTGATTTCACACACATACCTGTGCGATACAATCCTGTTGTCAAACTGCTATCTATAGAGGTCACTCCCAGGTACGCTCCTCCCGAGGGTGGGGGATAAGGGTCCTGTAGCCCACAGGGCTGCTGGATCACTGATGCTCTGCACTTTGTACTCACCCTACATTGTGTGAAGTGACCCTACACAGCTTTGCAAATTCACTTCGTCTTTCGCCAGAGTCCTCCCTTTCCACTAACCAGGCCTGTCCCCAGGGTGGGGCCCACTTGTCTGCTGGGTGCTTTATTGCTGTCCCTTATCAAGCCTGGAGCACAGAGGGATGGGCAAGGAGTCGTGTTTGGGCTGCCCACAGAGGCGACAGAGATTGGCCAGCATTTGCTTAGCTATAGAAATACCTGAAAACGTTGATGGTTTTGGCTGAGGGCGCCTCTTCTGTGACTTCTACCACTTCCTCGTCATCAAAATATTCCTGGTATATGTCGATGGCATTATTCTGCTTGATGCAGTGCTCCATGATCTGAGGAGGACACATCGGGAGTTCTTAGCAGTAAAACGAGGTCCTTTCAGACTGACCAGGGCTGAAATGGAGTCTGGGAGGGACAAGAAATATCTAGTGGTCTTTTCCCATCCTTCCAGCCCATGTATTTTCAATGGGGACAACGTGGCCCTCAAAGGGGGTAGGAATTGGTTCTTACTGGTAAAATAAGATTACTTTTTATAAACAAAGCACAGATATACATACAGTACACAAAGAGATATACGGTATACCTGAGACATTAAAATTTCATGGGGCAATTAAGAAGACACTGTCTAAAAAGGCTCATTGGGGAACAACAATGAAGAAAAGGTGAAGAAACACTGCTCTAGCCAAACAGAAGTATTAATGACTTCATATACCACACCCATCTCCTGGTTCCTCTCCCCAAGGTGTCCTCCCCGTTATTCCAAATGTTCAGCCTGGAAAAGCCCAAGCTCAAGTGCCACCTCTTCCAGGAAGCCTTCCCTGATCCCTTCAGGAGGAAATTGACTCTCCCTCCTTATGGGGCAAATGATATGTCACCTCTTCTCTTAGAGCATCCCTTTCTACCTTATATGGTGGTATCTCTGTATCTGTCTTTGACCTCTGACAGATTATAAACTCTCTGGGGCAGATGTATGTGAATTTCATTTTTTGCAATCTCTACTGTGCCTGGCAGAGGCTTGGCGCAAACGTGTTGAATGAATGAATCTTCCCTATTGGCAGGTAGCTGCTGGGTGGGGTTCTTTGGGGTTCTCTTTGCCCAAAGGGGCCACTTTTCAATCTCCTCCTAAAGCCTGTTCAGTCCCTGCACCTCCCCACCTTCCCCTTTGGTCTGCTGTGGTGGACCTGTCTGCCTGTTCCCACATAGAAGTTTCCTTAAGGTAGCTGGTGTTCGTCCCCTGAGTAGCCACAGCAGCCGAGCACAGGGCCAGGCACATTCGGGGGTTGACATGCAGTCGGGGGACCAGAGTGGTGGCCGGAGCTGAAGGAAGCCTCACCGAGCCCAGCTGCATGATGGTGTTCACGTAGTTCTCGTCCTTCTCCACCTTCTTCCGGAAGCGGATTGTCTGCTCCAGCTCCAAGGGGTTTACATCCTTGGGCCAGCCCCCCTCGATGTGGTTGACCCCCCGGGTCTCCATCTCGAACCGCTCTGTGTTGGCCTGAACAGAGAGCCCCAGGTAAGAAGACTCACGCCCCGGGTGGAAGCATTCAGCCACTTCTGCAAACCAGGATCCCGGGTGCTGAGCCTTCAGGGACGGACCAACGAGATGCCCTTGGCCAAAGCCACGATATTTTCAGGTACCAGAAAGGGGGTCATGGGCTTCAGAAGTCACAGTTGGGCATAGAAGTGCCACCGTGTGGAGCTAGCTGCTTTGCAGCTGATGCCAGTGGCCGTGGAAAATCTACTGCTGACCTTATGTGACTCCTAATGGCCCAGAGGGGCCCGTGCATCTGTTCTGTGAGATCCCAGAGGAAAAATAAGGGAGCAATCGTTCGCCTCCCTATCATTTACAATGTCACAGGAATCGAAACACAGAAACAGTTAAGAGTTTGGATGTGCCTTGACCATTCTCTGTCACAGGGAGGATGGTATAGGTGAAGTTTTACCCCTTAAATGTTTTTCCCATTTTTAAAATTGTTGTAAAATACACGACATAAATTTTACTACTTCAAATATTTTAAAGTGTACAAGTCGGGGGCATTAAGGACAGTCACAAAGTCATGCCACCATCATCGCTGTCTAGGTCTCGAATTTTTTCACCACCCCAAATGGAGACCCCGTACCCAGTAAGCCACATCACCCCCTTCTCCATTCCATGTATAAGCCAGCTCTCACAAAAGTCAGAAGTCTTCACAGGGCGGAGTTATGACAGGAGACCCTAACATGGTGTGACCTTCATGGCCATCATCTGGTTTAGTTGGCTACACCATGGACAAATCGCCCTGGTCCCCGTGACAGTAATTTGTCCTGGGAAAGCAAGACACGCTGTTCGTTTGAACTGTGAGTGATCAGGACCTTCCACAAATTGTTTTGGTTAAATCAAACGTGGTTTTCACTCCGTGGATTTGGGATGTGATCAGCGGGGTTAGCTCCTTCAAGCTAATTTTCTCCCGGCAGTTCCTGGCACAGTCAGGAGCTGACCACCTGGGACAGACAGGCAGGGAGCTCCATGGCAGCTCCAACAATAACATGACCCCTCAGTTCTCGTCCCTCCGAGGCCCCTCTGACCAGAACTGCCAATGGCACCCTTTCCTTTGCTCAGCTGGGCAGATGCGTGTAGGTATGAAATCTCTGCTCCCTTGGAATACTCCTCCCGCCTGTACCCAATGCCTAAAACGACTCTAAGAAGAATCTTAGAGGTGACACCAGAACCCCTGGGAGAGAGAACATCTTGATTCACATTCACCTGGCCCAGGGACTGGTTGGTGCGGGGCGTCCTCCTGACCCTGGGACGACTCGGTGGGTCTTGGGGCCGAGTCTGCCCTCACACTTCCAGCATCTACCTGGCTTCCAGGTGCATAAAGCCGCCCAGGCCACAGCCTCACTGGCCGGGCCGGGACAGAGACCCACCTCGTGTTCCGACATGCTGACGGAGCACTGGATGCCCTTGTCCACGGGGTTCCGCTCCATGAACTGCTCGGCCAGCTGGGGGTTGGGCGGGATGTCAATATTCAGTTCTGCTTTGCTGTCGGAGAAGTGGCATTGCTTCCCGAACTCGCTTCGCTTCTTGACGTACACGTACACGATCTCCATGGTATCGGCTGCTGCAGGGGCAGAATCGGGGTGCGCGGGTGTGGTGAGGGGCCCTGCCTGGCTTCTTCCGGGTCCCCATGGGCCTCCCCGGGGGTGGCTCCAGGTTCCCAGTCTGGTTGGGGGGAGGGGTCCTAGGGGATTTGTTCAGAAGCTGAGAGTGCATTAAAAAAATCATTTATTGAGTAATGACCACGTACTAAACATTACCTCGTTCAGTTCTTGCAACTGCCCTCTGAGGTGGACGGTAAAATCTGCGTTTTACTTTGGAGAAATCTGATGCTCGGAGATACCCTGAGTGCCTCGCCCCGATAGCATAGCTAATAAGTGGTACAGCTGGTCTGCCTGGCTCTAAAGCTCTTACGCACCGAATGATACAGCTTTTACTGAGCTAATATGTTTATTGTGGGGCAGGAGGAAGTACTAATGGCGATTATGTCGGGCTAAGTTCCTTGCCATGCACTGCAGATTTGAGAGCCCCAGGCCTCTCTGAAAACTGTCCCACCCAGCCCCCTGATTGTCCAAAGGCACCCATTCCCAGAGTTCTAGGTTACCGGACTGTACTCCCCACCACTGTCTGGGGGTCCCACTCGAGACTCCTCCCTCTGCATCCCAGGACAGGGCTGGGAGTCCAGTAAGAAAGAGAGACGGCCGGACCACTTCTTCAACGGGCAGAATAGTTCGGCCTTTGAGAAACCCTCTGATTTGTGCCACTGGTCGTGAAAGGCACAGTGGGGAATGGAAAAACAGGCTGGATTCTGGCCCTGCCACTCACCAGCTGCTTGACCTTGGCTCGGCCACTTGGTCGTTCTGAGCCCTGACACACTCAGGAAGCTGAGAAGGTGAAATGCAAGTTGTCCGGCAGCCACAGAGCCAGGGTTCGAATGCAGTGCAAGAAGTGGTTTCTCACCTGTGCTAACCGGAAGTCTTAGAAATGCAGTGGGAAGGTCCCACAGATTGCTCTTCAACTTACCCTCAAAGAGACCTTGACCCCTCTGACCCTAGCCACATCAACAGACCCTGTGGGGTCTGAATGCTTTCCAGTGGCTTAAATGGCTGGTCATCTGATGGGGTCTGTCAACCATGGAGCTGAGCAGAGCTGTCCATGGGCTGCCCACTTGTAACTCTCAGGAAGTGTGCCTTTGATAGTTCCCAAGGGCTCGAGTTGTGGGTCTGTAGGCTCCTGGGCCGACCTGGAGCCCTGGGAAAAAAAGCTGTTGGATAAGATGCTGCAGGTGACATGGTGAAGATAACTGCAAGAGCCTTGCTGTGATAGGATTTACACCTGAAGGCCTTTCAACGTCTGAGAGCTTAGGTTCTTGCCGCTAAGTGGGTGTTGCTATCTTTGAATGAAAAGGAGACCTGGTAGGAAAATGCTTGGGGGACGTGTCCCCTGCTTTAAGTAAAACCCAAACACAAATTGCCAAACTTAGGAAACAGATAAAGAAGGGCAACAGAAATGCTACAGTGATAATTCACTTTACCAAGCAATTTTGTACTGTACTTTGTGCCTAAGAATAGTCTCTGGGATACCCAAAATGATTCTATTTTTTCAAAAGTCTAATTACATAGACTTTTCTAGAAACTCGCAGGTTTTATAAGTGCCAACTCCATGCTTTATATTTTTCCTGATTATAATTTCATTGTTTCACTTACTCATTCAGCAAACATAAATAAATAAAACTATAAATAAAAATAAATAATCAAGATAGTGTGGTACTGGTATAAGGATAGACATATATGTCAATAGAATGGAATTGAGAGTTCAGAAATAAACCTTTATATTTACAGTTAACTGCTATTTGATAAAAAGTATGAAGGCAGCTCAATGGAGAAAGGATGGTCTTTTCAATAAATGGTGCTGGGACAACTGGACATTCACATGTAACAGAATGACCATTGCCCCCCGCCCCCGACCTCACACCATACACAAAAATAACTTAAAATGGCATAAATATAAGAGCTAAAATTATAAAATTTCGTGGGAAGAACACAAAGGGAAATCTTCATGACCCTGATTAGGAAAAGATTTCTTAAGTACAGCATCAAAAGCATGATCCACAACAGAAAAAAAACACTTTTAACTTGGACTTCATTCAGAATTAAAAACTTTTGCAAGATTAAGAAAATGAAAAGACAAGCCACAGACTTGGAGAAAACATTTACAACTTATATATCTGATAAAAGACTTGTATCCAGAATCTAGAAAGAGCTACTGGGTCCCCAGCGCTGTGAACGCAGTTTACGGGCACTCTGAATGCACGTCCGCCACAGCTCCCCAAAGAGTTATCACCATTTTCATTCTATAGGTGAAAAAACTGATGCCCGGAGAGATCAAGTACCTTGTCAAAGGTCACAGTCCTTAAGTCCAGGCAGAGTCAGGGCCCGGACACGTCTGGCTCTAAGGCAGAGATTCTTAACCTTGGCTACACATTTAGAAACACCTGACGGGCTTTATCAAATCACGATGCTCAGGTTGAACCACAGACTAACAAAATCAGAATCTCTCAGCAGTATTTTTGAAACTCCTCAGGGTGATTCCAGTGTGCAGCCAAGTTGAGAAATGTGGGTTTACAGTGAGGACTCTTAATCTCTTAGGTGGTGCTTCTCAAACCTGGATGTTCATTCAACATACAGAGATTCCTAGCCTCTCCCCAGCCCCGCCCATAAATGATGGGCGATATGTCTGGGGTAGGGCCTAGCAATCTGTCTTTTACAATCACCCCAGATAAATATTAGGAGGAGACATATGAGTGCTCTACCTCCCCCCAACCCCAGGGCTGCAAGGAACCAGTGTCCCTGGCTGCTGACCCCTGAGATGTAGAACCAAGAGCTGTGGGACAGCTTGGAAGCATGTGCCTGGGGTGGTCTTGGGTCCTGGAGCAGCTGGGGCAGGGGGTGAAGGGGTGAGGGTGGGAGGGTTAACTCCTAGGTCCCTTCACACCCACATATATTTTTCCTTGAAGATCACACCGCCCAATCCCACTCCCAGCCCTAGAACAACTCAACCCAAACCAGACCACAGAAAGCAGTATTTCCCCCTGTTGTGCAGGGGACCCTGCTCGCTGTGCCATGTGTCGTGCAGGGCAGTCTGAGGGGTCTCTGCTCCCGCTCCCCACATAAGAACGCAGGACATGGTGAGGCCAAAAAGGAACACCCACGGAGCCATAGGTAGGGGAGTCACACCACTATACTCTCACTGGCAGCTGGGTTGGAGACACAGGAACCAGGAGCAACACAATTCTCAACCCTCACTGTGCCGCTTGCAGGCTCAGCCACCATTTTCTTGCTAGTCCCCATTTGCTGCTAGCTTAGCCAGGGCAGTTATATTAGTGCCCAATGGCTCACTGGTTACAGCCGACGGCCAACTAGCCACAGCTGATGGCCATTTACTACCTGACCCAGCACCTTTCTATATGAGGCCGAGAGCCTGGAAACTGCTTTTTGGGGCTCTGTCCCCACACCCCCTCTTTCTTGGAGTTTGGAAACTCTTCTATCTGGGAAGGGTTGATGCAACGGGTTGGAGGATAGAGGGTGGGCACAGAAGCACAGATTGCAGAAGTACAGATTGTTGGTTCTACATGGACAAGTGCAGGGCCTTGGGAGACAGAATCACGTTCAATTAAATTCTCCCGCCTGCCAGCACATTGGTGAGGTACAAGGGGGCTGCGCCTGGGCTCCCCACAGCACTGCCAGATTCAGGCCATTATGGGCTGCCTATTTCTCCGTTAAAGACAATTGCTTAAACACACACACACACACACACACACACCACACACACACACACACACACACACACAAACGACAACTGCTATGAGACAGCCGGCTCCTAGAGGATACAAGGAAGAGCAAGAGCATGAAGAAACTCCAGGAAGACAAAGATAGCCTTTTTAGCCCAGATCATATTTTTAACAGCTTTGCTTTCCTTCTTGGTGCTTCCCAAGGCAGCCAAACCAGGAGCGAGAACAGAACAGAGGCATTGTTTTCTAGCTGGAGGCAGACAGAGGGGACATTTAAAGACTGGCTTGGTGACGGGAAGACAGCTCATTCAAGGACCCAGGGTGGGCACTTTCTCACAAGCTAGCACGGTGCGAAGATAAATAGCAAGGTCAGTCAGAGCAGGGGTCTCTCCCCATGGTGACGAGACCAGTGGTGCAGACTGGGCTTCCCCAAGCAGTGCTGTCTGCAAAGCGGCATCAGAGGGAGGCAGGAGCACTACCACTGCCCTCTGGGAGTTGGGGGAGAAGCTTGTTTATCCGTGGGAACCTCGAGACCCAGACGTGTGAGGAACTCTGCAGTGAGACTCAAACACAAGAATACCCAGAACCAGAGATGAGCCGGTCCAAACATCAAAAACACAGCATCCCAGGGTAGGCAGATGGAAATGTTCACCAATTATGAAAACACATTCCAAGCTGGGTGTGAGGCAAGGGAGTGCTGGGAACCAGGAATTCCGCGTGAGAGCTTAGCCGGGAGGCAGGTGCAGGGTTGCTGCCTTCCCTCCCCACTGGACTCTAGGGTGGTATAAAGATGGGAACTTTTCCTCGTGTCCCTGGGACAGCCCCCAGTCTTTGTGCCGTGGACTGATGGGCTCTCTGTGGCACCTGGAAGGACAGGGATGCAAGGGGAGTGCTTCCTTCCCTCCTTCTTAAGTCTTCAAGCACCTTCTGGAATTCACTTCAAAAGAGGCAGTTGTCCCCAGGAATCCAGCGCCCATCAGAGCTTCCCCCCACGGCATGCTGAGCCCACTGGGGTCAACCTGGGATGAGCTCCAAGCAGGTAGAGGATGAGGTTGTGGGAAGAGGTCCCCAGGACTGCAGGGTTATTTTGGTCTGTGGGTCTTGTTTACCTGCTCACCCCACCACAACGCTGTCCCTTTGAGCGAAGACTGTGGTCTTTTTGTTCACCCCCACTCCCAGTGCCTGGCACAGCCAACGGGCCCAGTGCTCCCTTTGTCACATGCTGAGTGTGTGAATGTGACACCAACCCTCTCCCAGGGCTCTCCCCTAGAGCTCTCTCCCCAATCCTCCTCTTCCTTTTCTGACTTGAAAAACAAAACACAGCAAGGTCATTTGAGAGGAGAAAATACAGGGTCTGAAACCTGGGAGAAAAATGCATTTCTGTGGTTCAAGAGAATGTGATAAACTTGGAAGTTGTTGCTGGAAAGAAGAACTACCCGTGTGAACTTGAGCGTGATACACTAATAGGCATAAGAATGAATGCCCGCAGCTCCCGGGAGGAAGAATAGACCAAAGGGCGCATTTACAAGGACCTCGGAGGTGCTCAGTCACTGGTAGTTCCCACCCCGCCATTCTCGTCAGCGCACTCTCTTCCCGTCCAATCCTCCCCCACCCCAGCCCAGGCTGTATTTCCCATCCATTCCGCTGTAAACCCTTTTTTAGAGGTCTCCCGCCCCCTCCAGGAAACAGAGCGTATTAGGACCCGTATCAGGACCCGACTGACTTGGGAGTAGGGGTGCAGGCGGCAAAGTGTCTAGATAGAACTTGCAGGGTCCTGTGACTCGGGGGTATTGAGAGCAGCGAGGACCAATGGGGCGGGGACCCTAAGACCGCTGGTTCTGGCATCCACCACCCAGCAGAGCTATCACCGAAGGACGCCCCCACCAGGAACTTCTTGCACTATCGGTGGTTATTATTACCCTTGGGGGCTCTCGCCTTTACTCTCCTCTCTCCTCTTCAGCCCCAGACGTCCTCCGGCGCCACCCTTACTCTGGGTCCGCTCCTGCTCTGGGCCGCCGGGGTAGCGCCGGAGCCGCGGTGCCGGCTCTAGCGTCTCTCAAACGGCTCCCACCGCGGAGTTTGCCCGTTGCCTAGCAACTCTGGCCCGGGGGGCGGGGCCCAGGGACGCGGAGGCGACCCGGAGCACGGGACCTCCCATTCTGACAATTGGGGAGCGCCGCGAGTCCCTCCTCCCTCTTCTGGAGGTCTCTGGAATTAGGAGGAAAGTTAACCAACAAGTTAGCCAAACACCGGTAAATGATAAACGTTTCTCCGGGCTTTGCCAAGGCGCGTATCCAAGTCCACAAACACGCGCTGGGCAAGATCCGAAGAAAATGCAAACTGCAGCGAGCGCCTCGGAAGTCCTGAGCCCTGGTTGATGATGCGGAGCTTGGGACGTGTTTGCTTATGGTCTGGCAGGTCGTTTACTCCTTCCTTCAGTCTTCTCGTTCACTAAATGGGAATTTTAACTCCAGCTTCCCCTCTGCTGCCTTATCCCCCGCATGTCGTGTAAGAACCCTAAGTCTGACCGAACCGCGGCAATGGAGAGTAGGGGTGCAGAGCAGGGGCTGGGTGTTTGGCTGGCACATTGTGAACATGTATTAAGTGTTCAATGAATGAATGAATGAATGAATGAATACAATGAAATTTCTCATGGGGTTCAGGCAATGAAGTTTGATAATGTAAATACACTAGAATAAGGGGATTTGAGGCTAGAAGACATGGGTTTGAATCCCAGCGTGGCCATTGATCAATCACATGACCGTGGGCAAGTTACTTTCCCTTTCTAAGACTCAAACTTCCTGTTCTGCAAAGTGTGTGTGTGTGGTGCTGGGTGGGGAGTTGTTACTTAGGATAATTGGGAGGATCAACTGAAATGGCTGCAGAGTTCTCAGCCTCGCGCTGATGGCCCAGTCGAATGTCAGCTCTGTACATGCCAGGAAAGGGATCAGGCAAACCCGAATTCAGGCCTGGGCACTGGAGTCCTGGGCTGGGGCGGACGAGGGATGTGTCATCCAAGAAGTGGGATTTGGGTCTGGAAATGGGCCTTGAAAACTGGCTGTGAGTTGCAGGGAAAGGAGTGGGGAGAGCATTCTAGATTGGGGGGTGGGCATGGTGTGAGCAAAGAAGGGGTGGTTGTCATGGAAGAAAGGCATGTGGGGGGATGGTGGGTGCATCAGTCTGGCTGGAGTTGACAGTCTGTATAGGGAGAAAATAAGAGGAAATTTGCAAAGGTCAGTTGGGGCCAGTTTGTGGGGGGTCCCCGGAGGCAGGCTCCCGGCCCTAGAAGTTTTTGGAACTGTGAAAATAGAGAAAGAAGGCAACTGTTTCCCTCCTCTGCATCTCCCCAACTTCTCCATAAACATGTCTTCCCTTCTACCCACTAGCTTGAACTGGGCAGGGGCAACAAAATTCCCAATGAGATGGCACTTTGCCCAGGCACACTAACCAAAGACAAGCTCCTAAATGAGTGCGGCCACCACTGCCCCCTCGGCTCCCACTCCCACCAGCTTCTCTGAGCAAAGGAATCCCTTGGGGTGGGCGCTAAGGGGGGAAGGGGGATGGGCGGAGGAGAGTCTGAAAGCCCCACTGAACTGGCTTTGTGTGGTCCGAGGAGAATCAGATCCAGACAAAGCATCCAGAAGTAAGAAAGAGATCGGCTCCGCAGTGGGGCTTTGGGATTGCAATCACAGACACATACCCCCAGCTCTGGGAAGTCGAGGCCCTCTGCACTCACATTATTCCCTGGGTGGGAAAGTGGGGGGGCATGGGTAGAAGAGGGGGCAATGGGGGAAAGTTGAAAAGAAAGCTGCAGCCACCTGTCTCATATTACCGCAATGACTTAGTACAGGCTCCCTGCCCCCACCCTCACTCAAAAAGCCTGCATGCTGCTGACCTCTGAAGGCGGCTCTGTTCCCTGGCAAAACAGCCGTCACCTCTTGGCAGGCCTGTCTCAGTGGCCCTGGGAAGCCAGCGTGAGGTCATATAATTAGAAGTATGCATAGGGATCCAGTTAAAAAAAAAAATGCAGTATCTCTCAGATCTCTGCCCAATCACAGCAGAACTGGCCACTGAAATTCTTTTCTGGGAGCAGCAACTGGCCCTGGACACCCCCAGGCCAGTCCACAGTGTGTTGCACTGCTGTCCATCTCCCCCCTTTTTTTTCGGTTATAAATACACATAACACAAAACTTACCATCTTAACCACTTTTTCTTTTCTTTTCTTTTCTTTTTTTTGTTTTATGGCTGTTTGGCCTATGTTGGAACCGAACCCGAGACCTCGGCCTTAGGAGCAGGCGGCGGACCACCCACCTGAGCCACTGGCCGGCTTACCCGCTTTTTAAGTGTACCGTTCAGTGGTGTTCAGTACATTCACGTCATTGTGTAACATTCCTGACATCCATCTCCGGAACTCTTTTCATCTTGCAAAACTGAAACTCTGTACCCACTGAACACTAACTCCACATTCACCTTCCCTCAGCTCCTGGCGACCACAATCTCACTCTCTGTCTCTATAAATGTGACTAAGTACCTCATATAAGTGGAATCACACAGTATTTGTCTTTTGGTGATTGGCTTCTACCATTTAGCACAATGTCTTCAGGGTTCATCCATGCTGTGGCGTGTTCAGAATTTTCTTCCCCTTGAAGACTGAATAGTATTATATTCCATCATATGAATAGACCACATTTTGTGTATCCTTTCAATCTCTTGATGGCCACTTAGGCTGCTTGCACCGTTTACTCGTGTGTGTAATGCTGCTATGAACACGGGTGTACAAATCTCTCTTTAAGACCCTGCTTTCAATCCTTTTGGGAAATGGAATTGCTGGCTCATATGGTAATTCTATTTGCTTAATAGAACTTATTAATTTTTTGAAGAACCACCATGCTGTTTTCCACAGCAGCTCTACTATTTTACATCCCTACCAACGGTGAACAAGGGTTCCAATTTCTGCATATCCTTGCCAACACTTGTTTTCTGTCTGTTTTTTTTTTTTTTTAATAGCAGCCACCCTAATGGATGTGAGCTGGTATCTCATTATAGTGTTGATTTGCGTTTCCCCCAAGATTAGTGATATTCAGCATATTTTCATGTGCTTATTGGCCATTTGTATATACTCTTTGGAGAAATAGCTGTTCAAGTCCTTTGCCCATTTTTGAATCACGTATTTTTTATTGTTGAATTTTCTATGTATTCTGAATACTAACCCCTTATTATATATATGATTTACAAATAGTTTCTCCCGTTTTATGGGTTGCCTTTTTACTCTGTTGATAGTGTCTTTCGATGCACAAATATTTAAAATTTTCATGAAACCCAATTTGTTTGTATTTTCTTTTGCTGCCTGTGTCTTTGGGATCATGTCCAAGAAGTCACTGCCAAATCCAATGTTGCAAAGCTTTTGCCCTATGTTTTCTACTAAGAGTTTTATATTTTAGGTCGTTGACCCATTTTGAGTTAATTTTTGTATATGCTATTAGGTAAGCATCCAGTGTAATTCTTTTGCATGTGTATATCCAGTTTTCTTAGCAATATTTATTGAAAAGACTGTCCTTTTCCCATTGAATAGTTTTGACCTCCTGTTGAAAATCATTTGACCGTATATGTGAAGGTTTATTTCTGGGCTCTATTTTTTCCATCGGTCTATATGACTGACTTTAAATAAGCATAACTGTCTTTTGGTTACTGAAGCTTTGTAGTAAACTTTGAAATCAGGAGGTGTGAGTCCTGTAAGTTCACTCTTTTTCAAGATCGTCTTGGCTATTTGGGGTCCCTGGAGATTCTCTGTGAATTTTAGGGTGGGTTTTTCTAGTTCTGGAAAAACAAAAGTCATTGGTCTTTTGATTGGGGTTGCATTGAATCTGTAAATCACTTTGGGTAGTAATTTCATGAACATGGCATGTCTTCCCATTTATTTATTTATGTCTTCTTTAATTTTTTTCAGCTATGTTTTGTAGTTTTCATTATACAATTCTTTCATTTCCTTGGTTAATTCCTAAGTTTTTTTTATATTATTATAAAATATATATATATTCTATATATATATAGAGAGAGAATTTTTTAAAATTTTCTTTTCTGATTGTCCATTGTTAGTTTGTATGTTCACTTTCTATCCAGCTACTTTTCTGGATTCATTTATTAGTTCTAATATTTTTTTTATTTATTGCATTTTTATTCACTTTCTTTTTCTTTTTTTATTTATTGGGGTGACAATTGTTAGTAAAATTACACAGATTTCAGGTGTACAATTCTGTATTACATCATCTACAAATCCCATTGTGTGTTCACCACCCAGAGTCAGTTCTCCTTCCATCACCATATATTTGATCCCCCTTACCCTTATCTCCCACCCCCCACCCAGTTCTGATAATTTTTGGTGGTATTTTAGTTTCCCATATATAAAATTATATCATCAGTGAACAGAGATAATTTTACTTCTTTTCCAATTTTAATAACATGTATTTATTTTTCTTGTCTAATTGCCCTAGCTAGGACGTCCAGTACTATATTGAATGGAAGTCGTGAAAGCAGTTATTCTTGCTGCCTTACCCCTTTTAAAATAAACTTTTTGTTTTAGAACAGTCTTAAATTTATAGAAAAGTTGTAAAGATAGTACAAATAGTTCCCATATACCCCTCCTATGGCTGGAATGTTTATGCCCTCCCAAAATCCGTATGTTGAAAACTAACCCCCAAAGTGATTATATTTGGAGGCGGGACCTTTGGGAGGTCATTAGGCCACAAGGATGGAGCCTTCTGAATGGGATTAGTGTTCTTATAAAGGAGGCTCCAGAGAGCTCCCTAACCCTTCCCACCAAGTGAGAACACAGAGAAAACGTACTGTCTGTGCACCAGGAAGCCTTCCTTGCCTATCTGTAAACTCCATGAACTCAAAGACCACAATTGCCTTTGCTGCTGCTGTGGTCCCAGGACTTAGAGAAGGGCATGTGCAAGGCCAGGGCCAGCAAACTGTAAACTGCTATTAGGTTGGTGCAAAAGTAAGTGCGGTTTTTGCAATTTCTTAACCCTTTAAACCGCAATTACTTTTGCACCAACCTAATATAAAAGATAGTAATACTTCAGGCTACAGGTGAAGAGGCAAAATCACAGATATTTTGTAGATATTTATATGATTAGAGAGAAAACCAATTCTCATAAACATTTTTCATGAACAAAATTAAAGATATTGAGTATATTTTTTGATAACACAGGTCCATTAGTGAGAAGAATGGAAATCTTTAGGAGGATAACATTATGCTTAATTGAGGGTCAAAGTTAGTGTTCTCTACCATCAAAATCAGTTGCAAATATTTGATTATAAAAACATGAAAAATATAAACACTATACTCACTAGCCATACAAGGCAACAGGTGGAGCTGGGCGTACAGGCCACAGTTTGCTGGCCTCTGTGCTAAGCAATCAACGCATTTTCAGTTAAATGAATGAAAGGGGAAAGAAAGGCAGGCAGCAAGTGTTCTGATCTGGATGTATCTTGTCAGTGGGGACACAAGGCCTCTTGAATGCTCGTGAGTCATGAGGCAGTGATATTGCCCAGCTGCTTTGAAATATAAGACCTCAAAGCTTTGGAGGAGGGAAAAAGCATAGCAGAGCTTGGCTTAGGACAACTGGAGATGAGTCAGCTTTGAAGGGACCACTCTGCCGGCTGTTCAAAATGGCTACGTGGGTCCTGAGTGATAGACTCAAAAACACACCTGTTCTGACCAAGGCTCTGCTTACAGGGGGGCCTGATGGAATGAATTCCTCTTTGGGAGCAGGTTTCTGGGGCTGGAATCAGGGCTCTTCAGAGATGTTTGGGGATGGCAAGGCCGGCAGGCTGGCAGGTGGAAGAGTGGCATCCTTGGCTCAGAGGCCTACCCACCGCACCCCTTTCCTTTGGGGGAAAGACTGGTGCAGGCAAAGATAGGAAAGGGAGGGGGTGACCCATGTGATGGTCCAAATCACCCTTGACCTTGTGCACTCCCATTGGGCCTCCTTCCTACTTCATGCAGGGCCTGCCTGCAGCTCAGGCTTCACTCCAGCTCCCAGAGACAATGGAAGCCCCCCTAAAAGAATTTCATTTGGGTACTGAGTTGCAGTTACCTTTAAAAAATCAGGGCGGCCGGATGGCTTAGTTGGTTAGAGCACAGGCTCTGAACAGGTTTGCCAGTTCGATTCCCGCATGGGCCGGTGAGCTGCGCCCTCCACAACTAGATTGAAGACAACGAGCTGCCGCTGAGCTTCTGGAGGGGCAGCTGGATGGCTTAGTTGGTTAGAGCGCGAGCTCTCAACAAGGTTGCGGGTTCAATTCCTGCACAGGATGGTGGGCTGCGCCCCCCGCAACTAAAGATTGAAAACAGCAACTGGATTTGGAGCTGAGCTGCACCCTCCACAACTAGATTGAAGGACAATGACTTGGAGCTGATGGGCCCTGGAGAAACACACTGTCCCCCAATATTCCCCAATAAAATTTATTTAAAAAAAATCAGATCGGTCATAGGGAAGTTTCTCATTGCTTCACGCCTTTTCCCCACGGCTTTTGCTACCCTGCGATGAAGACAAGGATGGGTGGAGAAAACATTTCCACTCATGGGATGCCCTAGTTCTGATCTCAGCTCTGGGGGATGCGCAGGTATGAGCCTATCCTCTGCGCTCACCTCTCAAATGTCCCCAAAGGATGCATAAGTCGCTCCCTTTGGGAAGCTCCTTGAAACAGTCAATTCCGGGAGCACAGCTTCTGCACAGAAGGGTCTTGGGCAGAGAGCTGGAGTCTGCCCTGCCAAGCCACCCCAGGCTGGCTCGGTTGTTCACCAGACAAACAAGACTCTGCAAAGAAAGTATGAAGGTAACAGTGCATCTCAGGTGGCCCTGCCCCGAATGGCACCCCAGGGAGGTGCAGTTTGGGAAGACAGTGCAGCAAAGACCCATGGGAAACCTGGGGGGGGGGCGGGCAGTCTACTGTGTGACCACCATCCCTTTAGGGGGAACTTGGAGAAAGACGAGAGTAGAAACAAGGTCTAAGAGTAGCTAGTGGCCGCACAAGAGGCCCTGTGACACTCATTTAGTATCCTTATCTTTCAATCCTCACACTGAAATTGCTACTGAAATCTGCTTTGAAGCGCTCCCATCACACAACGGAGCTGGAAGGGGCCGTGCAGCCCCCTCCCTACTCCCACAGCTGAGGAAGTTAGAGACGGACTGCCCATTTTAGTACAAGTGTTTATTTGTCCCCCCAGGTGAGGGCGCACCTGGACCAAGCGGAGGTGTGCCGACCTGGCTCCTTCAGGAACCACCCAAGGGTTCTAGTTTAGTTTACATGCATTAAAAACAACTCCCTAGTTGCCAACAATGAAACGTTAAGAAGCAACACTTTGACATTGCAGAGTTCCTATCTGCACATGACATGGTCATACAAAGGTGTGTTTATGGTACATGGTACATACAGGTTAATGCAGGTGAGAGTCCTGGTTGCCCTGTGGCCCTGTTCTGTCACAGGGGCTTGGCTGCAGGCTGAGCATCACTCTGCTGTCAGTGTTTTGATGCAAAGGTGGCTCTTCAGAAACGGAAATGGAGCCGTTGTCCAAAGCCATGCCACCCTATGTCCCTGCTTTGGTGTGAGAGGCTGTGGGGGCTTCTGTGCGATGCTCCCCGAGTTGGCAGGATGTTGGAAGCACCAAATGCCCTAACCCTGGATCCTCAGCGGGCAGAAGGATGGGTCATTATTTTCTCCTGGTGAACAAGCTCTTCTCACCCAGCAGGTACAGCACAGGGGCCCTGGGACAATGGGGTCGGGATGGGGGCGCTGGGGGGCTGGGTAGATGCCTGTTTTCACATCAAGACACAGTTGTCCCTTTCAGCTTTGCTAAAAGCTTTACTGACAAACTTGCTTGAAGACAAAAGGGAAGGGAAAGCTGACCTGAGCCCTCAGCCACTCCCCTGGAATGGGACCGTGTGCACGTTTTCCCTCATTTCCTCTCTTCACAGGCCTCCCTCGAGTGGGATGAACCCACATTGCCATCAAACGGCAGCTTGGGACAGGGTCTCTCACTGATCTTTATTTTGTTTAAAAATCCCCCCTCTCCCACCTCCAGATCCAGAAAGAACTGGCCCGTGTCAGCAAATTCTGAAAAGGGACAGGAAACAAATCAGCGGTAAGGAAGGAGCCCCAAATCTACTGGAAAGACTGGATGTGCTACGAGTTTCAATTCTTTGGATAATCAAAATACTTAAAAGACTGGAACAAAAAGAGTTAAAGTTGCTTTCCAAGTGTCTGTTAATACCTGAGATGGCCCTTGTCTGCAGAGGACAAACAGCATGGATTTTGGAATGGAGGTTTGCAGTAAGGAGGGTTGCAGAAAGGCCGGCAGAACGTGGCAGGCTTTCACCCACGTTCCCAACGGGTCTCACTGCAGGCGCCCACCAGGCAAGAGGCTGCAGTCCCCCGGCCCTGGAGCCACCAGCCTCCGACAGAGCCCTCCAACACCTTCCCTCTGTGGCCCAGGAAGAGGCCATCTGGCCCTGGGAGACTGATTCGGACAGTGTCTGGTCTCATTTAGGGATATCACCTCCCTTAAAAGCATCTCCTGATCAGCCCTTCCACCTTTACCTGCAGGGAAATGCTACCCATCTGTGCAGCCAGGAGGAGAGAGGTACCTCAGAGAGAGTGGTCACCTGGGTTTCTGGCTGTGCCAGCAGGAGGCACAGTCCTGGCAATGGGACCCTGGAGCCTGACCTAGCCCCTCCTCACCTGGCTAGGGTGGGAGGTAGGGGTGAGCTGAACCAGGCTCCCAGCTTAGGGGTGGCCAAGCACCTGGGGAACATTTCTGGTGTGGAGAGGCCCGAGGCAGGAGAGGCCTGTTCCAGCGGTGGGTCTTCGGTCTGCCTGAGGCTTTGGTCAGGAATCTCAGCCTAGCCCAGGCTGTTTCTCCCCGGACCTCAGCCGGTCCTCTGTGGCAGCAGGAGCCTTCCAGTCCTGCAGTCCTGCATGCAGCCTACAGATGCCTTTGGTTTCCATTGAAGAAACGCAGCTTTCATTTGGATTAATTAAAAAACAAAATGGATCCAGGAGGCAGGAACCTCTGAAAGTGTGTTAGGCGGGAAGCTCATTCCTGTAGGGCCACAGGTGTTCATCAGCCACGGATAGGTAGGTGGCCCTCATGCTGGGAGAGTACTGTGGGAGACAGGAGAAGGGACAGTCAGGACAGGGTCATAGCATGTTACCAGTCAAACCGGACCCTGTACTAGCAATGGTGCTGGGACGTTCTCAGTGAGAGCCGGGCCAGCTGCACCAAGTTTGAATGACAGGGCACCATGGGGACTGGAGGAGACTAGAGTGGCACCTACTCTAGTCTGTGCCAGGCTTCCTGCCTGGTGATGCTTCCCGCCCCAGGGCCATCAGGACATCTGGCTCCCAGCCTCGAGCGCAGGATGCACACACTGACCCGCCCCTCTCCATCCACTGTGTTCCACATCCACTTCGGTGCAGACACCGACACTGGGGACATGTCAGGGTGCACCAATGCACTCAGCCCAAATGGCAGCAGGCCCACGGACTCAGAAAGCCGGGTTCAAATCCCCGCTGTGCGTCTTACTCATCCCATGACCTCGGCTGAGGTTCTGCAATCCCTCCAAGCCTGCAAAATGGACCTAAGAGCACTCAGCTCTTACACTGAGAGGATGAAGGGATACAAAGCAGGCAAGACCCCTAACACAGTGGTTCTCACTTGGCTGTGCATTAGAAGCTCTTCCAAGGGCAGCCAAGTTGGTGAAGCAGTGACTTAACTCAAAGTGAGGGCTCAAAAGACGTAAGTGGGGGGTGGGGAGCGGCCAGCTGTGTGGTCATCATTGGGGCACATGTCCACACCTCCCAGCTGCGGGCTCCTGGGTCAGCAGCGTTACTTGTCTCCATGGTAGGAAGGTGGGGTGGAGGGGGCGCTTTCCTGGGTACAGGGGGCAGTCAGCTCTGCCAAAGCAATTAGGGTTTCTGGGTAGGTCTTAATTCTAGGGAGGGCGGTTTACGCTGTCCTTGAGCCTTGCAAATAAGGTCAGTTCTTGATTATCTCTGCTAGTGGCAGGGAGAGTGGCCTGGATTTTTCACAACAGAAGGTCATCCAAAAATCATTTTCGGTTGGCATCACGAGGCTTTGAGTAATTCATTTTTCACAGCAGAAGATTTCCCCTAATTATGTTGTGCTCAGATTAATATTAAAATCAATCTGCATTCCTGGGTCCACAGCAGCTAGTGGCAAGGAAAAGGAACCAGGGAGGCTTCCGGGTAGAGAGAGAAGCCAGGCAGGGATTTAAAAGGTACCGACTGAACACAGGCTTTGACCCACCCACTCTCCCGACCTGAGGACCTGAGGGCGCTGGATGCAGGAGCTGGACCTGGGTCTAGAGCTGATTGTAAAAAGGCAGCCAGGGAGTCTGGGCAAAACCGGCAAGGTGGGGTCATGGCAGGGAAAGACGTGGATGGGTCAGAGCAGTTTTTCAACCATCACACTAGGGACACTTGAGGCCCGTCATTCTTTGAGGTGGGGGCCGTCCTATGTGCTCGAGGGGGCTTACCAGCATCCCTGGGCCCCACCCACTACATGCCAGCAGTGACTACCCCCAGCTGTGAGAACCAAAAATACCTCCAGATGTGGCCAAATATCCCCTGGGAGGCAAAATCGCCCAGGGCGAGACCCACTGCTCCGAGGTAAGGCTCAAATGCCACCTACTCCAAAGGACCTCCTTGGGTCCTACAGAGCAGCGGGGACAGTTCCTCCCTCCAGGTCCCGAAGCACCGTGTGGCACTTATTACAAGTAGTTTTCCTGAGTCTCCTCTCCTGCCGATGACATATTTCCTGCAGACCAGGACTGGGTCCCGTCTCTCTTTCCCCAGGGTCGGGCACTTTTCACAGAGAGCGCTTGCTGGACACCCACGAGCGTACGTGCGCACCCCGGTCCTCAGGGCCCAGGCCTAAGTCACTGATCCCACGTCCTTGGGTCTTCAGTGCTCCGAGCTTCAGCCCTTCCAAACTACCAGGATGGGGCAGGTGTAACACCTCGTCCAGCCACGAAAGGGCAGAGTTTCCCGACAGACACCCGGGCTCAAGAAGTCTGCTGCCCACCCGCTGCGGGGCCCGGGTACCGTGGGAGGAGGGGAGCCTCTTCCGATGAGTGGCGTGTTCTCGTAGCGTGGGTTCCCGCCGAAGAGCATGGCTTGGTTCCTGTGGGGCCAAGAGGAGAGCTCAGGAGGGGAAGGCGCTCGATTTCTACAGGAGGGTTCCGTGGGTCTACACAGGGAAGTGGGGGGATGGAACAGACAAGGGGAGAGCAGAGGGAGTGTGGGCAGCAAGGGAAGCAAAGAGGGCTCTGGGTGGCCCAGGGAAGAAGCAGTAGACAGGACACCGGCCAGGGGCGGGGAGGACAAATGCAGCTTCTCAGTCTTGAAACCCACCCTGCGGGCTTGTGGCCGAAAGCCTGGCACTTACAGTGGGCTCCTCCCCCGCACACCTGGATGTGCTGGGTGACTAGACGCTCCCCAGGGCCTTCCCGCCAGGCCTCCCAGGGCGTGGCCGCAGGGAGGGGACCGCAGCTGGCCTTTGATGCCTTCCTCCCCACCCGGCTCTCTGGACCCAAACGCGCTACCCATAGACCCGGCTCCCTGAGGGCGAGGCGCTATGAGGGGAACCCCCGGGGTCCCACGCCGTACATGTACTCCGAGACGGGGGCGTTGGAGATGGTCTGGGCCGGGGGCTGCAGGCTGGTCTGGCTGCCCAGGCCACTGCTGTAGCTGCAGAAGCTGTGAAGCTGCCCCCGAGGCGGGTTGTGGGCCGCGATGCGCCGGGCTTGGGGATTGAAGGGGTCGTCATCATCGATATCCTCATAGTCTCTGTCCCTAGAATGACACGGGGGTCACGGCTGACTGCGAGGGGTGAAGGAGGCTCCAGGGCAGCGGGGTCCTAGCCTGCTTCCCAATCTTTCCTCCCAGGACTCTCCCCCTGTCCTTGAGTTTCCTCTAAAACATGGTCCTCAGCCCTGCCTCACACAGATCACTCAGCCCCGTTCCCTACTTCACATCCACCTCCTCCAGGCAGCCCACCACGCTGACCATGTGCACACTGACTCTCCCTTCCCTGCTGCTTCTTGTCCAATTCTTGAGATGCTGAAATACCGTCTCATCTCTGTCTCTCTTCTCAATGAGACTGCAGGTGCCCTGATAACAGTGCTACAATCTATCCTTCTCAGTATTCTGGGGGCACCCGTCCCAGCACCCAAAACTCTCATCATCTCATGCCACAGAGTCCTGTGAAGGAAGAGAGGACAAGCAAGGGGTGCCCGGTCATGGCAAGATGCGGTCACCATGCTCAGCTCCACTCTGGCCCTGGCCCCATGGAACCTACCTTTGGGGGTCTGTCTAGACTCTCAGGGAACCTTCTGCAGACATCCAGGTGGCCCATTGGGGCCGAATGCCTGGGTCCTCTGCTGCCCTTGTCCATCTGGCTTATCAGCCCTCAGCTCGGGCAGAGCAGAGCCTCCCACCGGCTCTCCCGGGAAACCCCCTCCAGGCAGCCCACCTGGTGGTAAAATGCTTCCAGGCCCGAGGCCCCGCGCAAATCATGGTGGAGAAGGCGAGGGCGGCCAGGAGGGAGAAGAGGCCCAGGTAGAGCAAGCCTTCGATGCCATCATAGCAGACGCCCCCGAGGGCATCCAGGTAGTCCTGGAGGAGGAGGGACACACAGTTGGAGGAGAGTGGGGCCCAGCCTGGGGTCTGAGCTCATCTCTGGAAGTCCCTCTCCCTCAGCCTGGCCCTGGGATCTTCCTCCCATCCCATCCCAAGCATCTTGTACAACCGTAAGGGTCCACGCTCTGGAGCCCAACACAACGGGGCTTCCGGGGTTCACTACACAGGCATTTGCTGAACACCTGCTGTGTGCTAGGCCTGGGAGGTTCAGCTCTGAACATGACAGACAAAGTTACCTGAGGGGCGTGAGCAGAAGGTAGGGGGATTGACTCTGAGGCCAGGATGGAAAAGGAGAGGAGTGCTCCTTTGAGCCAAAAGGGACAAGCGTGGCATGTTCAGGAAAGAGAACAAAGGCCAGAGGAGATGGAATGAGACGCCACTGGGTGATGCTGGGCCTTGCAGGGCAGGCGAGGAGTTTGCGGTTTATCGTAAGTCGACAAGAAGACCCTGGAGGGTTTGGGATGGAAGGGATGTGATCTAATTTGTCTTTCAAAAGACCGCTCTGGCTGTTGTATATGAGAGGTCATGGTGGCAAGAGGGCAAGAAAAATTGGGAGAACAGTTAGGAGGCCAGGGCTGTCACCCAGCGTATCAGGATGGTGCTTGAACCACTGTGGAAGCTGTGGAGGGAGAGAGAAGTGGACAGACTCAGGACACATCTGAGAGTATAGTTGCTAGGACTTACTGAGGGGAAGGGAGAGGGTACAAGGGTGACACCCAAGGTCTCAGCCCTGAAATCAGACTGCCAGGGCCCCAAACCTACGCTTTGAGTTGCCAGTTCTGGAATCTTATACACACACACACACACACACACACACACACACACGCACAGAGTTTCCTTATCTATAAAATTTCCAATGAACTAACATGCATTTCATAGTTTAACGGTGAGGACTAAATAACCTATTGGACGTAAAGTGCACAAAACAAGGTCAAGCACAAAACTAAGCGATCGTTAATATGATTATTTGCTCTAAATCCAGATTGGCTGTGAAAGCTGTCGATAAACGTTGGTTTGTTGCGTAAACGTTGGGATGGGAGGCTCCCATACTTCGTGTGTGCCCTGCATTAGTGTCTGACAGTCCACATTCCTGGAGAGAAGATGCTGGCAATGAGACTGCAACCCAGGGAGAGGGATGGGTTCACCAGACGGCTGGGAGTTTGGACACTGGGGAACAGCCTTCCTTATGTAAATCAGCGTCCCCAGCGTTCTCGGGGTAACCAGATCCAATCCTGCTATCCCACCCCCAGTACCTTTTAGTCCCCCCTGTCTCAGCTACTGGAGAGAATTAAGAAGCCAGGCACCTCTTCCATCTTCCTGTTAGCTTCCTCCCTATTCCCCGGGCCTGCAGGGAGCCCAGGCAATCCCGCCCAGGCCGGCCTCTGCTGGCTCCCCACTCGGCCCCCAGGGCAAGCCCAGCACCTTGTGCAGCCCTCGGCAATCCAACAAGGCTGTGAGCTGGTGAAGGCTGGACTCTGTAGAGTTCAACAGGAGCTGGATTCTGAGCAGATCTTTCTGGAGCAGGAAGAGGGAAAGAAGCAAACGCGCAGACAGACTGAGCGGTGGGAGCAGGGCTTATGGATAAAACCACAAACGGCAGCTGGTGCACAGAGGCCTTTAAAGCCAAAGGAAGGAGCCAGACTATGGGGAGCCTGGGTCTCCAAAACCCCAGGGATCCCCTCTTCCATCATGGATGCTGGGGGAGGTTGCCTTACCTCTGCCGTGGGGAAGTGGGGCACGGCAAACTGCAGCAGGCCCACGACTTGGATCTGCATGGTGGTCAGCGAGCGCTGGAAGGAGGTCAGTGCCTGGGCCAGGAGAGACCACAGCCCTGCCATCAGGTTCAGCGTCCCAGGAGCCCCCGCAGCTGCCGAGGGCCTGTTCCCCTGCAGCCTCTCCCCGTGGACTCTCCCTGCAGTCACATCCCTGACTGTGGCCCTTCCTGCTTGCATGAAGACTTCCTCTCATCCCTCAGGCTTCTTGCTACGCAAAGTGTGGCCCTAGGACCAGCAGCCTGGGCCTTGCTGGGGAGCTTGTGAGAAATGCAGACTCGTGGGCCCCACCCCAGACCCACTGCATAGTGCCTGCATGTTAACGCTCCCTGGGTGATGGGCACACACATTGGCGTGTGAGAAACACTGATCTAGAAGACACTGACCAAGAGCCCTGCCCCCTTCAGAGGACCACAGTGAAGCAAAGAACACCAGCCACGTCCACCTTTCTGGTCAGTGCAGTGCTGGGGTGAAGAGGGAGCGTGCTGACCAAGGGGACTGTGGGCGGTGTGAGGGCTGGGCTGCGAGGGCTGTACCTGCTGGAACGGGCTGCTTACGCTCTGACTGCAATACAGGTAGTAACGGGTCACCTCTGCAAAGCAAAGACATTGGCGTCAGGCAGGAGCTCACAAGTGACCAGACGCTCATTCACCCTCAGTGGCCAAGCCACTGCCTGAGCCTCCAGGTTCTAAGAAGTGCTCCGGGGGTCCCGCTGGACCTGACGTGGTGGGGTGGGGAGGGCCTGGCTGACTACAGGGCTGAAAGACGTATGTAGAGGCACCGTCTGGCTGACACAGAGACGCGCGGGCTCATTACCTGTGCTGAGCTGGCCCTCTGTGATGTTCAGGATGAAGGTATCAGGAGCCACGCAGAAGTCGCTGGTGCCCTGAGCCAGGGAGAGACGGCAGGGGTAGAGGAAAGTCACCACCAGGGCCCTGCGAGGAGCCAGGTGCCCTCGGCCCCAGCCACTGGGAGCCCTCAGCTCAGTCCAAGCGGGCAAGAACAGTCAGGAGCCAGCCTCCGTGGGTTCGAGTCCTGGCTCTGCCCGTTCCTAGCTTTGTAACTCTGGACAAGTACCTTATCCTTTCTGTGTCTCAGCTGCCTCATCTATAACATGGAGAGACAAACACCCTCAGCGTATGAATTAATCTATGTAAAGCACCCAGGAAAACGACTGGCAGAGAGCGGGCACCGTGTACTGTTAACTCTTATTTCTTATGCCTCCTCTGGGACGGACCTCGGCGAGCCTGGGCCGTGGGGAAGCTGCAGGATGGGTGTCGGGGAGGTATGTGTACCACGGCCTCATTGGCTCAGCTCTGTTTTACTTTTTTGTCTTGTTATCAAGCTTTACGTGCTCTGGAGGTACATCAATCTATGACACATCGCCGGACTCTCTTTCTAAAGCATGATTAATATCTTCCTGCTGAATCCGTCTTTGAGCTTTTGGGCGCATGTCCTGCTCACAAAGAGATGGGGGCCTGTGCAGAGCACAGGGCCGGAGGTTAAAAGACACAAGCTCCAGCCTCTGCCACTGAGATGGGGGACCGGGACCCGGTAGCACGACCTGGCTAGGTGACCACCGAGGGTCCCTGGGGCTAAGTGAGAGCAGGTCCGGGCCTGGGAGAGGGCGCAGCGAGCATGCCATCCTCTGAGCTAGGCCCACCCCAGATCCAGCCTGGGGTGCAGTGGGGTACTGGGTAAAGGGAGCCTCCACCTCTCAGAGCAGCCAGGGTGAACTCGGGTCCCCTGGCCGGTTCCTGGGAGCCGCCCCTGCTGCAGTGCATGCTCCCGAGCAGGGGACCCCTCCCACGGCCCTGCACACCAGTGCCCTGTCCTCCTTTGGGAATGGCTATCTCGGGGTCTACACTGGTGCATCACTCATTCATTCATTGAGTCGATAAATATTTACTAAGTACCTACGAGGCACCATGCATTGTCCTAGGCACAGGACACAGTGGCTGGCTGTTGGGGCACCTTGCAGTCTAGAAAATGTACGTAATGGATAGGGTTAGGGGAGTAAAATGACCCTCTAGATACAGAGCTTCCACAGAGACATATCAGTACACACACACTCTCACGCGCTCAGGACCTTGGGAGAACTGCACCAGCAGGCCCAGGTGCACCCACAGCGTGTCCCTGGAGGGGCAGAGAGAGGGGAGCCAGGCTGGAGTTGGGGTGGGGAGGCCCTGGGGAAAATAAAGAACGAGGCCGCCATCTTGGTCTGGGCTACTCCCAAGAAGTTTGGGGTCCAAATAGGGACGGAGGCCTCTGTCAGAGGCTCCACCATCCACCAGGGATGTGGCCACCCTGTCCCCTCCTGCCCCCCAGGCCAGGCCTGCTTTTCAGACTCTTCCATGAGGACTCGACTTTCCTGTCTTGAGGATAAGGGCCTGTATTGCATGATTCACGCAGTGGGGAGGTGGGAGGGGAGGTGGGGAGCTAGAGGGCAACGAGCACAGCTGGAGCAGGTGGAGAAGCTGCCCAGCGCCCTGCTCCGCTGGTGGCCGAGCCTGCAGGCAGCTCCTGACAGCCGTGGTGATGGTCGGAAGGAGTCACCCTGTGACCCTCCCGTGATAATAACTGGGGTAAACCGGTGATGGCTACTGTCCATTGAGAATGTACTATATGCCTGCCATGGATTAGCCAGCCCGTCTCATCCCATTGACAACTCTCGGAGGCAAGGGCTATTCTCCCCATTTTACACCCGAGAAAGCCGAGGCCTTGAGAATGTCAGTGACTCCCCTGGGGTGCCCTGCTGGGAAGGGATGACCAGACCCCTAGGGAACGCCGCTCTGTGTGGCCCACACCCCTGGATGCCCCTCTCTCCCTCCACCCAACCTCTACTTCCCCCTTCCTTCTTCTTGGGTGCCTGCTCTCCTCTCTGCCCTTCCCCCTTCACTCTCTGGCCTTATACTCCTGAGCACATGGGGCAGCCGCTGGGCGGGGGGGTCACAGGAGGCTCAGAGTGTTGCCCAAAGCCCAGTGCTCAGCTCCCTGCACTCCTACTCATAGCAGACTCAGGGGCAATGCTCCTTCCACGGGGAGGTCCTTTCTGGGGGACACTAAAGGCAGGAGGGGGGGAGGGCAGTGTCAGTCCTGTGGCCCCGCAGCTCTCAAAACAAGCCAGGTCTCAGAGGGCAGGGGCAGCGAGGCCACAGTGGCCTTTGCTGGCCGGCCTCCCTCCCCTCCTGGCCCCACTTCCTATTAAAATGCAGCAGTATCTGCAGCCCAATCAAAGGCCCATTCACACTCATTCTGTCACAGGGGGGCCTGACTAAACGAATTAGGGAAATGGCCTTTCTCTGGGGCTCCCTCGTGTTCCAGGGCACCCGGCTGGGACATTAAATGGCCTCTGGTTTCCTTGAACACTGAAGCCTGGTGAGAAGGAGCCAGGAAGAGGCTGTCTCCTGAAAGGCAGCTCATGGGGGCAAGCTGGATGCTGCTGCTGCTTCCAGAAGGCAGAGGCTACGTGGCGAGCAGGACAAAGCCCCAGGAAAGCACAGCATGTGCGAGTCTCCCTGTGCTTACACTTGTCCCTGGAGGAGAGGCTGTTGGCCAGGCAGCTGTGCGTGTTGCTCTGGCCAGCAGCCACTCCCCTGGACAACATACAGCCCACCCAGCTCCTGATGATATCAGGGTGCTTTTGAGCACAGCGTGGGCCCTCCTACCCTGCCCTTCCCTGTATATAGAGGGGCCCCCAGCCTTGGGACGCAGGCTCATGCCTGTCCAGTTCTCCCTCCTGCCCAAAGTGGACACTGCACGGTTGGGGAAGGGAAATAAAACAGGAGCTGCCAACCTCCTCTCCCTTCCGGACAAGCTCTGCCAAAAGCTGCTATGAGCCAAGCAGACCAGGGTCCATTCATTCCGTGGGCATCATGGGGGCAAACTGCCCAGGGCCGGAGCTCCTGACCAGCCCCAAGGCACGAGTCTGGGTAGAGGGCTTCCAGTAGGAGTCCCATTCTTTTATCCCCAGGTCGCTAGGGCAGAACCGATGCAAGGGTTACTTTGTGGCTCTTGAATCAGCTGGGGGGTCCCTGAAATCCACTGGTAAATCCTGCCCCTGCTCTCTCTCTCTCTCTCTCTCAGACACACACACACACACACACACACACACACACACACACACACACACACGGCACGCGTCTCCACTGTCCTGATTCACAGGGGGTTGCAATGATCTCCCTATAAGTGTTTCTTCTGCAGGCTGTGACTAGGTCAAGAGCAAACATTGCGTTTGTGTTGGTTTTCATATCCCCAGATACCTGGTACCACGGAGCGCCGTAGAGCCAAACACCAGCAGAATGAATGAATGAACGAATGAATGAATGAACTCACTCACGCACACAGCTTTACTCAAGTGTTAGGTCTATTAAGGACCAAACACCTACAGGGAAAGCTCCCCCACCGTGTGGCTTTTCCTTGTTTTTGTTTTTCACATTGTGAGGTTGAACGTGCACCACTGTGTGTCACACTGTGTGAGTCAAAGGGCAAGGGGTCAGAGGTTAGCTAAATGCCACACCCAGCATTCCCAGTGCCCAGGAAGTATGCCAGAGGGCTGCAGGTTCAGATCTCCCCCATCCCCCCAGACCCAGTTACTTCCCACACGCAGAAGTCACCTGGTCATCCATGCGTGTCCTTACAAGCACTACGCAGGTGGCTGGGAACGGGCCAGCGGGCCGGGAAAGGGCGAGGCTTCAGGTGTCTTATCTTGGCTCTGGCCCTAAATGCCTCCTGCTTCTCTGGGCCTGTGTCCCCACTTGAAGGGTGAGGGGCTGGTGCAGAAGATCTAAGCCCCTTCGGTCTGCGATTCTGCGTTTGGGACTGAGACTAGAAGTTGACCCTGCCCTGGGGCTATGGACAAGTCACATCCACATGCCACCTACCAGCCAGATGGTCCAGGTCACCACCTGCACGCCCCCGCCCCCACGAAACCCGCTCCCCCAACTCACCACTGCTGCAGCGGAGTCAGCGGCCAGGGACGTCCAGCTGAGGAGCAGGGCCAGCATCCCACAGCACAGCATCCTAGGAGAGAGCAGCTGCTGGTGGGATGCAAGCCAAGGCTGGCGGGCCCAGGGGACCCCATGACAGCTGTCACCCCACCCACCTTAGCGCCCTTTCTCTCAGCTACAATCTTTCCCTCCCCGGCCCGAGACTCTTGCCGGAGCCCCGAAGGCTTGCTCCCTGCCCTAACGCTGGGCCAGCTGAGTGCCAGGCCAGGGACCTGGAACTCAGTGCCTCGAGCAGAGATGCCTGGGCCGAAGAGACGCAGCTGGGAGGGCGCAAGCTAAGGAGGAGGTACTGCTTAGAGACGGCAGGAGGCTCTAACGCTTGGGCAGCATTTCTTCAGCCACTGCAGAGGCAGGCTCAGGAGGGAAGGGACACGTGGGAGAAAGGCCGGTCCTTGTTTGGGGTCCAGGTGGCGAATCGCTAGCTGCTGTCCCTTCTTGGTCGGCTGCTGAGGAGGGGGTCGGAGGCGACTTCGGGCCGTTGTCCCCCCGACGTCCTCCTGGCCCGGCCAGGCCCTCATGGCTCTCCGATGGGGGCGCCATCACCCCCCATGCTTTCCCAGATCTTTGTCCCAGGCCCACAGGCAGGGCTACTCACAAGGCCAGGAGACACTTGGAGTGCTTGGCCAGTCCCAGGCAGGCAATGAGGCAGATGATCAGGTCGAGGACGAAGAGCAGGAGGTAGGAGAGCCACCTGGGTGGGGAGGGAGGGGCGGTCAGAGGGAGGAGAGCAGAACTCTCTACCCGGGAGGCCTGCCAGCAGCCCCCAGGCCCACTGGCCCCTCCTTATTCACGACTGCCCAGGGCCAGCAGCGAAGCAGCCTATGTGAAGGTGTGTCCCCTGCCTCTGCTGGGAAGAACCCAGTGGGCACAGTGGGGAGGCCATCCTGGGGAGCTGAGGCCTGCACCCCCACTGTGGCCTGGACACAGGAATCCTCCTTCCCCTGTCCTGGCTGTCCATTGGAACTTTCTACAGTGAGGGAAATGTTCCACCCCGGGGCCACCCACTCTCTCTGCCCCTGTCCACATGTGACTATGGGGAACTTGAAATGTGGTTTGTGCAACTAAGGAAATGAATTTCTAACATGATTTAATTTGGATTAGTTTAAATCTTAATGGCTAGCGGCCACAAACTGGACAGAGAAGGTCTAAATTGTCTCTCTGAAGCCTCCCGGCCTCTCTTTGGACCCTGGTTCCCACTGCTTCTAGAACTCTCACACAGCACCAGACCAGACAAGGCCTGACATTTATGTCCACAGATCTAAGAAAGCCCCTAAGATGCCCGCTTCTTTGATGAACTCTCGGCCGGGCCTCTCCCTCCCCCAAGGCCTCCCATCTCGCTCCCACCAGCCGCCTGGGACCCACCACTTTGCACATTTAGATTCATTTTAACCAGCTTTTGTGTCAGGCACTGAGCTTAGTGCCAGGGATGCCCAGACGAGAGAGCTCATTTGCAGACTACCAGGGAGCTCAGGGCAGGGCAGGGAGCCGAGGACATCCCAGGGCACCGCGCACCTCAGGCTCCCAGCCCCTCACTCTAGCTCCTTTGCCCCCCAGACTGAGCTGATGGAGGGAGGCAGCTGGGAGACCTTGGCAAGTTGCCTCACTCCTTTGAGCCTCGGTTTCCATATCCGTAAACAAGCTGAAGCCGGTATCTGGGGGTGGGGGAGGGGAGGACAGTGAACACAAGGGTAAGAAGGCAGGCAGACAGCGATCGAGGTCCCTGCTCTCTGGCTCTCCAAAGCACAGGACCTGGACTGCCTGAATTCCACGGGCGCTGAGAAGACCCCCAAACAAAGCAACCTCCTTCTCTCCCAAGGCAGTCCTCACCCAGCAGCCACGTCCACTTGCCCTGCACTGGGGGACCAGTCTGAGCAGTGGGGGGCTGGTGGACAGAGGAGGCAGGGGCCGAGGAGGGACTGATCCCAGTCCCCCCAAAAGAGAAGTTTGTGATCATTATTTTTCTCGATGCAGGAGCCAATAAACTCATTGACCCCTGCTCTCTAGCAATGCTTTTCTGCTTCACTGATACCATCAGGAAGGGAAGGAAGAATATGGAGTGTGGGTGGGAAGTGAGATGGAGCCAGGCGAAAGTGACAGAGGGGCTCTGAAGGGGAGGGAACACGCTGGAGGCCACCTGGCATCCACGTGAGGCTCTTTCTGCCTTTGTGAGTAGACGCCCCTGAAAAGAGCCTGATCAAAACTGTCCACCCCAGCAGTGAGCCCGACTGGAGGACTCCCAGGTTCCCAGGAATGGAGTTGGGGGCTCTGGGGAAAGTGCCACTAGGACGGGCCACCAACGAGTCAGTTTTCTTAGAATCAGAGTCAGAGCCGGAAGGAACCTCAGGGACCATCTGCTGTTAGGATCCCATTCACAGATTGGAAAACTGAGGCCCGTGGCAGGACAGCCTGGCCCAGGAATTCCAGACTCTCCGTGTCTTCTAGCCTTCCTACAAGACACACAGACCACCACCAGGCACCTCTCAAAGTCCTGGTTTCATGTTTCAAACCTAAAGGTTTCTTGTTACTTCTCTCCTCTCCTCCACACATCACCAGGAAATCAAGTTAGAATTGCTTCTAACTCACGCTCCAGGATTGTGTTTCAATGCCTCCTTCTGTAGTCAGGCCTCACGTTGGAAAGGGTTCCTGGAAACAGCTCTGCAAGGCAGATGCGTTTTCCCAGAGGAGCCCAGGGGTGATCTGGGATGTATTTCCAACCAAGAACTTGGCTCTCACAGAAGCCACTGCTGCGGGGTGTACCCCCACGGCTCCTCCCAGATCCAGCCTCTGTTAACCCTTATATCCCTTAGAACCCTTTCCAAGAGGGTAGCCTGTTGGGTTTTTATTGCCAGGCCTTGTACAAAAGTGCTAAAAACATTTGCTTAGCTGGATGGCTATGCTCTAGATGGCTATGCCGCAAAGCAAAGATGGGGGGAGGCTGTCCAGAGGAGACCCAGCCCCTAAAGTTGGTTAGCTCAAGAATAAAATAAAGCCTTGATCTAGAGCAGCTCAGGTGAGAGAAGGAGGGAGCAAATGGCATGGGGGGAAGGGACACATCACCGGCAACGTTCAGGAGCTACAGGTGTTAACCTTGGACGAGACCTTTTTTGCCTTGACCTGAACAAGGGGTGAGAGTTGGGGATGGAGGTCTTAGGGGACCCCTTCACTCACCCAGATTGAAACAGCTGCTGTGTAGTTGGAACCTCCTCCCCATTTTTAATGAAATCACCTTAAAAAGAAGCCCCTTTTGATATGTAAATTCTGACGTATTCCATCGTCATCACCAAAATGCCCGCGTGAGGCCCCCAAGTGTACACGGGCCTATCCCAGGTCCACTCGGAGAGAATGGCGGGGTCCACATGGACACCCACTTTCCACCTGCCCTGACACCCATGACAAAAAGATTTTGAAGGCTCAGGCAATGAATGGTCCTCATGTCACAGGACTAATTAATGCCAGTTTTGGGTCATAGGTCACAGCCCGTCCTTCGAGTTGGCAGTTTCTTTCCGTCATTTAGGAGGAAAGTCCTTTTGCACATGTGCATCCATCCATCCGACGGGAAGTTGAACCGAGCTCCCTTTCAATCCAGACATCCGTGTCATCCTGGCAATGCAGGGGCTGGACGGGCCGCGGAGGGGAGGGACAGGGAGCGCTATCCACAGCCGGGGGCCTCACGTGCTTCCCCTCTTCAGGGCCCCGCCATCTCCCCCCGTGGGGAAGACGAGAGCCCAGGGCGAGGAGATCTCTGGCCAGAGGCCACCAGGAACATTTTTTCCGGACTCAGTTATTCGTTCAGCCTGGGCTGGGGCTTTCTCACAAAGGGGAAATGAATCCAAAACAGCAGAGTGAACTGTGGCTCTGACCTTCGCAAAGGGCTCGAAGAGAAGCCAACAAATTGGTGTGAGTGCGTGTGCGTGTGTGCGTGTGTCTGTGTGTGTGTGAGGTCCAAATCACTCATACTTATTCATCAGGACTCATGTATCCCTCACACCTTCTGCGTGTTGCGTCCTGCACCCTGGGTGCAGTGATGGCTACTTCACGAGTCATGTCGCCCTGCAGCCAGGAACCGCCCAGAGCCCAGACTGCTGCCTCCCACGTTGGCTCTCCTGAGTGACCTTCACTAGACTCTGCACTTGGAGGGAGGGCAGCCGGTCCCGGGTCAGCTGACCTGTGTCCGGTGTCTTCCACCAGGATGGGGTCTGGGGAATGGGGAGGTAGTGGACACATAAACAGACCCCCAAAGGTTAGATGACATAGGCATGAGTTTGCAGACCTACGTATGGCAAAGGTGGGGACGGTGCCCTGCAGGCTCCGTCACTCACGCTGAAGGCATTTCTGGGCTTGCTAAGAAGTTGTCATTAGGGAAGTTTCCGTGCAGGCAAAGAAGTTGCCATCTCCCCAACTCCCTGCATCCCTGTGGCTGAGTCTTAGGTGCAGGGAGCTCTGCCCCATAAACCTGGCAGGCGAGGAACCCGTAAACCACTCGCCCTTCACCCAGCACCAGTCACAGAACATGCTGCTCTGGGAGGAGGCCTGAGCACGTCCAGTGCTGGGGTCCTGGCACATCACTGCCCCTCTCCGTGCCTTGGTGCCTGCCTGTATCAAGAGGCTGTTCCACATGCCTACCCCTCGGCCCCCAAGCTCCCATGTTCTCCGATTTCAGGTAATGGCTTATGAAGGCCTTGGGGTGGCACTTCCCTGCCCAGGCCCGGAGATACAGGCGTGGATGAAGGAAGCTGGTGCCGCACGCCCCACCCCTCCGCCCCGCCCAGCCCCTTACCTGTAGTACTCCACGTAGCTAGTCTGGTCAGCCAGCTCGGTCAGCTGAGCTGTGACGTCCCTCCACACGGGCACCCTTGACAGCTGGGCAATGACGCTGCTGGCCATCTGTTGCACGAACTTCAGTGTCTGGATGTAATCGCCCCGGGTGGCAAAGATCTCACTGAGCCGGTCCAGGTGCTGTTCTAGGTCCACCTTCATCTTCTGGGTGGTTCTGGACACCTGGGGAGAGGCTGGGGCTGTGAGTCTCACCCTGGGGTGGAGGAAGCCAGAGAAGCCCAGCTCCTGACTCTGAGTCTGGAGGAGAAGGTCTGCAAACAGCAGAAGACGGCTGCTCGGGCTTGAACAAGTATACTGCGCACGCAGCCCCCAGCCCTGAAAATCTCAGGAGGCTACTGCCCAGAGGAAGGATGGAAGACAGAGGCCCCGCCATACCCACCTAACCCTCATGTCCCTCCACCCAGGGGGCAGGCCCCGATCTGGCCTGAACCGGAACCTGGGCTCCAAGATCCAGTGACTTACTCTAAAGAGACCCAGGTGGGAAAACCAACAAACATCCATGTTTCTTCCTTGCAGATTCTCTTAAAACTTTAAACACTGTGGATTACGGATTCCTTTTCAGAGTGAGGAATAACACGTTTAAGCTGAAGAGTTCCTCTGTGGCTACCTGACCTTTTGTTCCTACAACAGGATTTCTAAATGCCTCACAAGAGAAAAGTCCTCGCTGTGGAGCTAGCAACAGCTCACAGAGCCTGAGCGTGAGTGAAGGCAGAACAACGGAACTTTGAAATAACCCCATCCTACCTCCCAAAAGCCTGGACGTGTGATGGGAGGAGGGAATCGGTGCCTTCTCTGTATGCTCGTGCCCTCCCCTGCAGAGCTGTCCTGCCAGGTAGACGGATAGGATCCTGTCCCAGCCTTAAGGGATTGAAGGAAGCAACTTGCTCTTCAAAGGTAGAGAGGGAGGAATGATGGCAGTGACTGTTGTTGGCTTGCAAACACACAAGCAGGGCTTGGGATTAGAAAGATGCTCAAACAGCCCAGATGCAGGGTCCCCGTGGGACACAGGGATGCAGCCCAGGAGCCCCAAGCATGTCCCTCCGAGCCTGCTCTGAGCCAGTGTGTGGGCAGCAAGGGGACGAAGAAGGGCTTTGCTGTTCTGAAATTGTCACACTAAATCAACAAGCACAACTGGCTGCAAGGGTGTGTGTGGGGCTGATCCTCTTCTGGGCAGCCGTCAGCTCCCTGAGGTCTGGAAGGAAGATAACGTGACACACGAGAAGGGGCAGGCGCTTTCCCACAGTCAGAGCTTAGCAAGAGGAAGAGGAGAGGACACCCTTGGTTTAGGGGGGATGGGACAGCAACTTCCTGGGCTTTCACGTCTGCACGACTCTCTGAGTTCCTGGTTCCAGAAAAGAGAATGGCCCTCTTTGTTTCGTTTTATTTTATTTTTTTCAATGTCAGCGGTTTGTTCTGTTTTCCAGGCTTGCTCCTAGTTCTTACAAGCTGGTTAAGGGCTGTGAGATATAGATACACTGTACCTAATGGATTTGGCAGCTTGCAGCTTCTCAAGGTGGGGCGGAAGGGAGGGGGGAGGTTGGGAACCACGGAAAAGTGAATTCAGTAACTCAACATCACCCTGATAAACTTTCCTCTTCTATTCAATAAGATCAATGTCTAAGTGCTTTGTAGCCTTTTATCCAAAAGGCACTATTACTCATGGCTAACATTAGGAGCAAACCTTGTACCATGTGACATTTTCATATTCCTCTATCATAGCTAATAAACTTGAGAGAGAATGGCTCTTAAAAATGATCTGCAAACGCTTTCTGTAAGCCCACAATTTCCCCCTTCCATAGCTCTAAAATTTTAACTTCTCTATTTTCTTAAATGCTTTCTTGGAAAAAACAAAAGCCAGTAAACATCTGCCAGGTCCTCTTTTTCCTCCTGACATCTTCTCATAGGACACAAAACAATAAAGAAATAAAAAGCACAATGTTGACCTACTTAACAGCCCGGTTTCCCCGAGTTCCCTAGAGGTTCAATACAGACAGAGCTCCAGGCAGGGACGCCCCAGAGATGCAACAGGGCTCTCCCACCAGGAAGAGAAGCTTTGTGAACAAGAGGGGCAGCTCAGCTCCCCAGGCTGTGCTGGGGTTAGGGGCGAGTTAGCAGGTGGTGGAAGCTGTTGTTCCCTAGGAAGGAGCCGTGGTTCTCCAGCTGGTCCCTGGGTGATCAGCTGGGAACTCATTATAAATGCAAGTTCTCAGCCCTGCCCACACCTATGGAATCAGAAACTGGGGGGTGGGACCTGCACCCACACCTATGGAATCATTAACTCGTTATCAAGCCCTCCAGGGGCCTCTGACGCAAGCTCAGGTTTGAAAAGCTCTGAGGGGGAAGAAGCTTCACTTAATGAGGCTTTCTAGAAGGGCAGCCACGCCCAGAGTTAAAGGGGTGGAGCCTCAGCAGGTTGAAGGGAGGAGCCCCTTCTCAGATCCTTGAAGGGCAGGGCGAAGACCAGACACCTGGGTTTCGGTTCCAGTTCTTGCTCTGAAATGTACTAGCTTCAAACCCAGGACAGGAATACAACCTCCCTAAGCCCCCGTTTCTCCATCCAAAGGCTGCTGCTGGCCCAAATGAGAGCCCAGAGGAACCACACTGGCCCAGGGAACGTGAAAGCTGGAGAGGTCGACCTCTTGGGAGCTGTAAAGCCCGAGGCCCATATGCTAAACTGAGACCCTGAGGGGTTGAGAGGTGCGCCTGGTCCCCTGGTAACTGGAGGCCAGGCCCTCTTCACTGGGGCACTGGATCCAGAGAAAGGACCCATCCGATACTCCCAAATGACCCTTTCTGACCCCCCAAATGACAGTGTGTAGTTGACCCAGAACCCTGCCAGCCAGGCCTGAGCCTTGAGCGCAGCCCCCATTTACTAAGGCACAAGCGTGAGGCTTCTGATCCAGGAAAAGAGACCCAGGAGGGTCCCTCTCGCTCTGGTTCAGGTCTGAATCACCTCCTCCGTGGTGATTATAGTAATACATATAATAATAGTAATTATAATAATGGCCCTCATTATCATGGCCAGCGCCATTTCGAGGACTTTCACAGACACTGTCTCATCTAACATCATTTATCTGCTATGCAGCCTTCACCCCCTGGATATGGGAGCCCTCTGAGAGCTGCTGCCTCCCCTGGAGCCCCTGGGATGGGTTTGTTGGGTACCCACCCCAAGGCCCAAACCAGCCCTATCGGTCCTGCAAGAGCCTGGAGGATACAGCCTGAGCTTGGGCCCCCAGGGCCCTTAGGGCTCACCCAGGAGGCAGGAGGGGGTCGTCAGGATTGAAGCAGCTCCATTGGGAGGACCTGGGGGGGCCTCCACAAAGGCCTGCGGCTCCAATCCTCACTTTTCAGAAGTGGTGGAGAGACTACGAGGGGCTGAACTCCAGGGACACACAGAACCCTTCCCTTTGGGAACATGGGGGAATTTAGAGACACGTGGCCTGCTGCGAAATGTCCAAACCTGGCCCTGGGGCACTCAGCCCTCGCTCAGGTGGATAGATGCAGCCTGGGGCTTGTTCCCAGTTCGTCTCCCTGCACAGCTCTCCTCCCGTGAGATAAGGACCTGAGGAACTCAGTGTTCCCATGGGACAGCTCTGGGACACTCTCCCTTCCTTAGCCCCTGGGGGAGACAAGGGCCATTCCTTATAATGGTCACAGGTCGGCTGGTGAAGGTCATGGCTCTGGGGCTTCCCTGGGTAGGGGATTCTCCGTTTGGGGCTGGGTTCCTCCTCCAGAGGTGCTGGTACTGGTACATGGAGGAAGAGGGGGAGGCAGGGTCCAGAGGCAGTAACCATGGGACCCCTTCCCCACCAGGGCAGAGGTGAGGGTGGGGGTGCTGAGGGTAAGCGCCCCCAGGCCTCCATGGGCTGGTCAGGCTGCCTGTTGTCACACAGCAGCCCAGCAGACTGCCCCCCCGCCCCCCACCGTGTCTTTCCTTAAGGAAAGAAGAGTCTGTGAGACTGTGCATCTCTGGGACTGTATATTTCTCTCTATTCAGTCTCCAAAAGAGGGTTTGCGGCCAATGACGAGTAAGATTCCCCACGGGGGGTGGGGGGTGGGGGGGACAACTCAAGCCAGGCGGAACCCCATGGAGACCCCCCCCATGAGCTGCCTTAGAAAGATTTGGGAAGGGGCCTTGTCTCCCCTTCCCCTTGCCTGGGAAAAGCGGCTGCTGGCTCTGACTTTTCCCTCTCACCTAATTGGGAGAAAAGTCTTGACAGTGGTAAGATTAAGCTCTCTCTGCTCAGCTCTGTGAAACCATTTGGACATATATATGTCGCTCAAAAGAGTTGCCTACCTCACTTCAAGGACTTTCTGCTTCAGCTGTTTGAAGACCAACATAATTGTTTGGGTTGTTTCTATAATGTGATAAAGACACATTTCTATAATGTTTCTATAATGTGAGACTCAGGGTCTGAGTCCCACAGACCGTGCCCAAAACACTGCTACTCCCTTGTATACTTATCAATAAAAACCTCCAGTCGGCTTTGTTCTGGGCTCCAGTCTTTCAGGACTGTGAGACCCCTGGCCTTCTGAGATTTAACTGCATTAAGTCTCTGTATGTTTCTTTCTTAAAACTTAACCCAAAGCCGCCCATTCTCGTACCCTCACTGCCCGTGTTGTGCTGGACGCGACAGCTGCCCTCAGCTTTCCCTCCCTCATCCCACATAGCTATCCAGCCCAGTGTCCAGAGAGCTCTCAGTGCCCAGGGATGAGTCCCAGTGGACACAAGGGGAGGACGGACGAGGTCTGCAGGGGAGCTGGGCCCTGTTCTGGCATGTGACGCTTAGCTCCTCAGAAGGGCTCTCTCTGAGGCGAGAGCCACTGCACCCAGCCATCCGGGCTCTGAGGAGCAGCACAGCTGTCTCTTTAAGGTGAGCCCCTCCTGACGGGCTGTGGGATTAAGGCCTTAGGGGAGCTTAAGGGAGAAGGGGGGCAATGGGGTGGAATCCTCTTCCACTTCCAGCAAGTGTCCAAGGGTCCAGTTGGGGCTGCATTTTGTGGTTGAGACTGCCTGCCACCAAGAGCCACTTACTGAGGTCACCCCTCTGGGGTACTGGGAGGTTGGTGGGGGGAAGGGGAAGGAATTGGGAACGACGTGGATGTCCAAGGACTGGTTTTCCTGAAAGCCTCCTAGGGCTACTGGGGCTGCCATGGGGCTGCCTGGTAAATTAGCTGAAAAGATCTGGTGCTTTCAGCGAAGGTGACAAGCACTTGACAAAGACCTGATTCCCCACCCTCTCAGTCTCTGTCACTCGGGCGAAGGCTCAGCAGAGTAGCTCTTTCCTTCCCTAAAAGTCCAGCATCTTCTCTGGCCAGCCCAGCACAATCCTTCACCCTGAGCCCCCAGCTGGACTCAGGGCGCCCAGAAGCCAGAGCCTGCAGGACACCTCAGGGGGCTGTGGGCAGTCCCTCCACCCCATGGGGCGTTGACTTATTTTTGAAGAGCTTTTCCCGGTTCACTTCCAGGACCTCACAAATCTCTATACACAGCACATAAAATGAACGCGAAAGCACCATAGAATAGGGCTCCCTTTCCATGTTCAGCGTCTCCTCGGACCAATGGGAAAGCATTCAGCTCTCCTTGAGATGAAAGGGATTGACCACACGGCCACCCCTCGTTCCTTTCTCCTTTGGTCCTCACTCTCACTCCTGCCACCGCTCCCGCCCAGGGAGCAGAAATCGCCTGTTCGCTCCTGGCAGGATCAACTGCAGCCCCAAGGGGAGTCCAGCCCCCTTGGAGCCGAGCTGGCTGGGACCTGACCACACAGACCTCACGGGCCGCACCGGGCCCGGCCGGCTGCCCGTGAATCTTACCAGGTCATCGATCCCAGAGAAGGTGTGGTTCGCGTTGTCCAAGGAGTAGATCAGCTGGTGCACCCCATCGTTGGTCTCGCTGTTTCCATAGAAACCAACGCCCACTGCAGCACTATGGGCAAGAGACCCCAAAGTTAGAGGTGACACCCCGAAGAGAAGTTTTTTTAATATGCTATTTTTTTAAGAGCAGTTTTAAGTTCAAGGTGAAAGTGAATGGAAAGTACAGTGATCGCCTGTATGCCCCCTGCCGCCCTGTCAGACTCCCCTCCCACTATCGATAGGCCCTGCCACAGGGGGACACTTGTTACAATGGATGAACCTACGTGGACACCTCAGAATCACCCAAAGTCCAGAACTTGCATCAGGGCTCACTCTTTTTTTTTATTTAATTTATTGGGGTGACAATTGTTAGTAAAGGGCTCACTCTTGGTGCTGTACAACCTATGGGTTTGGACAAATGTGTAATGATACGCGTCCACCATTAAGTGTCATACAGAGTAGTTTCTTTCATTGCCCTAAAAATCCCCTGAGCTCAGCCCTCCCTCCTTCCCTCCCTCCACTCCCTGGCAGCCACTTATCTTTTTATTATCTCCACAGTCTTGCCTATTCCAGAATGTCCTATGGTTGAAATCATACAGTATGGCACCTTTTCCGATTGGTTTCTTTCACTTACTAATATGCATTTCACTTTCCTCCCTGCCTTTTCATGGATTGATAGCTCATTTCTGTTTAGCGTTGAATAATATTCCGTTGTCTGGATGGACCAGAGTTTATTTACCCATTCACCTGCTAAGGGACATCTTGGTTACTTCTAGGTTTTGGCGATTATGAATCAAGCTGGTCAAATGTCTGCGAAGAGCAGGTTTCTGACTCTAGCTGGGGAGCTCTTTCCTGGGGGCAGGGGAGGGGATGATGTCTTAGCACCGGCAGGCGGGGGTGGGAGGTGACTGGTTAGGCCCCACTTAGCTCTGGCCTGGCTGACCAGCTCTACCGCACACTTCATTTAGGCAGCAGGAAAATGCTCCTGCACTTGCGTCCTGTGACAACGAAGGGTGGAGGACTGCTGGCCGGGCCCCAGGGGTTCTAATGCTATCGGTCTGGGCAGGGCCCAGGGCCTCATATCTCTGCCAGCTCCCCAAGGGACTGACATCTCCAGGAATGGAGGACTCCCCCTCCATTCTCTACCCTCACAAGGCAGCCTGACCCTCGTTCCCACAGGACCCATCCTCCTTTCTCCTTTGGTCCTCACTCTCACTCCTGCCACCGCTCCCGCCCAGGGAGCAGAAATCGCCTGTTCGCTCCTGGCAGGATCCACTGCAGTCCCAAGGGGAGTCCAGCCCCCTTGGACCCGAGCTGGCTGGGACCTGACCACGCGGACCTCATGGGCCGTGTGAGGCCACTGAAAACTTCCAGCTTGTAGAAAGTTCCTTATTCTACTGAGTCAAAGCCCACTTCCTTAAATCACACACCCACTGGTTCTTGGCTGTCCTCTGGGGCAGCCCGAAATAAGCTCCAGTTCTGCAAGCCACCCCATTAGACATCTCCATGTGGGTCCGTGTCACTCTTTCTTTCCAAACCAGACGCATGTCCTGCAGACCCGTGACTGTATAATCGCCATCCTCTGGGCTCAATGCTGTCTAACTGGTCGGGGTCACCCTTCAAGGAGGCCTCTGAGGGAAGCGCCCAGGACCAGGCTGTCCATCCAGCTCCAAGCCCAGTGGGGGGCCAACGCCCTGAGATCCTCCTCGCCCCACTACTGACTGACCGCATGGTCTACAAACACTCTGGATTTCTTCACAGCAACTGCCGCGAAGGCCAGTCTCTCCTCCTGTAGTGTCGTCTTGATTTTTTTTTTTTTAAACCAAAAGCAGAACTTTACATCTATCTCTGTGAAATTTCATCTACTTGGTTTGAGTCCAACATTCCAGGCTGAACAAATCATCTCAAATCTTGCCTGTCATCTCTCATATTTTATCTGACCCATTATAGTGGGGGTCACTGAAGAGTCATTAAGCAGCTTTCTGAAACACTAATCCTGGGGGGAAAAGATGAATGCACACAGGCATACACTTACGCTTTTTCTTTAAATAGGACAGGACCTAGGATGGAATTCCCAGGGAGACCGTTATGGAAACCTCCTTCCAGGTATTCTCGACCCCTAGTCTAGTGTTCCTCCAGAAGTGGTCCACGGACCACAGGACAGAAACACCTAGAATACCTGTTAAAAGCACAGGCGAGGGGTGACCACCTGTGCACGTCTGGGAATGTGCTTTCCCCAGTAGACAAGAGCTACAAGGAGGCAGAAATGGTGCCTGTTTTTTCTTATCACTGGCTCCCTCTTGCCTGGCACAAATAACATTGGAATTTTGTAGAATGAGTCATGCCAAATGCACTCCTTCTTTTTTTGTTTCCTTAAACAATCCTTATTAGATTTGACCCTCCAAAGTCATTCTTACTATGCCATAGCATTCTTCTGTCATTTGCCGTGTCTTAAAACACAAATCTGAGTTCACGTGACAGGGCTCCCCTTGTGGCCAGCACTGCTGGTTTCTTCAGGCGTCTGTATAACCCCCCGGCCCCTCTCATCCACCTTCGTGCTGCTTAGTCCCAGGAGAAGGCTTTTCAAGACCCTGGTTACCTCAGTTACCTCCAAGGAGCTCCTCTCTGCAGGGACCGACCCTGGGCTCTGCACTCCTGATCTGGGCCAGAACTCTTTCCTTGAAGCCTATGATTTGAGCCCCGCTGCCTGTCTCGCCCAGCCTGGGGGTCCCGCCATGTGCTGTGTTTTGTTACCCCTGCATCACTGCGTCAGGTGCTTGCCTAACTTTTGGCTGAGACTATCCCTACATTGTCAGCAGGGCGGGAGTGTGAACGTGCCCTAACGGAGAAGAAAACTGCAGCGGTGAGATGAGCCTCCTGGGATGAGAACCCAGGAGTCCTCCCTCCCAGGCTCGCAGTGTCCCGTCTGTCTACCATCCTGCTGCTGAGACAGTGGGGTCACTCGTGCCGTGGGTTCTTGGATGCGACAGACTCTAAGCAATGAGGGACTCTAGCCCCCAAGGGTCACTACCCCCAGGAGGTCTCAGGGTGGATCTGAGGCTTTTGGGAAAACCTCTCTGTTCATACGAAAACAAGCAATATGCAACAACTCCTCACAACAGGGCCAGGCTGTGCATGGCCTCTGCCCGGGCAGTGAGGGCTGTTGCCTGGGCTTAGAAACCCTCACTTCTTCGTCCAAAGTGAAGAAGTCTGCTGGTGGTACTAACAGCTACCGCTCTTACGAGAAGATGGAATTGATCTGGGTGGAGTCTGACCTTCTCTGACCTCACAGACTCCAGGCAGCAGCTGGGAGGGGACAGGGACTCAGAGGGCAGAGATGCCCTCTGGCTGGGAATGCCGCCAGGAACACTGCTCAGGGAGGGGCTGTGGGGCTGCCAGGCACAGCTGTGGGCTGGACAGGCCCACACTTGGGAAGGGCATGGGACACACTACAGAGACGCCCATTACTCCTCCAGGCAGGCATCTGATTCCTATTGCCTGGCAAGAAAAGGGACAACATTCACCCCAGGGACAGGCTCTCCCATCAAGGTATCCAGAGCTCAGTCAGGAGAATGTGGCCAGAAAGCTGATTAACCACTTATGCTTTGTTGGGGGGCTGATGGCAGAGTGTGAGGAGCGGGGGTGGGGGGGTCACGGTCATAGGCTAACCACCCGCAAGACACAGCTGGTCAGGCCCACTTTTCATCCACTGGGTCCGCCTCACTCCTCTGCACACTGAGAAGCCCCTGCGCTGCACACATCCCACTCGGCGCCGAGGGACACTCACCAGCAGACGAGCCCGGCCACCACGGCCATCCAGGTGACACAGCAGGAGTTGCGCTGCTTGGTCTGCACCGTGTCATCCTGCCTGCAGCAGCACACGCAGACCAGGTAAACCACGAGAAAGATGAGGTTCAGCCCCAGGCAGACGGCGGCCACCAGCCCCAGGAGCAGCAGTGACTGAAGAGGGAAAGGCTTGGTGTCAGCACTGGTCCCTGAGGGCAGGGGGAGGGTTGAGAAGGTGCCCTGTCCCTGGGCCTGCAGCCAGGACTGAGTTGTACGTCTGTCATCCCACCTGATTGAAGGTCCTACTCTGAACACAGCGTGCCCAGCACTCAAGCTGGGTGGCAGTGGGGACTCAAGAACAAGTGAACGGGCTGTGGCCAGCTGAGGGGGATCAGGGACAGGAGCAGCTGAAGGCCTGCCCCCAAGGCTGTGGCTGACACACCTGGATAAAGACCCAGACTAGGCTGGGCCTGATGAACTGCTCAGAGCTGCTCCTGTCCCTGATCCCCCTCAGCAGGGACCAGTCCCAGGGGCTGGCCCAGGAGGCCCCTGCTCTGCGAGACAGTACAAAAGAGCTGCCACTTTCCCGTGCCCAGCCCAATGCCCCCAGGCCAAGGTAAAGGAGGCTGAGGACAGGCAGGGGGTTAGAGCCTCGCTACTCAAAGTGACTGAAGTTCACCGACCTATGGCACCTGGCACCGACATCTTACGGAACGCAGAATCTTGTTAGCGACGCAGACTCCCAAGGCTAGACCTAGTGAATCAGAACTGCATCTAGAGACACCCCCCGCGACCTGTACACTATTCGCGTCTGGGAAGCAGTGATTAGTGCGAACACACTACCTCAAACTTTTCCTAGAGATAAGGCGGGAGCTGTCAGCTGACCCTGAGGGCTGTGGGGGAGGAGCTGCGTGACTGAGGGACACAGAGGATGGGCATCCATGCGGACCAGAGCATCGGGGTCTCCTGCAGGACACGGGGCTTGGGCAGGACATCTCAGAAACTAAGTGGGCCCCAGGACAGGACCCGGAAGGGATGGCCTGGCCTATCTGCTTCCTCCAAGCCTGGTCCTAGGTGTTGGGGTCCATCCATAGAAACGAGAAGCCAGCTCTGTGCCAGGGGAGAGGGAGCTGTTAGGACGTGCACCCCTGGAGTCCATTTCACCGCATCATGAACAGGACACTGACCCCCCAGGTGCCAATGATAGCAGCAAAGGCCAGAATTCTGAAGGGGGCAGCAGGTGCCACCTCAGGCCCACCGAGCCCTCGTGGTCCTGCGAAGGGAGCTGTTATCTGTCAGAAGGCCCGTGCCCCACTGCATGCCCTCCAATCTCTTGATTTAGCCAGATGGGCACCAGATGGCACCAGGATATGTGGCCGCCCGCCAGGGCTGGACCTGGCTCTAAGACAGGCCCCTGAGCTGACAGCCTCACCCAGCTCCCCACGTGCCCTCAAGTGGTTCCTGGTCTAGAACCCTCGGTGCTGCATTCTGGGCTGTCAGGGCTGGAGCCTGTTTCGGGGACCCCGCATGCTGCTGGTGGCGATCGGAGAGAGGGAGATTCTAGCACCCTTCAGGTCTAAGGGGGAGACACGCCTTGTGCACGAGACAGCCGGGAGACACACTGGGAGACAACTCTGAAAATCAGAAGCTGGGTCTGCAGGCCCGAGGCCCAGGGCCCTTTTCAGTGTTGAGGGTCCCTGTCGGGTCCACCCTGCCCTGCCCCAGCCTGCTCGGCTGCTCGGCCTGTGAGGGCTCAGGGTGGCCTTCGGATCTCTGACTCGACCTGCACTGCTGGCCACCTGGACCAACAGGCTTCCGAGCCTCAGGAACAAATGGCCAAAGTGGTGGGGACAGCCCAGAAGAGGACAGGAGAGATGGCTCATTCGGGAGTGGGGAGGTGAATGTGACTTAAAGTGTGGCTTTCACCTTCACCTGGGAGAGATATGTCACAGGTGTGACCAGGAACTCACCTTCCTGACTCTCCAACGTGGATGGATGGCAAGCCCTCCTCCAGGCACCTGAAAAGGCCCAGGAGACCTGAACACATCACCCTGCTGAAGTCCTCATGGTGTGGCAAGGGCTGGGTCCCCAGCCTGGACCACCAGGCCTGTCCCAGGGGCTGGCCCAGGAGGCCCCTGCTCTGCGAGACAGTACAAAAGAGCTGCCACTTTCCCGTGCCCAGCCCAATGCCCCCAGGCCAAGGTAAAGGAGGCTGAGGACAGGCAGGGGGTTAGAGCCTCGCTACTCAAAGTGACTGAAGTTCACCGACCTATGGCACCTGGCACCGACATCTTACGGAACGCAGAATCTTGTTAGCGACGCAGACTCCCAAGGCTAGACCTAGTGAATCAGAACTGCATCTAGGGACACCCCCCGCGACCTGTACGCTATTCGCATCTGGGAAGCAGTGATTAGTGCGAACACACTACCTCAAACTTTTCCTAGCAGCTTAAGCTTTCCTTCAAATAGACTGATACACAGAGCCTGCTCTGACAGGGGAGTGGGCGGAGATGCCATGCTTTGTCCTGGCCCTCCCCTCGCAGGCCCCTGGGACCCCTCTGTGAAAACCCAGGAATCCCCTGAGCAAGTTGCAAACCACTGTGCAACTATCCCACGACCTGGGAATTCCACTCCTGAATGTTTACCTTACAGAAAGGAGGGCCCGTGTGCCCCAAAAGATACACACACACATGCTCACAGCAGCTTAATACGGAAGTAATATTAAATACTCCAAACAACCCAAATGTCCACCAACAAGAGAACGGATACAGAAAATGGACTATAGTCACGAAATGGAATACTATGTAGCCATGAAAAGTAGAATTTTCCAGCTACATGTCCCAGCTACACACGGCAATATTGACGAATCTCACAGACGTAATGTTGGGGGAAACAAACCAGACTAAACAGCAGAGATGGTGCGGTTTAATTTATGTAAAACACAAAGTCAGAGAAACTTATCTGCAGTGACAGAGGTCAGAACAGTAGCTACCTCTGGGAGGGGAGGGAGCACGAGGGAGTCTCCTGGGAGCCAGGAATATAATTGGGATGGTGTCACAGACACACGTACTAAGGTGCACTGTGCAGTTTCTTCCAAGTTATGCCTAATGGAAAAAAAAAAAGTAACAAAAACCCAGACAGACCTTTTGTATCGATTAGAGACTGGTAAACAAGCAGACCTCCTCCCAGCTGCCCTTGACTTCTTGCTTGCCTCCCAGATAGCCCCTCTCAGTCTGTCCCAAACAGGAAAACCGCTGATTCTACCACGTGTCCCCACTCAGCAAGGAAGGGCCTCCAAGATGAGGTGAAGATGCAGGCTGGTGCCATTTCAGTCTCTCCAAACCACAGCCCGTGCCCACCCCCTTGCTCCCTGTGCCGGCTCCCCTGTTTCACTGTCCCAAGCCCACTCCGGCTTCCTGCGAGCCCAGTCCCATGGGCAGGGCCCTGGGATTCTGCAGCCCAGGCCCCTCCAAGCTGGGCAGCTGGTCTCAATTAGGTTACCAATGATGCAGTCCCGCCCCGGGGAGGCCATTCTGGGAAACCCAAATGCTGAGCACTTTGTTAGCTGTTCACCTTGGGAAGCTCCCTCCCGGAGCTGGGAGGAGAAGGGTGGGATAGGGGCAGAGGGGGCTGGGAGAGAAGGACGTGGGAAGGGAAGAAGAAAGAAGGAAGGCGGGGGAGGGGCAGGGGAGGAAGTGGGAAGGGAGCGGAGGCTTAACCAGCAGAACCATGTCCCACAGCCACCACCTTAGTGTCCCCTGCCACCTTCTAACAGGCAATTATTTTCCTGCTTCTAATTAAACACTGCAAATCCCCATGTGTGTGGGGTGGGAGGAGGATGGACGAGAAAGAAACTCCCATCCAGCGGGAGCCGGGAGCTCTGCTTACACACCCTCCTGCTCTAACAGACAGAGCCTGGACAGGACGCTTACCGTGTCACCCCACTCCCCCCAGGGCCCTGCAGCCACCACCTCCCCTCTTTCCACCCCGACATGTGCCCACAGCCCCCACATCAGGGCTCAGGCTCCAGCCTCTCTCCTCATCAAAGTGACTTTGGTTAGTTCTGGTTTTTCACTTTGTGATGAGAAACCCAGAGCAGAAAATCAGGACCCAAGCTGGGGGCAGCAGTGACCGATTTGTACTCTGGGAATCCAGAGGCTGCAGCTGAACCCCCAGGGGCTTCTGCAATGGGTGCAGGAGCGGGTAACAGCCTGAGCTCCCTCACCCCAAGACTGCAGGAGACAGGGCGCCAGCCTAAGGGTGGGGTCAGGGGGAGGGGAGCTGGAACCTATGGATTGGGAAGGGTTAAGTGCCTACCTCCCAGACCTCCTGGGGCTGGGGGGGGACAGCGTGATGGTCTGATGACCATGACTCAGTGCTCAGACTGGGTGAACGGGGCTTCCTCATCCCAATCTCGGCTCCTCTCATACTCAGATCTTGACTGTGGGCTCCCTGCCTGGTCTTTCCTCCTGAGACCTGCCCCCAAGTCAGGGGCTTGAGGGGAGCCTATAGTTCCGGGTCTAACCCCCGCTCTGTCCCCTCTCCACACATACTTGGGACTCTCTGGGGAGTCTAGGAATTGAACCACCCAAAGTTAACATATGAAAACACACGGCGAAATACAAAAAGTTCAAACACCGGCTCTGCGGCTCCACGCATGTCCCAAAAGAATGGCTGGTCTACTGATGCAGGAGACGGGACAGGAAGCACACATGTGGCTCCTGCATGTTGACAGTAGCGACAATTAACATCTGCACATCTTGGAGCTTAGTAAGACATTTCAAGTGCCTCAGCCATTAGCTCATCAGTGTCTGGTCTCCCCACGAGGACAGGGGTGGATAGTGGCGGCGGCATCAGAAGGAGGACACTGAAGTGGCTTGTTCTGGTAGACACAGCCGGAGGCAGTGCTAGCGCCCTTTCTGTTGTCCCCAACTCTGGACACCCGGCGAGCTGGGGTCACCTCCTTCCCAAGCAGCACCTGTGGCAATTTACCCCGTGCCAGCCACGGGCCACATACTTTACATCCACTAACTTATTGGGTCCTCTCTGAAGCAGGAATCGTCTCCATCTCCACTCCTCCCCTGGCAAAGGGGAGAAGACTCAGGTGGGAGTTCTGGGCTGCTTCCCCTCTGGACACACAGCCACCGGGCAGCCTGAAGCTGAGGGCGCAGGGGGTCAGGGCACCCTCCTCCACCCGGGAGCTCAGCTCACCTGCCTCTGCTGACCTGAGAGACCTCGTCAGCACCTGAACAAGGACTCAGGGGTCAAGTACACTGAGGGAGAAGGGTGGAGCAAAGACTCTTAGGGGGCTTCCACTACTCCCCACGATCCCAGAAAGTGCGTGGGAGCCCTTGCTTCCTCAGGGTAGTTTGGGAACTGAATTTGCTCAGGATATTCCATTTACCAGGTGACATTCTCTTCTGTCACCTCCACTCTTCAAAGGTTTCCTTTGCTTTCTAGATCCTTGCACAACTCATCTCCTCCCCTGAACGCTCCTGCAGGCCCGTACCTGCCTGTTTCCATGGCCACTTAGTCTTTGGTACACACACACACACACACACACACACACACACACAACCACAAGCCAGCACTGTTCTTTTTTGCATGTGTTTTTTCAGTTTTCCCTGGTCAGTGTCAGTTGGTTTCTTCCCTCTTGTTATCCTATATGGGGTGTGTGCTTGGACAAGTTACTGAACGTCAAGGCCAGTCTGTGTAATGATTCGTATCACTGGGTCGTACGTACTACATGCTATGGAACCCTCTATGTACTAAGTAAGCATGTTTCATGGAACATCTCATTTAATACTTGCAGGTAAGGGAAGTGAGGCTCAGAGAGGTACAGAAACCTGCCATGGTCACACAGTAAGTGATAAAACTAGCATTCCAACCCAGACAGCTGATGGCAGAGCCCCAGGCCCTGGCTGCTTTGGTCATCATGTCACCCAAGCCTGGCACAGAGCTTGTTTCCAATCAAGTGTGCTGAGTACTAAGATGACTGACAGCAGAAGGTGCCCAATCCATGGTGTTAACCAACCTGCCACCTGACTCTGGCAGGGACTGCCCCTCAGGAGAAAGGGGATGCCTAGGAGAGACCCCAGGGTCAGACAACAGGGGAACTTACCAAAATAGGAGCTGCCTTAAATAACACCGAGAGCCAGACTTCCCATCTCAGCCTGGCCCCCCCGCTTTTGTCTCCCACTGGGCAGCGGGGTGTCTTGCTGCCCAGGAGCAGTGGCCCATGGGAAGGGGATGCCCTCTGGAGTCATTTGATGCCCAACACAGTGTGCCACGCTCCAAACCCTGGGAGGAGAGGGGTAGAGCTGTGAGTGATTCCTCTAGCTCATGGGACCACTCCATGGGACTAAAGGGCTCAGACCATACCAGCCACAGCTGCTGGCCAGACAGGTGCTGGCTCTGGGGGCCACCGGGTGAGGGAGGGCCCCACCACCCCTCCCTGAACCTGATAGTCTTCTTGACCCAGCCAGGAGTTTAGATTTCCTCCAGTGGAGAGGAGAAAACTGTGGTGGGAGACTCCAGGTGCAGGATCTGGGCACAGGGTTTGGGACGGGCGCGCGCATGCATGCATGCACACACACACACACACACACACACACACGCCAATAACAACACAGCTGTCTATGAAATCATATCCTCCTCTCTTCATGCTTTCATAGGGAGCGGAAGATTCCCTGGAGCTGTCCCCAGACATCGGCATTCTCACGGACACTCACTTCCACAGACCCGGCTCTGGAAGAGGGAGGAGCAAACACAGATTAGGAGGGAGCTCAGCCAGACAAACCCTCCAAACTGCCCCCTCCATCCCTGCCTAAAAGCAGGGAGAGGTCCTGATTCTCCTTCCTTCTGGAAGGGCAGGCACCATCTGCCTAGGGCCTGAGAGTGACAGGGACACGAGAGGCTATTATTAGACTCCTGATCAAGGGTGCACTGCACACCCTACGGGATCAGGATACACCAGCCCTGCAGGAGAAAAGACATGGCCCGGAAGAGGCGACCAGGCGACCAGCTGACTCCCGGCTCAGCCTCTCACTCTGCCTCAAGGGCCGCACCAGCCCCACACTGGGAGATGGCGCCTGAGAACCTGACACTGCAGGCAGAGGCGGCCAGGGGTCAAAGTCCTGAGACGGGCGCAAAGCTCTGAACAAATGGGCCTGTCCCAGGCCGCCCCGCCTGAATCTTTGACCAAGCAGAGAACTGACTCAGTGGGGCCATGGGGGCTTGGCCAGAACTGAGAAGCCTGGGAGATTCTGTAGCTCTGCCTGGGCTGGGAGGCCTGGGGAGAAACTCTCCACCCCTGGGGTGCAGAGACCACAGAGGGAAAGGCCAGCAGAGCAGGGAAAGAGCAGAAATGCAAGGAGGGGAGTGGCTGGCCAAGAAACCAAGGCCCCATAACTCCAGGGTCTAGAAGGTGTGTATGTAGTGGGGGCGGGTGCTTGGAAGGGTGACGCTGGTGTGAGATGGCGCTGACCGGGGGCCACCTTCCTTCTTCCAAACACCCACACGTGGTTGTGGGTTCTCAGCGTACACGAGGGAAGTCACCCCTCGCCGCCTCCCTCCCCAAGCTCTGAAGCCTTCCAGGAGCCCAGGAGGAGGTGTTGGTAGCGGCTCCCACCCTGCAGGCAGAGGCTGGGAGGAGGGGTGCTGAGGGGCCGAACTCGGGAGACTCCAGTCAGTTTCTGCTCAAACTTCTCCCCGGACGCCCAGCCCCCGTAAAGAGAGCGCTCGTCTTGGAACCGCACAAGGAGGAAAACGCCGGGAGCCGCTCCGCTGGAGCGCAGGAGTTACCCCGAAACAGGCACATACGTCCCCTCCCCGCCCCACGCGGCCCTCCCCCTCGGCGCTCAGCCCCACCCCCCGCCGGCAGCCTCCGCGCCCCTCCTCCTCTTCCTACCCTAGGCTCAACTCCTATCTTTCCCGTTTTCCCAGCCCATGAGATTCCCAGACCGGATGGCCATGGACTAAGGATCCGGGGGGAAAAGGGAAGAGGGGTGAGGGGGCGTCCGAGAGGCGTGCGGAGAGCGGCGGGCTGGGGAGCCGTAGACGGGTGGCCTGGGTCTGGGGCGGCGCGGACTAACCTCCTGGTAACTCTCCTCGCGGGGGTTGAAGGTGCTGTCCACGCGCTGCAGACGCAGGCCGAGGTGCGGGACGCTGTGCAGCCACACCACCCACCAGGGCGCGATGTACTCCACGCGTGCGGCCGGCATCGCGCGGCGCGAGTGAGCACGCCCGCCGCGGCCGCTGCAGCCACCGCCACTTCGCCCCGGACGCGAGCCCACTCCAGGCCCCGCCCCGGGCCCGCCCCGCCCCGCCCCAGGCCCCTCCCCTTGGACACACCCACTACCTACCACGCGTCGCGCCCTAGAACGCAACGCCCTTTTGTGGTCTGGGATCTGTCCTGGCTCCACCGGTCAAAGAGGTGGAAGGAGAAGTGAAAACTCCCAGAACGCTCCTAAATCTGTTTCTTAATAGCAGCCTCTAAATCCCCGGGCTTCTCCTTAATTACTTGCTATCAAATCAAGGATATAGTGTCAATGAGTGCAGCTAGCCATCGTGGAATAAGAGAAGTGGACAGGGAGGGCCTCCTGGAGGAAGGGCCCCTTGCTCGCTATCCAGGAAGGAGAGGATGAGGGCCCTTGGAGCGCGGGGGAGGGATGCAAGAGCCGTCAGCAAGACACTCTATTTCCTGAGCGCCTACTGTGTGCCAGCCACTGGCCTGTCAGTGAACAAAAGCAGACGGAAACCCTTGTCCAGAGGATATGGCGCTTCAGTGGGCGGATGACACAGTCCCCACACAAAGACATGTTAGGGGTGCTTCGGCGGAAAGGAAAAGCAGAGCAGTCTCAGCGGACAGGACGTGGTCCCGGCAGGGCAGCGGCAAATCGGATAAAGCTTCGCAGGCGCTTCCCCTGAGTCCTTTGAGCGCCCACAGAGGCCTCGGGCATCAGAGGGCCGCCGTTCTGCTGCTGCAAATAGCGTGGTGTGACCGGAGGACGCGGGCTGGGCAGGGAGGGGGAAGGTCGAGGGCACTTAAGGGCTGCCGGGGCTTGGGGAGGTGGGAGTGGAGGAGTTAAGGGGTCGTCGGTGGAGACTGCAGCGCTGGGTGGTAGCCACGGGGGAGCAAGGGGGTTTAGGGAGCAGGGACATGGGTGACACAGGAAATCCGGGAAAGACTCCAGGTTCCTGGCTCCAGGAATTGGGTGAATATAGGAGTCCTGAAGAGGCCTGCAAAAACGCATCATTGGCCCACAGAGGCCCCGTGCGTGAGAGGCCAAGGGGCCTGGATAGAGTCTTGTCCTGGGCTCCAGGCCTCTCCTGGTCTGCACAGGCCGGGTCCTCGTTCCCAGCGTCTTCCTGTGGCCGGCTCACTTGCGCATGCCCAAACCTGAGGCACTCAGCCGGGGCACAGCAGGCTGGAGACCACTGTGCTCTCATAGAGGTTTTCTTTCATTCGAGAAATTTTGATCGAGCACCTTTTCTGTGCTAGGGGATACAGTGATGAATCAAATATACAGGTTCCTGTCTGCATGGCATCTAGAGTCTAAAAGGGGAGGGCAGCAGCCTTTTACCCCAGTGATTAACTACTAATCCTGTTCACTGCTTTTCAGGGTCCAGTGTTGGTATGTGAAGGGGGGATGGATTCTGGGGGTGGGGGAGGTGTCTCGGGACGGCGTTTCCTGAAGAATGACACCTGAGGTGAGAGCTGAGGATGACAGGGAGATAACTCGGGTTGTCCTGGGGAGGATTCTAAGCAAAGGGACAGGAACTATGAGATCAGGGACTACGGTGGGCAGGTGTGAAGCCGAGTGAGAATGACAAGGAGAGACTGGAAAACTGCAGACAGAACACAGACCGGCAGCTGGCTGCCAGGGAGGGGCTGGGGTGCAGGAGGACTTTGCAGGGTGATGAAACACTCTCTCGATTGCCGTGGTGGCTACACAACTGTAAATCTTGGTCAGAGTCATAGAGCTGTACACCAAAACGGGTGAATTTCACCTCAATAAGCCTTACTTTAAAATAAATATCTTCATTCTTTAAGGAAAAGAGGAAAGAGGCTGCAAAGTGGGCAAGAGCCCGATCGCACATGGCCCCGTAGACCCTGGTGTTTTGGTCTTTGAAGCGGCCACTGCCGGTCGCACAGGAAAATGGACTTGAAGCAATTTTATGGGCCCTCAGTGGGTACTGGTAACAGGCATGACCATGGGGCTGCAGCCTGTGCTCCCTGGAACCGCCGGGACAGGGCCCATGCACACCGTTTCCTTCCTCCCCCTCCTTCTCCACGTCAACACCACAGAAGGTGACAGCTGCTGGTTCTTGCCACAAGGCCTCCCAAAGGCCTGGGAAGTTATGAGTACTTGGCATTCCTCTAGGAAGATTAGAGTTACAACTGGGAACTGTCAGTGCCTTAGGAGGGAAGGGCGGATGATACCAGAGACCCCACATGGGGGGGCCACGTCCTGGGAAATGCGAGGGAGTTGCGCCTGCAGTACTGACCTTGAATGTGGTAGGGGGGAGCCTTGCCAGAGCTGGGGCTGGGCCCCCGAGAGGCAGTGGGTGGGGGAAAGGGGAAGGCTGTACACGCACGCAAAGACGTCAACTGCAAAAGCTCACGCTCAGGGCCACACACCCGGGCGCAGCTTGGAATACTCAAACCTGCTTGGCCGGTCTGCACCCAGACTGACTGCGAGCCCAGCGTTCTAGCTGTTTCCACAGAAGCCTGCAGACCTAGACAGTTGAGCCCGTGGAGCTGAGGCTGAACAGACCTCCCAGGGACTCGTGAGGGAGTTGATGTGAGAAAAGCACCCCTGTCCTTCCCAAACTAACAGCTGTGGCCCATACAAGTGGCCACTCACCTGGCGCAGCTGGGACAAGCTGTCCCAAGCTGACGAGCTGGCCTGCCTCAGCAAGGCAGTGGTCGGCCCTGGCCACCAAACGGCTAACAGACCTGTGTCTTAGACCAGCTTAAGCATAATCTCTGCAATCTCTGGCTACCATCACCAATTTTTAAAGCATCCCAGACTCCAAGGCACAAGCCCGAGCTGAGAACCTCGGCATGAAAGGATGCCTTCTCTAGACACGGAGGGCTTGTCTCCTAGGAGCTGGGGCTAGTCTCTGGACAATGTGCTGGGACAAAGGAGGCCCAAGCGGTAAACCCTCCCTGCTCCTGGGAATGGAGCAGAGAGAATAGGGAAGGCTGAACGTGCTCCATCTGGGTCTGTCAACAGTCAGTAGGAGCCCGTAGACCCCTCTGCGAGGAAAAAAATCCAAACCATCTCTCATGACCAGATTCAAAAACTATCTTCACCCTTAAAATTCTTAAAGAACAAGGAAATCAAGTAATGGTTTCAGGCGCTTAGCTGGATTTTATCCTGCAAACCATTTCCAGACCCTCCTGGTCGACTGTTCATTTGTTGTGCTATGTCCCCACCTTGTGGTCTTTTCTGACATGACCCCATCTCCATTTCCCAAATTTGCTAGGGGCCAGGAGCCCTTCTCAACCTTTAAAAATAGCTCATTTAACCCTAACAAACCATGTACCGTGTTTCCCCGAAAATAAGACCTAGCTGGACAATCAGCTTTAATGCGTCTTTTGAAGCAAAAATTAATATAAGACCTGGTCTTATATCACAGTAAAATAAGACCGGGTCTTGTATTAATTTTTGCTTCAAAAAATGCATTAGAGCTGATTGTCCAGCTAGGTCTTATTTTCGGGGAAACATGGTATTATGGTTATTTGCTAAAACCATATGGAAACGGAGGCAACCCCTCAGCCACAAAATGGGCTGTGGGCCTGGAACACTTACTTGCCAAGGGCCTAGGAGCCCACAGCCTGTGCCAGGCTTGCCACAGGCAGGAGGATCCTTGTTTTAGGCTCAATGAGCCTTTTATCTGTTTAAAACGTGCATCACATAGCACCTGGTCAACGCCTCTCTGGATAGTCTTGGGCCTGTCCTCTGAGCGGAGGGGTCCTTCCATAGGGAAACAAGGGATGTGTGTAGGTGGACTGCCCTGCCACTGAGCAGGGAGACCGCTGCTGGCCACGGATTTTGACCCAAGTAGGCACTGTCCCACCTGGACTGCACTGGTTTCCCCGGTGACTCCCACACCAAGATGAGCGGACAGAAGTGTTTACAGTCCTCCTCTGGACTGTTAACTGGTACGCAGAGGTGAGGCCATTTCTCAAGACCACACAGATTGGCGAGCAGTAGAACCAGGATTTTATCCCCGAGGAGTCAGGCCTGGCCGGGACCTCATCTGCCACTCAAGCTGGGATCTGGGCCCTTCTGGCCCTTTGAGTAGCAGCTCCATCCACACACACATCCCAGTGCACTGTCTCCATCCCACGGCCACCAGACTCCAGCGCCTCCCTTTAAATGTCATTTGGATTTTATAGCTGGTCTTCAAGGTCTGTCTCATTTCCTGTTTCAGGATGTTCCCTCTTCCTGGAAACGCGTGGCCCACTTAGCTAGGCTTACATCTTATGTCCTCAGCTTTTAAGGTTCCTTCTCTGAGCCCTCCATCTAAATTGTCCTTTCACCTGCCTTAATCCCACTGCACCCCTTACTGTTCCTGAACTCCCGTATCTAGGAAACACACAAGTGTCTTAGTATTAAAAAAACCCTTACGCCTACCTTGGCATCAAGGGATACTTCAACGACGGGGACATGAAAGCCTGCTACATTCCAGGGTGGCCGGCTTAGCTTGCAGCCACTGCCAAGGCTAATCAACTCCTACTTTTAACCATCGTTTTCATTATCAGGGAGCTCATTTTACCTAAGTGACTTTTAAATCTCCCGAGTGCATACTGGCTTACTTCCACAAATATCTCGCTCTTCTAGCTGCCTATTTCCATCTATTGTCAAACTTAGACTAAGAAAAGGATGGCTTTATCTGTCCACAGCCCAAGATAGGGGATGCAAGGAGGCTGCTACCAGGACCTCTATCCTATTTTTGCCAGAAGCCACCACTAAGTAACATTTCCCTTCCCGCCGGTCCTCAAAGACAAGACACTTGAAGAATTTTTAAAATTTTAATACAGTTCAGATCAGCATGTCTGCTTCATTTCAGCTCCTTCACTGCCAGACCTAGAAGAAGAGAGAAAGGTGTGTCACCCAGAAGATATATTCTGAGTTACTGTTGTCCCCCAGAAGATGCATTCTGAGTTACTGTTGCTTGTCCGGAGTGTGTACTGAAGCTGAGAAGAGATCTCACAAAGGTCAGATTTTAAGCCCATCAGGGAGGCTTTGCTTAAAATATTGTTAGTGTTTGAAAGAAAACAAAAACAAAACAAAAAAACCCCTCAGCCTTTATAAAGAGGTGGCCTTCCGCTTTGTGCCCCATGGGCAGCTGCACCCCCCCACCAGGATGGGCCCTTTGTTTAACCTATGCTCAGGGCCATTACAGTCAGTTTTCCATTCTGTAAAAACGAAGATCATCAAAACCAGTATGAGCCTGGAGAGGATGAAATGGATGGTGCACATCAGTCACTGATCTGCATTACAAAAGCATGGAAGAGAGCGAAACAAATTTCCCTTGGGCCGGGAGCGCTTCCCGTGTGGGCTCCGACCTCTGAGAAACATCACTGCTTCCACTCACAGCAAGAGCGGATACTGGGACCATGAAACAGACTTTCTTCAATTTGGGGACCATTCAAGAACAAGATGGTGACACACGCACCCGGTACCTTCTTGGCGCCCCCGCTTTCCGGCTCACTCACCTGGGGGCAGGGACTGCTTCAGCTTCTCTGCCTTCTCTTTGTCTGTGATGACCAAGGTGTAGAGGTACCTGCTGCATCGGACTTTAAACTTCACGTTATCCTTATTTTTCTTGATCTTGACGGCTACCAGAGACCAGAATCAGTAGTTTAATTGTATCGCAGAACAGATGTCACGCAGCTCACCTGCTTTAGGCTTCTGTAGAGAGTGGCACTGCTAACTGCGACCACTGGCAGCTGTGCTTGGCTCCCTGTACGTCCCTCCAAACAGGACACGAGATTCCCTCCACGATCCCAGTATTTATAATCAGCCCCAGAAACCCACACTTCCCTTGTATCAACACCCAGGAGCCTGGGGCTTACTCTTAATCGGTTTGTTTACATTTAAAACATAGGTCTACGGTACACTGAACACACCCAAGAACATTCTGTACCCATTTCATTTTTTTAAAGGAATGGAAGTAGTTCATAAAGTAAGGAGATGGGATATCTGCCGGGATCAAGAACTTTCCACCACTCAATCTTTTCTGGAAAGCAGTTGTCTGTGTGTGAGATGACATGCCGGGACAATGAAGCGCAGTGAGTACGCGCTGAAGCTGTTCCTAAAATGTATATGGAGTCCTTTTTTGGGGTTCTTTGTTGCTGCCAAATTCTATCTCAGGACCACAGCTCACCAAGAGCCCCAAGTGGACCCCAAACTCAGCAGTGTAGGGTTTGAAGTTTGGCAAGTCTGGTTATGGACAAGTGTCAGTGCATTTCCAGGCCGCTGGCGTCACGTGCTTCTCCGTAAGCCGGTCATTTCATGCACCCGTCAAGCCCCTCATTCCACCCTCTGTAAAAACAGCTCATTATTATAAAAGCAGTGACGTGCCAGCTGAGTCGGGTGGCTAAGGGGGCTCCAGTGCCTCGGCCCAAGTACCTGACCAGACACAGAAGCAGCGCGAGGTTAACCTGTACTCACTCACCACCCACGATCCGTTTCTGCCAGTAACTGTTAAAGGGACAGGCACGAAATAGGACGCAGCAGCACTGGCTGCCTTGGCTCGCGTTTTAATAAATCCAGAACCTGGATATTCATTCAAACCAACCTATTTTGCTCTCTTAATATTCCTCTTGAAGCTAAGCACACTGCACTGTCACACACCTATAAATCGAGCCGGACACTCCTAAGTATATGGATCTCATAGAAGATTGTTATTATTACACAATGATTAATTCCACCTAGCGACATGTCATACACCCTAAGAACGGAAAGCAGGGACAGAAACTGCGTGTACACCAATGTTCACAGCAACGTTATCTGCAACGGCCAAAGGGTGAGTTACTCAAATGTCCACCAACAGATGAAAGAGCAACAAAATGCGGTCTGTCCCTCCATGCAGTGGCTTCGGCCTTGGAAAGGCAATTCCGACACATGCTCTACCGTGGGTGAACCTTGAAGACATTATGCTAAATGAAGCCAGCCAGTCACAAAACACTTGATCATTTCCCTTACGAGGTTCCTAGCGTAGTCAGTGATTAAGCACAAGGTGGCGGCGGGGGGCTGGAGAGGACGGCAGTTATTGCTCAACGGGTACAGTTTCCGTTTCGCAAGATCAAGACCCTGGAGATGCGACGTGAATGCACTTAATACCAGTGAACTGTACACCTAAAAATGGTACATTTTGTTACGTATATTTTAGAATTAAAAATATGAACACTCACTGGACACCCTCGTACGTCCAGGGGACCACGACCCCCACCCTCATAGGACACACCGACTCCAATCAGGCTCCCAATTACCATGCAAATGACCGGATGGATTCAGGGTCATCTCCTCCATGTACGAAGGTCTCTAATGGATCCCCTGGTGCGATCCTTGCTCCAATCCCACGAGACGGATCCTATTACTGCCCCTTCAACTGGAGTAACCGGTGGTGTCAGGTAACTTGACAGCTACCTACTGACAGAGCTAGGACTCGACGCAGGCAGCCACCCCAAATTCCCTGGTCCGAACTCAAACTGACATGAAGATCTCTTTATAGTAACACGACAGCCACCAACAAAGCACACTGTCACCTGAGGTCCCCACAACCATCAGGGAGGGCAGACATGCTCACCAGATGCTACCTGTTCCCAAAGGTGGTCAACATTTCATCCAGTACCAGAGGCTCAAAGGCAACCGCCTGTTTCAGGTAAATAACAGGGACGCAAATAGGATCCTCCCTGGGCCCGCGAACCCACGACAAGGCTCTCCCCACGCGCCCCTCTATGACCGACACAGAGCATCTGACACGGTCAGTGTCCCGGCCCGCGCAATGTCACCCTGACCCTGCCACTTTCCCCAAGGAGCCGACGTTCTCTCCAGGACACATGTGGGAGCGGGAAAGGAAGAAGCTACACGGAGCGTTCGATGCAGCAGAGAAAAGACGACTACGCGAAGTGGCACCGCGTGCGGATTCCGCTCTACAAGCCCCCAGACCTCCTCCAACTATCCCAACGGGCTAACAGAACCCTCCCCCGCGGTTGGTGTGAAAAAGGCGACGGCACGGGCACCGGGGCCGGCACAGCACGGAACCCCCCCCACAGCACTAACTCGGGGTTTAGGGGACGCGCCTCTGCAGACTCGCACGCAGTCAAGGCTCCTCTCCACGCGCCAAACCAAAACCACAACGAACCCGGGGCAGTTTTTAAAAACATCCACAATCAGCGAAGGAAGACAAGGCACTGGCCACGCACGTGTCTCACGGGAAGGAGGACGAGATCGCCGCTCTCCCGACCGCCAGGCACACGCTCGCACGGCCTCCCGCCTCCCGCCGGACCCTCTGGGGGGCAGACGCCCCCGGAGCAGCCCCAGCGTGGGGCCCGCTCCACGCCCACGCATCGTTATCGTGTGCTCGTCTCGCAGGGCAGGGCGCTTCCTTACATTTGGCGTCCTTTCGCCGGGCCGTGAGCAGGAAGTCCTTGATTTCCTCAATTTTGCGAGGCTGCAACACAAAGGAAACGGGGCATGCATTACGGAGACGGGCGTTTTCGGCCGACGGTCAAGTCCAGCAGCCCCGCGCCTCCCCGGGAAGGTCGCAGGCAGGGGCCCTACTCACCATGGCTACGAGGCGCGGAGGACGCGCGGCCGGCACCTGCGGGGAAGACAAACGTTAGCGCGGACCCGGCGCGGGGACCGGCGGCGACCACCGCTTCCCCTCCCCGCCCCTTCCGAAATGCCGGCCCCATCGCACGCCATCCTCCTTCCCCGCACCCTTGACCCAGGATGAGGGTCCGCAAATTTCAGCCGGCCGTGGATTACCTCGGATTACCCCTGCATCCCCCACAAACCTCCCGAGAGACACTCACAGCAAGCGGCAAGAAGCAAGCAGGCTGAGAAAGGACGAAACTTCCGCTTCCGGTTAGTTAAACCCTCCCCCGGAGGAACCTGGGTACGGTGTCTTTAAAGGGTCACAAAGCATGTAGTCGTTTGCCTTTCCGTTGTAGCACTTCTGCCCCCTTCTGGCATAGATTAATAGCGCAGCTCCACGAAGGTAATAGGCAGCCTCCCTCCTCCAGTCTCTCTCCTTTTCCGCCCCCACTGCCCCTCCCCCCGAACCCCTTGGCTTTGATAGGTTTTATTTCAGATCTAGTTTGAAGACTTAAGACTTATATCTATTACTTTCATTAGGCCTGTGCGTTGGGCATCTACGCAGAGATTTTCTGATTTAAATGAAGGAACCTCTCTATGTAAATTTTAGAACCCCTTTCTAGGGGGTCGTCACATTTCCTGCTGGTCCCCTTTTCCATGGATATCTAATCTGTCACGAGCAGGGTCCTCTTTTCCATTTAAGGAAGGTTTTCCACACGCCACCTCCAATTCCTGTAAGGACTGGTGCACAATAAAAGTCAGCGCATACTTCCAGTAGCTGATTTTTATCAAACACTTCGGTCCGGCAGCCCCCGCATGGCTCAGATCCCCAGGCCCAGGCCCCTGCCTACTGCCCGAGGCTGCGCAGCGAGAACGGGCCGGCTGCTCGGGGAGGGCAGCGTTTCCTGCGCCTCTTTGGGTCCTTCCCGCCTCCATTCCAGGCCTGATGTCATTCCCCCCCGCCCCCCCCCCCCCCCATTTACTCTCAGTTCTTATATAACGTCTCTTCAGGCAAGCGCCGGGAAACCTGTGGTTATCGATTTTATTTTTATCCTCCGCTTTTATTTTATTTTTAACCTCTCTACAAATGTCTACATTTTATTATATTTGTTTCCCCCAAATGTAATAACTGCACAACAGAATGTAATTGCCTTGGCGCATTATTACACTCGAAGAGAGTACTTTACCATGAACTTTACTTTGAATTAACTCTCCTCCCTCCCATCGGACAAGCCCGGGTTGGGCATCTTCCAAGGGGTGCTGGGCAGACGGGGAAGAATAAACCAACAGAGATCATACATTCCTCTAATTGTGCTACAGAGCCCTTTAAAAGAAGCCAATCTGTGTTTCTGTAACTACAAATGCATCTCGGTGTGAACGGTGGGAAAGTTAATTGGTAAGCGCTTCATTTTAGACTGTTTGAAGGTCGGAGTCCACCCTGAGAATTCTGACCTGAGAAGGACATTGCCAAATCCCTTAGCCTGACTTTGCCGGCCCCACTCCATCTCAGGCTGATGCCTTCTGGTGTTTTCCGCCCCACTGCTCCACCAGAGACAAATCAGCCTTTTAGCTAACCAACTGGCCTCTTAAAGCCCTGGGCACTTCCCGACTCCCGCCAGGCACGTGCTCCCCGCTTTGCTACAAGTCCTGCTCATCCACCAGAGCTCAGCTCCCACCTCTCCTTCAGGCAGGGCCCTTCACCTCTAACTCCTGTCACTTGTCACTCACACAGCGGTTACTTGCACATACCTTTTGGTAGACTATGCAGCAGTGTTGGACTTTCCATACATTTGTACCAACTTTTCTTTGAAGGCAAGAATGGGCTTCCACATTCTGTTGATAACTCTTGAAATGCAGTACACACACACACACACACACACACACACATAGTAGGTGCTCAGTGCTGACACTGTAGGATTCTCAAGCTGGACACAGTATCTGAGATCACTCACGAAGCGTGGATGGATTGATGGAGGGATGAATGGAGGAAGTGAGTGAGGAGTGGAGGGATTCATTTGGACAAAGCAGTGCTGGGCACATAGTAGGTCCATAAAAATATTTGTCGAGTGAATGCCTGGTGCCTCTCCCCACTGCAGGACCCACAGGACAGGGACAGGGGACAGCGGGAGGGGCTGTACCTCTCTTTTGGCAGCGATCCCAGAGAGACAGATGTTCACCCTCTTGCATCGTATAATAAGAGAACATAGATGTGTAGTAACAAAACACAAAGGCAAATTTGTTCAAGTACCAGGGTTTTCTCCAGCTCCCCAAGGGGGACAAATAGCGAAATAAATGGCAGCTGCTGAAAGGCGAAGCAAAGAATCTGGTGGGAATGCCTCCCTCGCTTCAGGGGAAGCCGAGCCCCAGGGACTGCCGGCAACCAGGGGGCCAAAGCTGGAGTGAAAGAGCCTGTGACAGAGCAGAGCCCAGGATGCTGCTGCCTTTGACAGAAGCATCCCTGGTGATGCTGATACACACGCAAGATGGAAAATTCTAACAGGTGCCCAGGGTGGACCCTCTAGGAAATGAAGATCCCAGACTTGAGGGCTGGGCATGGCATGGTCCAGTTTGCCTGTTACAGGTCACTCCGCCTCTGAAGTGTGGAGGGTGGGTTGGAATGTCCAAGACTGGTGGCCGTGGGAATGGTGAAGGTTACTGTCATCGTCCAAGGGCCAGGGAGGAGGGTCTCAACCAGGGTAGTGGCAGTGCGGTCAGAGAGCTGGAGATGGATGGAGGGCATGTCTGGGGCTGTGGGAACCACCCAGTCCTCTCCCTTCCCTTCTGCCAACCTGCTGGGCAAAGGGATGCCCCTGGCTGGGTCCACGGCAGGTGAGGCACACAGCCTCCCTCTCACCCCCACGGGCACTGCCCCGGCCACCCCTGAAGGTTAACTGGTTTAGCGTTCTCATCAGCTTTCAGGACACCAGAACTGGCCCCCAAACTAGCACCAGACCCCCAGGGGGCAAAAGGGTAGTACGGTACATGGCATGATCTGAAGGGGCTGAGAAGTCCTCCCCAGCCTCCACGGTTTCTCTCTTTCAATTCATTCCATTCATTCAGATAATGTCTAATGAGAACCTGGAGGCAGGGGTAGAGAGGAGCGGCACCCCAAGTTGCCTATCCCAGGTCCCCCTGCTCTGTGGGTCTGTCTGGGCTCCCTCTGCTGGCCCACTGAAGGCACCATTGTGCAATATTGCCTGTGGCTGGTTCCAGTGTTGCCTCCTTCACTTACTGTCTTCTAAAGCGAGGTGTGTGGGGTTGTATGACCTCCTCTCTTTCTTCACAGAGCTGCTGTGAAGCCTAAATGGGATCATTTAAAAAGCCAAAGCCAGTGCCATCCTGATTTCCTCCAGGACGTCTGGAAATAACCCCCCTCGACACCCAGCCCTGGGTGTAGTGTCCAATAATGGCCACACAGAGGCGCCAAAGCCGTGAGTGGAATGGAAAGGAACCAGCCTTTTCCTCCTTGAATCCTAAAATCTCAGGCTTAGAGTACTTATATAAATGAGAAGTAATATTTGTATAGCATTTCATACTTGACGGGGTGCTTTCATATCTACCATCTCATTTAATCTCCAAGAGGCCCCCAAGAGGCCCCTGCCTTTGGCTGTCAGCAGGGCTGGCCTTTAATCATCTTGGAAGGGAGATGTTTATTTAACCTTGAAGGCTTTCAGCAGAGGGAGGGTCTGGAGTCCCTCTTGCTGAACTCGGCAAGATGGGAAAAAGATGGGGAAGGAAGGAAGAAGGCAGGGTGTGGGCATTGGGGCTGGCGCTTTTTTTGGGAACCCAAGAGCGGTGAGACTAAAGGAAGGAGGTTACCCCCCTCGTCCAGCGTCCGCAGAGTCCGAGAGAAGCTCAGCTGCCCCTGAGGGGCACACACAGCTGCTCAGACAGCTCACTGACTGGCTAAATGGCTCCAACCCATTTTTAGAGAGCTCCTTCTGTCCGCCAGGCACTGTGCTAGGTGATTTCCCTGTCACAGCAATATCCTTTCACACGCCTTTTTGTCGCTCTTGGCTTTGTTCCAGGCCCAGGGCAGGTGGTAAAGACACAGAGATAAGATCCTGTCTGCATCTCTGTGTCCCTTTCAAGGAACTCTCAGACTAGCAGGGGAGGCAGTGATAACGCAGGGCCGTATGTGCAAAAAGTGCTTCTCGCTGTGAGAACAGATGGGGGCTGTGTGAGACGGATCCAGGCTGGGGCTGGGGTGGGCCCAGGGAAACCCTCCAGGAGAAAGTAACAACGGTGCTGATTCACAAGGGAGAGAACCCACCCAGCACACTCAGAGCAGCCTGCTTGAACGTGCAAACCCTCACAGCAAATATGTTCCAGGAGGGCCAGAATAAAGAAGCAATCGGACTGGGTGGCATTAATCCAGGAGGTCTTCCTGGAGGAGGCACTGTGATAGGGTGGGAAGAAAACTGTTCCAGGAGATAGCCCGTCTTGGGAGTCAAATCTTGTGTCTGGCTAAGATCCCTGGAACGAGTCTTCCCGCATCTCTGAACCTCAGTCTCTGTGGAGGAGAAGTACTAATCCCTTCTTCCAAGCCTTCCAGGTCACTGTGCCAATTGTGTGTAGCCTGCACAACTGTCTGTGGCTGCCCTGCTTTTGAGAAACCAGGAGACACAAGGAACAGAAAGTGCTTAGCCCAGCAGCTGCCTCTGAGACTGTTAATTGAATATGAGTCCAGGGTGAGAGTTGTCAATGGGTTTGGATACCTGCCACCTGGAGAAGAGGAGGCGGGTTGGAGAGGCGAGCGTCCCCCTTCCCCAGAGCTCAGTGACGCAGGGAGAGGGGACCCCTCGGAAAGCCTGCCTGGTTTTCTCCAGCGGGAGCACAGTTCATTTTGACAGATGACACCACCTCAAACCCCCGGCTCCCCTCCATGGCCCCTTTCACCGGATGAACTGCTGTCATGGTGTCCAACCTGCTACAGATTGGACGGTGTCCTCTAGCAGTAAGGGAAATCACAGCGGGGCCAGCAGAGGAGAATCCTTCCTGGGTAAGGGACCCCCCACCCCTCTATCAGTGTGTGCCAGGGTGAGGGACGTTACAGTGAGAGGAAAAGGACATGGTCCCTCTAAATAAGGGACAGGGGCCAGCCTACTGGCTTGTATATATCTTGCATTATGCAGTGGAAGAGAGGAAATCAATAGAGCTGTCAGTGGTTTAATGCATTCAGTACTGCAGACGTCCTCATCTCAGGATGCTCCAGACGGATGCTTCAAATTAAAAAACAGGGGAGGGGGAGAGGGACTGAAGGGGGTGGGAGATAAACACCCTGACAGACCAGAGGAAAGGAAGGGACACGACTGAGGCTCTGAGAAAATTAAAGTCCATAAATCATGAGGCTCAGAGAGCATCCTGGGTGTGAGTGACAGGAGACCCTGATTGGCAGCAGTGGTGCCGTGGTTCCTGGGCCCCCTCTGCCAGGTGGGCGTCCCGGGAGGGAGGGGAGAGCATATGCAGACCTCTTGTATTCAAGGTGTTGATGCTGGATGGGGGTGAGGGTTGGGCTGAACTGGGGTGTGGGGGTGGAGGATCAGGATGAAATGAACGATAACCTCATAACCTGCGGTACGTAGGTGAGTGGGGTCCTTTGGATGGGGAGGTGGCACTTTGCTCCGTCCCATGAAGCTCTGGCCTCTAGAAGCTCTTGACTACCTGATCCGTCTTTCATCCCCACAGAGAACCCTTCCAGCCCGGGTTCAGCCTCTTCCAGCTGGGCCCTGCCTGCCTCTCCTCTCTGTCTCTCTGTCTGTCTGTATGCTCCTCTCTGCTTCTCTGGCTCTCCACATTTGTGAATCTGCGTCCTGCCCACTGGGCTCCTGCTTTTTCTTCAACCTCAGAGACTCTTGCCTTCTGCCCCCTTATCAGTGGCCTGACGGTCTTCTTCAGCCTCTCCTTTGAGCCCGTGACCCCTGTGGGGGAGGCTGAGTGGTCCACGTGTCCTTCCCAGAGTTGGCCCTCTGGTATGGAGACCCCGGGAAGGGCATGTGCAGGTGGGTGAAGTGCCTGCCATCCTGCCTGTCCCCACCTGCCACAGGACCCACCTGCCCAGGGTGGGCCAGCAGAGAGGAAAAACAGAGCCGGCCCCACAGTGGAGTGTGGAAGGCAGGAAAGTGTTGGTTCTAGACTCCATTTCCTACCAACCACCCTGGGGGCCCTTCCCGGTCCTGACAGGAAGCAGACAAAGCAAGACTGGGTGACTGGAGGACAATATAATAAAGGGACTGGTTGCGACGGTGTGGGCAGGTGCAAGAAACCAGGAGGGAGACCTACCACTGGGCTTCAGGGCAAGAGGGGTGTCACTTGACCCGGGATAGCCAGGCTGTGTGGAGGGCAGGCCACCTGAGACCTTTAGCCAAAGGACCCACCTGGCCTGCAGCAACCTCTCAGGGACAGAGCTGGGACCGAGTATCTTGAGCTTCCCTCCCTCTCCTCTTCCTTCCCTCCATCCCTCTGATTTCCTGCCAGGGCACCCCACTGGCTGAACCCAACAGGTTCAGGAGGGTCACCCCTGGAGCACTGAGCAGGATGGAGGCGTGAGCCTAGAGACAATGGAAGACATCCGGTCCACCCGCTCCTTCACACAGCAGGTCCCCCTCCACCCTGGGGTGGCCTTATTACCTAATGTGGCCGTATCATGTCCCTTTCGTGGTCCCAAGGCAGAGAAGTCCCCCAGGGCTCAGTGGGCTCTCTTGTCTTGTCCATCATCCAATGTCCCCAGACTCAGGCCATGTCTTCAGGCCGATACGCCTGTCAGTGGGGGCAGACGCGCTCTGGCGGGCTCGCATCCTGCGCAAAGGTGAGCCTGCACCCAGGCGAGCCCGCACGCACGCACAACCACGCACCGCCTGTGCTTCCAGAGAAACAGGTAGGTTGCGATGGCTTCATTGTGTTTCATCGCCCAGGACCACTTCTACCAATTACATTGGTGACCGCGCTTCCCTAAGCAATTACCGAGCGCTGCAATGGCCCCTGAGGTGAGGAGATTAAAGGGAACGCTGGTGGCTGCCACAGGGCCGGAAGCAGGGGCCCACCGGGTCTGGGGGCTGCCAGTGTGGGAGACACCGAGCGCATACGTAAGTACCCGCCTCTGAGCACGTGCGCACTACGGAGGAGGCGCAGCCGTGGAGGCCAGTGGCTGGGCGGTTCCCATGTCCTCCCTGTTTCCTTCTCTGGTGTATGCGAGCAGGGAGGAACAATTTGTAGGAATCTAGACTCGCTGCCAGGGGTCAGGGAGGAGGCTGCTTGCTGGTGCGCAAGGAGGAGCAAACTGGCCGGGGTCCCTTTGCCACCACCTCCTCTGCGAAGGCTCACGGGCAGCTGTATGGCTCCATGTCGCGGGGATCGCAGCATCTTTGGAGAAGGAGGGATGGAGGCAGACGCATCTCCCCATCTCCGACTAGCCTCCTGCCTGGCTGAGTCTTGGGGAAGGGGTTTTCCACAGGGGGTCTGGCCGCTTCTCCACGTGAAGGCTCTGTTTCCCCTCTCAATCGCACTGCTCTCTGGAGTGGTGACATCTGGTGAGGTGACATGGGCTGGTGCCTTCCTCTGTCATACTCTCCTCAGATGGGGCCTGTGGCCTTTGGAGACAGGAAAAGAAAGAAAGTGGGGTGCAGGGGGAGGGGCAGGCTGGACGCTGGCCTGGTGGTGCCCTGCTCCTGTCCACTTCCTTCTCACCTTCCTGTTCATAATTTCCCTCTCAGCCCTCGCCTGACAGGCTGATCTGCTATTAATGGAGCACGACAGATGCAGTTGGCCTGTTAATTACATCAGATGAAGTCTTCAGCCCAGACCTCCTGGGAGGGCAGGGGAGAAGTGGCTGCCGTCTTGTCAACATAGCCCTACCCTTGGATTTAACCCTGTAAGAGCAGGGGCCTGGGTGGGATTGGAAGAGCGTTACTGTGTGTGTCTGACCAGAGTCACATTAGACCTGGAGAGGAAGGCTGCTGGGAGAGCAGTGCGGGACCCTGTTCTGTGACTTCAGGATAGAACAGTCACAAAAGCTGCCACTGTGTTGCTCGCCTACTTACTATGCGTCAGGTGCCACACCAGCTGCTCCATGACGATCATTTCCTGTAATCCTCACAACGCTAAATTAGGCAAGATCGCAATCTCCATCTTTACGGCTGAGGCCTCTGAAGCACAGAGAGATCAACCGAGTTGCCCAAGGCCACACAGCTAGCAGCGGGAGGAAAAGGATGCTTCATGACTTGGGCAGTGAGTGTTTCCTCATTGAATTCCTCAAAGCCTTTTGCTTCCCTCTCCAGGGACCAACTGGGTCATGGGTTGCTGAGAGAAGGACCCAGACTGTGAGGTGATTATTTAATCTACAAATATTTATTAAGCACCTCCTCTGTTCTAGGATTGGGGGCCTAGAGATTCATAAACACATTTTCCGTCCTCGTGGAGCTTGTCCTCAGCTTGGGAAATGGGCCAGCTCTGCCCGACACCCCTCCAGAGCCAGCCCCACAGCTCTTTCTGAGGAGGCAGTGACTGTGGGACGTCCCCCGCCCGGCCCTTCCGTGACCTCTAACATCCCATGGCCTTAGATGTTTGGACTAACCTGGGACAATCCGGGGTTTGGAACCAGAACTTAGAGACTCTGGCTTGTGGCTAATCGGCCTTGGATTTCATGCAAACTTGGGGCGGAGGGGCCTCTTTTTTTGGGAAGTCACAATGGGTGCGTGTAAGCAGGAGTTTGAGACTAGGTGGCTCCTGTCAGACAACTTTCTAGTGACTGTGACAGCGGCTAAATCTTCTGTGCCTGGGTAACCTTCTGTGCCATGAGGTTCCACCCCCTGCCCCCATATTTCTGCCTTTTCCTGTAACTGGTTTGAATGGGTTTCCATTTTTAGAAGCCGAATGATTCTCAAGGTAGAAGTCTGGTTGAGGCATATGATCCCCACACGGCAGGACACAGAAGAGGGGACTGGGCTCTTTCCAGGGACCTCAACAAATGACCAGGATGTCATCAGGCAGAGAAGAGAGAGACACAGGAGGCATTTTGGGGAGTAGGAGGTGAACCTGGCAGAGGGAGCAGAGATATGACATGCTCAGGGACCTTCCGACTGGGGTGTGGTGGCAAATGTTAAAAATCTGGCTTTCTGACAAAAAAAAATTCTTAATTTTTAGCATTTGCCGATTCCTGTGGTGTAAATACTCCCATGGCCACGCTGAAGCTGCCAATGTGATGTCAACTTTTGACTATGTAACAAGCAGCTCTCATGAGCTGGGAGGAGCCAGTTCCACTAGTGCACACGCCAGGTCACCTGCCATTGCCTAAATGCAGGGGACGTGTGGGGAGGATAGTAGAGGGTGCTGGACAGGTGGACTGATTCATGGCCAGGAAAGATTGTGAATGTCACATTCGGAGTTTGAGCTTCAGTATGCAGTGGCAGAAGCCCAGGCCCTGCCAGGGCAATTTTAGTGGTGTGTGTGGATCAACAGCTGTATGCTGTTTGTTGTCCGCTGTGGCTTGGCTTTCCTTTACACTGGTCCCCCTAAATAACCCCGGGGGCGGGGGGGGTATCTATTCAAGTCTGGAGAGGGGTGCACAGAATGGGAGATGCATTATTTTCTAATAAAGAGGGAGAAGAGGAGTCCTGCCTCACCCCCAGCTAGCTGCACCTCAGGGCCATCCCTCATCTTAATGAGCTCATCCAAATCTCATTTGCTAATGAGGAATTTAATGGTCACAGACTGACAAGTGAGACTGAAAGGGGGAGATGGGAAGGTCGTTAAGAAAATGAAATGGTAGCTACATGCCATGCCACTGCCATCCCACCTGCCCACCCAGAGTGGGTAGGAGGTGGGAAGCACGGGCTGGCTTGACCCCCCCGCCAAATGGGGCTCCTAGAGGGGCTTGTGGGTCAGCACCACGGACAGGGGACAGCTTTGCTCTACTTTCCTCGTAGTCTGGAACGTCCTGTCTGCAATTTTTGCTTCCTGATAGTTTATTTTTCCAAGACTCAAATGGGACAATCACCTCCCCTTGGAAACCTTGCATGCAGCCCCGGATGGGTTAGGGCCCACGGCGTTTGCATTGCACCTTTGCACATTCTCGTGGCACCTGTGTCAGGGTGCTAAAATGCTACGTGTCCGTGGCTGTTTTTCCTACTAGTTTGTAAGCAACTTGAGTGTTACCCTCTCCATGTCTTGAATGCTGACCCCTTGCCCTGTGCAAGGGATAGGTATAGAATTTGTTGAGAAATGAATGAAACAGTGAATAAAGGAGTAGATAGAAGAGTGAGAGAAAGAATGCATGAATAACGTGTTTATTGAAACAAAAATGGCTATAGCATCATGGCCAGGAAATTGGGGATTGGAAATATTGGATATTGGAAATATCCCATCCCTTAGGCTGCATACAAAAGACAGACAGAACAGAGGGTTAGAACAGAGATTTCCAGAAATTCCCACATCTACTCCCCCGTTCTTCCATGATATAGGGCTATCCAGAATAAAAACTACACAGGCCAGTATTCCTTGCAGGTATCTGTGGCTGTTGGCTGAACAGTGGGGTTGATGGCTGGAGCTGAGGCAACCACCTTAGACTCGGAAGCCAGCCAACTTGGAGGAACATGGTAGAAAACGAGTGTCTTTTGAGGACTGTGCAGAACCAAGCTTCTAGACCAGCCCTGGACTGCAAACATCCAGACTGCAGTGGGGGAGAGAAATTAACTTTGCTTCCTGTTATTTTAGGTCTCAGTGCTCAGCAGAACCTAATCCTAAGTAATGTATGAACCACCGTGAAAGAGAGACTCAAACGTAAGAGTGAAGGCCAATCAGTACAATGCAAACCACGGAAGCTAGCACCGAGCAGGGTCGCCTGAGGTTAACCCAGGGCGACCTCTAAACCAGGTCTTGAAGGAGGGCGGAGGCGCATGAAAACAGTATGGTGGGGTAATTGTTAGAAGGGCAACTGAGCTCCCCACTCTTGGGCTTCTCTCCTCAGCCAGCCTGGAGGAGCTGCTTGCATCTTGCCCTGTGCTCAGCATCCTGGGAAAAGGAAGGTAGCTGGTCTAGGCTGTGAGGTCAGTGCAGCCAGGAATCCTTGCTGGGGCTTGGGGCAGAGAGAAGACCAGAGACCAGTGAGCACAAACCTGGTGTGGAGGGAAGAGCACTGGACAGGGAGTCAGATTATGTCAGATCTTTGGTTGTTTTCTCCATTTCCTGTCTCATGTGGGAAGGCTTTCAGTCAATCGCAGCTTGCTGCTGGGTTGTTTTTTGGGGCAGACAATCAGGCTGAGGATGGCTCAGGAAGGGACACCTGGTTCTGTGGATTTGGGGAGGAGAGCTTGGAGAGTGAGTTCTGATGAGGGGTGTGGACGGCAGAACTCCAAAATGACCTCCAATGTCCCCCACCCTCCCACAATTCCCTTTCTTTGAGTGTGAGACCTTTAACTTGCTTCTAACCCGTAGAATAGGGCAAAGGCAAAGGGATTTTGCAGATGTAAGTAAGGTCCCTAAACAATGAACTGTAAGTTAATCACAGGAGAGACGGGGTTGGTGGGCCTGACCTAATCAGGGGAGCTCTTTAAAAGAGGGACTGCGAATCAGAGACTCTTCTTCCTGGTCTTGCAGAAGCAAGGTGCCAGGAGTCTACAGCTGTAAGGAAATGAATTCTGCCAAGAACCACATGTGCCTGAAGGAGGACCCTGAGCCCCGGAGGAGACCCCAGTCCTAGCCAATACCTTGCGTGTAGCCTGGTGAGACTTCGAGCAGACCCCAGATAAACTGTGACCAGACTCCTGACCCACAGAAGCTGTCAGATAATAAATGTGTGTGGTTCTAAGCCACTACAGTTTTGGTAATTTGTTGCAAAGCAATAAAGAGTTCGTACAGAAAGTCGGACGTGCCTGGATGGAGCCAGCCTCACGGCCTGCCTCGCTCAAGCTCGGGGATGGAGCTGGGATCATTGAGTGGCCGGCAACGCGACAGGGAGAGAGAAAATTAAAATTCGAGATGGAGCGATTCAAAAACTGTAATCTCGGCAAACAGTGGCACTTAGATTTCCCGTTATTGATCCCCTCGGTGGATATGCTCCAATCTCATAATTACAGGAGGAACTTTTCCAATTTGGGCTGATTGCCTCCCCTCCCCTCACGCCCTTCCTTGATTTCTTTAAACTCACAACAAGGCGCAGTAGATTGCAGGCCACTGTAGGGTCTAAATAAACGCTGCTAATCATTTTAGTAGAAACCCCATCCGAGCAGCGAGAAGGAGCTGCTGAGTGGCATCTTCCTCTTACCTCCCAGGAGCGGGGAGCAAATCCTGCCCTTGGCTTGGGGCTGACCCCCTGGCTTCCCCAGGTTCCCTCTTAGGCTAGGAGGTGTTGACCAGTGCGGGAGCCTCCTGAGCTAAACTTGATCCTCCTGCGTCCAGGCACAGTTTAGGCCAGTCTCTGCCAGGACGCCCCCGGGGGCACACACCAGCCCTTTATTCACTGCTCTTGTCAGGCACCTGGCCATTCTCTTGTCATCTAACCCACTGGTTCTCCATGAGCGGGCGGGCGGATCTGGCCCCCTCCCCGGGGACATGGGGCAACAACGGCTGGAGACATTTTTGGGTGTTATGACTTGGGAAGAGAGTTTCTACCGGCATCTAGCGGGTGGCGGCCAGGGGAGCTGCTAAACACACTTCAGGGCACAGAATGGGCCCCACCACAAAGAAAGATCGGGACCAAGAGGTCAATAATGTGGAGAGTAAGAGACTCTGCACTAACTTAACTCCTTCCTCTTTGTAGAACAGAAAGAAGATCAGAGGTGAGAGATTTGAAACCAAAACGTTTGGACGATGACACACACACACACACACACACACAGACACAGACACACACACACACACACATACACTCCTTTCTCCATCTCTGCCTTCGTTCCTGTTCACTCTTCAAAATTTGGTTTATCACCTTGGTTAGGAGCTATCCCCTCCTCCTGGAGTCTTCTCCATACCATGGGCTGTATGGAATGTGTAACACATCCGTCCAGAGTCTTACCTGTGGTTCCCTTAGCATTTATCATCCCTGATACGATCTAGTTGTTCAGGCAAAACATGATGACAAACGTCCGACAATGGTCACCTTTGGGAAGGGTGGTGACAGGAAAGGAGGAGAAGGGGGCTTCTGGGCTTCTGGGGGCCTGTTCTGTTTCTTGACCCGGGAGCTGGTTCATAATATTGTCTGCTTTGTGAAAATGTCCCCTGCTATACACTTTTGATGAGTGCATTGTATGCATATATATTATCATTCAATGAAAAGTATTTTTAAAAACCACCTGGTTTGTGTTTGGTCTGGCCCACCCTGCGCTTGATTGTAACTCATTCAGATAGAAAGTGTGTCTTCTTTATCTCTCTGTCCTGTGTGTTGTTAATGTGAAATCCTTTGACCCACAGTGCCTTCTTTTGTAAGGGGACAATAATAATGATATATGCTGCATACAGTTTTAAAATATTTCTTTTTGTATTAAACAATGCCTGTAAAGTGTTCACTTAGCACGGTACCTGACACCTAGGGCTTGACCTGTGTTATTATTAGCGACCTAGTTAAGGTTTGTTGAATGACTAAATAATCTAACTTGAAGCATTCACACACGTGAGCACATCCCTGCTCTGGCTGCCCGGTACCCTGGTCCCCCAGGCCACTGTCATCCTCCTTCCTTCCATTCACTGTGTCCCTCCCTCCTTCCTTCCCTCCACTTCTTCAAAAAGATGCCGTGGGCCACAGCTTCCTGACCTGGTCTCTCTGTGCAGAGCCCCTCCCCACCTGTTGGCCAAGAGCACCTTAAAGAGAGATTGTTCCACTAAAGTAATTGCTGCTGCAGCCACCAGAGAGCCATTTATTGCTCACTAGAAAACAGTTTTCCCTAGCAAGCCCATTATACCCGGCATTTAACCAGGAACCACAAATCTCTGCCCCAGGAGACCCTGCCGCTCCTTAGCCCAGGAACATGGGGAGCCACTGGCTTTACAGTTTTTATTTCTCATCGCTCTTTTCTCCAGTTTTTAGCAGGGAAAGATGACCCTCCCTTGGGCTGACTGACTGCCTCCCTCCAGCCTGTGGGCAGCCAAGCATCTTTGGCTTCTGGGAAATCTAATCGGCTGTTGCAGGGCCCTGAGGCTTACATCTTTTTATTCATTTCATCAACGCTCAGGGCCTGCTACCAGGTTGGGTGCTGTGGGCACAAAGACGAAACAGTCAGCTCTAGTAGACAGTCTGTGAGACTTGAAAGTACGTGACCCACTCATGTCCTCCATCTGAAGTGAGGGGTGCCCTCTTGTCTCATATCGGGCTATCCATGACTCTGAAAACGCAGCTGTGATGGTTGGAGCCCAGGGTCAACATCAAGCCAACAGCAACTGTGTAGCTGAGACTCGGGGAAGGTCACCTGCCCAGGAGCTGGGGCTTGATGGGACTGCTCAGTAGGGGTGACACATTCCACCTGTAGAGAGTGGCGGGAGAACAAGTTCCAAGGAGGATGCTCTGACAAGGGCCCGTTGAGCACCTGTTGGGTTCTGAGGGAGGAGACCTACTGCTCGAGCCCTGGCCAGTGCCCCCCATTTTCTCATCTCTTCCTGTCCCTGTGTCCTTTCCATAGGTTCTCCCTGTGACTGAGGTTCCTTCATAGAGTGACCACATGTCCTCATTTGCCCAGGACAGTTCTGACTGATGCTTAAGTGTCCTGGTGTCATAATTAATGGTTCCCCCTTTCACTCTAAAAACTGTTCCGGTGTAGACCTTAACTCACACAGGAGGGGGCCATGAGGACAGCGGGGGACAGGATGGACGTGAGACCAGACTGGGGAAGCTGTGATGGAGGGTGTGGTTGGTGGCCCGTGCCAGTCGGAGAACTGTTCCTAACCTGTCCTCAACCTGGTAAGTGCAGAAATTAAGAGGAAGCATAGCGATCGACAAAGTAATCTTACGTCTGTTGATTTAATGGTAATAAAAATTAGGCTTCTTTTTGTGAGTTATTTAAATTTCATTTTTTCTAATAATTCATCTTTATAGAGTATTAAAGGTACAGTCACTTTGGAAAACAGTTGGGCAGTTCCTAAAAATGTTGAACATGTGACCTCTATGTTTAAAGGGATCACACGACCCAGCAAGTCTAGGTAGGTATGTGTATACCCAAGAGACTTGAAAACGTACACTAATATGAATGTTCATTGCAGTATTATTCCTGATAGCCAAAACAAAAAACAAAGAAAGGAAACAACCTAAATGTCCACTGAGAAGTGGATAAACAAAATGTGGAATATGTGTACAGTGGAACATGCTTCAGCCACGAAAAGGAATGAAGTACTTACACACTACAACGTGGATGGACCTTGAAAAACATGATGCTACGCGAAAGAAGTCAGGCCCAAAAGATGTATGATTCCAATTTGCCAATTTGATGAAATGTCCAAAACAGGCAAATAAATAGAGACAGAAGGTTGATTACTGGTTGCCAGGTGCTGGTGAGAAAGGGACGGGGAGTGACTGCTAATGTGTGCACGATTTCTTTTTGGGGTGCTGAAAATGTTCTGGAATTAGATGATGGTTGCACAACCCTGTGAATATACTAAACAGCCTTGACTTGCGCACCTTAAAAGAGTGAAGTTTATGGTATGTAAATTATATCTGAAACAAATTTTTTAGAAGTATTGATCTCCCATCGATTGGAAACTAAAGAAGACAGTGGTTATGCATGGCTGGTAGTTGAGAAACATTGACCCAGTTCCCCTTCAGATGAGGAAACTGAGTTCTAGCCAAAGAGGAATGACCCAGGTTCGTTCCAGGGGGTGTAATGGCCGGGGGCCCAGGGCCCGGGTCTCCCACTTCCAGCCAGCAAGCTCAGCATCAGGATAATCAGCCAGATGTCTGTTGTGCTCTGTGATGGGCAGTTCTGAACATCAGTCAGCTCATGAGAAATGGGGTACTGGGCGGTGTCTGGAAAACTCTGAAAGTGTTCTCACACCTTCCCCCAAACACCTCAACATAAGAGTTCTCCAAGAAAAGACTTTTTCTAAAAGAGGGTAGGAATAGACTGGGGTCCCTGACCTCGTCTCTACTTCCACTTCAGCTGGGAATGACTACCCCAGAGAGTGGGTTCCCTCCATCAGGCAGAGGGTGTGCTGGGCTACTGGGACCCAGGGCCAGGACCAGTCTGCCTCTGCCCACAGAAGTGGAGACCCGGGGCTTGTTTCCCTGCCCTGAGGGGCCTCCATTGATTCCCACAAAATCCAGGGGGACCTGCAGCCATGAGCAGGTGTGGGCAGCACCAACAGTCAGGGCTACCTGCCTGATCAGCACCTGGTCTGCTGGTCTGAGAGTGAAACAGAAGCAGTTTGCAGCCAGGGTGAATAATGACAACCACAACAACAGTAATCACTAGAGTTTTACGGGCGCCCACTCCATGCTCCGCTCCATGCTAAGAACTTTACAAACACTGTCACTACCCCTGGACCTCTGGGTGGGTGCTGCTGTTGTTTCTAGGTTACAGCTGAGGAAACCAAGTCTTTAACAGAAGCTAAGTCGCTTGCCCGGGTTCCCACAGCTACCTTGCGGTGAAGCTCTGAATGCAGCTCTGCTTGTCTTTACCCAATACACACCCTGTGCCCTCCCCGCTGCCCACACACAGAGTGAAGCTCGGGGGGCTGATAGAGGGAAACAAAGCCCACAGAGGCAAACAGGACAGAAGAGCCACCCGAATGGGCTAGGCTTCCCATGCCAATGGAGGGACACCCACGTTTCCCTATCATGGCCCTGCTTGGACAGACCAATGGGAAGAAAGCTGGCACCAGTGCTGTACAATCCCAGGGCCAGCTGGGAGGGAAGCAACAGGATGGACCAGATGAGCTACAGTCCTTCCAGACTCATGAGCCTACTGATGTGTGGCTGACCTGAGGGAAGTTCTAGAAGACACCATAGCTTTCTGGCATTCTCTTTTAACTTTTCCACGCTGGGGGTCTGGATACCAGGCATGTATTGGGTGGGCCCTGGGGTCTTGGTCCAAATGTGGGGAACCAGAAAAGACATAGAAGACGCAGTTCTTCTTGGGGCTTCAAGGAACAGGTGGGCATGCTGAGGCCATATACAGACCGTATCCCAGTCAAGGGCAAACTGAGGCCTCACAGGGCGTGAGGAGCAGCGACATGGGGGAAGTTTCCCGCCCAGGCGCTTTTGGGCAGGATCTGGAAGAGAAGGGAAGGAAGCAGTGGAGAGGGATGGAGGCCGGGGGTGGGAGAGGATATTCCAGGACACTCCACCATCATTTAACTTTCATTTTGTGACTCCAAGGCGTCACTCACTCCAGTGCAGATCATAAACATTACAATTGATGTTTCAATTAGTTATAATTTACAGAGCGATTACATTTAATTTCTCTTTTATTATATTTTAATGGCTTCAAATTTCTTGTTGATGAGATTCAGCCCCATACTCTGAAGCCAAGGCCCAGGGGTGGGGAGGGGGTTTGGGTTTTTAAGAGGGCAGGTGGGTGAGTGATTTCTCCAGGGCTGGGCTCCTTGGTACCTTGGATCTCCTCACTGGCCTAGCAGCCTCCCAGCAGCCTTCGCTGTGGGGACTGGGGCAGTGGGGGGAGGGAGTAAAAACTACAGGGCATGGGGGTGGGGTGTGGGGGAGGCTTGGGTCCCTGGCTCTGCGGGCATCTGTTGAAATTATCCTGCTAATGGAGAAGGAGCATTTGCATCTTCTTAACTAAGGATCTGGGGGAATGAGGCAGAGACGGGGAGAAGTTGGGTGAGGGGCCTGGCTGTGGCGGAATCAATGAGCTGTGCCCCTTCTCCAGGCTGCAGGAACCAGACACCGCGTGGGGAGGCGGCTCAGCGGCCTTGCTTTAAGCACAGAAGAGGGAAGCTGGGGAAAGTGAAGGTTGTGCCTTGCACCACGTTTTTAGGTGCACGGGCAGCACGTGGTCATCACCAGTGCATAATAAATACCAGGTCAGCGGCATTGGTTTTCTTGGCCCCAAGCTCCAGGGTGGCTCCAGACAGAACTCCTCAGAGCAGTTCTTTTGGAAGCTCATTGTTATTTGAAAGAAGGACCCTGCACAGAACACCTTCCTTCTTCTTGCTCTGGAGGGGTGATGGCTGGAAGGGGTGACGATGGAGAGCTTGGCTGCAGAGGAAGGTCCATGGATGTGCTTTCCTGAACCTGTGGCCTCTCAGCCCTGGCTTTGTCCCTGAGGGGCTGTCCCCGCACTTGGGCTTCAGCCCCCAGCCTGGTAATCATGGGGTCAGGGTAGGGTGAGTGGTGGCTAGCCCCTAGTCTGTCGGTGGAACTTGGTAACTGGAGGTGGCGTGGGGTACTGGGCGGGCCTTGCTGTCATTGGTGACTGGACACAATGCCACAGGCTTTGAAGAGGCTTTAAAGGCTTTCCCAGGAAGGCCCTCAAATCACCTGCAAAGCAGCCCTGGACTCTGCCAAGTCAGTGGGCAAGGAGCGGGGACAGCTCTGAGGGACTACCCCTCCTCTTAGCTTCCCTGGTGGGAGGCAGGAGTCAGCACATCAGGGTCTCAGGAACTAGGGACCTGGCGTAGATCAGGGGTTCTGAATTCCTGGAGGGGGACGGGAGGGCTGTGGTACTGCTGGCAGGGGTGAGGGCTGGGCTGCTCACGTCTGCTCCTGGGGAGGGGGGCTGAGGGAAAAGATGGAGGAGGCAGGTGCCTGAGGGGCTGTCCTACCCCTGGCCCTGGTTTCCTGGCCTGTTGGCTGGCTAGCTAGTGGTACGGACAGAGGCCACGGTGAGGGCGTGCGGACATTGTCAACTACTGTTTGGAGGTTTTTGGAAGCCTTATGAGAGAAAGAAGGATGTTTCTAGGGAATTTCAGGCTGGAGAAGAGAAAACCACAGGGCGACTACACTTTCTAACTTCCCCATAATTAAACCAAACAAGGAGGGTGAAGACCTAGCAGAGGTTTTACATCCTCCTGACCCTGCCATCATTTTAGGCCAAAAAATTGGCAGTTATATTTCCAGTGCTTCCCATGTGATCCGAAGCTTTTAGCTTCTTGACGATTCCAACGTGTCCCTTTATTCAGAAATCCTTTAAACGACCTGAAGGTGGGCAGGCCGTTGAGCTTCCCTGCGCCTTAGTTTCTTCACATGGGGTGGTGGAGATGTGGGGTCTTTAGACTAGGAAACCTCTCGGACCCTTCCGTCTCTACGTGTCACACCTGTGTGCACGCCCTGGACGCACAGCTGACATGGGGTCCCCGAGCTGTGGCTCCAGCAGCACAACAGGAATCAGGGGCTCTAGCTTCAGGAGGGGACCTGGGCTCTTCAGGGGGGCTGTCCAGCGCCCAGCCCCACCTGCCTCCCAGCAGATGGCATGTCTTGGTCTTGCTTCTTGTTTTCGTTAACCACCCTATGGCTGCCATAACGAATGACCACAGACTGGGTGGTTTAAAACAACGGAAACGGATTCTCTGCCAGTTCTCCTGGCCAGAGGCCCCGCTCCCTCCGAAAGCTCCCGGGAAGAATCCTTCCTTGCCCCTTGCAGGTACTGGCGGCTCCTGGCAGTTCTTGACTTGTGGCCCCATCACTCCAATCTCTGCCTCCATCTCTACATGACCTCCGGCCCTCTGTGTCTGTGTGTGTGTGTGCTTTTCTGTCTCTTAAAGGGACACTCTCATTTGATTTAGGCCCCACCCTAACCCGGTATGATCTCATCTCACTGCTGACCTTAACTATATCTGCAAAGACCCTATTTCCAAATAAGGTCACATTCTGAGGTTCAGGGTGGACATAATGTTTGGGGGACACTATTCGACTCACCACCCCTCTGCAGCATTTCCCCCTCCCTTTGCCTGGTAACACACCTCCATTTGGGCAAACGTACATGTCTCCCAGGCTAGGTTGATGGATCTGGGGGGTAAGGCATCCGAGCAGCCCATCACAGGCACCGCTGAGATCTAGGTATTCCTCAGGGTATCGTCAGAGGGAGAGGGAGAGAGAGCCCTCTGGGACCCTGAGCGAGGCTCATGCACACCCGGGTGGGGGAGGGGCTCTGGCCCCTCCCTCCTGCTGCCTGGGGGAAGCTGGATTGCAGAAGGTCAGAATGAGAGAAATGGGGAAAACCTGATGCCATCGTCCTGGAATCCGGGCTTGCCCGCACCCAACTCCACCTTCTCTTTCCCTACAGTTGTGGGGGCCACTAACCCTCTTTCATTTCTGTCACTTGTCACAGAGCCCCGACTCATGAACAGCACATGAAATAGTAAGTAGCCAGTCAGCGGTGGCATCAAGGAGGGCTGGGTGAGCAACCATCGGTGACGTCATTAGAAGGGATTCCCATTTTGGGCAGGGGTCTGGACTGGACTAATGGTTTCAATAAGCATGTATTAGGCACCTCCTCTCTGCTCGGTCCTGGGGATGCAGAGATGAAAGATGGTGAAGTAGGTCAGTTGGAGCGTAGAAGGGAGGGGGAGACAGGCTCAGGGAGCTGTCAGGTGGCAGGGTGTGGGGAGCCCCCTGCAGCTTGGGAGGCCCTCCCTGTGCTTGGTGCACAGCAGGTGTCTGGGAAGTATTTGTTGAATAAATGAGTTTAGACTATTTTACGGGTTCGTCTGCTTGTGTCCGCCAATGATTCACACGGTGTACATCCTCTCCTTCCTTTGTACACCTGCCCCCAAGCCTGCATGGGTGTGTGTGTGTGCGCACACACGCGCGTGCACGCGTGCACACACACACACACACACACACACACACACACTGTCCGCTGCCTGGGGTGGTGCTGGGCACCTGGGATGCTGACTAAGCATCTGTGGTCCACATGACAGAGTGGTGGGCAGATGAATGATTGGCAGAAAGCTTCCTCCATTTATCTTGCTGTCTTTGCTCTTCCCTACCGTGGCAGTGGGGGTGGGGCCCCCTGTGGCTCCTGGAATCTGGGCTTGTACTCAGCTCCTATGATTCACTTTGTGGATTATCCCCGGTATGTTTTATCCAACGTCTCTCCCCTCGCGCCATCCAGGATGCTTCCAGGACATCTTTAGCAAGAATCAGGCACTTGCGGCCATTTCAACAGTGGTTCCTGACTCCCAGGCTGTCTTGGGGCTTGGAGGGCACGGGGAGAGAGAGGAAACTTGCAGAGGGAAGTATGGGGTGTGTGTGTGGGGGGGTCTCCCTCTTTCTAGATACTTCTGTAGTCCCTCTCCTTGGAGGGTGAGTCTATGCTGCAGGTCTCTAACGGAACCACTAGATGTCGGTGTTTCTTAATGGATGGAAAGTGGGGGTCTGGAGAAGGGATGGTGGAGAGGGAAGTTCTGGACCCTCTTAGGGGGATAAAAGTTTCCAGGTCATGCCCATTCTAGAGATAGGAAGAATGAGATCAGGGAACATAGCTGAGGCATGGGTACGGATTTCCCTGGATAATATGCAGTGAATCTGTTGAAGGAGCCTGGGCTTCTGACGCCCAGTTCCTTAGTTCAGCGTCTTCCTCCAGGATCTGCTTCACCTGTGGTGCACAGGTGAGTGGGGGGGAGGGGTAAGGGGAGAGGGAGTCTGGGGGCCTGAGAGGGAGGACTTGGAGAGGTCCAAAGCTGGGAGGGCTCTGGTCCTCCTTCCCTGGCAGGTCCCCCTTCCTCCTCCTTTCTTTCCTGCCTCGTGGCCTCCTCTGATTCCTTCTGCTGCCTGCCTAAGAGGGCAGCGGGAGAGAAAAGAGGCCAGCCAGGATGCCAGGCCCCACTTTTCAAAGGAGAGTCCATCCGACACTGAAGTGCAGACTGTCACCGTTCCTCTTTGGCCGTCACCCTTCCTTGCCCCTGGTCCCATGTCCTTCAGACACGGCACAGTGCCAGATGCTCAATCAGTGTGCCTGGGTGGAGGTCATGGAGACCCAATGGTAGAGGAGCAGGCAGAGGGCGGCCAAAAATGGGAAATGGAGCTCCAGTGCATGGTGCAGACCTGGGGACACCAGGACATGCAGCAGGGATTGGCCGCTGAGCCCCCAGGGTGATGGTTAACAGCCTCTGCTCACCTCCAGGGAAGGGGAGACGGGGGAGGGGGGCTGGGGTGCCTCAGGGCAGATTGAGATGGATGCTTATGTGGTAGAACCAGAGACAAGGAAAGTTATCTGCTGCCTCCAATATGTTCCCTATGAACCTAAAATTCCACCACTACAGACTGATTTATTCCGGTCAAGCCAGGACGCCCCCTCGGAGTTTTACATAGTTTCTTGCATGTAATGCACCGTTCAGTAAATATTTGTCAACTGAGTCTCTATTAAAATGAAAACACCCCGAGGAGGGATAAGCCATTTCGTTCGCTAACACTTCAGTGTGAATTAGTTGATCACACTAACTAGTGCCCTAACAAGGTTTCCGAGGGGAAGAGACTCAGCACAGATGTGTTCTGAGGAGGTGCCTGGGGAGACAGAGGGCAAGCGCCTGGGGAAGATGTCACTTGACTAAGAGCAAGGACCGGTGTGCTCAAGGTCAGCACAAGGGCATTGGGGTGCCTGCTGCCAGTCAATAGATCCTTTTGTTGACAACTCCTTAACGATCCCCGTGGTCCTCAGGAAAATGTCCCGCCTCCTCACCAAGGTTACAGGTTCTTGCTGATTTGGACTCTCACCCTCCATCCTCAGGCCTGGACACTCCCTTCTTCAGCCAAATTCTTCCCGGAGTGTGAAATGAGGTATTATTGCTCCCTCCCCTTTGCGCTTGCTAGTCATCCTCTATTCCTGGTTCACTATCCCACACTCTCTGCCTGGTTAACCCCAGTTAATTATTCAAATTCAGCTTAGATGTCACTTCCTCCAGGAAGTCTTCCATGACCCATTGAAGGAGGTTTTTCTTCTAGACGGTCCTGCGTTCTGCTGCTGTTCTTCATGACAGTTATATCACAGAATTGTGAGGTTCATGAGAAGTAGTACATGTTCAGAGTTTTAAAAAATTCCAATTATATAGGAGGCTTAAATAAAAAATGACAATTGCTGCCTGCATCAGTCGAGGTCTGGTCAGGAAAATAGAAACTGCATCAGTTATTTTAACAGAGAGAATGTAATATAGAGAATGGGCTGAACACGCATGGGGAGACTAAAAAGGCAAAAAGAGAACATTGAAGTCGCAGGGACGTGATAGCTGCAGAAAGAAGCCATTACTTTGAGGGCTGCCAAAGCAAAGGGGAGAGGCTGGGGTTATATGACCTGGAAGCTTGAAGAAGCAGCTGCATGGAGCTAGGCTCAGGCCTCTGCTAAAGGGCGCTGGCCGACGAATGCTGATACGTTTGAAGGAGCATAATGATGTTATGCCATAAAAACCTGGATATTGGCAGGAGCTGCTACTGCTGAGGTGGAGCTCTGAGGCTAGAGTGACATGGACAAAAAGAGCGTGTCCCTTCTCTTTCCTCCACCCTTCTAGTCCTGTTATTGGCAGAAGCTAAAAGGGAGTCAGCTGGCAGAGGAGAAATGTGATTTGCAGAGTCCAAGCCCCAGCATCAGAAAACAAGAGTTTCGAAGGATGGACTTGGAGTTGAGAGAGAATGATAAGTGACACAGTCCACACCTTTGGCTGCTCAGCATCCATACCCGTCCTTCTACACGTCTGAAGATAATAACAACAGTTTTATGCTTTTGCCATCCAAGGTGCAACTATCTTTGTACAAAAACCCTCACCTTGATCTCAAAAAGAGTAGACAAAATCCCAACAGCCACTGTGTTTGAGGGACAGTCATGGTATTTATTTCTGGGTGATGTTGATCACCCCTCAGTTTTAGTCACAGTCCCATCTGAATATTCTATAACTTAAAGACGAAATTATAAAGTTAATCACTGCCTTCCTTACATGAAGTCAAAAGGGGAGGAGAGAGAAGTTAGCTTATACACAAAAATACATTATATACATAACATATACATAACAAGCACGGAAGAAAATATTCATGGTTTTTATAGTTCTTGTTTCTGTGAGGCCATAGCTGATATTTTGCAGTTTCTTCGCCTGCTGCCCATCTTGTATTCACAGCACTTCCTTCTCTTGGACATGAAAGTACTAAACGGTTCACCAGAGAATTTCCTGGGTTCCCCCTCATGTATCACCAACCTAGTTTCTCCTTGGTAATTAGGAGAGTGCTCTCTTCTTTGCCTGTTTATTCAGTGGTCTAAAAGGCCTAACATGACCAGATGTCAGTCTCAGCTTCCCTTTCAGTGGAACCATTACTGAGTCTCTGGTGGAAGCCTTCTTTTCTTGGTTCCTAAGACCGCGAAACCAGCAGAGTTTGAAGTTGAAGGGATAGGATGCAACAATTCTCTGAGAGTTGTTCGATAAACCAGTGAGAGGAGTCACTCCCACTTCCACCCTCGTGCCCCAGGCCTGTGTGTTCTGGGGAAGCTGTTGCCATATGTTGGTCATTGATTCCCAGAGCGTCCTACATCCTGTAAACCCACCTTTTGGGGGTGGTGTTGTCCTACTGGCATCATAACTGAGTTTTCAGTAAGCCATTTCCTTGTTTTGTCAGACCAACTGCTTCTGGGTGATGGGGTGTGTGGGAACACCATTGATTAGGACGGGCCCACGGCCTTCCTTCTCAAAGCATTGTTATGTGGGTATCACGATGGTGGATAAGACTCTCTGTGAATTCATGGATGACAGGGCTGGCAGAAGCTTGTAAGCAGGGAAGGCAAATCTAGATACAGACTAGATACTATTCTAGGGAGCGCAAATTGCTGCCCCTTCTGTATAATCAAGCTGCTGTCCCACGTCTGGCTGACCCTCCCAGGCCATCGTAGTGCTATATTGAGGGCTCAGCATTCAGTTGAGCTTGCGCATGTTATTAGCTTGCGCATTCAGCAGAGATGGTGGCCAGGTGGATTTTGTGAGAGGCACTCCATACTGTTAAGCTCACACATAAATTCCATCACCGTGGTCATTTTGCATAGAGTCCTAGAGAGCAACCACTGGGATGGCGGGGGGAAAAAGATGGACATCCATAAAATGTGTCATCTTGTCCGTGGGATCACCAAAAACCTCCTCCAGAGTGACTACCCTTTGGTGAGCATTCAGAAGGCACGCGATGTATTTGTCCTCTGAGCCCACTCCAAGAGTTCCATCCCGGTAACCTTTGCCCAGATCTCTTGGCCACCGTCTTCCCTTCTTGTTCTTTCTAAGTCCCTGACCATCTAGGAGAACCATTCACCGCAGCCCACAAGTTCATGTAGATCCTTACTTCTGTCAGTTCAGCCAAAGAGGGCAACCAAAGGTACTGCTTCAACTTCTGCCCATGGGGAAGGTTTCCTTTTCTTGCTGTCTTTTAAAGATGCTCTTGACTGGGGTTGTAATGGAGCAGTGCACGTCTCGTTGGTGCCAATGCATTGTATGGAACCATCTGCAAACTGATCTGATTTTCTTTTCCGTCAACTGCTCATAAAGAACTTCCTATGAATCCATATGTGTGGTTCTGTCCTTCAGAGGCAACCACTGTGTTTCTGTTTTCCGTGGCCTTTGGGTCTCTAGTGTTGCTATAGCTTTATGTCTTGATTTGTTAATTTTAGACCTATACTGATTCCCTAGTGAAAGATGAAGATTTAGTTTCCCACATCCTTATCCTCCTATTTTTTTGGTAGTTATAGCTATGTCTTATACTAGTTGCCTTAGCGATTTTCAGCAATATACTTGCAATATCCGATTCTTATTCCCTTAACGTGAGACAGCATGTTGGGTGCTTACTCTGTGAGATGAGGCCACCACTAGATCTTCTTTCCTTCCCTTCCCCTTTCCTCCCCACCCCTTTTAACTTCCCAACTTCTGCCAGCTTTGTCTTTGCTTTTACGTTGTCAAAGTTGATGACATATCCAGTCTGTTCTTCAATCACATGTATGTCACCCATGTTTTATCTCCAGATTGATCTTAAAATTGAAATCCAGTCAACAGCCTTTACATTTTGGTGATGATGCAAATATTGTTTGCCCCAGTGAACCAGGTATAGAGGGCTTAGGTTTCCTTCCATCCCAGTCTTATGTCACAACCCTTGTACAAAGATTTAAAGGAGACTCACATCAAAATCAAATGGATGATCTTTTTTGTATTCTCCATCAATTGTTCAAAGTTATGCTTATATTAACTGCATGGTTAGTATAATTATTTTTGGAGTTTTTAAGTGCATATTTTTACTATTTTGGGGAGAAGAAAAATGATCTTCTTCATCATTTCATAAATGTCTTCCAGTTTCTTACTAGGTCTACCTATTACTTAGGCTACAGCTCTTTTTTTTTTTTTTTTTCCAAGGAGGGCACAGCTCACAGTGGCCCATGCAGGCATCAAAACAGCAACCTTGTTAGGGGAACTCTAGTCAACTGAGCCAACCAGCCACCCTTACAGCTCTTCTTGGAGATCCCGTTTTTTGGAGTTCACTGAATTCCTGTCCAAACCAGCCATGATCCTGGGACTTCTGCTTTTCCTTTAATCCAAGTTTCTCTTTCTCAGTACTTGGTGCATTATGTTAGAATACCTCTTCTAGTAATTTCTTTAGAATGGATGTGCAGGAGGTAAATTTTCTGAGTTTTGGGGTGTCTGAGACTTCATTTTTCTTTCATCGATAGTTTGGTTGGCCGTAGATTTCTAGTTTCAAAATAGTTTTCCCTTGGCATATTGAAGGCATTCTCTACTATCTTATAAATTTAATACTGCTGATGAGAAATCATGGGCAATTTCTCATTCCTTTGTAGGTAACTTTTCCCCTTCTCTCTGGAAACGTTCAGGATCTTTTCTTTATCCTTAGTGGACTAAGGTTTCCCAATAATGAGTTCTGATGATGAGTCTTTTAAATTTTATTTTATTCAGCAGGCCAGACTTCTTTCCCCGCATGATGATACTTTAAACCACAGCTGACTGGCCCACAAGTGTCACCTGACCTGCTCTAGGCCAGGTACCTCCTGGGAATTTGTAATTGGGACGGGAGAGCCATCAGTCTCTCTCCAGGAAGCCAGGTCTTAAGATATAAACCCAGGAGCTCTCTCCTTGTCCTGGCTTTCCCCAGCCTGGCTGGGAAGGAAAAAAATGCTGCTCTGGAGAGACAAAGAGCAAAAGAGAAATGAGCCCTATTCTTTCTGGAAGCCTGCTCAAATCTCCCTCCTTACGTTCTATGAGAGTAAATTCCCCTCTTTGTTTTAAATGTGTTTGTGTGTGTTTCTGTTACTTGTGACCGAGAATCCTAACGAATTTTGTATTACAGTCTTATTTTTCCAAATAGAGAAACTGAGTTTCAGAGAGGTTCAGTAACTTGCGGGTGGTGGACCTTGGAGAAAAGCCAGACATGTTGGCTGCCATCTCTCCCCACCCTGCTCACCTCTGAGTCCTTGGCACATCCCAAGGAGAGTGATTTCTTCTTCGTCTGACCCCTGCATTCAGATTCACGATGCAGTCATGTCAAACATTTATCTGAGAACTCTGCCAACAGCCCCGATTTCAAACATTGCCCCATCACCCCTGCAAGTGCAGTTGATTTCTCAGCCCTCTGTCCCGAACCGGCTTAGAAAAATACGGTCACCATCACTCCACTGCCTTGCGTTATTGCTCCACTTGTCATTGTCTTGTTGACTGAGGGTGAAGGCTGGGGAAGTGCAGTGAGAGGGGCGAGAGATTGGGGAGAGCGCAGAGAGAAGAGGGAGGGGCAGGCACAGAAGGCAGAGAGACCGTGAACAGAGGAAGAGAGCCAGGTTCAGAAAGGAAGAGGGGAAAAGAAGACAAGAAGGGGTGGATACAAGACACCCAGAGAGAGAGACTAAATGGAAAGAACGCAGGCAGCGGTCTTCCTTTTGGTCTTGACCAAAAGACAACTTTGGTCATGTAACTTCCCCTGGCTCAGCCCTATGATGGCTTCCCCCTTTCTCAGGATGAAGTCCAAACTCTCTGGCCCTGTCCAGAAGGTCCTACGCGGACTGGCCCCTGCCACCTCCCTCGCCTCTTCTCTGGCTACTCTCCTCCTTGCTCACAGGCCTCCAGCCTTACCGACCTTCTTTGTTTCCTCAGACACACCCATTCTCACCCACCCCTCTGGTCTCTGCCCCATGGTGTCCCCCCACTGTCCCATCTGGAATGTTCTTCTCTCTCCTCTCATCCTCCTGACAGGGTTTGTGAGCAGATTGTTTATTTGGGAATGTGACTCTTGAGTGAGAGTGAGGAAGATGGAGTAAAATGGGGAAGAAGGAAAACCAGTACAAGAGTCTGGTCACAGCCTCAGGCCACTGGCCCTTGATCCCACAGGACCATTTGATTGTGTCTCAGACTAGTCCACCAAGGGGATGGAAGGGAAGGTGTCCATTAGCTCCTGTCCCCATTGGTTCTCTGCTGTCTGGACTACACATGACTGAGGGTCCTCAGATGTCCCCACCCCAGTGACACAGGAGCCTTGGAGCAGGAAGCCAAGAGTCACAGCATTGGCTGAGGGAAGGCATCCGTGTCACACCTGCAAGAGGCTGGTCTGCGTGGAACCAGTTGTCGTAGCAGGTGATGGAATAGGAAGTAGGACCAAGTTGGTACAAGGCAGGTGCCAGAAACACCTTCTGTGACCACCTGTCTCCAAGGTGGTCCGCTGCATTATCCACTGTCTCAGCACCTCATTGCTTTCTCACAGGACACGTAACCCGATTTGCGTTTATGTTTGTTCACTGGTGTTTAATTTGCCTTCCTCACTCACAATGGCTTTTTAAGAAGGTGACTTTGGCTGCTGTGTGGAGGGTAGACTTTAGGTGGGAAGGATGGGATGGGGGAGACCAGCTAGAAGGCCCCTGCAGAGCCCAGGTCATAGATGATGGGTCTGGGGTCATCGGCGGAGTGGAGGGACAAGCCAGATTCGGGGTGATTGGGGAATGGACATGCTCATGGATTAGATGTGGAGAGTGAGGGACAGGAGCATGAAGCAAGACTTGGGGGATTGGCTGGAGAACCTGGTGGATGCTGGTTTCCTCATATGGATGGAGAGCTCACGTATCTGGGCTGGGTCTGCCGCAGCCCTAAGGCCTGGTGTATAGTAGGGTCTCAACTCATATTTGTTAAATGAATGAATGAATGGAAAAAGAGAGCAAGAGAGATAGGGAGAGGGAGGGAGCAAGAGAGAGCAAAGAAGGGGCCTGAGGGAGAGGATCTGGGATGTGCCATGTCCCGTCTCCAGCGACACCTTCGCTGACCACCCTGAAATGTCCCCCCAGCATTGCCCTCTGTCTTATTATCCTGTCCTGTAAGTTTCTTCAATGCTCTGTGACATGCTGTAATTCTTTTAGTTACACATTGGCTTTTCTGTTGTCTATCTCTCAGATAGATTATAATCTCTTGAGGACAGGGCATTGCCTGGCTGGTCCACTGCTGTGCTATTTGCTCTTCTCTCCATGAGTGACATGTAGGTGACACTCAATAAATATCGAAGAAAAGATTAATGAACAAGAGAGGGACGGAGAAGGGCCAGATGGCCCAGTGACACTCAGCCTGACCTCGAGGGAAAGAAAATAAGTCAAAATTTCTTCGGACTGCCGGAGGCCAGTGGCCTTACATAGAAAGGCTGGGAAAATGCCTGCATTGAGTGTTTGCAAACCCAGCTCCCTCTGTCACATCGCACAGGAAGGCTTGAGGTAGGGGGGTGGAAAGGTGCTAAATAAAGCCCAAATCTCATTGTCTCCGGTCTTCTGATTACCAGGTACTTAGACTGCAGTTACATAGTCAGCAGTGATGAGCTGTAATTGCAGATGTTTTCCATGGTTATTTTTTCCCCTGGAAAATAAAGTGATACCTGTAATTTCCCCCAAGATCTGCTCCCGTCTACCATCCGAGGAAGAGGTTGAGCAGCCTTCATTACCCCATAACCACGAGCTCCTTTCCCCCTTCTTGGCAAGCAGATGGGCTGGCATGGGATGGGGGCAGTCTGAAATGCGGAGCTTGGAAACTGCCCAGTGTTTGGGGGAGGGGGAGGAGAACCCGCTGACCTCCCTGCTCTGGGCACTCTATGCTCCTGGCTCCCAGAGCTGCAGTCTGGACGCTGCTCTCTGCCTGGACCCTAGGATACGCTGACCACATCCTCACGGGATGCTGTGCTTTGGTGCCCAGCATTCTCTGGCTCACTGGGCTTCCTATGGGCTGGGTTGAGGTCCGAGGAGCCATGCACAGTATTGTTTCAGTGGCACTATGTGCTCCAAGCTTTCCAGCTCTAAACAGCAGATTTTCCAAAGCATTTTTGGAGCCCAGCCTATTTCCAGGCATGGGACAGACAGCCCGTGCTGGCTTCTGGGCTCAAATAGATGGGCAGAGGTGAGTGAGGATGTCTGTACGGCTTCTCTTCTCCCAGCCACCCCTGCCGTTCAGTGCTCTGCTCCAGGCCCCCGGAAATCTCCCAATTGCTCTCCTACTCTGTACCTATGCAGGCCCTTTGGCCACTGGTTTCTTTGGGCTTCTAACATGGGGAAACAACAAAAAGGCTCTCAAATGTTCCACCCTCTCTCTTTCCTTCTTTAGCCAGATCTGGAAGGAGAAGACAAACTCCCCACCTGGGTAGACGTGATGAGTCATTCCTCAAAGGTGTGCCGGGAAATTTACCTACTGAGCCACAGTCTGTGGCCGAACCCACATCCGCGTGCCCCCTGTGATCTAGGCCGGCTGGAGGCCGTTCCCTGCAGGATCCTGCAGCGTTGACGAGGTAGTGCCCGAAGCAGGGGCACACACATCCTCATTTCTGTCCCAGAGCTGCTTCGCATTCAGGGTGCCGGCGAGAGCTCTGTGCTTGTTTGGCCACCATCATGTGCCGCTGGGAAGTGTAGGGGTAACGCCGGGCCAACGGGTTAATGCTCCGGCCCCTAGTGCTGCCAGGGTGCCATTCCAGGTGGCATTCTCCACTATTGTCAGGAGGTCCTGGAGGAAATGCGTTCCACAGCTCACAGTGGCGGTCTCAGTAGCACGCCTTGTATGGGCTTTCTTCTGTCCCCGCCTCATCTTCCTGGTTCTTTCATTCCTGCTTCCTGAGGTCACCTCCCAAGGAACCTCCCCCAACATACGTCTCCATCTCAGGCTCTGCTTTTGGGAGAACCCAGGCTAAGACACCTACATTTCAGAGGGTCCCCGGGGGAACATGAAAATAAGATTTTGAGGTCCCAGGTCAGGCCTCACTGCTGGCTGGGACCTTCCAGCTGGCAACGGGGCAAACAGGAGATGAAAAACCTGCGGGTCACCTTACCGGCAGGGGGAAGAAGAAAGGATATGGCAGTGACCTGAACTCATCGGGGGCAGAGACTGACCCACGACCTGGCCACCTGAAGTTGGACCAGGCAGGGCTATGGAGGAAGGGAACACTCTGGCCTGGACAAGCGTGGGAACAGGTGAAGTCCTGTCCGCGTGACTGGGTCACTGGAGTTCTGGATCATTTTCTCCGGCTCCAGCCCAAACTCCATCACAGCCCGAGAGCCCAGATAGAAAGCGATTCCCACGGCACAGGGCGGGGGGCGTGGGTGCGGGGGTGGTGGTGCTGACAGCAGTGGCTTCATTAGGAAGTCCTAACGAAAACGACATCTTCCAAGGCTAATGTTAATTGCAATTCACAAGTGCAAAGAAATCTGGGATAATGAGAAACCCGCTGGAGGAGAAACTGGGCACCAGTCAGTGGGATGTGGCTTCGGGGCGGGGCTGCCTGCCTGTCCTCCTGCAGAGTCACCCTAGAACTACAGGCACCCTGAGAGGGCCTCTGAGAGTGTGGGTGCCCACACTCACCCTCTGAGGAGACAGACTTTTGAATCTGAGCAAAACAGTGGGCTTGTCTCAGGTGTTCCGATCCAGTTTTAGGAAGAGCCTTGTGCTGTGTCGGTTGGGGATTAAGGGTTAGGTTTGGGTTACTCTGCGCCTGGGTAGAAATTTCCAGGAGCTGTGGGAACAGCACGTGGAATGGGAATAAACGAGGGGGGGAGAACAGCCCACCTCTTCTCTTAGGGGCCCCATTCATGCATTATTTGAGAAGAGCTAATGAGCGTCTACTACCAGCAACTGTTCTAGTCGTTTGGGAAAAATCAGTGAACAAAACAGATAACAGTCGCTGCCCTCGTGGGGCTTACGTTCCAGTGGAGAGCTGAACATAACGATCATAAACCTTAGTATAGGGGTATGTCAGAAGGCCGTAAGTGCTGCTGCTGAAAAGAAGAACAGGAACGAAGAGGAACGGGACGACCGGGTGGAGATGGGAGTTTGTAGACTAAATCAGGTGTTCAGGACAGCTCGCTGGGCAGCTGAGATACGGAGCAAAGACTTGGACGACTTGTGGCTTCCCACGGGCCCATTCTTTGTTTTTCCCGGGGCAAATGATACCTCATGCCCCCACCCCAGCCCCCTGGGAAAGGAACTCAGGGTCCGGTCCTTCCCCTGTCCAGAATGTCACAGCATCCACCTTGGTTTGAGACGTCAGATGGAGACACAGTCACTTAAGGGGTCCCAGACTGGGTTCCTGGGGACTCTCGGAAGCCACCCCTTTCCTTCAGCACACATGGCTTTGCCTTCATCCCAGACCTGGAGCCTCTTCCCCCCATTTTCCCCCATGAGGACAGTCTCATAGTGGGGTGATTTCATGCAAACACATTAAAAAGCCGCAGAGCACTAGGGAAGCTGCCATATCCTTTTGTGCAATAGCTCTGTTCACTGCATTAATGACCCTCCCCAGGTTACCCATTTCCTAACAAACCATTAACACAGAAAGGAGGTGGGGAGGGGACGGGGGAGGGTGAGGGCTGAGGATGGGACAGCCAGCTGAAGAGCTCAGGCGAACAGCACACAGAGTTTGGTATATCCCCCCTGCTTTTCTAAGATGTGGGGGGTGGGGGGGAGGTGAGGGCTGGGAGTCCTTATGAGGCAAGAAGGGGCTCTACCGGTGTTATTACCACCGGGAAAACATCCAGTCTCTGACTCTGGTCAGCAGCAGGGAGGCTGCCCTCCTCCAGGCTAGGGCAGCTCTGATCCTGGGGCCGGTTTCCTAAGGGAAAGGAGCCCGGATGGAGAACCGACTCAGAGCTGGGATCAGGTGAAGCCAGTTTTACAATTTGTTCAATATTACGCAGGCCTGGAGTATGGAGCTGGGATTTGAACCCAAGTCTTTTTAAATGTGCAGTGCATACTGGTTAACCAAAGTCTCCTCCTACATCTCACCACCACCGGGGGCGTGGCATTTGTTGCCCCTCAGCTTTCTGAAATCTCCCTCTGCATATTTCAGCTTCAGCTGCACGCCTGGGCAGGGGTTGGATGAATGACGGCAGAGCCATCCCTCAGAAGGGACAGCTTCCTGCTTCCTGCTTCCTGCATCGTTCTCTCCCATGCTCCTCAAACCAGGAATCCCCCTTCCACCCTTAGGACTCTGTGCTATGCCGAGCAGCTCTGTGCAGATGGGACCCTCCATCCAACAGGTCCTGACTTCAGGCCATTTCCGTATCAGGTCTCACTCTGGCCGTTGTATGAAGCAAGGAAAGAACTAGCCCTCTTCCCCGTAGGAAAACGTAGTAAGATCTATGGGATTTAATAAGATCATCCATGACGTGGTGCTCTAGCAGTTTTCTGGTGACAGCATGTTCTTTGGGGAGGTGAATTCCCTTTCTCTTTAATCCACTGTATCTTAAGCAGGTGACCCACTCCGGGTTATTACAAGCAGGTTATTGTTACCATAAATCCCTCTGCTTCTACTTCTTCCATTTACATTAAATATAGTCTCTGTTATGGCGCCTAAATTAGCTTTCATATGAGAAAATCTCTGTATAATTTAAAGGGGATGAAAAACACAAGTGAGGCTGAAGGAAGGGAGGGCAAAAAAGGGAATACAATGAAGGTTTCTTACTCCACCCCGGGCAGGGACCGTGGCTTACTCCTTCTTGACATACTCAAAACCCCATAGAACGTGGGTATCTCTAAGTCCTCTCATCCATTCATTTGTATATTTGGAAAATATCTGTGGGTCCTCCGTACCGCCCGGCCACAGGGACCCAAAACAATAGAGAGACTGTATGATGCTATCTGCATGATATTCTGAAGATGGAAATAGGAAAAACAAATCAGTTGTTGTCAGGGGTTTGGGGAGAGAGAGAAGGAGGAATAGGTGGCGTGCAGAGGAATTTTGGGCAGTGAAACTCTTCTGTATGATACAAAAAATGATGGACACCTGTCATTATGCCTTTGTCATAGAGTGAACCCTAATGTAGACTACAGATGTTAGGTAATAATAATGCATCAATATTGGTTCCTCAAGTGCAACAAGTGTGCCACACTAATACAAAATGTAAACAAGAAGAGACTGGGGTGCCGGGCGGATAGAAACAGTATTTGGGAAATCTGCCCTTTCGATCAATTTTTCTGCAAACCTAAAACTGCTCTGAACAAAGAAAGTCTATTCATTAAAAAAGCAAACGATGGAGAGAAGGTAGCTGCCTGCAAGGGTCTCCCAGCCTGGTGGGGGCGGTAGTGCTCTACATCCTCACCCATTTCTTTTCTCCCAAGTGGTTATGGGAGCGCACTGCATCTATTTTAATAGGAGCTCTATTCTAGGCTCTGGGGACACAGCAATAAGTCAGACAGTCCCTGTGCTCCTGGAGCTTACAGTCCAAGGAGGCGAGTTTCGCAACAAACAAGTAATCAAATAAGTAAGTAAGATGAGTTTGGGTAGTGATGTGTTCTGAGAATGAGAAATGAGAAAGGGCGTGTGACAGAACGGCTGTTCCGGTGGGAAGCCAGGCACAGTGTGTGTGCTGGATATTCTCTCTGCGCCCCAGATTCTCTCTCCACCTTTGTGCAGGAGGCTGACCTGCAGCAAAGGGCTCCTTTGTCCTCCGAGTGGTGAGTGAATTGCCAACCAGGGGCACCGACACAGACTGGAGAGAGCGTGAAGCTGCGTTTACTCCCTGGCTCCTACCCCAGCAGCTCAGCACATTCTGGAAACGGCTCCATCTCTTTGCCTCCCACTTCAGGCCCAGGTGGCACGAGCTCCAGACATTGTGTTATACCAAGTGGTTTTCCTACACCCTGGCCATAGGTTTATAAGTAATCCTTTCGTTGAACTGGCCTCCAATTACCCAGTTTGACTGTGCTATCTGTTTTCTGCCAGGATTTTGATTGATGGAGCTTCTCTTAGGAACACAGTCATGCAAAGACCTGGGGAATTACTCTGGCAATGGAGGAACACACAAATCCAAAGGCCTTAAGGGGGTATGAGCTTGGTATGTCTGTGAAATAAAAAGGAAGTCGGTTGGGCAAAAGCAGGGCGAGTAAAGGAGTGAGCTATACGAAATAGGGTCTGTGTCTAGTTACTGCCTGATTTTGTAGAGGAAAACTCCGTATAGCAGAGTCCCACACATTTTGGTGGTTAAACAACACATATGGATTCTCTCACAGTCTTTATGGCCAGGAATCTGGTGATGGCTTAGCTGGGTCCCCTGCTTTACAATCTCTTACAGGGCTTCCTCAATGTGTTAGCCAGGGCTAGAGTCTCATCTGAAAGCCTGACTGGGGAAGGATCCATTTGCAGTGCCGCCGGCAGGATTCAATTCATTGCACGCTGTTGGAACGAGAACCTCAGTTTCTTGTGACTGTTGGCCAGAGGCTGCCCTCAGTCCCTTGCCATGTGGGCGTCTTCACAGGACAGCTCACAACGTAGCAGTTTGCTTCAGCAAAGCCAGCAAAGGGGAGAGTCTGCTAACAGGGTGGAAAGTACCGTCTGATGTAAGGTAATCATGGCAGGGACATCCCATCATCTTTGGTTAGAGGCACGTTACAGGTCTTGTCTACACTCAAGAAGGGGGGGGTCTTACACAAGGGTGTGAATGCCAGAAAGTGGGGATGATTGGGGGCCGTTTAGAAGTCTATCCACCGCACCTACTAGTTGTTTTATACTTGTCTCACTTACTTTGTTCTTTTCTTTCTCTTTTCCTCCTCCCTATAGGTTCGTTAGAAAAAAAGGTGTTTAATTGATCACATCTGTGGCCTCTCCTCTTGGTTACATCAAGTTGAGGGTCTGGATAGTCACGTCTTTCTCAGTTCCATTTTAATTCCCATCCTGTAAGTTCTGGGTTAGTGGTGCTTAAGATGTGTAGAGTTAGTTGGTGGTGTGGTCGCCAGCCTCCAAGAGGGCCACCAATGAGTCCCATGTCGTGGTATTTACACCGTTGTTTAGTCCCTCTCACACTGATTATGAAGGACGTGTGTAACCAACAGGATATTGTGGAAATGATGGCGTGTGACTTGCAAAGATGTTTCACCAAAGATACTGAAGCTTCCATCTCTTTTTCTGTCTCAGGAGACTCACTCTGAGAAAAGTCAAATGCCACGTCACGAGGACACACAAGCAGCCATATGGAGAGGCCCACATGATGAGAAACTGAGGCCTTCAGCCGACAACCAGCTCATGTGAGGGCCCCATCTTGGAAGCAGATCCTCCAGCCCCAGTCCAGCCTTCAGATGACGGCAGCCCCAGGAGACATTGTGACTGTAACCTTATGAGAGGCCCTGAGCCAGAATTACCTAGCTAAACCAGATGTCTGCCTCTCATTATTATGTGAGATAATATATGTTTGCTGTGTTAAGCTACCTCGTTTTGGGATAATTTTTTCACACAGCAATACATAACTAATATAGGTGGTCTAGAGAAAAGAAGAGATAATGCTTAAGGGAGTTTAGAATTAAACAAAGTTAACAGGTTTCTTTACTGTGAGACTTCTCAAAAGCCTTTAATACACTACTGTGCATTGTGAATATCCAGGCAAGAGACATAATATGTAGGCTTTCCAAAATTTATTTAACAGCAGATATCTTGGGCTCTATGCATCCCCAGCCCTGCCCCTTCCTCCCTCCCCCATTTACTTTTTGCAGAGCATTTCTGACAACTAGTTTATAGGAAACACAGTTGAGGAGATGCTGCCTGGAGTGGTTGAAGGAGGAGGAGGGCGTGTTACTTCATCTCTCAGGGCCTCAGTTTCCTTATCTGCAAGAAAGAAAGAGTTGGATTCAATAACATCAGGACTCTATTTCGGCTCTAACATTTTAACTCTGAGACTGGGTGAGGTGCCTGCTCTCCCCACCCCCACCCCCACCCCGGTCACTCCTCAGCCAATTACAGTGATTGGGAGAAAACTCCAAGCCAGATTAATCAACGTATATAGAAGTTATAGATATGCTAATGCTTTCTGTTAATGACTGATGAGAGTGGGTAATTGGAGATGGCAGAAGGGTACAGAGTTGTGAAGAAATTTCAGTTCTAAGGGAAAATATTGCATTCAAGAGCTTAAGAATGATTAATGGAGGTTCTGGAATTACCAAGTGCAACCAGCAGAAACTGTTTGGAACAGAAATTGCTCAGGGGAATAATCTTCAGGAGAGCATGGGCCCAGGTTGGGGACATTCTGAGGACCAAGGAAAGGGACGGGGCAGGGGCTTGTGTGTCAGTGAGAAAAGGTGTGGCCCGGAACAGGGGTGGGCTGTGGCCCACAGTAGGTGACCCCAGAGAGACCCGGCTCCGTGCTTGGACAGAGTTGGAGCCACAGAGGCTGGAAGTGGTCATCAAAAAGCTGGATGTTTTTCATGGTTGCGTCCCGTGCCTACTTCCCACTGCAGACAGCAAAGCCTGAGTCAGTGGCTGTGGGAATCTTGTTCTCCTGGAAAAGACCCAGAGAGGAGAGATACCAGCAGCAAATCACCATATCTGGAAGAGCAGTTTTTCCAAGCCTGATTGGCTGGTCCCTCAGGTGATGGTAAAAGGAAATGACCCAGGTTGAAAAGAAAATGGCGGCAAAGCCCTCTGCTTCCTTGAAGGAAGGAAACTCAGGATGTTCCATGTATCTTTCTCTTAACAGGGACAATTTTGGGGAGGGGCTGGATCCAGGCACATCTCTGGGGTATGTGCTTGGTCTCTTGTAGGAAACCGGAACCTGGTTGTGGAGCCAAATGCTTGAATCACTGGCCTTGCCTCTTTGGAGACCATCCTGGTTGAGATTCCGGCCACTGCCACTCAGCAATTATAATCCTGTCAGCTGGTGGATGAAGGATGGCGGAAGCATGTCCACCCAGGGAGGTACTGCCCTTAACCAGACACTGTGGATGGAGGCAGCACCCTGGCCTCTCCATCTCCTTCAGTGCTAGCCCCAGACACCCACTCCCCCAACTCTGCACCCTGGTCAATATCCTTCTCCCAGATAGCCTGACCATTGAGCAGGTGCAGGGTGGCACCTCCGGCCTTTCCAGCTCCCGGGGTGATGGATGCGTGGTCTGAGCATCTCCTACTCTCGCTCCTATCTCATGTCCATTCTCATTTTCAGAGTGCAGGGAAAGTCGCTGGTTCTCTGCGTCTCATGGAGCCTGGAGTCCTGATGCCAAGTGTGCAGAGGGAAGGGAATAAAGACCTAGACCCAGTGGTGTAAACAGATCAAAAGAGAGCTGCTTGCTGCTTGTATTAAAGTAGAGCCCGGCTTGCTCAGCTTCCACCACTCCTCTCCCAGGCAGCCTGTAAGGGCTGTGATGCAACCAGGGTCTCCTCGAGGCCAGTTCAAAACCAGTGATACAGGAAGTGGGGAATGGAGAGTTAGTGTTTGATGGGCAGAGTTTCAGTTTTGCGAGATGAAGTGTTCTAGGGATGGATGATGGTGATTGTTGCACAATATGAATGCACTTAATACCACAGAACTGTACACTAAAAAATGGTCACGGCGGTAAAATTTATGCTGTGTGTATTTTACCAAAACAAAACAAAACACAAAACACCAACTCAGTGATACAGCCCCACTTGCAGATAGGAAGCTAAAGCTGAGAGGGGACTAACACGGCCAAGTTTATAAGATGCTTCGTGGCCGGGTTGCCCAGTCCTGGATCTTTCCACTCAGCCCCTCTCAGCACAGGCCCCTTGGGTGGGCTGAGGTCATCCAAGCAGCAAGTTCAACAGAGGGAGCCAGAGGAAGGTGATGCCTGAGCGAGCACACCCAGAAGGAAGGGGAGATGGAGGAGATGCTTGTCTTTGAAGTTCTTGGGAGGGAAGCCCAGGAAACCTCACTCATTTTAGGTGGGTCGCTACATTTTCACAAAATGAGGTTTTTAATTGCTTGATTTACTTATCTCGTCTCGGATCTGCTGATATACTCCGCTGCCTTTTAATTGCTTGAAAAGTTGAGCAGTTTTTCATGTTTTAAGGAGTGCTGAATTGTATAATTAAAACACTAACAGTGTAAATCAACAGTGCAGAAGAAAGACAGCAGAGAATTAAGCAAGTGTGTTGGCATAATAATAAAATCAAACCAGCATGAAGAGGGCCCATTACCATGAAGATGCTGAATACTAAGTGTGCCCAGGCCTGGGGGGCGGTGCTCACAGGACCCTGACCTGGCCCCCTCTCTTTCTGGGGAGATAGGGGAGTTGAATAAAGACATGGCTGGCTGCGAAAGTCTGCGGGGCTGAGGCACAGGGTGAGACCCAGCGGTGTCAGAGATGGCTTTTAGGGTGTGCTTCTAGGGTGGCTAGGGGGTGAGGTCCTGGGGCGGTGGGGGGGGCATGGGAAATACTGGGTGGGGAAGATGTAAGAGGTACGAGGCAGGGCGGATGTCTGCAGAATCACCTCTTCTTCCTGAGGTTTACAGGTTTACTTTAGCTTAAGAGGATGAGGAGTAGGCGAGGGAAACATTTCTTCCCTCCCTCTGTTCCTTTTTTCCTTCGTCCTTCCCTTCTCATCAAAATAATTAGTGCCAAGAGTGAGACAATCAAACAACAGAGAACTATTTAATGCAAAACACGAAAACCCACCCTGGGCATCTCTGGAAGCCCCTCCCTTCTCTTCCTTCCTCTACCAGCCCCACAGGTTGAGTTGGAAACAGGGAATGAAGGGTAAAGGTCAAGCCTCAGGTAGCGATCCAAACAGGGCTCCCCAAAACTCCGGCCAGAAAACTCTCAAGCTGAACACGGGTCAGCGTTTCCTGAAGAGTATAAGGTAGAACACTGGCCCAGGGAGATCTCTGGGAAAAAAGATTTTCGTGGAGAATAAGTTTGGGAAATGCTGAGTGAAACAAAATCAAATAGTTTTTTTTTGTTTGTTTTTTTTTGTTTTTTTGTTTTTTTTAAACTGCAGAACTTCCAGGAAACTTGAACATGCTACGTACCTGGTCTCCTTGCACTCCAGTTGGATAAACTTTGTTGACGATGAAACCCGTTCTTTCAAGGCTCAAAAATTCATGGCCCATGGAATGTGGGTTCCAAGGATGACACTTTGGGTAATGTTGGGTTCTGGTGAAAAGAGCACTTTGTTTGAGTCGCTGAGCTGTGGTCAGCCCACCACTGACTGATCAGAAGGGTGACCTTGGGCACATCCCATACATAACCTCTCTGGGCTAGTGCGGGTGAGGAGAAATCAGGTACCTGTGTGAAAGCACCCAGCCAGGGGCTGAGGGTGGGGCCAGACTGTGACTCTAGTGGTGATGCCCAGTTGGTGGGGTCTGCCCATCCCCCACGTTCCCCACCACCAAGGTGGGTCTTGGAGACCATGGGAGCCTCGGGTGAGGAGGAGAGATGGAATCAGGCTCCAGAAAACAAAACCAAAGACAGAAAACTGGGAAGGCAGCTGAGCTGAGTTGGAGCCAGCTGGAAACGGGATGGATGAGAGATGGTAAGGAAGGGCAATAATTTGGGAAAATGCAGTCACTAGCAGGGCCGGGATTAAGGTGAGGCAGGTGAGACATCAGCTTGGGTACAAAATTTAAGGGCATGCCAAAAACTCAGTAATTAAAATAATATTTCAATGCAAATTAAAAAACAAAAAAGCCAAAATTAAGGCAAAAGAAAAAAAAATCCACGATGAACAAAATAGCAAAGTTTAAATAAAGACAGGATCTGGCCTCAGCTCACCTCACTGACCTTCACCCTAATCCTGGCCCGGAGAGCTCAACCTTCCCTGCACATGCCAAGTGTCCCCCAGGGGGCCTGATCTGGGGACAGGCTCCCAGAAGCTGAGCAGTGCTGGGACTCTGACACCTGTAGTAAGTGCTGTGTGGACAGAGGGGGGCTTGGGTCTCCTGGGTCTCAGGCTGAGTCTCTCCTGGCTCCCCCGTGGTTGGGGCCATGGTGCTTATTCATAGCAGCTGGGGGTGACAGGGAACGAGCAGTTCCCGGCCAGCTCCCGCTCTGCATGGGTCACGGCCCCCGAGCTCATACCCACCCCCCCCTTGTTGACCATTCTTAGTGCGTCTCCAGGAAGCCCCTCCCGACTCCCCCTCAGCTGCACATGACCTCCCTCTCCTTTAAGGTTCCAGGACACCGAAGCCCTCTCTCATGGCACTTGTTAGGTGCTCATTCATCTCCCGACTTCTAGCTTGAAATCCCTGAAGGCGGAGACCACGCATGCATCACTGATTTCCCCAGCTCCCTGTCCTGTGTGTCCGTGACAAGTGTGGGCATTCTCTGGGCACGCCTTCTGCGGGGGGTGATGGGATACCCAGGGCGAGCTATTCGGTGTTATTCCTTAAGTGGGGAGGGGGTGATGGAACCGAGAGACCCGGGCCCCTCTGCCCAGTAATAATAACCACCAATAATGTCTCCTTCATAGACATTATCCTGTTTAATGTCCACCACGACCTTGCAGGTTGGTATCAACATTCCTGTTTTTACAGATGAGTCAACAGATGCTTAGAACAGTTCAACTTGTGACATGTGCATAGCAGGGAAAGACCAAGACCCGCAACCACACTAGTGCCTTTTGCTCTACTGCGCCTCCGTCTGTCTGACAGTCCGGCTCTTTCTTACGCTCCGTGGTGGAGGGAGGCCCTTCCTGTGTTGGGGTCCTCTGCAGACAGCAGTCACCACCCTGGTGACCGTAAACAGAGGGGGCAGGACTTTACCCCAGGTCGGCCTGATTCCAAGCCTGAGTCCTTAACCTCTAAGCTCTGTCTCCTGGGGATAACTGAAGATGGGGACCCTCCTCACACTTGGATGGACGTTTCTCCAGGCTGGTAGACCCTTGAGTAAGAGATTTCAAGAGCTCTGATGACTGCTGTTCCTGTTCACAGAGAAGGACAAAAGGGGAGGATTCTGCCCTGGAATCCCTACATGCGTACATCTCCTTTACCTCGGGGACCCCCGATCACCCTTTCCTCTCATAGCCCCACACGCTGGGTGGGGTTTGCTGGGAGTTGCTCTCATTGGTGAAATTGCCTTGGGGCCGCTCCCTGCCTTAGCCCACCTATATTGATAAGTCTTGGGCTGCAGACTTATTATTTGATATTTATAACACCCTGTTCCTCACCCTCATGATGGATGGTTCACATGTCGGGATCAATATGGCCCTCGAACCATTTACATATTTATATTATTAATAAGCAATAAGTCATCCAGGCAGCCCGGCTCCACTGGGCTGTCGGTGTGTTCCGCGCAGACAGCTAACCTTGTCCTCTGTCCCTTGCACCAGTCCTGATATTGATCTGCTTGGTCAGAAGGGGACACACGTGGAGCCCAGAGTGCACGGGGACCGAGGCTGGTAACCACACTAGTGCCTTTTGCGCTACTGCTCCTCCCTCTGTCTGACACTCTGGCTCCTTCTTACCCTCCAGGGTGGAGGAGGGTCCTTCCCGTGTTGAGGTCTTCTGCAGTGGCTGCCTGCTGGTGGGTGGCTTTCTTCTTTGCATCCCCTTATTCACCTTGGCCCCTCCATGCGTACGGTCCTCACCGCCCACGTTGTCACAAGAGCATCCTGGGCACTGACCAGCCTCCTGACTGGCCTCCCAGCCATTCCCCTGCCCCGCCCACTCCCACTCTAGGAGTCAGCCTCCTGTCTTCCTGCTGCCTGGCCTGCCTGCCTGGACTCATCACTCTGCTCTGAAATCTCCCCAGCTTTTCACACACCTGCTCACCTGTCGGCTTCAAGACCCTCAGGAATCTACCTGCCCTGGTGTCCCACTTTTTCCCAACCTGCTCCTCCGTTGGCCTGAGCTTTGTCTCAATGCGTGCGCGTGCACACATACATTGTACCTGACTCTTATTTGGTTCTACGCACTTAGCATGCCCTTCCAGATGCCTCCAACAATACAGAATCTATTCATGCTTCAAGGTCTGCTCAAGTCCCACCTACTCCATGAAATGCTGACATGAAATGGTAACAAAAACCTGCACTAGCTGCTTGGGTTGTGATGGTAACAAAAACCAGTCACAGCTTGAAAAGCTTTAAGTCTAGTGAGAAAGGAAGACACCCATCAGAGAGTTGCAAAAAAGAACGCAAAATTAAATGGAGATTAGTCCCATGAGGGAGAGATATCACTTGGTACCAGTGGGGCTGGGTAGAGAGGAATTGAGCTGGTCAGAGAGAGCAGGGAAGGCTTCTTAAAAGTATGTGTTGGAGGTGGGTGAGTGGGAGAGGATTTCAGGGTAAGGGAACAGCATGTGCAAAGGTCCTGTGACAGGAGGGAGCATGAAGAGTTTGGGAAACTGAAAGAAGCCAGTGTAGCTGAAACAGAAAGCAGGGCAGGGGTGGGAGTGGGTGGGTAGGACAGGGGCCAGACCTTGCAGGGCCTTTTACAGGTGGTGGCAGGGCATGGTTCTTTGTGCCGAGAGCACCAGGAAACTGGAAGAAACTTCTAAGCAGAGAGGCAACATGACTTGATTCGTATTTGGAAAAGCTTGCTCTTGCTATGTGGAGAACAGATGGTGACGGTGGGGGGACAAAGAAGGTGGTAGGAGGCCATTAGGGGACCATTGCCATGGTTCATGCAGGAGAGGATGGGCGGGGATGACAGTGGTACTTAGTCCGGATGGTACTTAGGAAGCAAAACCATCAGGACTCCGTGGCATTTAGATATGGGGTGGATGGAGGGAGAGGCAGGGCGGCCAGTTTATGGCTCATGGCCCTGGACAGAGCCACTCTGTAGCTGGGGAGAGTAGAAGGTCGAGCGGATGGGGATGAGCAGGTGGGCGTGGCCATAAAGTGGAATCTGGATGCGTGGAGGTAAGGGTCTTTGAAGCTCCCAGGAGGCGATGTCAGATGTGTATGTGGGGGGCTCAGAAGTGAGAGCCCTGGGGAGAAAGCAAAGAGGGAGAAAAGAGGGCCAGGACCAAGTTTTGGGGATGTCTCCACCCCTGCCTGTCGCATCCTGCAGTTCTTCCTTCTAGTCCTACTGTGGACACATGTTAGAAGCTCCAGAGAGAAGTTCTGAATGAACGAAGGCACCATTCATGCTATAGTTTCATGTCTGTTTCACCCGCCAACTGTACTGGAGACATGGCTGTGTTTTGGCTTTGTACCTGATCTCCTTTGCACGGATACTAAGAATACCTGCTGGTAGTGGAGTCCCTTCCCCAAGCCAGGCACTCGGATGGGTCCTTTAAGGCTCACAATTCAGATAAGGAAACAGGCTTGCAGGGTATTAAGGGACATAACCAAGATTTCCAGTTGTCTCTTGTGTAACAAACACTGCTCCAAAAACTTAGTGTCTTACAACAACAATTAGCATTTATTTTGCTCATGTCAATAGTGCCTCACTGAGAAATTCTCATCCAACCCTTTCTTTGGGCTGGAGACACGGCACAACCTTAAAAGCAAGTCCATCTGTAACTAAGCCGTCTTGGAAAAGACTCAAAATGCTCTGGCCTGAGACTAAACCCTCTTCCCTGGGGAATCCTGCTTTGGATTCCTCGAAGCTTAGAATGGGAAAGCTAGATCGTGGAGGCCAGCTCCTTCATTGATCACCCCAGTTACGCTGCCCCCGGCGGGCATCCAGTGCTTGGCCAGAGTCTATGCAGAGTCAGGAGCCGGCCGGGCCATGTGCCCTGCCTCTAATGGGCTCACAACCCAACGGGAGAAACCTCCCCCCACGGTGCCATGGATTCTTCTGAGTCCCCGACTGTTTCCGAAGGAATCAGGAACTCGGCAGGGAGAGGCGACCCGGAGTCCATGGGGCCCTGGACCCCAAACTCTTTCCTGGCTTCAAGGTTTGGCCCAGTTTCCCTTCTACCAGGAACGTCTTTCTCTTCCTTGAAAGGGGGTTTGATTTCGAGGAAAGAACCTGGGCTACCTAGAGAGCCCTGGTTTCCATGTTCTCGAGTAGACAGACATGTACCACATGCGTGTCACTTTTCTACAAGGCAACGTGGGGGCAAGCTCTTCCTTGTGTGATGATGAATGGAAACATCCTACACTGAGCCTGGCACCAGGTAGATACCCAGCACACGCTGTTTTCCTTTCCCTTTCTGCGGAGGTCTTAAAACACGGCCCTAAAATTCCTTGGGGCTTCTCCCATCAAAAGGTGGAGTCTATGTCTCCTTCCCTTGCATCTGGGCTCTGTGACTACTTGACCAGTAACCTATGGAGGAAATGATGCTGCATCACTTTCTGGGCCTGGGCCTTAAGAAATGGGCAGCTTCAACTTCCTGTCTCTTGGGCCTGTCACTCTTAGACCTCAGCCACCATATTGTGAGGAAGCCAAGTGCCACACGGAGAGGCCAGTATCATGTTTTAGCCCACGGTCCCAGCTGAGGTCGCAGAAGACAGCCAGTAACAGCTGCTACATGTAAATGAATGAGCTTCCAGATGATTCCAGACCCACCTTCAGCCACCCCAGCTGCTGTTACGTGAAGCAGAGTGAGCTGACTTCCTGAGTCCTGCACAAAGTGCAGAATCAAGAGCCAAACATGTGATTCCCGTTGTTGTAAGCCTCTCAGTTTTGGGTGGTTTGTTATGAAACAATAAAAGACATCATCTCTCATGTTCCCTCCTTCTAGTCATTCAACAAACATTTTTGAGCACCATGTGTCAATCACAATTCTAGATGCTATGAATAGAACAGTGAAAAAAATGAACAAGCACCCTCATCCCCTTGGAGCTCACATTCTAATGAGGGAGACAGACAACAGGCAAGAAAAGTAAATATATGCAATGGTGGCAGAGAAAAACAACGCAGAGGAAGGGGTAGGGGTGCAATTTAACAAATAGGGTAGCCAGCAAGCAGATAGCTTTGCATAAAGACTTGAAGGAAATGAAAGAACCAGCCATGTGGGTCCCTAGAGGAAGAGCTTTCTAGGCAGAAGGAATAGCAAGTGCAAAGGCCCTGAGGCAGGATGTGTATGGAGTACGTGAGCAATACCCAGTGTGGCTCTGCCCGTGGCCCATAGCTCTGATCAAGGCAGGGTCTCTTTTTTTCTTGGAAGGGGAGAGAGGGTCCCCGGGTGATGCAGGCTGTCCTATTACGTGGCCAGCAACTGACTCTGCAGTGAGGCACAGAAAGCTTTCTACACAGGAGGATGCTTTCCCCAGGCATGATGACACTTTGCTAACGTGTAGGCGGGTGTGACCCCACGATTACCTAGAGCTAACAGCATGGGCCTCACAGCAGCTTTCCCTGGGGGGTGGCAGGAAGGATAAGACTATGGAGGCCTCCCGGTGGGGGCTGGTGTCCCCATCCTGGAATACCCCTGATTTCCACCAGCCTCCCTCTCCTCCTAGAGTCTTTCCAGCTCTGGGTCTTTAATTCCCCTGCTTTGCTCCCAGATCCCTTTTTACCTCCTTGTATCTGGCTGCTATGTCCTGAGGGCTGCAGCCCCTCCCCTCAGAGGTTGGGGGGCCTGGCCTGCTCAGTGCCCCCCTCCTGTTCCTGCCCTGGCTTACCTGTGAAGGCAAAGTTCAGAGGCAGCACCTAGATTTGCTATAAACGAGTGGCTCCCACTTGCAACCAGATTCATTCACAACCAGCATTGCTAAGTACCTGGTGTTTTCCAGGCTGGGAGAGTCCACTGGGAATATAAAGACCTGTTGGAATGGGCCCCACCCGCAAGGAACCTACAGTCAAGAGAGGAAGTAAGACACAGCATCAAGAACAGGAACACTGGGAAAGTAATACACGCCCGAGGTAGAAGCAGAATAACTCTTATAAGAGCCCCCTCTGTACTAGATACTTAAATTCATCACACGAATTCATCAAGTCCTCTTAACAACGCGCAGAGGTTATTGATCTCAGAGTCACTCCCTACCTTTCTCCACCTGCCCTGAGCGTGGGATACACAGCTATGTGGACTGCAGAAACTAGGCTTTCTTGACTCAGGCTACTGGGTGGGTGGCGCAGGGGAAAGAGAAGGCAGGAGTTCCCTAGGGCTCCCTAACTCTCCCCGCCCCCACCTCCCGCCTCCAGGTCTCAGCTGTGTCCTCCACCAAAAGCTCTGTTCCTGAGGCCTTCTGAGGCCTTCTACAGCAAGGTGACAGCTCTGGCCCTCTCCAGGCCACTCACACCTGGTACAGCTCCGGGAGTCCCACCACTCCCATGGTTTCATGGGACCCTGCCCCACCTTGGTAAAAGGTTCCTTCCCGGCCTCACCCTTGGTCATCTCCTTGAAATTCTTAATACTATTTGAACGAGTTCTTGTGCTGGGTCCGCAAATGGCCGTACCTGGTCAGTCGGCGAGTGCCATCTGCTTCCTGCCAGGTCCACTTCATATCAGGCAAACAGAGTTTGAAGGAAGCTTAATAACTTGCCTGAGGCCACACAGCTACTAAGTGGCAGAGCTGGGATTTGAACCCCGGGCCTCTGCCTCTGTAGCCTCACTCTGTCCAGCTCCAGGAGCCCAGACGGGTATGCCTGCAATGGAAATCGGAATCATTTTGCATCTCTCCTGATTGCTTCTCCTTTGATGGGAAAGTCAGGAAGCTTCCTGGGGCCTTGATTTCTCTGCTCATGATTCAGGTTGTTTTCCTGATTGTCTGGGCCCAGCCTGGTTCAAAGCCTCCCTGCTGGGGCTGAATCACTAATGCAGCTGCCCGGAGCCCCTGGTGATGGAGACGCCAGCCTCCCTGTCTCTCCGAACTGGGCTCCTTCCCAGCCCCTGCCCACCCCCCGCTGCTCCCAGCAGAGACCCTCAGTCCTGAGCTCCACTCACAAAGCTCTGGCACTGATATGACAGATGAGGAGCGGAAATTTGGGAGGGCCTTCGTGCTCCTGTGAGATGCCGCTGATTTTATTTTGAAGGGAAGGAGAAAGGAAGGGGTTACCAGGAGACAAGAGACATTTCCCCTGACGGAGATGGGCAGTGAATCAAGATAAATGGAGGCTCCTTTTGGGAACTTGTTGAAACCGCCAAACTCCATCTTCCTGGCAGAGAAATCCCTGGGACAAGGTGTAGAAGCAGAGCCCTCGGTGCCCCTGCTAAACAGATCCCTGCTGGATGCTGGGTTTCCAGAAGGAGGGTTTCCTGTTCCCTCTCTGTTTTTGGTCTCGGCCTTTCTGGTCCCTTTGGAGCCCACTGGACCCTAAAGGAGAGGGGCACCGACTCTGGAATCAGAAACATTGGGTCTGATTGGAGTCTTTTGCTCATTCATTTCTTGCATCCCTGCAGGTACAATACTGAGTCCAACCAGAAGGGTCCTGCTTTCACGAGTGAGTGTGAACACACTGTCTGTACCACTTCCTGGCAGGGTGACCTTGAGCACGCTGCTCAACCTCTCAGAGCTTCCCTGAACTCCTTGGGGACACAGGGAAAGTCACGAGAGTGAGCCTCAGAGTTTGTGCAGGTAAAGTGCCTCGCCCGAGCTCTGGCACATGAGAAAGATGCCAAATATACTCACCACTATTGTTATCTGGCCAGTGACGGCGACCCTAGGAGCCGTAGGAGCTAGGTGGCTGGGGAGGGGAGGGCAGGAGGGAATGGTGTCCCAAGTCTGTGCCCAGTTTATAAATGCCCAGTGACTGGGAGTTGTGGCAGGGGGAGGCTGGCGTGCCCTGCCCTGAGGAAACATGGTCCAAAGAAAAACACCCTCACATTTCAGAGTCTCAGCAGCATTACCTTCCAGCTGCAGGTTCGAAACTCCAGGGGGGATGCCCGCTCTCCTTCCTCCCTCGTTATTTAAAGTAGGAGGTGTGTGTAAATCAACCAAAATACTTTACGAGAATCATTAGCGATTCCAAGGTGGCATCTTTTACTGGCAGCGTTAAATTAAAAACAGCGCAAAACTGCGGCTCTTTAAAACACATCAGCTCTGCTTCCTCCCTTCTGCCTGCCGTAATTGAAGGCTGCTGGGATCTAATGAAATGAAAGCAGTAGCTCCAGTCCCCCTCCGGCTACCAGTTACATGAAAACGTGTCTTTGCCATGGGGAGCTGAAGGGAGATGTCAGAATTGCCAGGGGGTGCCTCCTCCTCTCGTAGCCCTTCCTTCTGTGCCATACCTGTCTGCGTGTCCTTCCAGAGCCACCTTGCTGCTAGGGATGTGGTGGCCACTTGCAGAGGAGCCTAGAGGAGCAATGGGTCCTGTTTGTCTGTTTCCCCTTTTAGCATCTGCAGAGACCCGGCTGGGCTGGTGGCACTCACACTGGCCAGTCTCATCACGGTTCCCGTGACAACCGCACAGCGAGACCGTCTCCATCCAAACCTTTTGCTCATTGCCCACCCCTGCTCCCCAGGAATCCCCAACCCGATGTCCACATCACATCCCTAAACACTCAGCCGGCTGGACACACAGCCGGAAACTGTGGCTGCGCAGTCTTCTTTCTAACGGCTCAACAGGTCCTTCAACCCCTTGCTATCAAGCACCTGGGCACTGCCAAGGCCCCTTTCAGGGTTCTCGACAGGGTGCTTCTTCATTTGGGTGGAGCAGCTCTTTACAACTGGGGGGGCTGCCTTGTGCAGTGCAGGAAGCTTCATTCCTGTCCACTCAATGCGGGAGTGCCCTCGTCGGTCAACGCAAGAAGGAAAACAGGTGTCACGTGCCCCAAGGGGAGGGTGCCACTTGGTTGAGGCCCTCTCACCCCTCCTTCCTCCCACTCTCTCCTTAACTCTGGTTTTTCTGAAACAAAAGCTGATCTTCTCAACATTCTCCTTAGAAACCTTCCCTGACTTACAGAGTCACAATTCTCCGTCTCATTGTCGCCACACGAGGGTGTCAGCAGCAGCAGAGGGGCAGGTGTGGGTAGGGGTGGGAGGGAGGTGGAGTGGTGGAGGGTGTGGGCATCACCCCTCCTTGGCGAGGGTCGGGCGTGATCCTCAGCCTGTCTCCCCCGAGTCACAGACTGGGAAGCTCCTGGCTTTGCTCGCAGGGTGTCCCGTGCACCTGTGATTGGTAGAAAAGCAAGTCCTAACTCCTTAGTTAGGCACCTGCCGGGGGGTTGCACCCCTGTCCAAGCCTGTCACTCTGTTCCCTTAGGCCGAGCCCCGTACCCTGTGTCACCATCCCTGCTCTCATGGCTGCCATGCTCTGCATGGCCTTTCTTCTCAGATCCCACTTATGGTGTGAGCTTCAGGGATGGGACCATCCATGGCACTAGGCGTGGCTGGATGTTCTCCGAGGCCCGGTGTCGCCCCATTTCAAAGGCAAAGCTGCGACACACAGAGAAGTTATGCTGAGGCAGAGAGCAGATGGCTCTTCCCAGCCCTGGCCTGTGTTCTGAAACCTTCTTAAAGTTTCTCTTTTACGCCTCCATGTATTCACGGGTCTGTGCCCTGAGGCTCCTCCCCACCTCCAGGTTCTGCCTGGGGCTTTCCCCACAGTGGCAGGAGCGTCCCTGCAGACACAGTTAAAAAAGCAGGACAGTTTACCCCCAGGTCACACCTCACGCAATGGGGAAGGGACTAAGTGGGAAGAATGTCCTAGTCCGTGACCCTTCAGCAGGACAGTTACAAGGCACGGACCACCTGGTTCCTCAGGTGTCCCGGTGTGATTGAGCACAGGTGCCCGTGGAGGTAATGGTGGTAACGCGCCCAAGAACACACCCTGAGTTGCCTCTTCCTTCCGTCTCACTCTTCCTGCCCCCACACTCCTGCTTCCTGGGCTCCCCTCCCAAATAAACTACCTGCTTTCAAGTCCTCATCTCAGACTCCACTTCCGGGGGCACCCAAGGTGAGGCCGTACCTACGGATTGTCTGGGACGTGGAGAAAGAGGACCCGATGTCTGCTGTAGGATGCGGAGACCCCGCGCCGTCACCTCCAGCATCCATTTCATCCTCAGACCCATCCCCCAGCCCACGTGGACAGAGCGCACAGCTCACCTGGGCCACGCACCGACCAAGACAGGCCTGCCAATGAGGACAGAGCAGGAGACCCGCTGCACACGGCCCTGGAGCTTCCCGCAAAAAGCTGGCTTTCTGCAGGAAAGGGGAACAATGGTGGGTTGTGTGGGGAAAGGGAGTGATAGTGGGGAAGGCAGGGAACGGAGCCCGACGCTGGGGAGAGCAGGCCCTCCCACGGCGCAGTATAGGGTAACCAGCCCTCAGACCGGTTGGGACACGGCACAGATTTTCTGAGTCGGCCTGGAGGAGCTGAGCACCAGCTTGCGGGGTGACTGCTCTCATCAGGAGCAGCTGGCAGCCCAGGACACAGCTGGATCAGCAGGCTGGACCCCTGGGGGCCTGAGCAAGGTGGCTGGGGTTGCTTCTCCACCTGCCAGACTGACCAGACCGTAAGTATTCTCAACTTACCCACCCGCGCATTTCCTACTCAACCTTGTACACGCTCTGCAGGTGATAGATGCTCAAATCATTGTAGCTGGATGTGAGGCGAGACCCTCCAAATCAAACCCAGAAAACATTTGTGATGGATAAGCCCAGGCCACTCGGCCGCTGTCTTCCCCCCGTTTTCTGGAGAAGCACTGTAGAGCTTCTCACTGTCTTTGGGGGTAGTTGAAGGATACGGTGGAAGAGCAGAGAGAACGACAGCCTATCTTGGGTTGGGGGGCTTTGATCTCCGTCTCAGATTGTAGGTGTCCTCACCCCTGGCGCACCAGCTCTTGGCTCAGCCTCCATCCTCAAACAAGCAGCCGTCGCCCGCACCTCCAGCCCTGCCTCCCCCAGCCCCGCCCCAGTCCAAACCTGCCTTGAGGCCTGAATGGCAACCATATGTTTAGGATGCTTGATTGCTGCTGCTGTGAGCCAGAAGGACTCTTTAGGAAAGGGTACTCAGTCAAAGCTGTGTTTATATACACAAGGGTCGGCGTCTTTTTATTATGCATGATTATACGCTTCTTAATGTACAGGCATCGTGAGCTGTTTCTCCTTCCCCTGGTGAAGTCGAAGCCTGGGCGGGGGCGTGTTTGGGTGGGTGGGGGCCGGGCGCTGGCTGCCCTCCTCTCCTTGACTCAGCGAGCTCTGAGCCTGGAGCACCTCGGGTCCGGCTGATAGATGAGTTGCACGCTCGCTCTAACCGAGAGAACTAATTCTTCCGAGGGGACCTGGGGAGATGAGACGCAGCGGTGCCAACGTGGAAATGTTGCAGATGATAACGCTAAGCCCCATCTTTCTCCCTCTTCGTCCTTGAGCTGCAGCCTCAGATCTGCCCTCCTACCCTTATCCTAAGACCATTAGATCCTCCTGCAAAGCATTTTTAAGGCTCTATGCCCAGTGGGGCTCATCTCTCTACACTTCACAAACTTGACTCCAAAGCTTGACAAAGTAATTGCTTGGACCCCTGCCATTGGTGTTCAGGTGAAGTTTTTGATGATAATGATGATAAAAGTTTTTGGTTGTATAGTATAACAAAGATGAATCATTGAGCAAGGCCTCTGTGGCCAGATGACCTGGGTTCAAATCCGGACTCCACCACGTATTAGCTGTGTGGTCTTGGACTTGCCATGCAACCTCTCTGAGTCACAGTTTCCCTGTTGGTGCAATGGGAACAATATCAGTTCTTAGACCATGTAAAGCGCTTGGTACAGTGGCTGGCATATAGGAAATGCTTTGTCAACGGTCATTTTGGCTTCATCCCTGCTGCCCCACACTCTGCTCACACACAGTGAACACGCACCAAATAATTGTTGAAACAAGGAATGAATAAGCACTGGGTGTAGAATCAGGGCGTCGTTCGTGGACCACCCTTGGGAACAGCAGTAATTGGACCTTTGAGCTTCTGCAACGGTAAAGTGGTGAAATACTAGACTTACCCCACAGGCTTGTGTTGGAGAGATTAATTGAGAGACATTGAGGTAAAGCACGTAAGATGCTGAGTGTGGTGTTTGATGCCTGTTCATGCCCAATTTTATTGGTGGCTGAGATTTCAGGAGTGGTTTATTATTTAAACGTGTTTTTATTTCCACCATCCCACATGATTCTCAAAACAACCTGTGGCTTGTTACCAGCCCCTGTTTCACAAATCAGAAAATTGAGTGTCAGGAAGGTCAGGTGACTTGCTTGAGCTTGCACAGCAGGCAGGCTGCCGAAGCCGAACCCCACACCCTTCAATAAGCCATTTGTCACTTTAATTCCAATGCTAGTTGTTTGGTCCTTTGAGAACATCCTCAGACTTTTAAAAGGAGGAGATGCTGGAGCTGTAGGGTGTTATGGAAATCCCTCGCTTTTTCCCTTTTCTCAAAGCCTGCTTCCACCAGGAAGCCCTCCTGGGATGAAATTATCAGCCCACTCTTGAGAGTCCTTTTTTTCTGGGCCTCCTATCCCAGTGAGGAGAGTCTTGGGGACACTGAGGAAACATACCGAGACTGTCAGGTTGACACTGAGATGGAATTCACTCCAGAAGAAGTAGGTAGACCCTGGTGTTGGGGGCAGGACACAATTCCACACATCTGCTTGGGATTCAGGGATCGGGAGCGTGGCCAGGTGTCCTGCATATATACGACATGTCCTGTATTAATGATTTTGTTCTCTGACTCATATTGACCCTATCAGAACACTCTAAATGTCCTATATTCAGCTCCCCACCCCTCAAATTACCAAAGTTGGGAAGTTAGAGCTATGTTGCACACATCCCTGGGCATCCTATATTTTTATTTGCTAAATCTGCCAATGCTAATGTCGGGATTGGCGACTTCCCTAGGTGGGGGTGGCGTGGGGGTGGGGCTTCAGGCACTCCCAGCTCCCCTCAACAGAGCCAGGGACCAGCCTTCCTTCTGGTCGTCTCACCTCCCCGCACTGACTGGGTAGGGACCTGGGAGGGCTGAGAAGCAAGGGAGATGCCGGGTACCTTGGATGGAGCTGGGGTGAGCCTGCAAGTTGACAGTAAAAGAACCGTCCTTGGTAATAGAGAGATTTACCATCTGAAGGGCACCCGCCTCCCCCTTATAGATGTGATTAGTTCCCTAAGCGCTTTACTCTGGATTTGTGTCAGGGACATCGGAGGCCCCCATTACTTCTCTCCCCTTCCCACCGCCAGCTGTCCCCCTGAGATTTAGAGTCAGGAGGCGATCTTCCCTCCCGCTTCCATTACTTTAGTGCCTGAGTTACGGAGCCATTATTCCCCGAAGAGTTCTTCATTCGACCTCAGGCAACAACATCCAAGGAGCTGCTGGACGGCTGGGCCATTCTCAGGGCCTGCATCTGGGCCATTCTCACCTTGGACCTGCCCGTCAACTGGTCTCTCCATTCATTTAGCTCCTTTATGGGCTGGCTCTGCTGCTTGTGGCCAAACGACCTTGGGTGAGACCTCAACCTCTCTGAAATTTATTTTCCTACTGTGTAAACTCAGGTGCTCGCTAAAGCCCCTCACATTCTGTGCTTTCTTTCAGTCCGTCTAGAGACACCCCCTCCCCACCCCGCCTCTTCTGCAACAGAACAGAGTTAAGAGGTTCTGGCCAAGCCCACGAGGCTGTCTGCCGCCTCCCACTCGCTTCCCAAACAATGATCCCACTACATCACCAAGCCAGCCCTCACATGAGGGGTGGGAGGTGGGAAATTGACCAAGTTGATGGAAGACAGGAAAGGACAGACTTGACTGAGATTCTCTCATTCACGGAACAAAGGGCATTAAGAATTGATTTTCCCCTCCTGTTTACTATGGTTTTTCCCCTCTGGTGCAGGGAGGAAAGGCTTTGCATCAAGATTAGTTGTTCTACAGTGAGACTGCAATTTGCCCAACATGTTTATTGTCATGGGAGCCCAAGGACCAGTCACAATAACTTGAGTCCCACGCCCTTGCTTTTCTTTTGCTCGTTTCCTTTCTCCTATAGACAAATGGGGTCTGGGAGGGAGATCCATTCTTCCCATGTTACAGATTGGCTGCTCCGCTAAGGTCTCAGAGCAAGGGCCACATTTATGGGCAGGTCTGCTTTCTTGAGAAAGCTGCTGATGCTTCTGTCTCTCCACTTCTGGCACTTTTGGGACTAAGGGTCTGGGCCTCCTGGCCAGGAGGTTAGGTGGGCAAGGACCATCAGCCGTCCCTCCCGAGGGCTGGGGAAAAGATCTGTTCACGCACAGGTCAGCTGTGGTGGGAAGAGGGACAGCAGGCAGCTGTGTTAAGGATGAAACAAAATAAATGTGTTTTCAAAGTCTCCCCCAGGTCCCAGCAGGATTCTGCAAAACTGTAATCCTATTTTATAAATAGATAGCGTTGGCTTTTTTTTTTTAACCCATTAGAGATATGCAAAGCCAGCTGCTCTCTCTCTCTCTCTCTCTCTCTCTCTCTCTCTCTCTCTCTCTCTCTCTCTCTCTCATCCTTTTTGTCTCTCTCAATACAACCGACAAAACGGGAAGGTAAGCTGCTTGTTTGTCCCAATGTGCGGATACTACAGTCAGTGAGGTACAGCTGGTGTTGGTCCCGGAGGCCTTTTCTCTTTGCCTCTGAAGCTTGGCTCAGTCAACGCCCAAACCAGTGGTCAGTTCATTCAATTCAGGAGTAGACTCCACAGACCAGTTGGGACAGTGTGAAGCAGCCAGGAGAACGGGTGGCTCCCCTGAATCCTTCCTGAGTCTTTTCTGTTTTCTAACCAAGTGTCTGGGCTGGTGTCCTTGGGACAGGGGTGGGACCACCCACAATCATTCCATTTCAAAGTCGCAAAGAACCTCACTCAGCAAAGCGCCTGGGAGCAGAGACTTATGAAACCCATTGAGGGAACTGGTGCAATCCTCCGTCACTGGGGCCATGGAAGGATTTTAAGCATAGCATGGCATGCTCACATGTGTGTCTTAGATGCTGTTGGTGGCCACATAGGGGTAGGGGTGGGTGGCCGACACTGCAGGAAGGAAGACCAGGTGGAGACACCCGTAGGAGCTCATCTTAGTTTGAGTGATGGCGGTGGCCTTAACAAATGTAGCTGGAGGGCTGGGCATGGATTTTAGGCCTGTTAAAGATGACAAACTGCAGCTCGGTGGTACCTGGCTTGGGCACTGGCTGGGTGATGGCGTTGCCCACTGTGGTGGCGAACACAGAGGAGACAGACAACTTGATGAGTGGAACTTGAGACACCCTGAGTCTGCAGCCCCTGGAACTCAGGTGAAAGATTTGGGGCAAGCAAGTCCTGTGGTGAGTTTTATGATATTTAAGTTATACCTCAATGAAGTGTTGTTTTTTTTTTAATGGCATTTAAGAAAGAGCAGCCAAAGGGGAGAAGGCAGGAGTAGATGTATGACAAGAAGTCGGAGAGGAGAATGCATTCCTCAGGGTCCTCCAGAGAAACAGAACCAATAGGATATATGTGCATATATATAAATACACATTTATAGGAACTGGCTCATGTAGTTAAGGAGGATGAGAAGCCCCACTACCTGCCATCTGCAAGCTGGAGACCCAGGAAAAGCCGGTGGTAGAATTCAGTTGCCACTTTGAAGGCGCAAGAACCTGGAGCCCAGTCAGGATGACACATGAAGTTAACCATCACAGAGACAGTAGCAAGACAGCTGCCGGCGGATGCTCTCTTAAGAGACGGTGGATCCTCTCTTAAGAGACGTTGAACAAAGTCCGTAGGGCTGAAAGCTTCCATTACACTCGGTAACAAGAAGCCAGCCTCAGTAAAAGCAGGTCCCGTGGCGAGGTAGGAGCAGGAATCTGGCTGTGGTAGGTGGGAGATACGTGGAATCTTCTGGTGTGGACTCTTAAGGCATTCCTAGACCTTTGCCTCCACCTGCCCCTTGAAGCTGGAGCTCAGGGAAGCAAAAGTGAATTATTAGTATCTAATGATTTGCCAGTTATTAAGGACACCCACTAGATGGAGTTGGGGGACCCTCAGGACTAACAGGAAAGAACAGCAGTAGGCACCAAAGTGCTATTTAAAAAAAAAAATCAACGTTATTCGTAGAACAATGATTGTCATCCCACTGAAAGAGCTCTTGACCTAGTGCACCAGAGGTACATCCTGGCTTGTTGTCACCCACCATTTCCCCTGGCAGCCCCTCGTGCCCAGGAAAGAAGGGCGGGCTGGTAATCTCCCAGGGAGCTTTGCTGGGCAGAAGCGGTGCCACTACACACCACAAGCAGCTGCTGGGGACACAGGAAGAGCCAGCTCCCTCTCGGGTCTGTTCCTTCTGCTTTTCGCTCTACGAAGCTCCGGAGTCTTTCTGCGCTTCTTCGGTGACCTTGACGTGGGTGTAATCTACAGCTGGAATGAAGCAGTAGCTGGGGAACCAGTGTTACGGATCCAGTGGGAGCCAGTGGGCTGTGGGGGACACACTGGGAGGGGGGCATGGCTCACCAGTTCCCGACTGGGAGGCCCGAGGGGAGGGGGCAGCCCAGTCTCTGAAATCCAATTCGCCCCACGGCCAGGGCGCCAAATGGTCCATTTGCTGATTTATTTGCTGCCTTCAACTCTTCAGTTTTGTTGACTGGTTTTCATTTGTCTTTATAACGGCATTTTAAGGAATTGACCTATAGTCCATAAGAGGTTCTCGAGGTTGTCAGGCCCAGAGGCTCACTCGGGCTATTTCACGTAATGGGGTTTATGGACGAATGAGGTGATATGAAGGTAGAAACCGCACAGGGGCTCAGACCACCCAGATTGTCAGGCGTCACGGAAAGAATAGGAAGAGAAATACAGCCTGCGTGGTGGAGACACGGTTGGGGGTCACTCCGGGAGCCAGGCGTCCCCACCGCCAGATGGCTAGGATGTCCCTGGTCCCTGTTAAGAGTGGATGTGTACATCTGCACACAGGGACAGGAACCGCTGTCATTCTCACTGCGTGCCCAGGGCCAGGCACACGGCAGGTGCTTAAGGATGTTGGGTGAAGTGGGGAGAAGCAGGGAGGGGATTTGCACAGTTGTTGGCTGAGGCAGGACTGGAACCCTGTGTCCAACACGAGGCTTAGCGTTCTGTCATAGCAGCTAACCTCCCTGCCCGGCAAATTGGCACTGGCCCAGCCAGGCTGGACAGGGGTCTGTGCCCAGGGCCTGGGAGCAAGGTTTATCATTTATACGTTTGCATGGAGGAAGAAAGGGACGCGTGGGGCCCGAGACTCACGCCCTTTGGGGAAGGCCCTGGAAAGGGCCTTCTGCTGCGGCCAGCTCTCTCGGCCCTGAACCTCTTTCCTTCCTCCTACCCTGGTTCTCGCCCTCTGTGCCATCTCCCTCCTTCTTTATTCTCCCTTCACATTGACACAGAAGGACAGAACAGGCTCCTCTACAGGAAGCTTGGAGACTAGAGCTGAGGACATGGCCACGGGGTGTGAGGGTGGCTTGTACCTCAGTTCTGCTTAATTTCTTAGGTGTCCTCTCTGTGCCAGGCACCTCATCAAGTGCTCCACAAACCTGGTGTGGCAAGGACTGCTATTTCCTATTTTACAGATAAGAACATGAGGCACAGAGTGGTTATGCAACTTGTCCAAAGGCACACTGCTGACAAGTGGGGGAGTCGGATTTGAATACATGTTTGTCTGACCAAAAGTTCCCACTCAAACCCACTATTTTATTCTCTGATTGAGAGACAAATGATTACTTCTAACCTACAGTGTGGTGGGTCCAGGGATGGGGAACTTCAATTACTGGTATCCCATTATATTCTGCAGGGAAATATACACCCTCTCTCTCCCCTAACAGACTATCCCCCTGATGGCAGCTGTGGTTTGGTTCCTTTGGGGTAGGAGCAGCCCCTATGGACTCCTGGCACCCCTCTGGTGTAGCCCTCTTGCCTCTCCTTCTCAGCCTTGCCTGTTACCATTCAGCCTTATTCTCTACGCAAAACTGGCCACCTCCCCTTTAGGTCCTTCCCCTGCTTTCCGAGGTTATTTCAGATTCGAATCTGCCAGATGGATTCCAGGGCAACTTGCCCACGTTCTTCAAAGCCTCCCTGCACCCCAGGATGGGGACAGGCGGGGGCAGCCATGGCCAGTTACCCTGGAGGCCCCTCCCCTCCCTGCCAAGCCCAGGCTCCTAGAGTTAAGTGGGCATGTCTAGGATGCTAGGCTTCTTGGGAAAAGCACCAAGAGCATACCCACCCCAGACCCCCACCCCTGGGGCCATCTGTCTGCCACTGCACTGCTGGTGTGCACTGCTGGGGAAATGGAGGTGGCCTTGGTGCCTTAGGAAGCCGGCACCTCCTGAGCCCTGATGCGCTTTCCCCAGTAGTCTCCAGATAATGGAAAATCATTTCTGGTGGAAGGAAGCAGCGCGGGGCCTTCTGTAAGCTGGAGTTGTTGCCGCGTAACAGCAACAAAAAGAAATGTAGGACAACAACCCTTCTGGCTCACTGCTCGTGCTACTGAGAACAGCACCCGCCAGCAAATACTTGCTAATGGCCTTCTCCCAGTCGCCTTCTAGATAATGATAAATAATGTGTATTTTTAGTTTGGAATTGAATTTCATCTCTCCATTTCTCTGGTGTGTTTCAGGTGTTTCTCCCCACCCCTTCTCCCTTGGGGTCTGAAAACTAGACATTTGTGCATTTACTCTGTGCATTTATTCCCTGCCAGAAATTGACATATGGACTCATTAATTCCTCCACAGTGTTCTTACCCCCCAAACCCACTTGGCTGCACCAGGAGGAGAGCTGCGTCCAAGAGGGCTCTCCTAAAAGAATCCTGCAGTCCTGCAACGGGTGCTTCCTGGGAGCAGGGCACTGGCCCCCACCAATGATTGCCGTACCCTACACTTAAGCGTGACCCCACACCCCACTCCCAGAGTTTCTGGTTCAGTAGGTCTGGGATAGGACACAAGACATTGCATTTCTAACAAGTTTCCAGGTGATACTGATGCTATGGTCCCAGGATTTGAAAACCACTGGACCAAATCCTGCTGCCCAGAGTGTGGGCCTGGGACCAGCAGCGTCAGCATCTCCTGAGCGCTTAGGGCTGCTGAGTGGTGGGCCTCACCCCAGGTCTCATCAGAATGTACATTTAACAAGATGATTTGAGTCAAACGCTATATGCGAATTTTCAACTGTGCCCCACCCCCGCATTATTCAAGGGTCAGCTGTGTGTATTACGATTTGAAAAGAACTGCCCTAGGTGATTTCTCAAGGCTCCTTTCAGCCCAGTGGCCTCCATCTTGGCTGTACCTTAGAATCACTTGGGGAGCTTTTAAACCATCCCCAAGTCCCAGGCTGAGCCTCAGACCAATTAAGCCAGCATCTCTGGGGGTGCGGCCCAGGCATCTGTGTATTTTAAAAGCTCCCCAAGTGATTCAGTGTGTAGCTAATCTGAGAACCACAGTTCCAGCTGGAGGAATCAAATCAGCAAAATGTCTCATCCAGCTCTGACCTTGAAGGAGACTGGAACAGTTGTTCTTCTTTCTCCACGGTCATTCACCCAGACCCACTTGTCTGGCCCAGAGAGAGCTCAGCTTTGCCTGGCCCAGGTCATCCATCTTTCCGTCCATACTTCCACGGGCTACAGTAGTGCGTCCTTCTGTCTCATTTCAGTTTAGTTGCTTGGGTGGAGAGCGGGAGAAGCAGCTGCAGCAGCCAGAATTATCTGAGCCCGGCTTTGCGTAGCCATTGGTGTAATTAGAGCAATGCTCACAGGGGCCCACTTTCCACACCTCTGAGATTCCACTACTTAAATTCTTTTGAATTAGACATGGAGTGTCAAATACCGAGCAAACCTGCTATCGCTTCCCCTTGCCGCGTCCATGGCAGACATCATTAATCTATCAGGGCACACTCCCTCACCGAGCCCAGAGGTGGCGCAGAAGACTTTTCTCTGCTCCAGTCTGCCAGGAATGACCGGACTTGGCACGTGAGATGGAAGCCACGTGCCTTCCTAGGGTTAAAAGCATCAGCCCCTTCTCACAGGAAGACACTCCTGGGGTGTAAGCATCAGGTTATTGTTGAGTAAGTGACATTTGAGTGTGAATTACTTATCTGCTCCTTTCTAGGCTTAACTTAGGGCAGGTTTCCAAGTGGGAGGGAGGGCGGTAGCAGGGAGAGAGATCTGAAGAATGGAACACTGTGCTGGAGGCTGTTCTGGGGATGCTGAAGTTAGCACGGGGCTTTTGGGGAGAAGAGATTCCCTTCTTCTCATTCTTTCTCCTCCTGCTTTCCCTGTGAGAAGGGTTTGGCTGACACGGGCCCAGGGCCTAAATACCTGGGGCTGGGTATGACAATTTGGGGAAGGTCTTTCTACTTCTATCATGCCTTTCACTGCAGCCAGTTCTAAGACTCAGCCAGGTGGGGGTGTGCAGAGAATACCCCAGAGCCTTCAGTTTTGGGGGTGGTGGAGCCCCTCAGTACAGGAATCAGGGGTTCTGAGGAGGGGACAACACTAGGGTCCCACAGGTGACAGTGGGAGATTGCAAGGCCGGCCAGAGACCCTCTTCTGTTTAGCATTAGGGGTGGTGGTCGTCGGGCTCTGTGTGGGCTGGAGGAAGAGCGGCAGGTCCCTTTACCAACCCTCATCTCAGTCACTCCCAGGCTTTGAGGGAAAGAAAATGACACAAGAGGAAGAGAAAGAGCAAAGGGAGCTGGAGCCTGTTCTCTGGGGCAGCAGGCGCCTGCTCTGCGGGGGAGTGTAGTGAACAGGTAGAATAGTGCCTGAGCAGGTGGGCGACAGGGAAGAGATCTAACTCGTAGGAGGGGAGAGAAAGAAGAAAATAAAGGACACGAGCAAGAGAAGGGTTCTCCTTAAGGATGGCGCGTTTATTCGTTCATTCACTAACACGATCCTCCTCATCGAACACCTGTTCCCAAAAGGGCTGGAATCCAGTTCGTCCTTGCCTGTGTGGATGAGTCCACTCTGTGGGGAGGAGACAAGTGGCTTCCAAGCCATCCTAGTGGCACAGCTTAGAGGCGGTCTCACGAGCTTGACACACTGGAGATGCTGCAGCAGATGCCTCGGCGTACCCTGGTTAGAATAAAGGACACCGAGGAACCCTGGCCTTCCTGCCTTTGGGTGGCTCGAAGAAGCAGAGGGGACCTTGCTTGTAGCCTGCGACTGAGACGGGGACCCCAGCCTACTGGCTCAGCCGGGAACCTGGTCCCCAGCTACCCCAGTGCAGCCAGGAGGCAGTTGACGCAGTGTGTGTCCAGGGGCAGACATGCAAAGGATGGCAAGCTCACACAGCTTGGAGCATCCTTTAAAGAGTCCACTGATTAGTGGGGAGCTGTGGGGGAGGGAGATGTGGCACAAGGTCACCTAAGTGCATTTTGTGACCTGGTGCTCCTTGCACAGAGGCAGCCTACCTGCTCACCGGCTGCCTGTGTCTCCTCTCTTCTCTCCTTTCTCTGCCCAATCCCCACTTCCCCTTCCAGACTGGCTCACGGGACTCCAAATCGCTCCTTCGAAACTGGGGAGATGAAAGGAAAACCTGTCCCTGGCCTCTTTGGTTGGAGAAAGTTGGCAGCCTCAGGCTCTCTGGTATTTTGGCCCATGGGTACCCTCTGCAAGAGGTGAGGGGTACCAGCATGAAAAAACTCCGCTCGTAGGTCCTTGAGAAATGGCCTGAGGGAGTTTCAGGGGATGAGGATGTGTCCTCCTCTGCCTTCTGCATCTTGTCCCCAGCATCTGAAAAGTACTCCCAGGCTTTCTGGCAACTAAGGGTATAAACTAAGTGTGGGGAGTTTCGTTTCTCTGTGTGGCTGTGCAAGTAGAACTTAGGACCTACCGTGTTTCCCCCAAATTATGACCTAGCCGGACAATCAGCTCTAATGCATCTTTTGGAGCAAAAATTAATATAAGACCCAGTCTCATTTTACTATAATATAAGGCCGGGTCTTATATAATATAATATAATATAATATAATATAATATAATATAATATAATATAATATAATATAATATAATACCAGGTCTTATATTAATTTTTGCTCCAAAAGACGTATTAGAACTGATCCTCCGGCTAGGTCTTATTTTCAGGGACACAGGGTATGATCTATATGAGTGATTTGAGTGTGTGCACGTGTGTACACACATGGGTGTGGGCTCTGGGATATCTGTACATCCGCTGTGCCAACAGCGTGTATTCAGGTGACGTTGTCTGCATGGGCTGGTCACGTGGGTCCTTAACAAAGGAGAACTCAGCTCTGGAAGTAAAAATAGGCTGAAATTCTCATGGGAGGGCGGCTTTTGGAGTCAGAGGTATTTTCCCATTGCTCAGGTGTGGAGCCCAGTGGCGGCCTGCCCCACCCGTGAATGAAGGCTTCCCTGAGAGGAGGCTGAACGGGAAGAGGCTGCCAGAGACGGAGGATGGGCTTAGTGAGGCGGTCTGGCTAAGAGGCAGGGGGCTGGACCTGATGGGTTGATGAGCCCTCGTTCACTTGGATGGCCCCATCCGTGATCGGGGGCTCCCTAGAGTCCAACACAGACTCCTTGCATTTCTCAGGAACATTCTGGCCAGACCCAGTGCAGAAGGAGGCCTGCTGACTTCCAGTGACCTTGACTCCTTGCTCTCCTCACTTGGATGGAGAAGCATCTGCTGTGCTCCGTCTGTCTCTGCCACTCCAGAGCCAGCCTTTAAAATGACCTGTTTCATCCCTGGCTGCAATGGGAGTCTGAGAGGCTGAGAAGTGATGTGCTCCGGTTCCACTCTTCATGGCAGCACCGAACGGAGTGAGGTCTCCCTACCCCATCCCATCTCTCAATGTCCCAGAGGGCGCTGGATACCCCTTCCCCCGCCTCCCACACAACTCCCGCCTGCACTTCCCTGGCTGCTAGCAAAGCCCATTCTGCCTGGATGGATTGACTTGTTGGGGAGAGTATTTATTTTAAGAGGCATTTCACCTCGGGTTTTGATGTGCTTGGCTTATTACCCATAAATATCAACTAACAGAAAAGGGGTGGGCTCTGGGAGGAGAAGTGGGTGTTTTGGAGGGAGACCAAGAGCTAACATATTCCCAGGGACACCAGGTAATAGTTCACATAAGTGGCCTCTACAGTGCAATCCAAACTTGTCCTGAAGCCCTACTGTGTGCTGGCACTGGGTTGTCCTGGGTTGCAACAGGGTATCGCACATGGTCTGTGCCCGTGAGAATGGGGGTCAGGCCGAGCAGACAGGGTACGAGGGGCAGTGAGGACCTGCAGAGGGGTGTGATTGAGGACCTGGGTTTGCAGGGGCTTCATGGAGAGGCGAGTTTAGAGAGGGTCTTCTTGAGTGAGGAGAAGTGGGGAAGGGCAGTTAAGGAGGGGACGCAGTGTGAGCAAAGGCACAGACGCCTCCCCAGAAGCCCCCTGAGGGGGCTGGGGGGGTGAGGAGTGGGGCCGAGGGAAGAGGGAGAAAATACCCATGGCTGACAGATGGTGGGGGGCTTGCCATCTGCGTTTTCAGGCCTCCCCTATGCAGGTGAGGGGACAGGCTCAGAGCGATGTGGAGATGGCCTGAGGGCTGACAGCTCACGTGGCAGTCTTGGGATGCAGAGGCAGCCAGTGTGACATGGCAGCCACCTGAGCCTATTCTTTCACATCATAGGATGCCGCTCTGGAGCGCTGGTGCAGAGTAGAGAAGATCGCCTCTCTCTCCTCCTTTCCTTCCCCGAGACACAGGTCCCTATTAACGCACCTCATTCTTCCCAGCCCCCGGGGACAGGCATGCGACCCAGGCCTGAACAATCGCAGGACCCCGTCCCCTGGGCAAAAGTGATTGGTCCAAGGCATGAGCAGTCAAAGTCCTTCTTTGGAACTGGTCCCTGGATCCTGAGCGGAGGCAACTTTTCTCGCTTAGGATGCTGTGTGGGAAGTTGTGAATGGGACGTATCTAGTGGCCGCCTTCATCACTGTAAGAGATGGCCTATCTGCCATGGGGACAGGCAAAGATGGAAACCAGGTAGGGGTACAAGGGGGAGGATACAGACAGACCCAGGCGTAGATATAGATTACACATAGAGCATATTGGTTCCAAAGGTCTGGATTCCACAGTCTTTCCTTTCATTCGGTGAGTGATCCCAGAATCCTCCCAGCTACGAGGTCTGATTAATTCCCCTTTTGCTAAAGCTAGTCGCGTTCAGTTTCTATCACTTGTAAATTAAAGAGTTCTGAGTAATATATGGGGTTTCACAGGCCGTGTCCCAGCCCATCTGCATGACTCTATGCTCTCGAAGGGTGGGGGCTGTTACGTATTCCTGGCACGTCCTCTCCTTTCTAACCCTGAAAGGTCAGAGTCAAATGTCTCTTTTTCAAGCATCCCTTTCCCTCTCCCCACCCCGACTCCGCTTGCTGATATGGCACGTGGGCTTTGCCTTTTTCTCTGGTACAGAAATAAAGTAGCACATTTAGAGAAGTTTCTAGATGCCTGGGCATGAAAAAGGTTGAGAAGCCCTGGGTGAAGGTATAACTCAGGTTATCTTGGTCACTCTGACATTTAGGGCCAAAAGAGACAGAAGGAGTGTGGCATCTGGCCCACTGGACTCTGCTTTTCCTGATGTAAAAACCCCTTCATCCACCCCCTCCCTTCCATGCCCCACATTTCTACCTAGTTACGTGAATGTGAGTTGTAGGTATTGGCCAGTTGCTATCTTTCGTATTTTTTCAAAATGGAAATATCTGGGATTTTCATCCTTTTTATAAAGATAAGTCACAGTCATGATAACACAGGAAAATACAACCAAGATACATACGTAAAGTGAAAAATTCCCTGACTTTAGTGATAACCCATGTTGTAATGAACCGGTCACTAGGCAGCCCTTCTCGTTCTGTCATGAGCTTTGTTTCTCTCACGTGTCCTCCCGGCAACTCTGTGCTCATCTCTCCTTCTGGCCACTCAGCCCACATGTGGCCTTTTTTTGTTCCCAGGCCACATTCTGGAATTATAGAATCTTGGCAAGGAAAGGGCAGTTCATCCGACCTTCTGTCCAGTGTAACAATCTCGGCCATAGTGACGGACATATGGTGAGCTACTGACATGTGTTCACTGCTGAGACAGGAAGCTCACTACCTTCTGGGGCAGCCCTTCCACCACGGGGCAGCTCTAATTGCTGGAAGTTCTTCCCGTTGTTTAGCTAAAATCTGGCACCGGGGTGCCCTTGGTGGAAGGCCTGCCCTCTGGAGCACTGCAAAGTCAATCTGTTCCTCTTCCACATGACAGCCTTTCACACTGTTGAAGACAGTTAGCGTGTCCCTTGTGGGTTCTCTTTCTCTAGTTAAATACCCTGACTTCTGAAAAACACATCAAAGGAAGAGCAGCTTGAGAGCCCTCGGTGACCTGGTTTTCTCCTGTTCATGCCCTCCAGTGTCCCTCTTAAAGTCTGGTATCCAGCCAGAGTGAAATTCTCCAGAAGGGCTTGACCCCAGGAAGCAGCCAAGGGGACACGTCGGTCCCACACTGCAAACCTGGCACCGTGTGCAGAACAGAATCACCAGTAATATTATACAGATGCCTGGGCCCATCCCCAAGACTGTGGATCAGTAAGTAACAGGAGTTGGCGCTGTTAAGGAGAGTTCCACAACCAGTTCCGCTGACGAGCCATTTTTCTGTAGGAAAATAGAGATGTGTAGGTAAGATAGGTTGGCATGGCGCTGTGAAGTCAACGTATTAGTCAGGACTCATTTGTTTGCAAGAGATAGAAACCCAAGGTAACCAGCTTAAGCAAATAGGAAATGTATTGGCCCAGGAGCTGCGAGGGATTCTGGGATAGCAATAGGAACCTGGCCTTTGGGAACTAGATGGAGGACTTGCTCCTTCTGCCTCTCATTTTTTGCTTGGCTTCCTTCTGGCAAAGGACCTCCATTCTCTGATGGGTTTTCTCGCGCTGCTCTGTGGGACAGCAGGCTACACACGCCAGTGTGGGTGTGGCTGCTGCAACTCTCAGTGCACCTTTCCCGATTTAAAGTTGGACACCACAAGGGGTGTGGTATAGTCAAAAATCAGAAACCACGCCCGTCGTTTTAGCAGAGAGACTGTAATAGGAGGACTTGGTTAAAGGAGTTTTGGTGAATTGCAAAGGGTCTATGACACTGAGGGAACACAGACGTAGCAACTGCAGGAGCAGCCACCATTCCTAGTGTTGGGGGAACAAGGCAAAAGGGTGAGCTTATTAGAATTTAGGAGTTTGGAGGTGAGGCCACGGAGCTGGGACTCCAAGCTCTGAGGGGAGGGGCCAACGCTGGCTAGTCATTGCTGGGATCTCAGAGAGGGCATAAGACCAGAGGCTGGTGGTTCTGGTGGTGCAGAGAAAGAAAACTGCAAACTGCAACCAACAACTGGTGAAGGAACCAGCTCATTGCCTGGATGGAGAACTGGGTCCTCTAGGGCCCCCTGCTGGCAGCAGCTACCTGTGCACAAGGGGCAAAGCAGAAATGTGGTTCACAGCCTCCCAGCCCGTGTCTCACCGCTCAGCATGACCAGTGGGGTTGGGAGCTGAGTGACAGCCGCTTACGAACTAGCACAGTTTGTAGCTTGAATCTTAGGACGTGGTCGTTTTGCTGTGGGGAGGCCCTCTCTGGAGTCTAAGACTAGGAGTCAGTGTTTGTCCACAGCTTGCAGCCAGTCTTAGAGCTGACACTTTGGAGATGCACCTGGGTTTCGAGGTCCTTGAGAGACTCACAAAAATAGATTGTAGGCCAACCTGCATGTGGTCTACACTGCAGACTCGGTAGGAGGAAATTTGCATCATGAGCCACTCAAGGGCGTGGATTGATTCTGGGGTGCAGAAGTGAGATAGCAGTGTGGGTGTGCCACCCCGAGCGGCTTCCTGGACTGTTCTAGGAAGGCAGCCATTGCCTCTCAGCATTTTGGCTAAGACTGGGCACGCAGGATGGCAGCACTTCTAGTGGCTGGCATACGACCTTGAGCAAGCGAATTACCTTCTCCCAAGTCTTGATTTCTTCCTCTGTACAATTCCCTGAGGGTGGTGTGTGGATTGGGGATAATGTATATAAGATACAGTGTCCAGCACATGGTAGCCGCTCGGTAAGTGGCAGGAATTGTGATTAGTCATAAGAATGACGAATGTGGCAGAAGCCTGCCTTTCCCCTGGAGAGCTGGGAATGGCCTCTCATTACGGGGGTACAGGTGTCCCAGGGTGCAGAAGTGTAGGCAGAGAGAGGGCACATTGGTGTCTGAAGCTCCCGGGCCCTCCGCAGTCATAAGCCCTGCCCAGGGAGGCCTTGGAGGTCCTGCCAAGCCCAGAGGGGAAGGCTGTCCCACCCTGATGGGCCACTTGAAGGCCCAGGGCCAAAGGAAAGTGCCCTGCCCAATGGCTGCCTTCCAGCCTGCGGTGGCCCAGAGGAGAAGTATGCAAATGCCTGAACCGTAGGCATAATTTCTAGACTCCACTGCAGTGGAAGTTTGGATCAGAGCGAGTGGGTGTAAAGAATGTCAAGCAAGATTCGATTACAATTTTTATTTTGGAAAAACCTTCATCAAAATATGTATATCTAATTAGGACAATTACAGCACAGGAACAAAAAACTGATTAAAAATCAGACACTCCATAAATTACAAGTGTTTTCCTCCAGCTGGGGCACATCTCCGGCTGCTGAGCTGCAAGGCCAATCAATGGAGCCGGAGTGGGGAGGTGGTGCCTGCCAGGAAGGCAGGGGAGGGTGTGGGTGCTGAGAGCAGGCGCTGGGGTCCCGAGACCACCTGATGGTCGCCCGGGGGCACGCAGGCAGCTGGGTCTGCTCAGGGGCAAGACGAGCTGGCAGTGGCGTGGATGAGCAGGGTTCTGGGGAGGTCTGGATGTGCCCGCACAGGGGCATGTGTGCGTGCGTGTGTGTGTGCCCTTCACTGGGCCTGAGCTGCCGATCACGTATCCGCACATGTGGATGTTAGTACGTGAACATCTGTGCGAACATCTGTATCATGGTGAGAGGAGGCAACTGCCTGGGTATAAACAAAAGGCACGGCAACATCTGGAGTCTTGTGCCAAAGGCTGGCACTGAGCAGAGGGAGAGCAGGCAGGCGGCCTGTCCTACGTGCCCGGGGGATGAGCCCAGAATGTCACCAGGCAGGGAGAGCTGCCCTTCTAAGATCGCACAAGATGAGGCCATCCCACAAGGATTCCCTGGAACCTGTGAAGATGTCCCTTCCATGGCTTACGGGACTTTGCAGAAGAGATTAATTTAAAAATCTTGAGATGGGGAGCTTATCTGGACTACTTGGGTGGGCCCAATGTAATCACAAGGGTCCTTAAAAGTAGAAGGAGTGGGTAGAGAAAGAGATATGACAGTAAAGAATGGTCAGAGAGATGCTACATTGTTGGTTTTGAAGATGGAGCAAAGGGACCACGAGCCAAGCAATGGGTGAGGCCGCTAGAAGCTGAGAAAGCAAGGGCAGGGATTCTCCCCTAGAGCCTCCAGGAGGCTCAGCCCTGCTGACATCTTGATTCTATCCCTGTGAGAACTTCTAACCTGTGAAACTGTAAGATAATACATTTGTGTTGTTTTCAGCCACTAAGTTGGTGATAATTTGTGAGAACTGTAATAGACAAGTAGTACAGTAGGGAGTGCTGTTTTGCCGTTCTTTAGGTGAAGAAGTTGGAGCTCAGAGACATAAAATTGTTTACTGAAGCTCAACCAGCCACTAAGTGGCAGAGCTGTGATCTGAGGTGTTCTGTCCCCAGAAACTAAGCTGGACTCTCCCACCTGGCCAGTGAACTACACTGTCTGTCTGAGAGCAACTGCAAGGGCCAGACTTCCGGTTTCCAGGCGAGCTTAGAGATGCCCCTTTCTAGCTGCCAGCTCAGAGAGGATGGAATCGAGGGGTCTATTCTGGGAAGAGAACATTGAAAAGCCTGGATACATTCCATTGAAGCTTCACTGAAGGCAGCTTGTGCCTTTTCCCACCAAGGAGAGGAAAGGGTTTCTATCAGAGCCCCGAGCCAGCGTTCACACTCAGTGCTCTTTGCGTCCCCAGCCAGTGCCCTTGGAACGTGACTCTGAGCGCCAGCCCCCTGCATTCACTTCCTTCCCTCCCAACCCAAATCCCCTTCAGCCTGCACACTTGGGGGACACAGTTTCAGCAGCTCCCTGGCCTTAGGAAGCCCCGGGAATAGGATTCCTGTGGGTTCAGAACCCCCTGAGCAGAAGGGTGAGGGTGGGATGGGAGGAGACCACTGGTCCCTGTCACTCACTGCCTAGCTCTGTGGCCACCAGGTGGCCATACTGGGCCAAGACACCTAGAGTGCGGTCGAGAATGGCAGTAGGAAGAGGGGATGCAGAGGAGAGGTTCTGGCTTAGAGCCAGGCCAGCTACGTTCTAATGCTGATTCCCTGGCAGGCTCTCTTGACTCAATTCCCCTGCTGGGCCTCAGTTTCCTAGTCTATTGACTGGGGACTTAGAGAACATTCTAGAAATTCCCTCCAGCTCCGACTCTCTGACCCTGATGGCTAGGCTTCTCCTGCCAGTACGTAGCAAGCAGTCCAGTGTCCAGGGGCCATGCTTGGTCCTGCGCTTCTTCCGTGTTCTTCAGAGAAAAGTGGGTGTAGGTGAGGGGAGTAGAGGGCCTGATGTGGATATCAGAATGTGTCCCAGCCTCCGGGCGTGGGTGAGGGTGGTAGGGCCTGCTTTGCGGGAGGTTGTTCTGAACAGCCAGTGTGAGAGCCACCCCGAGGCACGACACCCCACTTTGTGCACCCTTCCTTGCCCCAGAAGGATGCCCTCTCCCAGGACTTCTTCGAACCCCAGGGATGGAGGGTGTTGGATGGCAGGGGAGATGGTTGATGGGAGCCACTCGCACCTGATGGTAGGTGAGGTCCACGGACAGCTGTACCCACAGAGTCTGTGGGTGCACTGGAAGGGGACATGCCCTGATTGGGAGTCCCTGGCTCTTCTTCTCATTCTCCGTCTCTAGTTGGATAGTGTTCCTTAAAACACATGTATCCTAACATCATAGAATATTGGAGCCAGTGAAGATTTGGGGGGCTTGCTAATGAAGAAATGAGTGAACATGACCCCCCCCGTGGCCTCACACTAAATAAGCAACAGGCTGAAATCAGATCTCTAGGCTCTTAACCTTGTAGACTGAACATTTCTTTGGAAAATACGTATATGATCTGATATTCCCTCTTGGCATGAAAGCAGATTACATCTCTTTTTTTTTCCCGGTTTTTTGCTAGAATACTCAAAATTCCTAGGGTCTCCCTCTCATGGCCTCCCTCCAAGAACCCCAGGACTTATACTGCACTACGGAGTACAGCCTTGTTTCAGTAGCTGCCGGTTGACACAACTGGGAGCTCATCATCCGTTGTTGCCATTACTTCCCACGACCACATGGTGTCGCTGTTGGAGATTGCTCCTGTGCAGCTCAATGCAGGACACTTGCTAATGGCAGGTCCTTCACGGACTCAGTCCCAGCCCAGGATGCAGCAGCCCACCAAGGGCACCCAGGTTGCAGCTCGCTTTAGTCCAGACCCCCATGCTCAGCCGGTAGTTCTCAATAAACAAAAAATAGGATGATGATCTGGGGAGGCTTCCAACAGCAGCTTCCAGTACCTTCTAAGAAAATCTCTTCTCTGCAGGCTCTCACACGCTTGGGGCTGGAAACCCCAAAGAGAGGTACCTTTTCTGTTTCTTTTTTTAGAAACGTGTGTATTATAGCCACACTCAATAAAGATGAGTTTTGAAAAGATAATTACAAAAGGGCTTTCATACCATTTCACACCCCATATACAAAAGAAGTCGAATAGAAGCCAGGTGATTTAAGGAATGCCTGTACTCTAAATGCCTACTCATCTCTCCCCCCAAAATTATATATAATTTCATAATAATAGCTTTTAACTTGCAAAGTAGAATTCCCCGCCCCTCTACCTTACACTCAGAAATATTTTAATATTAAAGTATGATTATATTTTTTTCTTTTATACATTTACGTATATCCTCCTGTTTTTTTCTCATGTTTAAAGACCCTGTCCTTTTTAAATAAAAAAATAAGCTTTACTTTTTTAGAGGAGTTTTAGGTTCACAGCAAAATAGAGTGAAAAATACAGAGTTCTCATATATCCCGTCTCTCTGCCCCTCCCCCCCAGTCTCTCCATCTATCTGTATCCTGCACCAGAATGGCACATTTTTTATAATTGATGAACCTACCAAAGTATCATGTTTCCAACAGAATCAATAGATTTGTCCCAAGCAAGATTCTGATTGGCTGGGTTTGAATCACATGACCACCTCTGAACCAATCACTGACTAGGGAATGCAGTATCATGACAGTTCAATCACACGATCACAAGTGCGATGTCACATGATCACATCTGTAACCAGAAGGAGGGGCCACTCAGGCCACTATGTTTGCAGCCCCCCAGAATCACATGTAGTACATAATGAGTTCCCCAAAGGAGCCCAAAGATTGGCAGCATCTTTGGCAGACAGAAATGTTTTCCTAAATGCCCACCTCACGCCAGGCACTGTGCTGAGGGGCTGCTTGGACCATCTACTCCAGGCGACTTTTGCACCCCTCAAGGAGCATCACAGTTTAGCCTCTTTACCTGTACAAGTGGAGGTGTCCCCGCTGCACACCTTGCTTTCCAGGAGCTCTGTCTTGCGGAAGGTCGGTTCATGGTGACTGAAGCCTCCTCCTCCAAGAGATGTGGAGAGTCCGGGGTCACTTCCAGGTGTTCCCTCAGCGGGCATCTCACTCACCCGCTGTAGCAGGGATTTTGCTGCACCTTGGCACTCGGGCCTGAGAACCTTCTCAGGCACCTTCATTCCAGGACACCTTGATATGTGAGTGTGTGTGTGTGTGTGTGTGTGTGTGTGTGGTGGGTGTCATGGGTTTGAGACTCTCAGTCTTAACAGAAAAGGAAGAAGTAGGGCAAGAGGGTGGCCTTTTGGACAGCTGCCACGTCTCCTGGGCCCCCTTCCTCTGGTGTCTGCAGCTCCCTGATTATTATTCTGGGTCCAGACAGAGGCAGCTGTGCGGTGGTGGGGGAAGCTGACAGGCAGTGACAGGTAACACCGGCTGCGGGGGTTGGAAGCCGACCAGATCCCAGCAGGGTGGGAGGAAAGGGCCAGGAGGACAGAGAGCCAGTTGGGGAGGGGGCACGACCAACCGTCCCTCCCCCAGCTCTCTTCCTTCTGTCAAACCCAGCTCTGCTGTCTGTCACCTGTGGTGCAGGGACAGTCTCCCGATGCCCCTCCTGGACCTTCCTCTCTGGCCCTTTCTCTTGCCAAACCCCCAGTGAGGCCTGAGGGGGAAGGGGGCCGCTGTCTGGGGTGAAAAGCCCTTGTGCTGGTCATTTCCGGTTTGCTCTCAGATTCGTTTCATGCATCCCCTGCTCTGCTCAGCATCATAGGGGCCGTCATGGCAGCGCGCTCCTGACTGGTGTTAGCCCATGTTTGTGTCTCCCCACAAAGTTTCCATGTTGAAACCCAACCCACAATGTGATGGCATTAGGAGATGGGGTCTTGGGGAGCTGATTAGGTCATGACAGGATTCGTGCCCTGATAAAAGACTCCAGAGTGCTCCTTCACCCTTTCCACCATGTGAGGACAGGGACAGTGGTCTGTGAACCCGAAAGCGGGCCTCCACCTGACTGTGAATCTGCCAGGGCCTTGATCTTGGACTTCCAGCCTCCCAAACTGTGAGAAATAAATGTCTGTTGTTTAAGTCCCCCAGTCTCTGCTATAGCAGCCTGAATGGATGGAAAGAGCCAATGAGGCCCTTGCAGGAGAAGGGGGGGAAGTGGTGTATTTCTTCCCTCTTTGCCAGCATTCCTGTGTTTCTTTGTCGCTCCTGTTCTTTGTAGGTGGGTCCATCAGCTTCCATGAGGGACCCGCCTTCTCCTCTTGTCCCTCCTGCCTAGGGTGCTAGCAGCTTGGTGCCGTTGCCAGTTCCTGGGTTGCCTCACCATCCCCTTTCACCAGCGTACCCACGTCCCTGTGTAAATCGCTCCCTTTCGGGTTCTCAGAGTGGTGTGTTTCCTGCTTACCGCCTGATGCAGCTGCCCTACAATTGGCCCTCCAGCAGACTTGGACTCAGACTTCGCTTCTGCCATGAGCAAGCTGGCTGGGTGAACTTGGGCTCGTGTGCGCCTCTCTAGACTTTATTTTTCCTACCTGCAAAAGGGAGAGGGGGAGCCCAGATAGCAGCCCCTGCTGAGCACTGGAACCCCTGCCCAGGGGACTCAGGGCTTTCCTAGGTGCTCTTCTGGGGTTCTGTGGAACCCCTGGGGGCCACTGTCTGATACCAGCCTTAAGATCCTCTAAAGAAGGCTCTCCCTCACCTGGCAGGGGCTTGGCCTCAAGTCCTAACGCCCACGTCCTCATGGACGCATGGCCTACGCCAGGACGGGGGAGGTCAGAGCCAAGGACAGTCTCCAGAAGGACCTCTCCTCCACAAGGTCTGGGAAAGAGACGTCTGGGTGAAGACCTCTGAGGCCCATTCCCCAGGCGCCTGTCGCTCCTGCATTCAGGCCCAGATAGCTGTCACTGTGGGGCAGGAAAAGCAGTGGAAATGGGAAGCCCGGGGTGGGGGAGGGAGAGATCAGAGCTGAGCTGAGACCTTATTTTGGGTTTGAAATGCCCAAGCTGTTAATTTGAGAATAATCAATGCTGATTTGCACATATCTGGTTGCTCTAGCAGGTTATCTATTTCCCGTCAAGACGCCCCTGAAGCTCTCGTAGCTCTTCTCTGCTGCTACCCACCATCCTCCCCCTGTCTGCCCAAAGGTGCTGGGGCCCAGCTCAGCCCTGGGAGAGAGCAGGTCAGCCCCCACCCACCCTTGGAGTCCAGCCCGTGCTGGGCTGGAGGAAAGCCAGTTCACAGGAGAGGAGAGGAGGGCCGGCCGGGGCTGGCCAATGGAGCCGGGAGGAGGAGAATTAAAGCCGAAGTGCAAATTACCCAAACCCGTGATTAACATTTCTTCCAAATCTGCATGAATATTAAAGCGCAACCCACCCTGGTCCCCACACAATGAATTCTGCATGAATCTTAAGATAAATCGTTTGGATAACTTAGCGGCAGCTGTACTCCCCTGCTGCCAGCTGCCTCCCAAAATCATTTCAAGGCGGGTAAGAGGAGAGAAGGAGAGCGTTGGGAGAGCCGGGAGGATGCAGAAGAGGTACTAATTATTTGGGGCCCCTCTGTTCAGGCACCAGGGCCAAGCAGGGCTGAGGGTGAGGAGTGGGGGTCACAAAGCCTGGGCCCCAGCCAGTTGTCGGGGGCTGGAGGGGCAGGTGGTGGAGCCACCACGGAACCTTGCTGAGGACTCCTTTGTTGTGTTCCTGGGAGACCAGGACGTCCCAGGCCTCCTGGGCTGCCCACCCTGTCCTTCCCCCTCTCCTAAGAAGCAAACCAGCTCAGTGAGCCCTCAGCTTATACCCGACACTCCTGGGGGTGGGGGTCGGGGTGGTTCTCAACCTGAGTGACCTTGTGCCCTAGGGACATTTGACAATGTCTAGAGATACTTTTGATTATTGTGACTTGGAAGAAGGTGCTACTGGTGCCTAGTGGATGGAGGCTGCAGATGCTGCTGTGTATACATCCTATATTGCACAGGACACCCCCCTGGCCCCCCCACGACAAAGAATGCTCTGGTCCCAAATGTCAGTGGTGCTGAGGCTGAGAAGCCCGCCCTTACGGATGCCCGTCTCACCTTGGTGTCTCTGCTTTCCCACAGAGCCATCCGGTCTTCCTTCCAACCTACCCAGGGGCTAGAAATGGGTGCCCAGGGACCCTGGGTTGGGGCTGGCAGTCAGGGTTTCGGGTTTCTGAGCGTGGCAACATTATCACGATTATTGTTGTACAGGCAGGGTCCTAGTGGGAAACACATGGCACCGCTAAGGGTTGCAGAGGAGGCAGTGTCATGAAGAAGCCATTCATAGATTTGTGAGCAGACTTAAGGGAACAGCGTGGGCAGGCGTACGGTCCAAGGACCAGCAAGAATGGTGAGGCTTTACTACCTGGAGGTCCAAAGGTGAGCGGGAAATGAGTGTTGGTATTGGAGCCTGCGGGGCCTGGAGCCATGGAGAAGGGACACCTGCTCCGGAATAATAACAGGCAGGAAGGGTGGGTGGGGTAAATGTCCCAAGCTCTCAGCCCTCCTGTGCTGTCTTGTGTCAGTGCCTTTGCTTGGCCAAACCTAACCAGCAGGTAAGTGACAAGAGAGCCCAGCTGAGCAGCCTGCAGAGCTCGCCCTTCTGAGACACAGAGCTCAGGGGAGGAGAACAGGAGTGGGGGAGTGGTGGGGGAAAGTGGGGAGCGCCATCATTATCACCTCCAAGGGAAGCCACCCAGCGGACACCCCAGGAACTGCTCGCAGGAGCTCAACCCACAGAACATTGGTTAAAGAAACCCCACGGAACACGTACGAGTGGGTCAGTCAGTACCAAATGCCTTTTGGAAAATTCTATGCCCTCTTCCAAGTGATCAAGTTATGGTTAACATGTTAGGATTCGCTGGGGAGGGACCCTCAGAGAGCTTTAAGACGCCAATGGCGTGCTGAGACTCCGTGTACAAAAGTGCAGTTCAAGCACAAATTTGAAATTTTGTGGAAGCGCCAAATCAGGAATGCATCCATTGTACAAAGGGAATCCCACTTAAAATAGACTGTCCAAGGAAGGGCCAAGCAGCCTGGCAGGCATTTCGTAGGCGGGACTGGTTCTCTGAGGGAGGACAGGTTAGAGTGCACAGGACTTGCTGAAGATTGAGTGTGGGGGTGAGGGAAAGAGGACTCCTGAGTGAACATTCCGGCTTGTGGCCTGACAACGGGGTGGACAGCTTCTGGATACAGGAATGACCGGGACAGGGGGCTGGGAATCAGCTTCTGTGGGACCCCAAAGCCCCTGCTCAGGGGAGACGGCCACCTCCTGGGCTTATGGGGCAGTGTCCCCAGGCTGGGGTCAGCTCCCTTCCCGGTTCCAAACATACGCTTTGTATGGCCTTCTCTCTGGCTACGGGGAGGATGGTGGCATTTGCAGAGCTGCTGGGGCACCTGAGGAAGGGCTTTGGCCCAGAGAGGGTGACTGACCCCCAGAGGAAAGCAGACCAGAGGGGATACCTCCTGTTTCCTGTTTCAAGCAGCAGCCTAACAAGAAATAGACAAACAGGAGCGCTTTGCAGCTCAGTGGGGTGATGGGGGGAGCGAATTAAAATCCCATTATGGGAGCACTGCAGAGGCTGCTGGCAGCTTTTTGATGATCATTTACTCCCATGTGCACACACCGAAACCGTCCTCGCTCTGACTCAGGCCACACAGGAAGCCTTGGAAAGAATTCTGGAGTCAAGTCAACCTGGCCGCGCCACATGCTGCCTCTGAGCTTGTGACCTTGGGCGAGTTGCTAAACCTCTCTTAGCCTCAGCTTCTTAACTCTCTTCTGCTGGAAGCTCTCTGTTTGTCCTCCAGACCATTCTCCACACGTTTGCCCCTGCTTTGGGCCAGGAGGCCGGCCTCTGAGCACCCCACCTGAGGACCAGGGCCGGTAGCTTCTGGCTTCTGAGGGTGTGGTGCCGACAGGGGCTCAGAGGATGAGCCAGAGTCGTTAGCACGTTTGGTCTCTTGCTCCCTCCCTGCTGGGGAGGGGTTTGGCAGTGGCTGTCCGTGGCTCTTTCCCATGGCCACCTCTGTCTCCAAGTTTTCCCTATGCACTCTCAGGCCTGGGGGAGCCATGGCCTTTCCCCTTCGCTAGGCCTGGTGCGCCCTCCCCATTCCTTGGGCCCCCTTAGCCTTGCTTCCCCTCTGTCAATGCTTCCTTCATTCCACTCTACCCCATCGCTGCTTTAGGCTGTGCCAGTGACTTCCTGCCAGGACCCTGTTGGACAGGACTGGTATTGTGGAGTGGGACACCTTATGGGAAGGTGTTGAATGCATGGTGGGACCCACAGGAAGCACTCAGGAAGCATGGAATGCCTATCTTAGAACCCCGCTGCCAAGCGGTGAGGAAGCCCAGGCCACACGGAGCGGTCACTTACAGGTGTCCTGGCAGACAGCCCCAGCTAAGGTCTCAGATGAGACTGAGGACGTCTTCAAGATGACACCAGCCACCACCTGACTGAAACCACGTGAAAGAACCCACATGAGAATGGACTGGCTAACCCCCCAACCACGAGAGATAACAGTAATAAATGATTATTATTGTTCTGTGTTATTAAGTTTGGGGTGGTTTGACACACACCTACAGATAACTTGACAAAACAAAGATGCTATAATCCTGAGGGTGATACATAGATGGTAGAGATTAATGAATAGACATAGAGATGATAGACTGATAGATGGATCAAGGAATGAATGAATGCACCATTGGATGGATAGAAAGATAGAATAACAGACAGACATCAAATGAGCACCTACTAAGTGCCAGACACTAGACGAAATGGTTCATTGACATGGTCTCCTTTTAATTTTTACAATAATCTTATGAAATCGATATTCTTGTCCTCATTTATGGATACAGAATCTTTGGTTCAGAGGCTTTCAACAACTTACCTGAGGTGACACAGCTAGGATGGAACAGTCTCCTGACCCCAAGTCCATGCTCAGGTGAGGTAGGGAGGGTGGGGAAACTGATGAAAAGTGAAAGAAGTTCTAGGCCTTATAAACTCAGGTGGATCTTACGCACCCACTATATCAGGCCGACCTCTTCTCTGGATGCCTGACTTTAAGATCTTTGTCTGGAGGACCCTTTGCCTTTTATTCTCTTCCTGGGGATGGGAGGAGAACGTATTCCTTGACCTCAGAACAAAGAACCTAAGAGAGAAGGCTGACCAAGGCCTTGCTGTGCCATCTTCTGTCCTGATGGCACAAAGCAGGAAAAGCTGTCTGGTGGTGGTGGTGGTGGCGGTGGGTTGAATGGTGGCTCTAAAAAGTCAAGTCCCCGTTCTGAATCCCAGAACCTGTGAACGTGACCTTATTTGGAGAAAGGAGTCTTTGCAGATGGAGTTAAGATCAGCCCAGATGTTGGGTGGGCCCCACATCCAATGCCGTATGTCCTTATAGGAGAAAGGCAGAAGGAGATAGGAGGAGATCAGACACACAGATGAGAGGCCACATGCGGGTGGGGGCAGAGCTCAGGGGGGTGCAGCCACAAGTCAAGGAACTACCAGAATCTGGAAAAGGCCAGGAAAGATCTCCTTCTAGAACCTTCTTATGGAGTGTGGCCTGGCCAACACCTTGATTTCAGACTGGCCTCCACCACTGCGAAGGAATCCATTTATTGTTTGAAGCCACTAAGTGTGCGGTCATTTGTTACAGCAGCCCCAGAAAACTAACCCAGGGGGTGGCAACTAAGGGCTTCAGGGTTTCTTTTTGGGGTCATGAAAGTATTCTAAAATTGACCGTGGCGATGGCTACACAACTCTATGTATATATGAAAAGCCACTGAGTTGTACACTTTAAATGGGTGCATTATATGGTATATGAATTAGATCTCAATAAAACCTAAAACTAAAGTGGTTGGGGATTTCCTTCTCTTCCAGCAAAGAAGGGGCAGAGGCAGGACCAGACGATTGCTCCTCAGCTCTGGGCTGTTCCACAGACAAGCCACACCGCTTGGGTAGTATTTGTCTCTCCTGACCCGTGGCGTCGGGGCTCTGTGTCCCTTGGGCCATCATGGCACCGTTGGGAGGCAACGTGTTTAGGGACAGGAGCCCTGTCATGCTATCTTCCCTGCTCCCTCTTTCTCATGCATGTTACCACCCCCAGTGCCCCCGTGCTTGCCTTGCTCTCTTCCCCACCCCTCAGTTTTCACACTGCACTGCTTCTCCCAGCACCACCTCGGTTCATGTGCCAGCTTCATCCCCCTTTCCTCCTTCCATCACCCCCTCCAAATTGTAAACCTCCAGGGGTAGAATCCATTTTCAATCCCTCAGATGTCAGGGGAATTGAAAGCATAGCAAATATTTCCGAGATCCAAATTACACAGACCCCGGAAGGCAGAACTTGCAGTGTAATCCAGGTTATGAATTGTAAATCAGACGCCATGCAAAGTACTTGCAAAAATTCAATAAAGCTTTTGCTCCCAGCACAGCAAAGCCCAGCCTAAGGAGGCAGAAGGAGGCAGCTGGGGAGAGAAAGAAGGAATGGGAGAAGTGGGACGGGGAGGGAGGGCATGAGACGGGTGGAGCGGGTCCTGTCACTACTTGGGCTCGTCTCTCAAGGCCAGGAACTGCCCATTTTCCTGTTGTAGGAGTCATGAGGGTTCCATGGCCTTTGGATGACACGCTTTCCAACATTGAATCCATCCTTGCCATTAAGAATGCTGTTTACAAGCCTGTCCAACCTAGGGAGGCCGTGAGAGTGAAGGGGGCTTCTAGACCACTCGTTAACGTACACTGTCAGGCTGCCTTTATATGCAAGTTGTTAGCCAGGTGCTTTTGCTGGTCCATAGGGGGTGACAATCCCCAAGATGTATGTAGTGGGGCTGCCCTGCCTGATAGGAAATGTGTTTTCATCTGCGTTGGTGAGAAAGAAGTCAGAGAACTCACGGTGAACCCGTTGATGTAGCCACCCCTTAGAATGGTGAGGAGAAGAGTGGCCACTAGCCTCACCCCAGAGTTTTATTTAGAAAGGAGTTTGAAGATCAAATGGCTCCACTCTGTGGCTGGAAGTGGGTGGCATAAAGGCTTTTATGTTTCAAAGACTTGCAATTCTAGGAGAGAGGACTGGGGGAGAAACAGGACAGGTGCTCACTCCTGACCCAGCCTCCGGGGCTGGAGGTTCACAGAGGTCCAGCCGTTCCAGGAGGCCTGAACTTGGGGGGTGGTCATGGGAGGCCCATATTTTGCAGTTACATCTCTGGGGCACCAAGAAAGTCAATAGTCCCACTCACCCAAGGACTGAAGGGAAGCAAGAAGGTGGTGGAGACTGGGTTTCCCCACTCACACCTGGCTTCAGAGGTTCCCCCCACATCTGCACCGGTGACCCACGGGCAACCATTGATTCATTCCCCATCCACCTGCTGGGTACTGTCCTGGCTGCTGGAAATAGAAGGCTAAAATGGGGTCCTTCCTTGAGCAGATCTGATGCTGACAGGTTGAGTCCTTTATCCCCGCCTCCCAGACGCTCAGAAGACCCATGTCCTGGGCACGTACTATACCAGCCTCTGACACAGAGCAGGTGCAGCCCTTGGTCACAGCAAGACTATGGGGCTGTTATAAAGAAGACTTGGGCTGCGTCTGCTGGGAGGGGGGCTGCCAAACCAGGCCTCGAAGAGCCCCAAATGTTCCCAGCTTATTAATAGTCATGATGAGGAGGATGTGGAATACCTCTTCTTCAGGTGCTCAGGGCTCTGCCAGGCAACTATAATGCAGGGCCTCACAGGGCTCTCATGAGGACACGTTAACATAGGGGCGGCCCGGGTGCTGGGCTGCGTCCTGCAGGACCAGACTCATCAGTGAGGCTTGGCTGGGAAGACTCAGGTGGCCTTTTTCCTGCAGAAAGACCTCTCTCTCTCTCTCTCTCTCTCTCTCCTTCCTTCCTTCCTTCTTCCCATCCCCTGTCCACCCTTGACGAACATGGAGAAAATGCAATGTAATGATATGAACCTGAGCCTGTTCTAAAAATCCAGGGCTTATGTGACTTAGATTTTCACTATACGTGGGTCTTTCCCAGTGTGGCCCCTTGTGGTCCCCACCTCCTTGTATTCACACCCTTGTGTAATGTCCCCTCACCCCCTGCCCTTCCTCGAGTGTGGACCAGTCCCGTGACTTGCTTCTAACCAACAGAATACAGCAGAGGTAGTGGAATGTCCCTTCTGTGGTCAGGCTTTGTAAAACCTCAGTCTGTCTTATGTGCAGATTCTACCGCCTTCTTGGCTGTGCTTTGATAGAGCAAACTGCTGGGTTGGAGAGGCTCCCATGGCAAGGAACTGAGGGGGGGCCTCCAGCCAACAGCCAGCTAGAAATTGAGACTCTCAGTCCAACAGCCCTCAAAGCCCCGAGTCCTGCTGACAACCACATGAGCTGGGACTTGGATCATTCCTCGATCGCGCCTTCAGATCAGACCCCAACCCCGGCCAGCACCTTGACTGCAGCCCTAAGAGAGAGGATCCACCCGCCACACCGGGACCCCTGGCCCCCGAAACTGAGATAATGACTATAGTGTGAGTCACTGGGATTTGGACTGATTGGTGACCCAGCGATACGTAAGCAAGATTATTTAACCTGCTGGGTTTTCATTTCTCGTCTATGAAACAATTCTGATCCTAGTATCTTTCCGGGTGGCAGAGAGGATTAGCTGATTCGATGCATGGGGAAGTGTGTCAGACAGCGTCGGGCCCCCAGGGAGCAGGAAATAGTGGCTTCATTATTAATTCACTTCGTCCTAAAGAGCAAGGGCTTCTCTGAACCACTGTGTTCAGAAGCCCGGTGCTGGCTTGCCCTTAATGCACACACGTTGTGTCTGTCCGGCCCGGCCCTGTCGCAGCCGCCTCCAGGACAATACCAACGAGGTCAGATACAGTGGGTCAGTGAGGTCTGCTTACATTTACAGAGAGCTTTCTCGTTTACATGCTTACTAACATTGCACCCGCTCCACAGGCAAAGCAGGAATTCGCGTTCTTCTGAAAAACATTTTTATTTGGAATATATCTGCAGAAAGGACAGAACCCATTTTCCTACTTTTGGGCACAAAACCAGCCTGGTTCTGAATCTGAAGCAATCCCTGAAGGTTAGAGCTGGAAGGGGCTTTTTTCTTTCTTTTTTTTTTTTTAAGTAAAATCCTCTAAGGTTAAAAGTAACCACTTTAAAGTGAGTACTTCAGTGGCATTTAGTGTCTTCACCGTGTTGTACACGCATTACCTCTATCTAGTTTCAAACCATTTTCGTCTCCCCAAAAGGAAACCCTGTACCTATTAGCCGTCACTCCCCGTCCCCCGCTCCCCCAAGCCCTGCTGCAGCCCCTAATCTGCTATCTGTCTCTATGGATTTGCCTATTCTGGACATTTCATATAAATGGAATCCTGCGTTATGTGGTCCTTTGTGTCTGGCTTCTTTTACTTGGCACAGTGATTTTGAGGTTCCTTCCTGCTGTCGCATATATCTGTGCTTCATTCTTCTTTATGGCTGAGTAATATTCTATTGTGTGGATGTAACACATTGTGTTTATGGAGGGGGTCTTTGAAGAGAAGGAAACTGAGGCCTGGAGGAGGAGGGGCTGGCCCAGTTAGATGAGCCATTCGTGGCAGAGTCAGGGCCAGGGCCAGGACCAGGAGGTCACGTGCTTCCGGGAGGCTGTTTGTTTGCCCATATCAGGGTCTCTTCCTTGGCACACGGCTGGGCACATTTACCCTCTATGATTCGCGAGGGCCAGTGGCCTGTGGGCCTAAGTGAGATCAGACACTTCCAGGGTTGGCTCCTAAAATCTCACCAACCATCCTTCACATTCCGTCCCTTACCTCATTGTCCAGCTGGACATGAATGATCCAGTGGAGGGACCACGAGTTGGAAAGAGCCTGGGACCTGGATGACTGCATGGAGCAGAGCCCGTTTGTCTCAGGGGGAGTAAGCAATGGACATTCATTATGCTAAGTTGCAGATTTATTTTTTCAAATCAGCTACTGGCATCTAGTGGATGGAGGTTAGGGATGTTGCTAAACATTCTACAACACATGCACTGCCCCACAACAAAGAAACCCCAGCTGTCAGTAGTGCCATGCTGAGGAGCCCTGCCTTGGCGAGTCCGTCTGTTCTGTTCCTTCTAGGCTCCTGTGCTGTCTGCTCACCTGACCTGCGTTCTGGCCGCTGAAAACCTGCCTGCTGAGCATCAGATACCTGACCCTGCCTCACCCCTGATCTGGCCTCTCTTCTCCCATCACTGAACTCGCCGCCAGGGTCCATCTCACCTCGGCATCTCCCCACCACTCCAAAGCTGCTCTCTGCTGTTCCCATCCAGAATAGCCTTCCTGGACATTGTAGAGTGTGGGGACAGAGTCCCAGAGAGCAGTTTCCAGGCTCTCGGCCTCACGTGGAAAGGTGCTGGCTCGGGTAGTAGATGGCCATCTGCTGTGACTAGTTGGCCATCAGCTATAACCAGTTAGCTATTAGCCACTAATATAACTGCCGTGGCTACACTAGGGGGTTGGTTGTTGATTGGTTGGCAGAGAAGTGGGTGGCGGATTGCAGCTAGCAAGGGGTTGGTTGGTTGGCAGAGAAGTGGACGGCAGGTTGCGGATCGTGTGGCTCCTGCTTCCTGTGTCTCCAACCCAGCCGCCAGCAAGAATATAGTGGTATGACTCCCCTATCTATGGCTCCATGGGTGTTCCTTTTTAGCCTCACCGTGTCCTGTGTTCTTGTGCGGGGAGCAGGAGCTGAGACACTGCATAACAAATGGCACACCGAGCAGGGTACGGTGCCGGCCGAAGCTCTCGGAGGGGTGGTGGAGCAGTTTGTGTGTATGAAAACTAAGTCTCGGGAAGCCTGTGAGGAGCGGTGCCGGGAGCAGGAAACGCAATCTGCCTCCGAGAAACGTGACCCCTCGGTGAATTGGTGGTCCTCTCGAGCCTCCGGGTGGCACGCCGCCCTATTGGCCATTGCAGGCATCGCCTGTTTTTTGGTCGTCTACTGCTGGTGTGGGCTCCTAGAGTTGTGGACGTCTTGTGTGGGGGCTTCCACCCACTCAGACACCTGGCGTGGTGAGCGGGACTCCGGCCAGGTAGGAATGATGTCTCACTCTGGGCGGGAGGACATGTGGCCCCACACAGTGTGTGCTGCTTGGTGGCCACTGTTCTTGGGAGCTGGACCCCTGTGGAAGGGTGGGAAGACATGGATGTCTGTCCAACCAGCACAGGCCGGAGAAAGCGAAGGTCGTTGCGGCTGTGTGGGCTGGGAAGTGCTTGCTGGGGTGGCTCAGATGCGGGATTTGTGGTCCCAAGAAGAAACGCTTGCTGAGTCCTCCCTGGAGGATGCGAGTGAGGTCAAGGTTGTCCCTCACCCCCAGGTTGGGGAGGGCTTGGAGGCCTCGCCCTGCGGGGAGGGCACACATTGTGAGGCCAACGCACAGCTCTGGTGAATGACTATGGACTATGGGGAACTAAATAGGGTGAGCCACCTGTGCACGCTGCAGGGCCTTCCTCCCTGATTTGATGGACCGCTTGACTGTTTGTGTGGGAACGTACCACCATGTAGTAGAACTGGTGGATGTTTTCTTCCTGTGTCTCACCCGGCCGCCAGCGAGACTGGTGCAGGAAGACCCCTTGTTGGGGTGCAGGCGGATGTTTCCTTTTGTGTCTAGACTGGCAGCTGTTGAGAATAGGTAAGCACCTTGGTTGTGAGCCACTATTGTTTCAGCACGGTACCCTGAGAACCCTGGCTGTGCCCAGAAAGTCTGGCTGTGCCCAGAAAGTAGCTGGACATTGAGGGACACGCCCTGGGACATTACTTGAACTGGACTGAAACTTTTTCTTGTGAGCTGGATTCCTGACACAGGGCCCCTTGGGGAAGACGCTTGTCGCATAGATTGTGAGGCGAGACCCTGGCGGTGTAGAGTGTGGAGACAGAGTCCCAGAGAGCAGTTTCCAGGCTCTCGGCCTCACGTGGAAAGGTGCTGACTCGGGTAGTAGATGGCCATCAGCTGTTACCGGTTAGCCATTAGCCACTAATATAACTGCCGTGGCTACGCTAGGGGGTTGGTTGTTGGTTGGTTGGCAGAGAAAAGGTTGGCGGACTGCAGCTAGCAAGGCGTTGGTTGGTTGGCAGAGAAGCAGAGGGCAGGTTGCAGATTGTGTGGCTCCTGCTTCCTGTGTCTCCAACCCAGCCGCCACCGAGAATATAGGGGTCTGCCTCCCCTTTCTGTGGCTCCGTGGGTGTTCCTTTTTGGCCTCACCATATCCTGCATCCTTATGTGGGGAGCAGGAGCTGAGACCCTGCATGACATAGAGAGTGGGCAGGTTCTAGATTCTTCTGACTGACCTCACCGCCTCATGGAGTCTCCTCCAGCTTCTTGGATCTGTCACCTTACCAGACACCCCCAAACTTGTTTCCTCCCGTGAGGGCCTCTACAGCACATTGCTCCTCTGGCTTCTCCTGGGCCCCAAAGTGACAGTGTCTATGTTTAGCCCCATCCGCTCCCAGCAGGAAGCGGCCCAAGAAATGTGTCAGTGAAGCTCCAGTTTCTGCGCTACACTGACAACAGCTGATCCAATTTTTCTTAATTAGTACACTTAATTATTAGTAACATTTTACTTAACTAGAATGAATTACCCCATCCCAGCTCTGGCCAACTATGTCTTCTCGTTGTGGTCTCCTATTGATATTTTTCTATTGAGGCCGTATCCCGCTCTCCCTACAAGAGAACGGGGCTCTTGGCAAAGGCTCCCCAGGAGCGAAGTCCCCACTTCATGCACCTGTGGAGGACGCCAGCCAAGGCATCAAATCAAGCCAGAAATTGCTGGTGGGTGTGGCTGAGCCCCAGGTGGGTAGACGGGCCAGCTGTCCACACTGATTAGCATTTTTATTCTTCTGGGCCAAATCTAACCCCTGGAAGGGTCCTTTTTCTGTGTGGCTGGGAGGTTCCAGAACTGGGTGTTCATCTGGGGGAAGTGGTGAGGAGGAAGACAGTGGAGTCCATTCCCCTTTTATCGGCTACCTACTTCAAGGTGGTGGGGAAGAGGGCCGAGAGGTGACAGCAATGGGCCCCGCCAGCACGTCTGTCTTTTCCCAGGAGCTCTTACTTTTGGATTCAGGCCAGCCACATCCCAGGAGATGTCTTGGGGACCAACAGAAAGAGTAGCTACTCAGGTACCATATCGACTTGCTCTTGCTTCTAAGAGTGCAGTTGAAGGGGGCTCTGAGAGCGACTTGAGCCAGTCACTCAAGAAAACTGTTTGAACCAGAGTTCTCAAGTATTTCATAGAACCTGAGTCCCAGGAGATGCTCTGTGATGAAAAAAGGGAAAGGGCGGGCTCACCGTCACCGAAGAAGTTTGGAAAGAATTGCATTCTGCGCCCGTCTCTTAGTCGTGTGATGAAGAAACCAGATTTCCTGACCTTGTACAGGTCACTTACTCTCTCTGTGTCTTGATTTACTCAGCTTCAAAATGGGGGTAATAGCAGCACCAATGTGAGGCTGAAATGAGTTCGGACACGAATAGTTTTGGGTGCAGTGGGCTATAGTCAACTGAGCTGTCATCATCATCAAGATGATAAAAGATCTGAGAAGGCTCGATTCTAAATAATTTAATGTTGATGACCCCAGAGCTCCTCAAATTTATTTGTCTACAAAAACTTTCCAGACCTGCAGAACTCCTGTTCCTTGTGACACAATTTAGGAAGTGCTGGCCTAAGTACCCTCGGGCTGTGTTTTCCTGGAAGGTGTCTGGAGAGACCGTGTCATTTACCATGCAAGCGTGTTCCAGGGCTCGGCCACCTGACCCCTCTTCTTGGTCACTTCTTTAGCAATTGGGTCACAATAGGTTAAGATGTCCCTCATGAATTTTGTGCTACTTTCTCAAATTCTCCAGCCTGTACTTTGTGCTGGTGTCACCTGGATAAACCACTTCCCATGGTCCAGGGCCAAGTCCCCACTGTGGCAATCTGATAGTTCCAACTATGCTTGTTTCCAAAAATCCCATCTACTTCTCCTTGTTGATATGGAGATCCATTGAGAGTCATGGATCGTCTCCTTCATTCTATATTGAGGGCTGAGCAAACAGTGAGTGCATAATCCATGGCGCTGACTGAGCAGGGCAGAGGCCAAGAGGTGTCCATCCGTGTCCAGTCACAGCTGGATCAGTGCCACCATCTGCACCAAAGGGCCTGAGGCAGTGGACGGGGCCCTGAGATTCAGAGCTTAGCTGGTCGGCCGCATGACCTTGGATGAGTCGCTTCACCTTGCTGGTTCCATCTAGAAGATGGGACTATTCATGCTCTTCAGGACCCCCGCACATGGTTGTATTGACGAACAGGTGCTATACGGGAAAATGCCTTCTCCTGGGGAAAATGCCAAGACGCGATGCCTCCCTTCCCTCTCCCACCCCCTGCCGTCGCCCCAGCTGGGATGGGCACAAAGAACAGGACACAAGCCTGAGAAGTCACAACATCAGGAACGAGCATTATTATGTGCTGTGACAATATTTGATATATTCGTATGTGCCTAGGGGAGCAGACTAAGTAGGTGAATAAAATGAGCATATTCTCGGTGACAATCAATATTCCTTCAATTGAACTATCTCTGCAGATCTGACATTTTGATTTTTTTTCTTTTTTGGACACATTAGCTGGATTTATGCTTCCATACAGTGGAAGCAGAGGGGAGAAGAGCGGGCAGCAGTGGGCCAGGTATGGTGGTACTTCCGGGGCACCTGGGAAGGCTGACGGGAGCGGGACCATTTGCATAAGATCCCAGCTGAGTGGGAGTCGGTGCCCCACCATTCTGCTCACCGGGCTGCGGTAGCTCAGGGCTGGAAGGCGCCACTTGCCTTTGATTCTTTTAGCTCCAGCATGAGGGCTGGGAGAGCAGCCAGATTGAGGTCAGAGGCCTTCCTGCCCGAGAGCCCTGGCCCAGGCTCCCAGGAGAGGTGCCCACTCTCTCTGGACAGGAGAGGGGCCAGGTGACTTCCCAAGAGTTCTGTCAGAGTCCAGGTGAAGCAAACAGTCTCTGATCACTGCCTGGTTTTAATTGCTGGCTCTGCTGTTGGCTAATAAATGGTGGCAAATGCATTACCTTGGGCACGACCTTGGGCAAAGTTTATAACATCTTTTGTCTTAGTTTGTCCATTTGCAAAGTGGAGCTGATAATGTAACTAACTTGTACTGAGTAATTTTAGGTGCCAGGCATTCTTTTCAGAGCTTTAAGTGGAACAATATACTTAATCCTCACAACAACCCAGAGGGCTAGGTACAAGGATACTTCCATTTGCAGTGAGGAAACTGAAAGAAGCAGCTATACATTTTAGGCAGATGAGGGTTTGAAACTCAGCTCTGTCACTGTATAGGTCAAGATTCTTTGTGGAAAAAACTACAACTGAAAGGAGCTTAAGCAAAAAACAAACAAACAAAAGAGTGGGGGAGTATTGACTTTGGTAGCTGAAAAGGATACTGGGGTTGCTCAAGGAATCTGAGACTGGAAGTGCTCTAGAAAATTCCAGAATCTTCTAGAACCCCCTAAGGGTTCCAGTGTCTTAAGGCTGAAACAGGCCCTCAGTCCTAACTGTTACCTTGCTCTCTGTCATTGCTTATCATTATTTACCTCTGCTTTCCTTTCTGGCTGCTTTATAACGCTGGATAGCCCAGAACTATAAGTGATGACTCTGGAATCTGACTGCCTGTGTTTGCATCTGTGAAGTAGTGCCTGACACCTGGCAAATGCTCATTCAGACACTTTTCCTCTGCATAGCTGGCGGCCGTGGCTTGACCATATCAGCTGAGGTAATATTTCTCTCCCTGAGTCTATGAACCAATCCCCAGGAAGGATTCTGATTGCCCACTCCCTGTATTAACCACTATTATCAGACAGAGTGAAGTACTAAGATTGTCCAGACTTGGTTTAAGTACTTGTTCCTGTAAGAAAATTTGGAATAAACAAAAAGTTTCGCTGGGTATCGCCAATGGAAAAATGGGCTGCTTAGCGCACACCCTTGCAGGTTGTCTGATTCTAGGCCTTCAGTGACTTTGAGCTGTTTTACGACCCTGTGGTTTTAATAACTGATAGCAATGCAAAATAATTACTGTCTATAGACATGCATTTAAATTCTGCCCAGTGGTTCCATTGATTTCCCTCTTCCAGTTTTTGTCGACTCGTAAAGTCACCTCCACTTTCCTTTACTCCATATAAATTTATGCTTTTCAGACTTCTCCTTTGGATTAGTGGTAACATCTGCCTGGTTCCCTCATTTTATTAAGCCAAATCAAATGTGTTAAATACCAGAATCATATTCTTACCGTTTTGGGAAAATTATCCTTTAACATTTCAGAAGATAGGAAAGTTTGCTACGTAGACCAAAAAATAGTTACCATGGTCCAGTCTCCTTATGGTAAGGCCTTAATGCAGTTATGCTTCTTCCAGGACTCAGTTTTCTCATCTATAAAATGGGAGTAATATTATATACCCAAGAGGATGCCACGAGAATGTCTAAGAAATTGTCTGGAAAGAGTCCAGCCTACACATCTGGGAACGTAGGAGATGTTCAGTAAAAAGGAGCTGGTATTGTTTCTGGGGTGGTTGCTATTGTCACAGCTGGTTCTGGTCATTTGTCACTGCAGCCAGTGGGATCGCAGGTGTTGACATATGGGGAGGACAATAAGCAGGATGGATTCTCTATGGCTCAGGTGGCCGGGATCAGCCCTTCCTGAGCAGAGCCGTACATTATCTACAAGTGCACTGAGGGCCTCTGTGGATTGCAACGGGCATATCCCACCCCGAAAGCTGCATATGTGTGGTGAAAGTACATTGACGTGGAGACGCCATGGTTTGCTCTTGTCAGGATGAAGGAGGGGGATGGTCTGAGAGGCAGCAGAACAGAGATATCTGTGTGTCTCTGTGTTTGCAGGGGAGGTGGTGTTTTGCTGGCAGATATGAACGCTGCAAGTGTCAGCTGGTGCCTGGATCAGCCAGCCGTCTGCTGTGCAGCCTCGTGGATAGCGTGAGTCCACTCCCTCGCCCTCGGCCCAGAGAAAACTTGGCTGCACGCCTACGAAGGGGTCTGTCCTGCTACGAGGAGGACCCACTGTGTGCCGGTGACACATCATGCGCGAAACTGCTTTCATACAGCAGCCAAGTGCCACAACAACCCCCTGCACTTAACACGGTGTCCAGCGGTGTGACGCCTAACTCATTCCTAGCTGTCACTCTCCCTGGCTTTGACCGGAGGAAGAGCAGCAAGAGTTTGAAAGGTATTGTGGCATTTTCTCCCCTGTGTTTCTGATTGCGAATCACTCTTGCTCAGTGACAGGTTGGGTGTCCATGTTCAAATCCATCAGACAGCTCAGTATGAGTGGCTGAAAGAGGCCCACACGCTTCCTTCCCCAAGGCAGCCTCAGTTTACACTTGCCACATCGCTGGGAAGGACAGTCCCCCTGGCCCATTGTAGAGATGGTGGGTGAGGGTGTCAAGGAGATCCCACAAAGAGTCTGGGGTCAGGGACCAGTGGCGTGCCGCCGCTCTTTGGGTGGGTCAGGGAGAGCTTTGAGTCTTGACCACTCCAAGAGAACTAGATTGTGGCTTACCTCAGGAGCAAATGACAAATGATGGCCAGGTAAACAGACCGTGGACTTTGTCAGGCAAGGCACGCGCCCGAGGGGATCAATGGAGGCAGGGGGGCTGTTCTCCTGGCTGGGGGACATAGCCTGCCACGCCCCTCCCCCACGGGCACCCAAGCTCACGGTGTGAGTTGTGAACTCTGCATTCACCCATTATCAAAGCAGGCTCTGAGTTACTCAAACCCGAGCTGCTGGATTAAATGGGACTGCAGTAAGGGACGTCCCCACCCTATCTCTTTTATCCCTGCCCCCCCAGCTGGTGGGAGCTGGTAGAGCCAGTGTATCTCTTATGGAGCAATACAACAGCAGTCTGAGCGATTTTGCAGCCGCTCCGCGTGGTCTGGAGATGCTTCTCACGCTCCCTGCTATTCTTCCTTTGCTCACCTGCACTGGCCAGAAAAGCTGCCTCTTTTGACGTCCCCAAGGCAACCACTCTGTGTCATGTCAGCTAGGACTCTCCAACCCATAGCAACCCACCAGCGGCTGCTCCTAGAAGTGGGACCTTACTGGCTGGCTGTCCCCCCAGTCACACTGCTGCCCTCAGCTGGTCAGGACAACCTGTCAGGAGAGTATCAGGCCCCATGTACACTCCCTTCTGGAAAAAGACAAACAACACAATCCCCACAGCCTCCAACTTCCTCTTTTGGGAAATTTGATGTCAGCTTCATGGGGGCTTCCTGGGGACACAACAATTCTGTGAAGTCTTGGAAATGAAGCAGGATTTTGACTGGTCTTGGCGGGGAGTGGGGGAGGGCTCCTTCCGCTTTTATTTTGTTCTCTACATTAGCCACCAAGCCTGGCTTAGGGGCCCACCCTCTCCCTATCCCCTTTCCCTTTCTTTGTAACCTGAGTTTTAGACATCTATCTATATCTTTCAATATCTATCCATCCATCCATCCACCCATTTTTATTCCCATGTAATAGAGGCGTGAGGCAGTGTTTTAAATGACTTGCCTGGTGGTCTCAGCAAGAAAGTCGCAGGAAGCATTCATCTCCAAAATCTGCGTGTTCTTCATACTTCACTCGTCAAGCTCCTCACCTTGCTTCTTCTCTCAGGCACACAGGAGTCAACCCAAGGTGAAGGGGTACCTATTTGAAGAATCTGGTATGTGTTTATCAAAGCGTGGTCCATGGGCCACCAGCATGGGCATCAGCCTCCCCTGGGAGCTTGTTAGCGGTCACAGACCCCAAGCTTCACCCCAGACTGAATGGTATAGTCAGCTTGGGCTGCCATAACAAAATACCATAGACTGCGGGGCTTACACAAGGGCTCTAGACGCTGGAAGGCCAACATTAGGCTGCCAGCATGGTTGGGTTCTGGTGAGGAGTCTCTTCCTGGCTTGTGGATAGTTGCCTCACCGCTGGAGACAAAGAAAGCTCTGGTCTGTTCCTCTTCTTGTAAGGACACTAATCCCATCGTGAGGGCCCCACCTTCCTGACCTCGTCTAACCCTAAGGACCTCCAAAAGGCTCACCTCCAAATGCCATCACATCGGGAGTTAGGGCTTCCACACATGAATTTTGTGTGTCAGGGGGTTGCCAACATTCAGTCCCTGCCCACTGAGTCAGGAGGCGACTCTGACATGCTCCAGAGTTTGAGAGTCCTGGACAGTCTGAGTGCAGAGGTGCAGAAATCAGGTCTGTTACGCTGTGTCGACCCACGACCTTGGGCTGCTCCTGAGGAAAGGTCTGCAGACAAGGAGAGAATGTCAACATGTTTACACAGTGCGCTGAACTGCTGGACACCTTGGATGCTGCTTCAGCATTTCCCAGAATAGCAGGCCTCGACATCAGTGTCCCAACCTAGTAGAAAACTGCCTGTGGCTAGTTGTTGCTGGAAGAGAGACTGTCTGTGAAGTTCTGTGTATCATTAACCTCTGCAGGCGGGAGAGGCATTGGCTTGACTCAAAAAAGACTGAGCTGCAGCAGGAGAGACTGAAGTTAGACACCTTGAAGGACTTCTAGGCTGTTAGGAGTCTCATTAACTTTTTTCAGTGTCAAGAAGAGATAGCTTGAGGGCAATCAGCCCTGTAAGCGGGGGTCATACAAATGGCTACTTTTAATCTTCTGTAGCAGCTGGACTTGGTCATCAGCCGACTAACCTCACAGACATTCATGACCTGTTGTAGCCAAGACACAAAGAGATCCATCATCAAATATCACTTTGCTCTCTGTCTTAGCGAGAGGAAGGAAAAAAATAAAACAAACAAGTAGAGGAAAGAGATTTCATGTTTTTCTAATAGAACGAGGTACAGAGTGGGGAAAAAAACAATTTCATCCCAGCCCTTCCGAGCTGCCCTCACAGCCATCCCCTGTCAAAGCAACAAGAACTGCTAAGCCACGTTCGATAAAGATGAAGAACAACGTGTCTGGGTTTCTCTGGAACGAGCCCGTCGTCCCCAGTGAGGCCTGGAGGGAAGAGAGAGACGAAGGGCTTTTGGAACTCAGCCACCTTTTTGAAATGGTGGATGCTTCTGGCTCTGGAAATGGAAAGGCAGCAGCAACAACAGATGAAGGATGCCCGTGGGGCTAGGCCTCAAGCAGCCAGGATTGTGGCAGGTGTCAATCAGCGTTGACAGCCTCCAGGTTCAGCTGCCACGGCCTTGCTGCCTCTCTTAGCTCCGCCTTGACTGCAGTCAGCCTTGGAGTGGCAGGTGGGAGCTTTTGGGATTCAAGAGAGAAAGAAGGCAGGAGGGTGGGATGCTGCTCTCGGAGGCAGATGGTTCGTGGCTTGGCTCTGCCCTGAGCAGCTCTTTGATCCTGGCTGGGCACTGCCCCTCTGCTAGCCTCAGTTTCCTTCTCTGTAACAGGCAGGGGTGGGCTAAGTCAGTGGTTCTCCATCTGGGCGGGGCCAGGCCCGAGCATCACCGTTCTTTAGGAGTTTCCCAGGAGACTCCCACAAGCTGGCCTGAGGACCACAGGCCTGGAGTCTACACACCTGGACTTTGGCCATGGATAAGCTCTAGACTCTCTCCAAAACAAGAAAACAGAAGTCCACTGGGCGGCATCCTGGCCTGCTCCCAGGTCTCTCCTTCAGGAACAGCTGAGGACGCTTTGAATCCTTGTCACTGTGGTCACTCTCGGGCTCCTTGACTTCCATGGGGGACGGACGCCTCCATGGGATGATGCAGTGGCCATGGAGAGCCAGGGAAATGGACGGTGGGCTCCAGCTAAGGGGTCTGAGCCCAGTTGTCACAGTGGCCTGACTTCATAGATCTGCTTTCTTACCTGTGAGATACAGATAGTAATCGTATCTTTCTCACAGGGGACGGACAAATAAGGTAAGACAAGGAACTCAGAGCAGTGCCTGGTGCACGGAAATCAAGTGTACTGTCCTTATTATTGGTCCCCTGATTGGACGGCACATTCTGTGAGGGCAGGAATGCCGGTACTGTGTTGAGCTTGGCAGCCTCACAACCACCCAAAGGCCAGGCTGTCCACACACATTGGTGAGTGCATGCATGAATGGAAGAAAAGAAGGAAGGGAGGGAAGGAAAGAGAAAGAGAAAGAGACAGAAAGAGAGAATGTACTGCTTCTAGAACCTGACCAGTGGCAGAACATGTCAGGCTTGCTTTGAGGTGGCTCATCTAGGGGGGAAGCCCCCCCAGAATGGGCCTGGATACATGTCCAGATGGAGGGGTGCAGAGAGAGGACATTTCATGCCTGACGTTTCCTCCAAACCAAATTTTTGCCCCCATACGTAAAACTCCGCATGAAACGCCATTTTTTCCTCAAGGACTGGTGTTGGAACTGGGCTATGTTTAAAAACTAGATGACACCAACCCTTTTTACTTGTTATTTCCTTTTTTTTGCTGTCATATCAAAGTTTTTTATTGGTATATGTCCAAGAACTATTTTTTAATCTTCCAAATTATAGCTTCTCTATATAGTCGTGTCATTGTAAATTACATTGTGATTCCCTGAGCCAATTTTTTTTTTTTTTCTGGTGTCAATTAAAAAATTTCCCCCAGGGGCCTCCGCTGGGGGGGGGGGGTTCTACTTGCACGCTTACACCTCGGTGGTTACGTTTCACTCCTGCCTCTGCTTCTTCCCAAGTCTGGTTTCCTGTAGCCAGTAGGAGCAGCGCCCCGTTCCGCTGTCATTCTGGGGATGTCTGTGACATGTCTGCCGGAAATGCGGAGAAGACCGGCTGACTACGCAAACCCAAATCCTCAGGCTTCCCAGGAAGAGTTTCACTCCCACAGGCCCCTCGGCCCCCCTCAGGGCCCGGGGCACGACTCTGGGCTCTCGGCTCTGCCCCCTCAACCTGTTGGCAGCACTAATTGCCTGGCACACAGGCAGCTCTCGTCACATCACTCAGCCTTCCAACTAATGACTCATCCTTGCACGGCCATTTGTTTGTGCTGGTTTCAGACAGACTAATGCTTTTAATGGCACATAATCATTTTTCAGAAGTCATTTGATGCCACTAATCACCTCGGTAATACGCCGTGATGGAACGCATAATGACACTCGGAACAGGACAAATGGCAGTGCGATTCCTGCCTTTCCCCCTCTAATCTATATTTTACCACGTGCCCGGCGGCTAATGACCAAGTGCCATTAATAAACAACCGCCTTAAGGATATTTTCCCCCCTTGGGGGTTTGGGAGGGCAGAGGGGCACCCTTTAAAACTAATTCCTGAAGGGACTGTGGGCAGCAGTGAGAGGGGAAGGAAGCTACCAGCAGATGCGGCTTCTAGAAGCCGGGTCCTTCTCCCCAGAAGCAAAGGCCTGGCTCCGGTTTATTTTCCCTGGATGGGATGTCTGTGTCCAGTGACAAGACCAGGACGAGGAGGAGAAGACCCTCAAGGAGGCAAACAAGGCACAGCTTGGTGAGAGCTCCTGACCAGGAGTTTGTAAGCTGGTCCTCTAGCGTTGGAAGTTTCCATGGAGAAATGGGCAGAGGACCTTCCAGCAGGTACCAGCTGGTCTTCTTCTCACCCACCAGGGTCCTGGGTCAGTGTGTAGACGCTTCTGCGACCTTGTGGCTGCAGCACGCTCAGGAGAGAGCGTCACATGGCGTAAGCCTTTTCCTCCGAGAAGGGATATTGGACTTGAGCGATCCTTCCGTTCAGATGGCAGCTTGGCGCTCTCGGAGGAGTCAGAAGTCAGTCAGCTGCTGCCCGGGATTTCTATCCTGAGATAGTTCCCCTCAGTTACAAAGTAAATAAATTCAAGCGTCCTGTACTGGCCCCTGCATCGGAGGGGCCTAAATATTTGCATAATCAGATCCCTTCACTCACCCTGCTTTCCTTATGACAAATCTTTTGAGTAATGATGTAAATGAGGTAGCATTCTATCCCAATGCCCGCCAGAGAGTCACTGCTCCATAAAAGGCAGCAACTACAATAAGTAGCAATGACAGGGGACAGGCTGGATACCACTTCAGGAGACCGGGAGAGGAGGGCAGAGGACGGGGCCGTGACAGCTGCTTTACCCCGGCTGATGTCCTGGGTCCAGGCAAACAGCCCGTTTTCATTCTCGGGGTCCCCCCTCATGAGGAGGGGCTGTCCAGGCGGGGGGCTGAGTTTTCTTTCCATCGTTCACTCTCCCACCTCCGTCTCCTTCTCTGAGTTCCCATGGAGGACGTTGTCGAGTCTCCTCGTGCCCCCTACCAATGTGCTCTCAGATCTGGGGTGCCGGCCAAAGGGAGTGGTGAGCGTTTCCAGGGTCAGTGGGCAGTGGCCCAGGAGGCAGTGCAGCACTGGAGTGGCTGAGAACAGGCTTACAGGTGACAGAGGGACACTTGGCAAGTGCGCCACCCTGGGCAGTTAAGTGCTCTGAGCCTCCTTTGCTCATTTATAATAGGACACTGATGACACCTCCCTTGCCATGAATCACTCTGAAGATGAAAGAAAACAATGCACGTGCGTCGCTGAGCACCAAGTAGGCCCTCCTGCAACATTAATTACGACAGTTGCTGCTGTGGGCAGGTCTGGTGCTCCGTATGGACTCAGAGAGCCCCTGGGCAGGGGACGAGTGGAACCAGGACACGTGTGCGCAAGACAGAGGAGGAGCTTGAAGGGGGGCAGTCCCTGTGGGGATACACTGTGGGCATCCCTCCCCAGGGGGCACCTCCTGGGCTGTGTTCAATCCCCTGTTGATATTACATCAAGGGCACACGCAGAGATTTGGTTGAAAGCCGTCTGTTAGCAAGTGGGCAAGCCCCCGCATCCTAGGGCTGATGTTCCATAATTAGCGTAAGTTGCTGGATAAGGGCAGACCAGAGCTCTGACGTCCATTTTAATGAAGTCCTACCCCACCCGCCTTGAGCTCACGCCTGGGGGACCATGGGCTCCAGTGAACCATATGGGTCCCCGTCCAATGCAGCCTCCTGCTCCCAAGTGGGAAAGCAGTGGATACAGACCCACAGGGCCCGCTATGAGGAGATGTTTTGCAAACCAACACATGCCACACACATGCCAGCCAGGATCGTTGCCCTGGAGACACAGGGTGTCCAGGCCAGCCTGCACCACGGCCTGCTCAGAAGGGCTCTCAAGCAAACCAGCATGGCAGCGGTCATCGTCCTTTGTGAATGGGAAGTTATTCTGTGCTCTTGCTGGGCTGTTCTTGTATGATCTCATGCAACCCTCACCCAGATCTTGAGAGATACATAGTGTTTTATAGACGAGGAAACCGGGTCTCAGAAAAGAAAAGTAACTTGTGTAGTTAGTAAGTGGTCCAGTGCAGATCCAACCTGGTGTTTGAATAAAACATTCCTATTTTTCACCATATTGGTGAGATTAGCTTTTTTTCTTTGTTAAATAAGAAGCTGAGACGGGGTGGAATCCTTTTTCCCTTCCCCTGTTCCTCCCTCCTTCTTTCCCTCCCTCCTTCCCTTCTTCCTTTCTTTCATTTAGTATTGCTCCCATGCTTCTTGTTAAACAAGTCCCTGGGCTGGGGGGTGGAGAGAACAAATATTTAGGGCACTTTGCTAAAGGGCAAAGTGGACGTGCTGCCTGGGACCCCAGGAGGAAATGGTCTGGAGACCTGCCCTGAATCCTTCCTTTAGGGAGACCTTCTGATGGCTCAGGCCCAGAAGTGGCGTATGAAGAAGGGAGCCGGTGCTCAGCAAAAGCTGGGACATCCCAGAGCCCACGTCCCTAAGTGGAGCCTCAGGGCCACGAGTCACTCTTTCTTCTCCTGCTGGGGATGCAGAAATCAGGCACATTGCTGCGGGCATTGCGTTGTCCAGAGGACTTACTTGTCCAGGTGTATTCATGGCTGTTCATGGGAGGCTGTGAGGCGGCGTTGTCTCCCCTGGAAGGATGGCCAGTCTCGGGGTGGAAGGAAAGCCCCTGTGCCACCCCACTTCCTCTCTTATGGCCCAAGTAATGATGGAGACCGGAGCTTGCAGCAAGCTGTGGGGATAACTATATTTACTTTCAGGCAGAGGCTGGCACGTCTGTCTAGTGAAACCTGCAATTTCACTGTTTCAAGAGCACATACGTGCCGGGAAAATACATCTCTGACTGCCTCTTCTTCCCGCTTCCTGCTGTCGGTTCCTTAGGGTCCTGGGCTGGCTGAGTTTTCTCTCCCTACACACACTAGGGAGACCATTCTTTCAGGGTCACATGCACACAGGCGTTTCAGCCGCAGGTGCAAGAAAGCCGGGAGAACTCACCCTGCACAGCGGGTAGAGGGAGGAGGGACTGTGTGTGGTTCTCCATTGTATCCCGGCCATAGAAGGGGCTCCATGAATTGTTTGTTCAAGAAATGAATGGAAGGTGGATTGCATGGCCCCACCTGTGGTGCTCAGGCCATCCTTTCGTCTTTCTAGCTCTCTAGTCCTATGTTCTTATCTCTAAATGGAGATCATTGTGCCTGCCTGTGAGTCTTTTCTGAGGATTTAGGATACATTCAAGGGTTTGGCTTAGGGTAGGTAAGTACCCGTTGAACACCCAGGGACCCTTCAAACAACCTGTGGTACGTCCACATAGTGGTACCAAAATCCAAACAAACTGTGTACACACAACTGCCTGAATACATCTTCAATGCAGCTCACTAAGTGAAAGACACCAGACTCAAAGGCTTCGCAGAGTATATGATATGGTGGGAAAGGCCGACTATATAGGAAAAGAAGACAGAGCAGTGGTGGCCAGGGCCTGGGAGAGGGACGAGAGGTTAGTGCTAGTGGGTGCAAGGGACGTTTTCTGGATGATGGGACCGTGCTGCCTCTGAATGGGGTGATGGCCACATGACTACACATTTGCTAGAACTCCCAGAGCCACCCACTTTTCAAAGGGGTCGATGTTACCGTATGGAAATGATACCTTAAAGGAAATGAAACCCCAAATCACAGAAGAGACTTTGGAGGACTCATGTGGTCCGCTGTTCTCGATTTCTCTCATCGCCTTCTTCTCAGAAGGCCACGGGAGACGTTGGCATTTCCTGCTGCTGGGGAAGAGGGGTCCGGCACTCTGGCTCACACGACTAATTCTCCGGGGAAACGCAGTCAAAGTGGAAAATTCACACCAGGACGCCTGAGCGCTGGCTAACAGGGGCCCAGTGATTCATGTTCAGGAAATAACTAATGGCACCAGGATAATCGGGTTCAGAGAGCCGGAGCTCATTAGGGAGCTGGGGGAGGACAACGTGGGGTACAGGGGGGGTGCACCCCCCACCTGATGGATGGCTTCAGTCAAGTGGCAAAGCCACAGGCATAATGTTGCTTCCTTGCAATAGGTCAGTTTTGGTTCCTCGGGCAGCAAAGGTCCTGTTAGTGTCTCCGTCATTAAGCAATACAGACACAGGTAATTTGCTTCACTCTTCAGATGCAAAGTTAAATGACTCATCATTATCTTTTTAATGCAATCAGGGGCTGAAAATGAAGCTCCGCTGGCATTTCGCCTCGCAGCTCTTTCTGGAGGAGTCAGGTGTTCACAGCCCTTTCGGCTCACTTCCTTGACACTTTCCCTTTCCAAGACCTCACATTTTGTTCCCCTACCTCCCCGGGTTCTGGGCAGATGCTCACTAGGGGTGGTGTTCTGGGCCAGTGAGGCCCTATAGGGAGAGTGTGGGGACAGAGTCCTAGAGAGCAGTTTCCCGGCTCTCGGCCTCACGTGGAAAGGTGCTGGCTCGGGTAGTAGACGGCCATCAGCTGTAACCGGTTAGCCATTAGCCACTTACATAACTGCTGTGGCTACGCTGACAAGGCGGTTGGCAGAGAAATGGACGGTGGATTGCAGATCGTATGGCTACTGCTTCCTGTATCTCCAACCCAGCTGTCAGCGAGAATATAGTGGTATGAACCCCCTATCCATGGCTCCGTGGGTGTTCCTTTTCAGCCTCACCATATTCTGTGTCCCCCGCCGAGAACGGGCACAGAGACTCTGCATTATGGATGGAGTCCCAGAGAGCAGTTTCCAGGCTCTCAACCTCATGTGGAAAGGTGCTGGCTCGGGTAGCAGGTAGCCATCAGCTGTGATCCGATGGCCATCAGCTGTGGCTAGTTGGCCGTCACCTGTAACCAGTTGGCCATTAGCCACTAATATAGCTGCCGTGGCTACGCCGCGAAGTGCTGATTGTGGTTTGCAAGTGCAGTTAGCAAGCGGATTTTAGATTGCGGATCGTGTTGATCCTATTTCCTGTGTCTCGCCTTGCAGCCAGCGAGACTGGGATGCAGGAAGACCCCTCGTTGGGGTACTGACAGATGTTTGCTTTTGTGTCTTGACCAGCTGCCATCGAGACTATAGTGGTATGACTCCCCTGTCTATGGCTCCATTGTTGTTCCTTTTTGGCCTCACCATGTCCTGCGTTCTTGTGCGAGGAGCGGGAGCTGAGTCCTTGCATTAGAGACCCCCTCTATATCCTGGCACCTGGGTGGCACCTGGGCACCTGGGCTGGCCTCCAGGGGACTGTCCTTTTGCAGCCTCACAGAAATTGGGTTTGGAGGCCCAAAGTTTGGTTTTGGCTAATAAGAGGCACCTCGTTCTGTGGCCATCCTCTGTGCAGCATACATGGGTGCACACTTTACGTGCGCCATGGCGTCCCATGGCTGCTACAGTCACACTCTACTCTGTAGCTGCGTACATTAGGGCTAGGAGAGCATTCTGCTGCAAGTAACCACAGGCAGCTGAAAGGGGCTTACATCCCAGGAGCTTCTCTTCCCTCACACAGGAACCTGGGGGTGAGAGTTCTGTGTTCGCTTCAGCAGCACAGTGACGTCATGGCTCTGGGAAGGACCTGGGAGGGTTTCACAGCTCTCGTGTTTCATCAAAAGATGGTGACAGCTCTAAGCCTCACCCCCTCACCCATCCATGTTCAAAGGAGGCAACGAGTATCGACCAAGGGCTTCTTCCACTTCTTCCACTTCTTCCCCTCCTCTTACACCCCTTCTTTCCCTCTTCCTCCTCTTTCCTCCTCCTCCTCAGTCTTAAAAAATAAGGCAGGGCAACTTTCATGGAGAATCCGCACAAATTCCCTTGAGTCTCATTGACCAGAGCTGGCCACATGTCCGTGTCCTAGCTGTCAAGAGCAGGGAACTGAGTCCTGGTGATTTTCGCTCCGGCAGCAGGAAGTGAGCTTTGCAGGAAGAGGGTGTGAGGATGGCAGTGGGGCAGACGGGAACTGTGCTCCAAAGAGGTTCAGCACCTTGCCCGAGACCATCAGCTTAGCAGGGTCCGCGGGGGTCCGTGTTTGTCCCCAGAGCTCATTCTCTGAACACTTAAGCCAACCGTAGAATCCTTTAGGCAACAGGGAGAGTATGAAGAGTGACAATCAGCCTTCCCCACGGAGGCCAAAAAGCTGCTGGGGGAGAATATGCAGATAGTAAAGATCAACAACAAAAAATCCTCAGCAACCTGACCAACGAATGCTCCCAGGAAGCCCAATCTCGGAGTCCTAATATTTCTGTTTTCTCTGCTCAGGGAGTCCGGTCCTGGACGACAGGGAGTTTCTGACACCTGGAACTTTCTCCTTTGAGTGGCAAAGTGCCTCAAGTTCAATCTCTTTTGAACGAAACCTTTGTCAACTATGTCCTAAGCCCTTGCTCCCTCTGCTTGGTGTCTGGGCTTTTACATGGAGCCAGTTTCCTTCCCTCACGCACATCACTCCCTTGATTTGGGAGGTTAAAACCAAACCAAAGCAAATCAGGCAAAACAAAACACAACAAAACATGTGAAACCAGAGACTTTTCATTTTCACACTATATTACATCAGAAGCTCTGGACTGGGGGCCTAAATATCTTCTCTCTCTTCTCTAAGGTTATCAAGTCTCGAAGGATATAGTTCCGTGGAATGGCCTTCAACATCCAGAGATTATCCCTCTCTTATATATTCTGCTCTGGCCTCCCCGACAGACGACATTGCTGACGGCAGTGACACCCCACTTATCTGATGGGAAGGGCTGGGAACCTCAGAGCCTGCCATGGGTATACGGCCTGGCCTCTGGGACTTACCGGGCACCACCCAGTTATCAACTTGGCCCCTCACCTGCTGAGTGCTGCCTTCGGCTTCTGGTACCTAAGCAGGCTCTCCTGTTTGGTCAACCTGATAGGGGACCATCACCCCCAGGATTGTATGAGCCCCGTTAGCCAGGCTAGCCCTGTCTTCTGGCCGGCTTAGGAGACCTGAGCATCAACCGCTTGTCAGTGTTGTAGCCGGTAAGCCCTCAGAGGCCAGTGTGGTGCGTCCCTTCCCTAGGAGATCCCAGCTTCTGTGTTTCTCTGCTTAGCGTTGTCTTTGATTCTTTCTTTGTTTCTCCCTGCTCCTGTCAGATTGCTTTGGTTCCTATAAGCTATGCCTGATTTGGAAGGTAAACAGCAAGAAACAAAACTTGTGAAACCAGAAACATTAATTTTTCACACTATAGTACATCAGAAGCTTTGGACGGGGGCCTGTAGGTACTTTCTTACTTCTCTTAGGGAATGGAGCCCTGGGCTTTCCTTAAGATCCACAGACTGTTTTCTGGCATATTTCCAGCCTCTCTCCCTGTCAGATGAAATCGCCGAGGGCCTCACCGTCAGACAGGGGTGGAGGCATCGCTGTGCATGCAGGATGTTAAAGGTGAGAGGTCACAGAGGCCCAGGTGTTACTGACACGGCTTTGAAGAAGGAAAGAAGAGGTGGGACAAGAAAAGAAGTCAGGAAAAGGAAAGCGCCAACATTTACTTAATACCTGCTCTGCCAGGCCAGGTTCTTGCTCACTCTCCCATTTTACCCCATTTACATGTGCTGAAAGAGAGGCAGAGAGAGGTGAAGTAACATTCCAAAGATCACACAGCAGGTGTGAGGCAAAGCTGGAGAATTTGAAGCCACTGCATGCACGAAACTCCAAGGCTGTGGAATCCAGGGCAGTGTGGGCCAGTGGTCTGGGCCAGAACAAGGCTGGGAGTATGATAGTTCCACTGTGCCTCAGCCCTCTGCTGAGCTGGGGTAGGCCTCAGTTTCCCCACCTGTGCCGATGGCCTGAGTTTGTTTCCAGCTGCCACTGTCTGTGAGAGGGGGTTCCTCCCTAGCTTCTCATTTGGAATGGAGGGGCTGAATTCTTCTGGTCACACGATGCAGGACTCTTAGTCTTGGGGATTAGGGCTGGGTTGCACCCATTGGGCAGGCTGCAGGTAGGTGTAGGAAAGCACTGACCAGTGCTCCGCGGAGTATGGCTATTCTGGGGGCTTTGCGACAGCCCAGGAGCTGTCTGTGGCATGGAATCTGCTTGTAACTACTCCTTGCATTACAGCTTCTGTCTTTTCCTCTACTGGCTCCCGATACCCCCACCTGTCCCTCACCCCTTTCATCCCAAGGAAAGGGTGGGCTGCTTAGGGAGAGGGCAGAGTGAGTCCCTTTGTCACACACAGTCTGGCCACATTCTATCTAGAGGAGGCCAGACGGTTGCATAGAATGGTTAGGGCTCAAACCAGCACTGTGCCTATTCCTTTCTCTCTCATCTGAAAAGGAGACCCCAGAAGTCTTAGGGGGATTCCAGCTCTGCTTAGGAAGATGAGTTTTCAAGTCATGTGACAAGTGTGATCATGTGACTTGTCCCAGCTTCAGCCATGAGTCATTTATGTGAAGCCTCCAGCTCTCCATGGAGAAGGCTGTTGTCAGGCTGCCAGAAATCCTGTTACTGAGTCATCTTGCACTGCAAGCGAGGTTTGTCATGACATTCTGGTTTCCTCATAGATCAGAACCTGGGGGCCAATGGCCCAGCCAGTGAGCTGAGTTGGGCTAGTGGAGATTATTCTGGTGGCTTGAGAGAGAGGGCTGAAGAGAACAAGAATAACAGCTCACATGCAGCAAGTGCCATTTAGGTGCTAGAGGCTGGGATTTCCACAGATCACCTCATTTACTTGTCCTAGTGCTTTTAACACAGGAGGTTCTATTATTTAGCTCATTTTACAGATGAGGCAGCTGAGGCACAGAGAGGCTAAGTAACCTGCCCGAGATCACACAGTTTACCAAAAGTGAAAATGGGGTTTGAGCCTGTTTGGTCTTCTGCTTCCTACCACACAGTCTTTTCCACGACATGAGGTTGCCTAATTGAAAGCCCACGATCCCAGCATTCAAAGTGGGCTGTCTATTTTCAGGATGGAACAGTTCCCAGGGCACTGGCACTTCTGCTGGCACCAGAAGAACCAAAATAGGACACACCACATGGATCCAATGTTGCCTGAGTCTTAGCCTGCAAGGTTCAAGGTGCACCTGGGGGGAAGATTCAAGCTGGGCCCGAGGCATTCTTTGCTCTCACTGCCTTCACCGCATCTGATGAGCTGTGTGCAGTGTCAGGGTTTGACGTGGCTCCATCGTGCTGGTTTTCAAAAGGCATTTCACTCATAGCTATTCAGATTTCAGAAATAAATGCTCTGCACAACTGATCACAACGCCCCGAGTCAACAGAGCCGGTGACATCTTAAGAAATGCACCCGGTACTTAAGGCTTTCATCTTAATTATACATGTTCAAATCATAGACAGATTTTCTCCTTCTGGTCCTGAATATCAGAGCTGCCAAATCCAATTGAATCATCTTCTTTTAAATGCATTTTGCAGTATGTGTTTCGCCGTTTTCCCAATTTCCATTGTAAACGAGCGCCAGAATTGTGCTGAGGGCCCTTTTTTTACAGGCTGCATTATTCAACCAGCAAATGAAGAACGGAAAATGCTGATTGCAAAAGAATTAAAAAATGTTTCTGGGCGGCCTCCTGGATTTGGCTAGAACTGGATGTAGCCAAGCCCAGGGATGATCTTTGTTAGCGGGTTTTGGTCACTTTATCCCAGAACCTGGGACGGATGAAGGAAGACGTTCCTTCTAGGGGCAGTGTGTACTGCAAATGAGCCCGCTCTCAGGACAGCTTCCTGGGCTGGGAGGGAAGGAGAGCAGTGACGGGCAGACACGTCGTCATTGTACCACCACAAGGGGCCATGTGTCAGCAGCACTGATGCCACATGCTTTAATTTCTGCTGTGTCCTGGCTCAGACAGGCTGGGAGCTGCAGCTCCTGGATTCCTCCCAGGAAATGGTCTAACGGTCACAAGCAGTGTAGACAGCCAGTGCCCTTCTTTGTCCACAAGCTGTGCCTTCCCTGGAATGGGGTGGGGTGGGGTGAGGGGTGCCCAGACTTACTATGGTGACAGCCGCTGGCGGGAGAGGAGCGAGCCAGGAGCCCTGCTGAGGTTCGTCTCCCACTTCTTTGCTTCTCGCCCTCTCTCTGATCACACGGGCGCTCCACATTAGCACATTGGTTCTTTGTGCCCACGTTGTGTCTACTCTCTCCTTTCCGATCACTTTTCATGCTTATTGAGTTCACTTGAAGGTCAAAGTCCCGGGTGGTGTCAATGTAGAGGTTATTGGGCCCATTTCACAGAGGGGAAGAATGTGCCTTTGGTTCAGACTGGACTTTGGAGTCCAGCTGTCTGCAGGTGGATCCAAACCTTGGGCAAGTTACTTAACTTTGGATTCCTCAGGAGGCCAACAAGTCATGAGGATGGAGCCCTTGGGAATAGGATTAGTGCCCTTATAAAAGGGACCCTAAGGAGTTCTCTTGCCCTCTTTCTACCATGTGTGGCTATAGCATGACGTTGGCCATCTGCAACTTGGAAGGGGACCCTCACCAGAACCCAACCATGCTGGCACCTGAGCTTGGACTCCCAGCCTGCGGAACTGTGAGAAATAAATGTCTATTGTTCGTAAGCCCTCCAGTCTGTGGAACTTGTTTATAACAGCCTGAGCTGTTAGCAAACACCTACTATGTGCTAGGCATTCTATGTCGTGTAATCCACAGTTTTTCAGTTTGAGTCAAGGACACTCGTTTTACAAGTGAGAAAAGTGAGGCTCTGAGACTTTAATGGACTTACAAATGTCACACAGTCAGTAGCAGGACCAGGAATTTAACCATCTCCGACTCTGGTGCCTCCATAATTAACCAGTACAGGGCAGCTCCCCTGATCGGGTCTAGAGTTCCAGACTGGCTGATCCTACTTGGTTTGAACTGCTCCCAAACTGCCTCCCTTGGGTCACTCTCTCCCCACCTCCCCAGCGAAGCAAATTCCAGCCAGGGCCCAGGGCTTTAAACACTGGCATGAGGATCTCTTTACCACTATATTTTTAAATTTACAAGTAGTTTCAGGTTTTCTGAGGTGTGCGCTCAGTTGCACAGAAGGGGCGATTGAGCCCAGAATCGTCATTCTTTGAGGGAGCTGTGACTTCCACCTTCCACCCAACACGGGACCCCTTGCATGTAGCACGGTCTCTGTGTGGGTTGAATGTAGTCACAGCTGCCCAGATGGCTGGGGGAACCTTCTGAAACACCCCAAATCCTGCCCGAGGAGCAGTAGGCATGCCCAGTACATAATTTGTAGAGTCCGGTTCAAAATAAAAATGCAGGGCCGGCCTGGTGGCTCAGGCGGTTGGAGCTCGGTGCTCCTAACTCTGAAGGCTGCCAGTTCGATTCCCAAATGGGCCAGTGGGCTCTCAACCACAAGGTTGATGGTTCAATTCCTTGAGTCCCACAAGGGATGGTGGGCTCCGCCCCCTGCAACAAGCAACGGCAACTGAACCTGGAGCTGAGGTGAGCCCTCCACAACTAAGATTGAAAAAACAACAACTTGACTTGGAAAAAGTTCTGGAAGTACACACTGTTCCCCAATAATATCTTTGAAAAAAAATAATAAATGCAGGGCTCCTTGCTCCCAAGGCAGAAAAACACGATTTTCCTTTCTTTCATAGTCGCGCTCTCTCGACCTGTCAGGATGTGTTTACTTGTTATTTCCTGTGACACTCCCTTGTTATGGGAATACTTGCGGGGTGAGTGCATGCACTCACAGATGCTTGGGACCCAAAATTCAGTGCGTGGGGTGCACACACCGGACCCTGGCCCCCTGACACAGTTCCTCATCAGGGATGAAAGAGCAGCAGCAGTTGCTGAAGTGGGTGGGAGAGTGGATGGCTGAGAATCACCCCCAGGGAAGTGGGGAAGCAAGGGAGCCCCCTCCCACCCCCACCCATTCTCCATTGTCCCATTGGACTTCATTTGCAAATGGAAGATTCAAAGATTCAAGTATTACGAGTTTTAAGATGGGCCCTCTGGCATGGAGCCCTGTGCGGCTACACTGGTCACATGCCCCAGAAGCTGGTCTTGAGAGCGTGTCTTAGAGCTCGTGCACTTCTGCAGATGCAAACACTGTCACTCTGTCTTCCTGGCCACTTGCTGGCAGTTGGCATTTCTTTGCGTGGGCAAGATTCTCTGCATCACTACCACTGGCTCCGTGGCCAGGAGATTTGGTTTCCTGCTCTGCTGGAGATACAGCTATCTCTAGGCACCCCACATGTGCTCCCTACCCCCCAGATCATGGTGGGGTGCTCAGGAAAACCTTTCTGCGGTTCTGCCCAGGCCTGAGGCTCCTTTAGGTGGGGCGGCAGCAGCCAGGGCAGCTGGCGACATCCCATTTGTGTCGTGTGAGGACCAGTAGACAAAGGTGCTGATAAGACACAGTGCTAATTAATTGGGGGCAAGCTCTGTAGCTTTGCTGTTTTAGTGATGAAAGGAAAAGGCATTCGTGGCTTTCTCTTTCCACCACCAGCCTTCCTGTACAATGATTTCATCTGCTGCAGCAAATGTGCAGTCACTAATTATTATTAAATCTGGTCATCATTACCATCCAAGCACCAGGCAGCACGCACGCTCAGCACATTCCTGGCTCCTGACCCCGCCCTCAAGGGCAGGGAGGAGGTGGCAGGCAAGGCAAAGGGGAGGGCGATGACCCCACTCTCTCGGGCTGGGAGAGGATGGGCTCTGTACCCACGACATGCCTCTTGCCCTTTGCTGGGAAGAAGCCCGTACTCGCGCTTTCCTCGGGATAACTGCATATAAACCTTTCTAGGTGTCGTATTGGGAGCAGGAATCACCTGTGAAAATGACTGTCTTCCAAAGAGACTCCAGTTGTGTTACAGGTTTAGTTAAGACCGAAGGGCCCATAGTCCAGGCAAAGAATCCAGATGTCCTCATGGGTTGGAAAAAACAGAATCATAGAAGACGATTTAGTCAGGACCCTGCCGGAAGCAGCTGGCACAGTCAAAGGGTTAATGGAAGAGAGTTTAGTGAAGGAGTGTTTTGGAGGCAGGGGTAAGTGTGTCAGCTATGTCTCTGGCTTCTGTAAACCTGGGGCTTTAACACCTGCCCTCATGCGTAGGCTGGACGCATCGTGTTCTGGACTCAGGCCTGAGTCACCTGGCCTTGGCCTCCTGTCCCACCCTCCCTCCTGTGGGAAGAGTCCTCTGCCCCAGGAATGTGATTTTCAAATAAAACCGGCCAATTCAGAGCCCCACCCCCTACCTCTCTTATTGGGCTCTCACACTCCAGGTCACTACACACCTGCTCCAGCCACTCCAGTGCCAGGGGCCAGACAACTTGGGAGGATAGCCCCAGAGTCCACTGAAATTATCCAAACTAGCCATGCTTTCCCCCAGTTCTCCCTTCTCCCTCTGCCTGTGACCAACCCTGGTGCTTCTCCATGGGGCCCTCCTGTGACAGGCTGTGGAACTCTCTTGGGAATCAGTGAGTATCATAAACTATCTTTTCAATGGCAGTCATCTCTTGATCTCTTGGCCTTACCATATCCAAATAATCATTTTTAAAATAATTAAAGCAGTAGGATTAAGGAAAACAGAACAAGGAATAGTGAGACACCCAGGGAGGAGCCAGGAAGCCGTTACCACCTGTAGGCCTGAAGGGCTTGCAAGAGGAGGGAGCATTATTAACGGATGCCAGCACAAGCTGTAGCTTCGGGACGGCGCCTGACAAATGCAGCCGTAAGGACTGGAACAGTCATTGCTAAGTTGCAACCCTGCAGAGAGAGAGAGAGAAAGAGAGAGAGAGAGAGAGAGAGAGAGAGAGAGCAGGGAATAAATGTCCCTGCTTTTCTTTCTTTCCACCCCCCACCTCCAGCCAGGGTCTCCCATTGGCTGAATCCAAGCAGACACAGGAGGACAGCTCTTGGAGCCCCAGCAGGGCAGAGCCGGTGGAGAACTGATTTGCAGGGGAATGGAGTTGAGTCAGAGATTGGGGAACGACGGAAAGGGCCTCTTTTAGTGAGTGGCCAGGGCCGCTGGCCATGGATGGGATGGTTCAGAGAAGACTCCACACTCCAGTGAGCCTCTGTTTGCTGGCTAGGCTTACATCCAGAATGGGTGAATCTCAAGGTGGTGTCTCTCAAACTGTACTGTATGTACAAATGCCCCCCCACCTACGGGGGGGTGGTGGTGTTGTTCAAATGCAAATTCTGACTCAGCAGGTCTGAGGTGGGGCCCAAGACGCTGTACTTCCAACAAGCTCCTAGGAGATGCCACGCGGCTGGTCCATGGACCATACATTGAGTAGCCAGTCTAGGCCGATCTAGGTCTTCCTTCTCTCACGTTCATATGCTTCTCACGGGGCTGGGTTATCAGACTGTCGTGTTCATCCATTTCCATCTGGCCCTTTCTTCCTGGCCCTTTGTCCATCTGTTCATTATTTTGGGGTGCCTTTGAAATTCATGTGTCTTCTTCCACCTCATGGGCGGGTACATAAAAGCTTTTTTTACCATCTGGCCAGAAAACATCTTCCCTTAGATAGCCTGACCTGGGGTAACTTAAAAAAAGAAAAGTTTAATTGGCTGCAATTAACACAAACAAATTGGTCTGACACCGCTGCAATTATTGGTTTTTCCTTTTTACACTGAATCTGCAGTTCATTTCTCAACCTGCCAAAGGGAGATCTGGAAGGGACTTTGGAAAGGTTGGCGGTCCCCTACCAGCGTTGATGGGCTCTGTGGGCCTGTGGCTTCCAGTCCCTTTGAGTCCAGGGCCTCAGCTAGGGAAGAGGCCGAGTGGAAGGGAGCTGTCATTTCTTGAGGCTCTGTCACGTGCTGGACACCATTCTCGTCTCACCCTCTTTCTGCAGAGGCATTAGAAGCCCATTTTTATGGAGGTGGAAACTGACTCTTGGCTGGGAGTAGCGGTAAAGCTGGACCTAGTTCTGTGTCTGATTTTGTGTCCAATAAAATCAATGCTCTTTGCTCACATATGGCTTTCAAGCAGGACTGAGACTAGGGAGAGAAAGGAGGCATTCCCCTTGGGTGCCAGGTGTAAGGGAGAGGGGCAGAAAGTCAGTAATCAAGATAGATGATATTTTAATGCATTATTTTAAAAAATAAAAATTCAAAGTATCGATGGAAAAATTATCCAAATTTCAAATAAAGACAGGATCCAATAGGGCAGGGATTAGGGCGAGGAGCGTGAGGCCAAGTGTGGGGTGGAATCAGGTGTTTATTTAACATTTAGCTATTTTGTTCATTGTGGATTTTCAGCTCAGGCCATTCTACAGAGGTGGGGAAACTGAGTCTGCCTGTGTTTGAGCACCTGTAGGTGGGACGCCGATGCTTTCTTTCCGTGCAAAGAACCTGGCCTCATACTAAATAGAATAAAGTGAGTTCTCTTTCCTTTCCTTTTCCGGACTTCCCTTCTTGTCCCACTGCTTCTCTTTCCTTCCTCAAAGCTGCTTAAAACTTAGCTACCCCCTCTACGTGTGAGGTCACTCGTCCTTTAGCATCCTACGTGGGCGGTGATGCTGTGTCTGAGTGAGGCCCTCGGCAATCTCTCCTCTCAGGGAGACAGGGCCAGGAAATAGACTGAGGTTTGTGGGTGTCCCCTTCAATTGTGTGCTGGATGCCAGAGCTTCATTTGCCTCACTCTAAGCCCGTCCCTCCTTCAAAGGCTTAAGACACTTTTAATCCCTTGCCTTCTCACCTGTCCTCCTCCCCCGCTTGCTCATCCTGGTTGAACTACAGGGAAGGGGAGCCCCTCCCCCCACAACTGTCCTCAGAGGCTGGGGGTGAGGGTCTGTGCAGTGTGAGAAGTGGGGAGTCAGGCCTGCTGTGTTCATGTTGTGACAATCGGATGTTGCCTCCTTTTCAAACTGAGGAGCTGGAATGCTTCGTGGTCTGCTTTTCACATCTTTGAAGGATGTTATTTCTTCCAGAAGTAGGGGGTGGGGGTGAAGGCACAGAGGGCCCTGCTTTCTGGTTTAGTTCATGGATAGGTGGGGGCAGGACCGAGGGTCTCCTACATGCAGGGCCCTGGGTGACAGGAAAACCTGCAGCGTGGCGTGATCCACCAGGATCCCTCTGTCCTCCTGGTGGGGACTAACCCGTTGTAGGAGGGTCACCGGCCGATTTTTCCCTGGACCCGGGACCGCCTTTGGGAAGGGTCTCCCCCACCAAGAAGCAGCCCTCTGGAGCTCCGTGACTCGGCAGTCCCTCCCTGGACAGCAGCTTTGCTCCCACTGACAGACAGGAAGGAGCCCTGGGCTCCCTCCCCAGGAAGTGTGTGAAGATTAATTAGGTAAGTCTGCAAAGGGTTCGGAAGTGAGAAGTGTGGCCTTTTTCTCTGCAGGTCCCTTCCCCAGGGATGAGACACTTCAACGGGGTGTAGAGAAGCCCTGGGTTCGGCCTTAGGAGGAGGCTATCCCTGCTTCTTGCCTTGCCCTCCTCTGTCCCCCAGACCCAGGATGCCCCCCTCCCCTCTGCGTCCTCCCCCAGCAAATCAATTTCAGCCGGGGAAGGGACAAGGCTATTACCGTTAACACTACTCCGCCCGAGTCGCCAGGTCTTCACTATTCATCATTCCTAATTAATTAAAAAGTAATTACTTATGGATCTGACTTTCATTATTTACACCCTCCAGGCTGTGAGGATATTACTTTCCTCAGTCCCTCTGGTGCCCTAAACAGCTCTGGTGCCAGCAATGCACTGCCAAGCATGGCAGGGGCCGATCGCATTCGGGCATCCTAGTTGGCGGGGTCTGAGTCCCGTCAGAGGCCACAGGGGCCTCGGGGGTCTGCAGCCCCTTTGGAGCCCAGGAGAGGACTGAGGAGCTGCAGCTGCCCAGGCCTGCTGAGCCGGGCAGCTTAGCCTCCCCTAGACTGGAACAACCTCCAGACCCTGCTACTTCCGGCGCGGTTGTAGATCAAGTATTGGCGATGCCTTAGAACTTACTAGAAATGCAGACCTTCAGCTCCCACCCCACACCTGCCAAATCAGAATCTGCATTTTAACGCTACCCTCAGGGCCTCTGGTGCATGTTTGGGTGTGAGAAGCGCTGCCCCAGTGAACAGAGAGCAAACCTTACCTGTGCCAACTCTTCCAGGTGCTGCACGCATGTGCAGGTAGTATATCACACACCCCTCATCGGGCCTGTGACCGCTGGTCCCGGCCCCCGGCCCCCGACCCCCTCGGCTGGTGGGTGTGATCTGTGTGCTCAGCCAATTCCTGCCCCGTTCACCCCATGAGTCGTCAGGATTAATCAGCATGATGTATGTGAAAGCACTTTGGAGACTCTACATGGAGAGTCCAAAGGCATCTTAATAAATTTCCACCTGGCCCATCACCATTCACCAGCTTCCCGGACTGTTCCCCATAGTTCAGTCCTTTCCAATTGCTTTCTTGCCCTCAAAATTTATTTGTTCAGAGTTCTATCTGCTCCCTTCTGTCTGAGCCGGCGTAATCTGGTGAATGCATCCAGGCTAATCACTCTTGGATATGGGGTGATGTCTCCTCCTTCTGATCCCATAACATAGTTGGAACGTAAAAGGGCACCTGACATAGGAGGCTTCCCCTCCTCTAAGACTTATGAAGTGTGCGAACGTGGGTTAAGTGATTTCTCTGCGTGTCAGTTTCCTCAGCGGTCAGGCGGGGATGCCCCACTCTCAGAGTGGCCGTGGAGAATCATCAGCTCTCGTCGCTCAGTCCATTATAGTTGTTACTGGGATCGTTGCCTCAGTCTGAGGCTCAGCCCGGGCATGATCTCACCAGAGCTCACTTGGGCCTGGAGAGATGCCTTGGGTAGTCTGATTACTTTCCACATTTGTGGCCAGGGCTGTCTCGGCAGAAATGGGGACTTTGGGGACCCAGCCGTGGAGGTTACTCTGGGGAAGTCTAGAGTGCCATGACTTTCTCTAGCTGAGAAGCTGGACTAAGGAGTCCTGGCTAAGGAGTGTGGGGTTCAAGATGCAGCCAGACATTTCATCCTGGTCCCTTGGGGGCATCTGCCGCTCAGGTTCTTGAGAGGACGGGGTCGAGCGTGCAGTGGGTGGCAAGTTCTGATTGTGGCAGCCTCCTGCCTGAGAAGGAACTCTGGACTTGTGCAGGAGGGCAGCCCTGTTGGACTTGTGCTGTGACACTCGCCACAACAGGGGGTGGCAGCCATAGCTGCTTCATTCCTTTCTTCCATCTCACCATGCGTAAGAAATGACCAGAACAGGTGCTGGGGAAGGGTGTAAGGGTGGGATGGGAGAGGAGGGTGCGGAGGGTCCTGGAAAGGAGAGGGTGGAAGGAGGCAGGGCGGGGATGATGGGTGGGGAGGGGGTGGTTGTGAGAGAGGAAAGGAAAGACAGTTACGTCACAGGCGGTGCTGGCAGTTCAGACTGTGTACACTTAGATAGGCCTCGGAGGAGGAAATCAACCTCTAGAAAGCTGAGGCTGCAAATCTTGGATAGGAAGATGTAGCAATAGCCTCCCTGGCAGAGCCTCTGGTCCTTTGTTAGCTCTCTCCAGACTCCAGCTGAACTTCTCAGCCATCACGGCATGAGCGATTTGCACCTGTGGTCACAGAGCCACGCGCTCCCCAGGTCCATAGATGGAGTCCCCTGTCCCCTTTGTACACCTTCTAAAGTCTTTGTTTCTCTCCCCAACAAGACATCACAGGATAATGAACTGTGATATTTAATGGCGTGTTGTTTTCATTGCAGTCGAGGAATCAGACTGTCTGGACCGACTGGGTTTAGTTCTCTGTTTCTGCTCCCCCATTCCAGGGCAAGAATCTGCTTGCTTGTCTTGGCAGAAGGCGGAAGCTGTGAGGACTGCCCTCTCTCCTGCTTGTCCTGGGAAAGCCTTCGCGCGCCAAGCAGATGGTGCTGGGTGGCCAGAGTGGAAGAGAGACGACGAGCCTTTGAGGGACAGAGGTAGAAACAGCAAAAGGAGGGAAATCCCCCAAAGTAGGAAGGAGGAGATGGGGGCTCCCTTGAGGTGCCCTGAGGGTGGGGGTCGAAGGGAGTGGGGGGCCAACACCAGGGCTCTCCACCTCAGCAGAGCCCAAGCCTGAACCTAGCACAGATGCCGCAGAGCTGCTGGACCTCAAGGGACCAGTGCAGACCACACAGACTCCCTGAATGTGTCACTTTGCCAGGATTGCTGGTGCCTTCCTATGACCCTGGGCACAGAGGCAGCCAGGAGGGAGCCCCAACGCCAAACAAGATTGAGTTTCTTGCCACCCCCACGGGAGTCAGACTTGGAGTTAGACTGAATCTGATTACAGAAAATAGTCATGCACCATTTCTTGCACCCTCGAGGTGGCCACTGCAAATTTCTTCCATTGCACAGCACCGGAAGGAGGAGACGAGGTCACTTCATTAAGTGAGTGGGTTTGCTCTCGCAGGTCTCTCAACTTCTCGGTCCATCTGTTTCCACTTTGCCCAGTTAATGAATATGGTGACGTGGTGGCCATGTCTGGCCTCAGGTACAAGTGTTTCGCCGTCTGGGTTGACACACATAGGCCTGGCAGAGCTCACCCTGGGACACACTCTCTAACAGTCGCTCTGAGCTCCCCAAGAATGCCTGTTCTGGGCCGGCTCAAGCATTCCCACATGCATGTTCTCAGGTGGTTTTCACCAACCTGCCCATGATTCAGGCAGTGAGCATGGACTGGGGACATCTAGGGTCAGGGTCACGCCAGGTACTTGCCAACAGCTGTTGTAAGCCACACGGGGTGCAGCACGGGGCACGCACACTTCCCAGTCACCAGAGTTTCCACCTGTGCTTGACTAACACGTTATAGGCTCCCCACTCCAGGGGTTACTGGGAACTCCTGGGGCACTCACACATGTTTCCAGAGCTGGAGGCCCTTTGGTCCTCTTCGAACAGGCGTCCCCAGGCTGCCTCCACCACCTCCCCCTGCAGTTTACCTGCCCGCTGCTGGAGCGGGCCTACACCAGTTTATGAGCGCCGATGGTGACACTTGAGGAATTCTGTGAGCGCAGCTGCTTTTGTCAGCGATGGTGGGAGTATTTATTCCAAGGAAATCAGTAAACACTGCAAACTAGGGCTCCTTCCTCCTTTCCAGTTGTTAAACATTTAGCAGCACAGCACTGGATACTCCCAGGTACCCATAGACTGGAGGCCTGCTTTCCTGAAGGCTTGGAGCAGGCCGAGGGAATTACAATCCAGAAAATACCGGTGACCTGCTCTCTCCCAGGGCCCAAGGGGGTCCCCTTCTCAGGACTCAACCTTGGCCTTGTTTCAGGCCTGGCTTACCAATCTCTTCCCCCAGGAGTGCCCGAGCAGGTCTCCCCTCAGACCTCAAGCCCCCAACCTCTGAAGTGCCCTTGGGAGAGGAAATTTCATTGCTCCCTTCAAGCAATCGTAGTTTAGAGGACACTCTCACTGATGTGCAGAGCCTTTGTTCTCCTGTGTCTCAGACTTTTTAGGCCCTTATGGTCTTCACTCTCACACTGGAAGTAGGTGTTCACTTTGCAAAAGCAAAAGGGTAACCTCTTAATTAACCTCTTAATAAGGAGGTTAACCCCCCAAAACAAGGGGTCAACCTGCCCTTGTTAGGAGATTCTAATTGTTGTCTCTAGATAAAAAGAGAAACTGCAACTCAGGAAGCTTTAAAAACAAGACTTCCTTATTCATGTCTGCTTATGCATGCGTGTGTGTGTGTGTGTGTGTGTGTGTCTGTGACAATGTAGAATTTTACCTGAGCCCGTGCTCAGAAAAGATGAAAGGAATCCCTTCACCCTTTTGTTCCGGAAAACGGCTTAGTGAAAAGTATCTTACTTCCCATATGACTTGGGTAACTCTTGTGGACCTATGATAAGGCCAGACACGGACCCTCCAAATTCTCATTCTTTGCCTCATGAATGATGAGCTGAACTGCTTCCCCCCGACCGATGAATCGGGACAAAATGCTTCTTAGCCAAACTCTGGTTCCGTTTCCGCCCTCCCCCCAGGCCCCGGAACTTTGGCCTGCCTTGCCCGAGCCTATGCCTAACCCTCGTGGGGAAGGGCTGGCCTCAGGGAAGAGCATATCGGACCTACTATTCCGTCTGCTACCCTCATCCTGTCTCCTACACCTGCTTCTTTCTAGTGTTGTTTACTCCTCTCCATAAAAGAAAACTCTTTTGGCCTAACTCTCGAGGGGCTTGCAGATCTGATGGTGAAAGCACCCTCTTTGTTGCGATGGACCCCTTGCCTCTCTTCCAGCACTAATCCTTTGGAGTAGAGTCTGTCCTTACTGAGCCCGAATTTGTTGTCATTTGCCATCAGCCTGCCCTAGGGCACCCGCTACGCTCAGAGGGAATGGACAGTCTCTGGAAATATGCCGAGTCTGATGGGGGAGACAAGGCTTGGGCAAAAGCAAACAGAGGTCCCGACAGAAGACAAGGTTTATTTCACATACACGCAGGAGTTCTCTATAAGGCGTGTCTCCTAAGAAACCAGGCCGGGAGTGCAGGAAGAGGTATGGGGGTGGGCGGCGTTTAGAGAAACCTGTAGAGTCCCGGGTGACTGGGGCTCGGCCCTTAAGAAGAGATGGACCCCCTTATATAGGGAAGGCCTTTCTCAAAAGCCTTTCACACACCTTGGTTCATACAGGTAGGAGTTTACCTGCCAGCTTTATGGGGTTGGGGATGGCACTTGGGGCTTCAGTGGAAAAGTGTGGAAGGTTCTGACAAGACTTGCGTTATGGACTAGAATGGATGCCCCCATATTCGTATATTGAAGCCTCAGCCTGCAATGTGATGGGTTTTGGAGATAAGACCTTTGACCTGTCATTAGGGTTAGACAAGGTCATAAGAGTGAGCCCTCATGCTGGGCTGAGTGCCCTTATAAGGAGAGGTACCCCAGAGCTTGCTCTCTCTCGCTGTCATGTGGAGACACACAGAGAAGGAGGCAGTCTGTAAGCCAGGAGGAGAGCTTGCTGCAGAACCCAACGCTGAGGACACCTTGATCTTGGGCTTACGGACGTACAGCATCCACGACTGTGAGAAAATGAATTTCTGTTGTTTAAGCCCCCAGCCTGTGGTATTTTGCTATGACAGCCTGAGCTGCCTGAGACAGCTCATTTACACAATTGTTTTGGAATGTCACGGTGTGAAAGGTCAGTGGTCTCCCTGTCTGGATGCTCTCGGAGGCGGGCAGGGAGCTCTGTTTCACTCAGATAAAGGAAGCTCAGAAAAGGCTCTGGCTGCCGCTGCTGGGTCTCAGATGTCTTCAGGCAATAGTCAGGTTGATGCCATTCTCATGGGTTCTTGGTCCCTTTAGCTCTGTATTGTCTCCTGCCTTGTTGCAGCGAGGAGACCAGGCTAGGGAGTGTGCAGGAGGAGGCATGGAGGTGGGGGTGGGGGGGTGGTGTTTAGAGAAACCTGCAGAATCCTGGGTGACGTGGGCTCAGCCCTTAAGAAGAGACGGACCCCCTGACATGGGCACAGCCTCTCAAAAGCTTCTCACACATCCCAGCTCTTACAGATTCTCCTTTGGACGTAGCTGGGGCAGAGGCTGTCCTGGGAACTGGTAGGGAATCGAGGCCCCAGGAGGCTGCGTGACTAATGTGGGAATATGGAGGAGACTGCCCTCATCACCTCCTCTTCCAGGGCGCTCTCCACCTGGGTTCTGATGGGCAGAGAGGAGGGGCTTCTAGGATGGGCGGCTGCAGAACGGAGGTGCCGAGGTGACAGCGAGCTGCCGGTGACAGGCAGAAGGACAGAGCAGAAGGGTCCAGGTGGGAGTCCTATCGGGTGGCTGGGGTTGGGTCACAAAGAACTTTGAATGTGAGGTTGAGGAATTTGGGGTTCGGGAGTTTTAAAACTTCCTTCTTCACACTTTCCGTGGGTTTGTACATTTCTACAAGGAGCAAGGATCACATTTTGAATCATAAAAGGAGATTTTTTTTTTTTTTTAAGGAGACAAAAAGGGGACTAGTCTGAACAAAGCACGATAATAGACCTTGGGGGAGGGGTGCTTGAAAATGTCCAGACAATTCAGAGGCTAGAAGCTTCAGTAGCAGCCCTGTTGGGTGGAATCAGAGGGTGAGTGTCCAGACTTATCTGAATTGAAAGAGCGTTTATCTCTGTAGGAGTGTGGAGCCAGACAGTGCCTCGAAGGGCATAGTAGGGGAGATGGAGGGAAATGCAAAGTTCTTTGGAGAAATCATTGAGATACTCCTGGGTCCATATTGGTGGATTCCTGACCTCTAAGAGCTTAACCTCCCAGCTTCTCAGAGCCTCGGGATGCACACACAGGCCTGTCACTTATAGTCATTTGAATTTGCTGAGGAGGGAAACTGAGGCAGGTGAGCTAGGAGCCCCTCCGCTGGGGCAGGAGCTGCTTCTTACCTCAAGTTGGTGCCTTGAGGCAGCTCTGCTCAGCTCCACGCCCCTGTGTAGGGGGACCCAGAGGGGAAGTCTTTTTATTTCCTATGCAAAGTGGCCTCCAAGTGAGAGATCAAACTTTAGAGAGAGCTCAAAAAGCAATTAACTTCACTCAAAGTGAAGGATATTGTTTTGTGCCACCAGACGATTATTTTTCCCCCAGAAAAATTACGCCCTCAAAATCAACATTTGATTTAGTCTTTGTTCGTTTTAAGAATGATGTGAGGATGTGAACAGGCAGCTTGGGACTTTATAAAAAAAAATATATGATGCAGCTGAAATAATTTTAAGGCTGGATATAGCTTTGCATTTGTTTTCTGGAAAGCCTGTACCAATTTTCCCTTCACCAACTGTGTATAAGGAGGGCCCAGCTCTTCATAATGTTAGCAGCACTGAGAATTATAATTTAAAAAAAACGTTCATTTGATGGTGAAATATTGCTCGGTTGTGTGTTTCTTTGTTTACAACGAAGCTGAATATTTTTTCTTATGGTTATTAGCCTCTTGCATTTCTTTATTGGTTTTCATAATAGGTTTTTGTCTCTGTCCATTTTTTTTCTCATTGCTTTGCATGAGCTCTTTACATATTATAGTTAATATCCCTGATCCTATAGAGGGGTGCTTGTTTTCCGCATTCCCACGATCTTAGTCCCTGAACTTAGAAGGTTGCACAGGAAAACGAAATTTGCCACGACACAAAAATATCCACTCTTCCGCTGCCCTCTTATAAAAAAAACTCTGCCCCAACTCACACATCCCTCACACTAAACACTAGTTTTTCCATCCTTCCTCATCCGGTCTGTGGGTTGTCCTATTCCTGTTATCCATATGTTACCAACTTTTTGAGTATCATGCAAAACAATTTCAAATTTTGCCAAAGATGCAAAATTCCCTGAGGTTGATCAAAGTGATTATGGAGAATTATTTGAATCACATGCAAGGCAGAGTCCAGGCAGCTAACAATTACAGAAGAGAAAATCCACAAGGCTGACGACATGACAGGCACTTCAAAAGGGAGAGATTTGAATTTGAGAGGATTAAGACAGGCCATTGGGAAAATTGATGACGCCTTCAATTTTTTTTTTGCAAAAGTGTCCTCTTTATGGTTGTGCTGTGAAAGTCAAACGTGAAATCAAGAACGTTGTATCATGCTATCAGACAATCTTGTCAGAAAAATTATGCCCCCCAATCAACATTTGATTTATTCTTTGTTCATTTGAAGAATTAAAAAAGAGTTGCGTTCACAGCCTACTTTTGTTAAATGGGAGCTAAAACAAACTGTCTCATAATTTGTAGTTTCTTTTTAAATATAAAGTCACAAACATTTATTTCTTTCCGTCTTTTAATTTTATTTTTTTGCACTTAAGAATTTTTATTTTTTGACTACAGTTGACATACAATATTATTTTAGTTCCAGGTGCACAACATAGTGATTAGACATTTATATATCTTAAGAAGTGATCACCCCAATAAATCTAGTACCCATCTGACACCATATGTAATTATTACAATATTATTGACTACATTTATTTATTGACTACTTTACATCCCCATGACTATTTTGTACTTCTTCTTCATCCCTTCCCCTTTTTCACCCATCCCCTGAACCCCCCTCCCATCTGGCAACCATCAAAATGTTCTATGAATCTGTTTTTTTCTCTTTTGTTTGTTTATTTGTTTTTCATATTCCACATATAAGTGAAATCATATGGTATTTGTCTTTCTCAGTCTGACTTATTTCCTTTAGCATAATACCCTTTTGGTCCATCCACGTTGTTGCAGATAGCAAGATTTCATTCTTTTTTATGGCTGAGTAATGTTCCATTGTATATACACAGTACTTTTTTCTTTTCTTTTTTTTTTGACATTCAATGTTATTTTATATTAATTTCAGGTGTACAGCATAGTCGTTAGACATTTATGTAATTTAGGCAGTGATCCCCCTGAGTAGTCTAGTAACCACATGGCATTATTCATGGTTATTACCATGTTACGGACTATATTCCCGATGCTTTGCTTTATATCCCCATGACTACTCTGTAACAACCAATTTGTACTTCTTAATCCCTTCCCCTTTTCTCACCCACACTCTCAACTCCCCTTCTATCTGGCAACCATCAGAATGTTCTCTGTATCTATGAGTTTGTTTCTGTTTTGTTTGTTAATTTTGTTCTTTAGATTCCACATATAAGCAAAATCACATCACATCTGTCTTTCTCTGTCTTATTCCACTCAGCACAATAACCTCCAGGTGCATCCATGCTGCTGCAGAAGGCAAGAACTCGTCCCCTTCCATGGCCGAGCAGTACTTACTCCATTGCATATATGTATCACCTACTCTTTATCCATTCATCCATCAAAGGACACCCAGGCTGCCTCCACATCTTTGCCATTGTAAACAATGCTGTAATGAACATATGGATACACATGTCCATTCGAAGTAGCGTTGGGACTTCTTTGGATAAATACTCAGAAGGGGGATTACTGGGTCCTTCTTTGTCTTTTTTAATAGCCTTTGTTTTAAAGTCTATTTTATAAGTATTGCTACCCCAACTTTTTTTCGTTTGTTTATTTCCATTTTCATGAAATATTTTTTTCCATCCCTTTACTTTCTATCTGTGTGCGTCTTTCTATCTGAAGTGAGTCTCTTGGAGGCATATGTAAGGGTTTTGTTTTCTTATCTATTCAGCCCTCCAATGTCTTTCGATTGGAACATTTAATCCATTTACATTGAAAGTAATTGTTGATAGATATGTAGCCATTGCCATTTTATTATTCATAATTTTTATTTTTATTTTTTTCCGTCTTAAAGAAGTCTGTCTAACATTCCTTGTAATACTGGTTTGGTGGTAATGAACTCCTTTAGCTTTTTCTTGTTTGGGAAACTCTTTATCTGTCCTTCAATTTTAAAAGATAGCCTTGCTGGGTAGAGTAGTCTTGATTGCAGGTCCTTGCTTTTCATCACATTGAACATTTTGTGCCAATCCCTTCTGGCCTGCAAAGTTTCTGTTGAGAAATTAGCTTACAGTCTTGTGGGAGCTCCCTTATAAGTTACTAGTTGCCTTTCTCTTGCTGCTTTTAGGATTCTCTCTTTGTCTTTAATCTTTGCCATTTTAATTACAATGTCATGGACCTGTTTAGGTCCATCCTGTTTGGGACTCTCTGTGCTTCCTGGACTTGTATGTCTATTTCCTCTGCCAGGTTGGGAAAGTTTTCAGTCATTATTTCTTCAAATAGGTTCTCAATCCCTTGCTTTCTCTCTTCCCCTTTTGGTACCTCTATGATGTGAATGTTGTTATGCTTGATGTTGTCCCAGAGGTCTTTTAAACTACCCTCATTTTTTGGATTCTTTTTTCTTTTTGTTGTTCTGATTGGGTGTTTTCTGCTACCTTCCTATAAATCGCTGATTTCATCCTCTGCTTCCTCTAGTCTGCTGGTGATTCCTTCTAGTGCCTTCTTCATTTCAGTTATTGTATTCTTCACTTTTGACTGGTTTTTTTTTTATGGTTTCTATGTCCTTTTTTATGCTTGCTATCTCTTTGTTGAAATTCTCACTAAGTTCCTTGAGCATCCTTATAACCATTGTTTTGAACTCTGTCTCTGGTAGGTTGCTTGCCTCCATTTTGTTTAGTTCTTTTTCTGGAATTTTCTCTTGTTCCTTCATTTGGGACGTATTTCTTTGTTTCCTCATTTTGGCTGCCTCTCTGTGTTTGTTTCTATGTATTAGGTAGATCTGCTGTGTCTCACAATCTTGGCTGGGGGAACCTTATATAGTAGGTGCCCTGTGGGGCCCTGACACAGTTTCCCTGATCACCTGCACCAGGTGTTCCAGGAGTGTCCCTTGTGTGGGTTATATGTGCCCTCCTGTTACAGTTGAGCCTTGATTGCTATTGACATGTCAGTAGGTGGGATTGGCCCTCAGGCTGATTGACTGTGGGGTTTGGCCACATCCACAACTTATGGGCTGCTGTGCAGGGGGCTTACCCCACTGAGTAGGATTCGCCCCAGTGGGCTCTGGTGTCTATTGAGACTGCCCTTTGTGTGTGCTGCTTGTGGGGCTAATTGGGTGACGCTCTGCTGTGGTCTGAAGCCAACCTCCAAGTATGTTGGTTCTGGTGCCTTTTGTGAGGGGCTTTGGGGCAGGCCCAGGTGACCCAGTGCATGTGTCCAACAGAGGGCTACCTGGTAGGAGCTATAAAGTGATCTGCAGTTGTTCCCTGCTTGTGCTAAACCTGGAAGAACGTGGGAGAGGCTACTTTGTGAACTAAGGACGTCTGCCACCAGTACCGGGCCTGGGGTAGCCCTGTAAAAAGCCAGAATACCCTGAGGCTTGCTGCCACCTCACTTAAGGTTTAGTCACTGACAAACCTTGTGTAGTACGCAAGTTGGGTGAGGCAGGGTCTTGGGGAGTCACTAGAGTGGGAAGAGTTGTGGTCACCAGGTTAATGTAGACTCTGGTTTGGTGCTAGTGCTGAGCCTGGAACTACTCAGCAAAAGTCTCAGAGCACATCCAGGCCAGTTGCCACTCACCTGGGGTCTGTGGACTCTGACGGTTTTCCAAGAAAGCGCAATGCGGGAGGGGCTGACTGCTCCTGAAGAAAGTGCCTTCGGCAGTTCAGGAGTTAGGTGGGGCAGGTCTCAGCTGAGTCAGCAGGGTGGAGCACTGCAGCTCACCAGGCCAATCAGATTCATATTTGGCCTGTTGGGGGTGGGCTCAATATAGGAAAGATGGCTCCCGCCTGCCAGCTGCATCAGAGAAGGACCACTCACTGAGAAAATGCTCTCCAGTCCTCCTACTGATGCCACATACCTCAGTCTGCCCCCCTCTATGTCTCCAAGGCCTTCTGAGTCACTGTCCGTCCGCTGGAGCCCAAGGTGAGTGCCTGTGAGCAAGTGAGTGTGTGCACAGGCCGTTTAAAAGGATGCCTGAGTTTCGCACTGCCTTCTGTCCCACCTGAATGGTTGGAATCTCCACTGTTTTTCATAGCCAGATGTTGTGGGGGTCTCCTCTTCCCAGCACCAGTACTCCAGGCTGGGGAGCCTGGTATGGGGGCTAGGGTCTCTTGCTCTTCCAGGGGGAACCTCAGTAGCCAAAATATCCCACCTGATTCTCAATTACCACAGGGAGGTTTGGAGCCCATTCTGCGTCTCCTCCCCTCCTACCAGTCTCGACGTGGCTTCTTTATATTTTTAGTTATAGGACTTCTGTTTGGTTAGACTTCAGATGGTTCTCCAGGTTGATTGTTCTATAATTTAGTTGTGATTTTAATGTGTTCATGGAAGGAGGAAAGCAGAGTGTTTATCTACTCCACAGTCTTGGATCCTACACTCCCTTTCCATCTTTTAAAAGGATTCACTTTATGGCCATTTTTATCCTAATCTCAATTTTACTTGAATAATGAGGATCTTCAATATCATAATTTTTTTTTTCTTTTGTGACAAGATGTCTGTTTTGCTCTGTCCCCAGTTTGAGGCACTGTAGGGTGCCCCAGTCTAACCTCAAAGTTCTGGGGCAAGGGTCTTCCCTCAGTTAGTCGCCCTGGTGCCTGGTGGTCTCCTTTGGGCACACATAGGACATGGGACATGAAAGCATCTCTCCTAGAGGCCAGGCTGTTTGACAAGTGAAGGCTCATAGCTCTGGCCATGCAGTCTCCCATTAATACCAGTCTGGACGAGGCTCTGAGGCAAAGGGAATGGGTGTTCCTACTCACATGTAAGATAACCTTTGCCAGGCTCCTGGGTCCCGGCCCAAAGTGCTAGAAACGGTTCTGTGTCAAACAGCTCAGGGACGCATAGAAGGTGTCCTTGCTGTAGTTCTGGGTTGGGACTGCATATGTCCTAACCTCGCACGAGACCTTCTTTTTGTCTTTCTCTTCTTGGGGTTCCACTCTCTCCTTGATCTTAAAAGCTGTTCCTTCCCCCTCCCCACCATCCTAGTGGTTATTTAAAATCTTCTCCCTCTCCTTTGCCAAGGCTGGCTGCCCTGAATTCCTACACACACCGTTCCATTTAGTGTCTTAAAGAAACGGGACAAAAATTAAATTTAATCTTTAGCAGGTGCTATGTTATACCTTCAATATGCTTGTTTATAATGCTTGATGACACAGAGATGTTTTATAGTTCTGCAGTTAAATCCATCCGTCTTCTTTATCTGCATAACTTTCTATTGTGTTTAAGCTTTGAGAGTCTTTGAAACATTATTTTGTGCTTTGATTTTTTTCATTTAGTTTTCAGTCCCTCTAGGATGCGTAGACGGGGTGAGATGTGTTGTATTGGTTGCCCGGGACCACAGATTGTGCTGTACAACACACAATGTCAGTGGGGAATACCAGGAAGGCTGCATTCCCTTACTCGTTTATTCTCCACAGCTGGGGTCCCGGCTGGGCTGGGCTGGGCTGGGCTCAGCCTGACTCCAGGCTGTGGCTGGAATCAGGTGTGCGTGCTCCAAGAGTTCTTGTCCTCCCAGACCAGCAGACTATTAGAATATATTCTTTCCTATGAGGGCAGACTGGTTACTCAAGCTCATTTTGAGCCTGTGCTTACTTTGTACATGCTCATATTCCACTGGCCAAAGTAGGCGTGTCATGCAGGGGGGCATGCAGGGTCTCTGGTCCCACTCCCCGGACAAGAACGCAGGATATGGTGAGGCCAAAAAGGAACACCCACGGAGCCATAGATAGGGGAGTCATACCACTATAGTCTCGCTGGCAGCTGGGTTGGAGACACAGGAAACAGAAGCCACACGATCTGCAACCCGCCGTCCACTTGTCTCTGCCAACCAACCTCACTTGCTAACTGCAATCCGGCTTTCTGCAATCCACACTCCGCCCTTGCTGGCTTAGCCACAGCAGTTATAGCAGTGGCTAATGGCTAACCGGTGACAGCTGATGGCCATCTACTCCCCGAGCCAGCACCTTTTCATGTGAGACCGAGAGCCTGGAAACTGCTCTCTGGGACTCTGTCCCCACAAGGCGATATGGGCAAACCTGAAGTCAAGAAGTGGGGAAGGTCACTGTGCCCTCCTGGAAGCCATGGCGAGGGCGTGGATGTGTGATACTACCACAGGAAGTGAAGGACCAAGACGGAATTTCAACCTACCACATTGGCCAATTTCACCAGGGTCATCTCGAACAAGTCCCCCTTTTTCTTTAAATTATGGGCTTAGGGAAGCAAGGGGAAGGAATAATTCTTGACTGCTCCTTGAACTCTCTAATCAGAGATCCGGCAGGGTAGAGAGAGTCGGCCAAAGCCCAAGGTAACACAGCTGCTGGAGCCCTGGACCCCACAAGGCCATTCTCCATCCAAAGACAGCAGATCTGGGCCACTGCACTCCTGGGTCCTTTGGGCAGTGACGGGTCATCACAGGTCACAGCTGATCTGGGTGTGTGTGCAGAGGACGTGTGCACGTGCACGCACACACACACGTATACGTGCTTATGTAGGTATGTGGCTAAGGTTACCTCACTCTTCAAGGCTGGTCATGATGAGAATAACAATGAAGACAACTAACGTTTTTGTGCTCGCCCTAAATTCTAGGCTCTGTTTGAGCTGGGCATGGAGCCAGGGGACCGGGGTGGGGGGCATTGATTACGTTCCTCAAAGAGGCCATTGTGCTAACCTTTCCTTCCCAGTATAGTGATCAGCTGCTTCTTTCCTTCTCTTCTCTCTGCCATTTAATAAGGACAGGGCAGGCAAGAGAAGACGCTGTAAAACCCAATTAACTCAGGCTTTAAAAGGCACGCTCTCCATGTGGTGCCAGCTCCCTCCACCGCCACCACGCCAGGCCTGCTGCAACTTCCTGTGGACAGGTGCATTGGGGAGGTGGGCATCCAGGTTCCCCAGCAATGAGGCCCCAGGATAAGGTCGCTCCCTCCTCTTCCTGTGCCGTGGAATGAAATGGGGGGGCGGGGTGCAGTGCACGCTGTGGGGCCTCCGCCCCCGAGCCTCCCCGCCAGCACCCCCACCTTCTCTCCCCTCAATTTTGACGAAACTCTCCGCTCTCTGTAAGTCGCCACGTGTATCTCCTGGCTTCAAAGGGAGGTCGTTTAGAGGTTTGCAGAATTGGTCCCAAGCTCTGTGCTGGCAGCCAAAACCTGTCTTGTGCAGAGGTGGGAGGAGGGTGCTTTGCTGCAGGCAGATGTTTCTGTTCTCCAGTGGAGACGAGGGACGCAGAGCTCGGAGTGTGCAGATGGGTGGGAGTGGAGAGGGGGCCCGGGGGGCTGTGAGCAGGATCGATGCAGATGGTGTCAGTCAAATGCAATTTTGGTGGCAGACGATTTTGAGCAAGTGCAGTGTAAACCCTCTGTGGTACATGAATGTTTCCGGTGCTTTTTGATGCTTCCCACCCCTGCTGCTGTCCCTTGCCCCTTTAGCAATGGTTTCTTCGGGAACCCAATGCCTGCCACCCCCGACTTCATCCCTGCCTGTGTGTTCTTCCGCACACCCAGGTCTCCTGATTCCGCCATCTCCCTGACCTCTCCAAACACCCTCTGCTCCCGCCACCCTCCTCTGGTGAGGTCTCCCCTCGGAGCCCCTCCATTGTCATCAGAACTTTCACACGTCCACCAACTCTCCCGGAGCTCCCCACTCTCCCTCCATTGACTTCTCTGTCTCCCCCACCCCCACCCCACTTGCTGTGGTTTAAAAACACGCCCACAGATTCTTTGACACTCCAGCCATTGAGAGGATGAATCTGTTCTCTTCCTCTTAAATCTGGACATACATCTGACTGTTTGCCCCAAAGATTATGGCAGAAGTCACACTAGGTGAAAAAGGTCAGACAACATCTGCTTGGGTCTCTTGGGATGCTCACCTTTAGATGCCTAAGCTACCGTGTAAGCTGTGAGGGTGCTCAGGTCACAGGAAGAGGCCACGTGCACAGGCCACATGCTCCTGACAGCCCCGCTGAGGTCCCAGCCAGCGGTCAGCATCGCCTACCAGACAGGTGATGAACACGCCCAGGTGATCCCAGCCTCCAGCAGGGGAGTTTCCCCAGCCATTGAGTCTTTCCAGCTAACGCCCGGAGATCACAGAGCATGAGTCATGTCTGCCGTGCCCTGTGCAAATTCCCATTGAATCTCTGAGCATAATAAAATGGGTGATTTAAGCGACTAAGGTTTGGGGTGCTTTGCCATGTAGCAGTAGTAAGTGGGATGTCAGTAACTGCCATGCTCACCCAACCACACAATTCATCTTTGTATGTCTCCCAGGCTGACACAGAGATGAACTTCAGTATCTCCAATGATTGTTGTTTCCGGCCTACTTCCTGTGGTTGTAGGAACAGGACGGGGTGGCAAGGGGGGTTGTAGAGGGGGATGGTCATAGGTTTCCCAGATAAATGACAGGATGCTGTATTTTGGAGTTAAATGAGAATGCCAGATAAACAGTGAATAACTGTTAGTTTAAGTATATCTCATGCTAGAGTTGGGATATACGTGCACTAAATGCATTATTCGCTGTTTATCTGAAATTCACTTTTATCAGGTATCTTTATTTTGATTGGTGAAAATCTCTAAACCCTCAAAAGTAGGGGCGTAAGGCCAGTCATGCTCAGGAAAGTCATGTCGCGTCCCCCGTGGGCAGCCGAGTTTCCCATCTGAGCCTGTGCCCAGGGCATCCGTGCCCGTAGCCCAGGCCCCGGCGTCTGTGGTCAGCACGGAGTCCCAAGACTTCAGGAAGTTGTCTGGAGGGACCCAGATGAAGGCTGCAGCCAGAGGCAAAAGCTGGCTCTGCCCAAAGATTGACTTCTCTGTTCCCAGGGTGAAGATGTATTCATTCTCTCTGGAACAAAATAGAGCGATGGCCACGTGGGTGCTTCTTCTCATCCCGTCCAGGCACACCTCTCTTGGGGGTACCCCCGGAGCTTCCCTGCTCTTGTCTGACAAAGAAGAGTGGGAAAGGGTCTTTTCTCCTTTCTCCAACCAGCCTTCCCTTTCTTCTGTCATTTGGGTTCATTATCCAGTAATGAAAACCAGCTCACTCTGAATCTGCTGCCGTGTCTTCTCAATAATAGTGGCTGGAAAGTCTCCGTCTCAAACTCCATCTGCAGTTCTTTCCTTTTACTTTTCAGTCCCAGCTCATTAGCTTGAGGAATCATAATGAGTCATTTACTCCTTCCTTCTCCCTCCCACCCTGCCCAGGCCCTGATCTCAGGGGAGAGGGAGAGGGCTGGTGAGGAGAGCGGGGCCATGCACCCCAGTCAGCTCCACTTATGTTGTAAGTAGCATAAGTGGAGACTTAGGCTGTTCATCCATCCATCCATCCATCCATCCATCCATCCATCCATCCATTCATTCATCCATCCATTGACTCAACAAATATTTATTGAGAGCCTAATATAGGCCAGGAGCAATTCTAGTAGCTGGGGGACCAAGCAGTACCTTGGAAAGTCAAATGACAAAAGAAAAGTCATAAAAGAAATGGAGCCAACTCTCCTGATACAACGGGGAAATATCCAAGGAGAGTTAGGATGGATGCAGAAAGCAGCTACTAGGTCCCCCAAAGACATGTAATCTGTAACCCTTATTATGAGATAGATATTACCAGCCCCATCACTCTTTTCTTCTTTTTTATTTTCAGCAGATTTTGGGGAAACAAAAAAGATCAGGGTTTGGGGTAAAATACAGCCTTGTAGGTGAGTGCAGAGGTACCCGGCTAGCACATGCATTTCCCCCTTCCTTTCACTGTAGTGGTTATCCAGGCATCTAAGTCTGAGTAACAAATGACCCCAAAATGCAGTGGCTTAAAACAGCAAGCATTTGTTATCTCACAGTTTATTCCGTGAGTCAGGAATCCAGGAGCAGCTCAGCTGGAAGGTTGTGGTTCAGGGTCTTTCAGGAGGTTGTAGTCGAGATGTTGAGGTGTCGGCTGGGGCTGCAGTCATCCGAGGATGCCCGAGTTTCCACATCCAAAATAGCCCTCTCCACGTGGCCCTCTCCATAGGGCTGCTCATGACATGGCAACTGGCTTCTCCCAACCCTCTGTGTCTTTTGTAACCTAACTGCAGAGTGATAAACCATCATTCCTACCATATTCTCTTGGTCACAGAGACCAACCCTGGCCCCGTGCAGGAGGGGACCACACACAGAGGTGAATACCAGGAGGGGAGGTCCTTGGGTTCCTCCTAGAGGCTGGCTACCACACTCACATTTCCCTACTTCACATCTCATCTAATATGTCCTTGGTCTACAGTCAATAAATATTTATTGAGCATCTGCTATGTGCTGGCACTGTTCCAGGCTCTGCGGTTTCGTCAGTGACCAGAACAGAGTCCAACAGCTGACTGTGCCTGTGATGATCTGTCAGGCTGGATATATGGCCAGTTCAATGGAAGGGAATGTGTGGGGGCCGGTCCCTGAGCGTATGCCCTGTGTGTGTGTGTGTGTGTGTGTGTGTGTGTGTGTGTGTGTGTATGTGTGTGTGAGAGAGTGTGTGTGTGTGTGAGTGTGTGCACTCTTTCAGGAGAATGTGATCTTCTCCTCCCTCTTTCATAGTTATCTCTCTGTAAGGCTCAGATGTGCTGCTGTAGCTGAAAGCGTTTCTGGAGCTCCCTTTTGGAATTACCTTGAACAAGAAGTCCAGTCATTCTTTCAAACATTCTCAAAAGTAACAAAGCCGATTCTGTGGTGCCAGATTTTTGGGGAGCGTGTGGGGGAGCAGGGAGGTTGGTCAGTGAATCATCACTTGGAACCTGCTCTCCTGCAAACGAATTTAGAATTCTGCCACCTCCAACCACCTCCCCCAGCATGCACACATGCATAACACATACACGCACACAGCTAACGTTGTGGCTATTGGACTATGAACTACTTCTCATTAGTTGACTGTAAAGTCAGTTTCATAAGGTGAATTTCAAAATAAGATGTTTGGAATAATAGCCATACCCCTGGAATGAATGCACAGCCTCCCAGAGGGGCACTTCCATTGAGATGCCCTCCTCCTGATGGACTTCTGGAATGTTCTTCCCCAAAACGTGGTGCTTTCTACTCAGACCTTATGATTTCCACCATTGGAGATTACGAGAGTCTATCTTTAGTTTTCCTTTCTTTCTTTTTTGGTGTTGTATCTGGTTTTCATGGGTTTTGGTGAGAGGGACGTTTTCCCCTTAAGCAGAGTAGGGTAAGCACTAGTGGTCCCCATGTCATCACTGCCTTTCTGGGTGAGATAGAAGCGCTGGCTCGTGTCTCCTCAGAGGCTGGCAGCCCGGCTTTCCTTCTGGCCCCAGAAGGCAGCTGTCCTTGATGACCCGCTTGCCACCATCTTCTTGGGGGGAGGGGCAGACGGAAACACACAGACACTCGTCTGACTCTGTCTGGCACGTTGCCAACATCCTCCCCATCCTCCCCTTTCCCCATCATGTCTTGTAAGGGTGTCGTTAGACTTTGGTAAACAATCACTCCGTTTGATCTGCATTTAGTCCGCCCTCTCTTCCTGCCAGTACAAATAATTTGGCAACATAAACACTGTCATCGGTGATCGTTTGCAAGCTCCTTTCCATCAAGTGTGCTTTATTTATTTATTTTTTCAAAAAAAAAAAAAAAAAGACAGAAAGGAAAGAAAGAAGGAAAGAAACTCTGGAAGATATCAGAGTGGGTTACGCTTCTTTCTTCTGTCTGTAGAATTTTGGGAGATTTGATAAAAAGTTCTGACAGCTGGCAAGCTACGGCTGCTTTTAAGTGAGAGCTAATAAATATCCTCTCAGATCAAGAGTGAATTCAGGGCTGGCGTCTAAGAAAGGGGACGCCCTCTCCCCAAGCTGTTGTTATGTGCCACGTGTAAAGCCCGGCTCCGCGCATCACACTGGAGTGGCATTGAAACGAATCCAACACTTCACCATCTGGCCCTGATTGTAAACATGTGTATACAAAGTGAGTGTCACTTCAGCTAATTCATGAGGGCCTGTCTGCTTTGGTGGTTGCTGCAGCTGTCCCCGAGGTAGGGGGGCAGAGTGGTGACCCCAGAGGACAGCGGGGTACACAGGTGGATGGCCTTTCTTCCAGCAGAGTCTGCAGGCCAGCCAGAGGGAGGCTGGGCGGCAAACATTTAGACACCCAGCCTAGGCATCACGTGCCTACATGTCCTTAGTGCTGACGGTGGCTCCCTGGCCATCACTGCCTTGACAGTTAATCATTTTCCTTTCGGGCTATAAATACCCTAACGACAGGCCACGCTACTCTCCTGTTTCTCCATGCCAGGAGACTTTCATGTGGGAAGTTATCACTGAATGAAAGCAAATCCCTACCAGCAATTTCTTCTTCATGTCTATTCAAAAGCCTTTCTGCTCTTCCATGCACAGATTTCCACTATTCCGCCTTTGCTGGACAGAGAGGACAGTTGAATCTTCCTCTCTGGGCGACGGAGGAAGCTATGAATGAGTTCTCTTTGTCTCTTGAGGAAGGAGAAGTGAGACCATGGATAAGTTCTCATAACTTCCCTGGGCCTCACTTTTACCATCTTTCAAATGGGACCATTATCTCCACGCCTTTACATATACCTCATAGGCCTCCCAGCACTGGTCCTTGTGTGAAGATCTGAGGGAGGGTACAGACAAATAAGTGCGGCAGGTGCTGCGTCCAATTAAATGTGACGGCCATCGAGGGAAACATGTGCAAAAGTCACCACATTTACTCTCCTGAGCCGTTCAGGCCTGTTCTTCCTGCAGCCTCTCGAGGTATCACCTGGTAAGTGTAGCTATTGCTTTGTTCCAGGAAACAAAGAAGGAAATCGCTCAAGAGGCCAGGTCGCAGGGTGGGTGGGCTGGCACCTCCTTGCCCCTCCCTTATGCCAACGAGTATCCCTGCCCTGCTCCCACCCCCAACCCCAAGTGACACCTCTCCTCAACTCCTCCCTTGTATGCTCCTCAAAAACACAACAGATTTAATTTCCTACACATAAGAAAAAAAATGTGCTTTTCCAAACAGCCCCAGGGACCTGAAAAGAAGGAGAAAGCTAATTATCTCCTGTACTTTCCTCCGGCCGGCCGGGAAAGCACGGCAGCAGGCATGGGAGAGCAGAAATCAGCATGGCCGAGAGCAGCCCCAAGACAGCACCTTGGGGTTCAGGGAGGCTGCACTGCTGACACTTTGGGAAATGGGGTCGGGGAGGCATAGGGAGCTCGTGCTTTCTGTCCCAGAGCTGGAATCCGGAGCGTGTTGGTAGGACCCCGAGGCCACCAGGCAATCTCACAGGTGTGGATCTGCCAAGGTCAACTCCACAACAGCACTACCCGTGATGAGCTGGTGCCACAGGGAGGCCAGGAAAAGTAGCCACTTGGGAGATAAGGCCCTTTTCTCTCCTTCCAGAATCTACAAGGCAGGCAAGAGGGGAGGGTAGTGAGGAGTCTCAAAGGGCACCAAGCTGTGATTCCCAGGAAAAGGGGCAGACGTGGGGATCTAGTAACCCAATGACCCAAACCTAAAAAATCAAAATGAGACAATTCCACTGAGTGACACCCTTCCGGTGACAGATACCTAATTAAAACTGGACAGGAACAAGTAAGACAACCACTTAATCTAGATGATATTTGCCTTGCTAATTTAGGGGTGTGTGTGTGTGTGTGTGTATGTGTGTGTTTTCCTGTTGAGTGAATGTTTATAAAATCTTAATTAGGTTGTGCATATTGCAACAGAGATGGAAATATGTCTCTTTTTCTCTGCAAGCGTCTCCCTTCCCTGGGGGACATTAAAGCTCCATACACAATATTCTCTGAGCAGGGAAAATAGTAATGGTCTCTGATGATGGGTTTTGGGAGAGGAGGGAGAAGAGTCTGTCCCATTCGATCGCAGATGGATGCCTGATAGCTTACTTTTTTTTTTTTTTTAAATCAAAACCTCAAATTGGACTCAAAGCAGCTATTTATATCCTGTCTGGAGAAGCTGGCATTTCAATATCAATCTCATATTGAATAAATTTTTAACGACCTTTAATGTGACAGCTAAGCTAAGGGGCAGAAGGAATGTGCCATGCTGTGCACACAGTGGGCACGCAAGGATTCGTCGAAATGGATCGAAGGGAACGGGGTGGGGGGGTGGCAATGAGTCAGGGGGCATCCAATGACACCTCTTGTCTCCTTTTCCTGTCTCTGCCCAGCCTGGCTGAGTCCCGCTCCTGGAACTAGGTCTGATGCCGTGAGTCTCCAGTGCATTTAAGGGGAGCGTGCCTGGGGGACATGCAAAGGGCCAAGATCGCAGGAGAGAGAAGTGAGCAGGAGGCGTGGCTTGGCTTAGAGAACCTTGGGACAATCAGACTGTCACTCCTCAGAGACAGCCCCCTGACAGCAAGCTGGCCATCTGGGCCATGTCAGGGGGCTCCTATTCAGGGAACAGTTTCAGGAATGTGCTTAGCCAGGATGCAATGGCCAGACAGACAGACAACCATGGAGCCACATCCGGTCAACTCAGCCTTCCTCAGGGGTGGAGGTTTGGCCATTTGTGTTTTAGAAAACCTTTCTCGAACCTCTCTCTGGGCCTCCAGCACCTGCAGCTTGTGAAAAGGCTGAGCTCTCCTGATACAGGGCTGAGGAATAAGGTCCTCAGGATAAGGGAAAGTATTGCTCCCCAACCTTCCTCTTTTTAATGAGCCAGCCAGACACCGCCTGCGCCTCTCACACTTTGCCATGCACACACATCCCCTGTGCACCTTGTTAAAATGCAGGTTCTGATTCAGCGTGTCTGGAATGGGGCCACGATTGCTCACCAGGCCCCAGAGGAGACTGAGGCTGCCGGCCCAGGGACCACACTTTGAGGGGCCAGAGTCGAGAGCCCAGAGTGACGATTCTGGAAAGGACTGTTCATCAGCCTCACCCCAAGGCTGGTTAAAACATGAGTGCCGGTCCCACCCCCCCAGAGTTTCTAATCTGGTAGGTCTGGGGGAGAGCCTGAGAATCTGCATTTCTAACAAGTGCCCAGGTGATGATGATGGCGTCGGGAGGTGACATTTTGAGTGTCACTGGTCTCTGTGACTGAGACCTGCACTGGGGGCTCAGGGTCGAGCGGGGGTGATGAGACAGCAGGGGAAGCATGATGGACAACGGCGCAGAGTTCGTGACAAGCGGCACACACCAAGGGCTGCAGGGATCCCAGGACCAGGAACTCAAATCAGGTTTTGGAGGGTCGGTCAAGTGCAGATACGTGGAAAAGGAAGGGGCCATTCTAGGTGGAGGGGCTCTTTGTGCAAAGCTGCAGAGGTAGAAAAATGCAAGAATGTTCTGGATAGAACCACCTACTCCCTCCCAGCTCTTCCTCTCCTCATGAGGAGCAGGGCTGCCCACCCTTTGCCTGGACCAGGAGCTGCTCACCTGTGACTGCACCTTCTTATGAGTAGAACACCTGGGACCTTTCACATATTATTGATGCTTCAGCCTCTTCCCTAAAGCTTCTGAATTATTTGGTCTTGGGTGGGGCCCACATTAGTGTTATTGTTTTAAAATAAAGCCCCTCCAGAGATTGTCATACACAGACAGCGATGAGAACCACTGGCTCATATCCAAGCCCTTTCTCGTTTGCCCAGCTGCAATTTGTTGGGGAGTTAGGCAAAGGATCACCCCCTCCCTTATGCATCACGCCCCCACTGCATCCCCCCCAAAAGTAGGTAGCGGAGCATCTGGTAAACATCTGCTCTGTTCCACGCTGAGTGGGTGACCTACTTTTTTGCCTGTGGCTTCTCTAGCACAGAGAGGCCCTTGGGATGGAGGGGCAGATGGAAATGTCAGCATGTCTGTGTTGATGGTGCATTTGGGTGTCACCCAAGCACTTGTTTCTCTGTCAGATTCTGGACGTGGTATTTAGGTAGTGAACCGCTGCCTCCAGGCTCTTGCTGGGGAGATCAAAGCATCCGGCAGCATTCAGAGACATCCCTGAGTTCTGGCTGCCAAGTGCTGGCAGCTCTGGGCTTGGGGCAGACTGAGGCCAGTGCACGGGCTGCGTCAGCTTGAATACAGACCCTGGGTGGGAAACAGCGCACCCAGGAAAACCTTTGTTCATCACTGGGTGTCCCTCACCTCCAATGCTGGCTCTCCCAGCCACCCGAGAGGGGCCACGGGCCATGGTGCCATTCACTCTGATGGCTATGTCTGCATGCTTCATTGTGAAGGGAAGTGGAGCCATGTACAACGAGGCAGTCATCTCTAGAAGGTTCCATCTCCGTGGTTCCATCCTGGGAATCAGATACCTAGAAGGAGGCCCAGGGGCTCAGAACACTATGCTTTCTTCCTTCCACTTCTTCCCTTTAAAGAAAAATGAGCAGAGGCTGGATTATATCCCTGGGGCGGGATATTGCCCAGCCTTCTGACTTAGAGGGTCTTGGATGTCCCTGTGTGCCCTTGGGTGCTTCTCATGTGTCTTCTGGGGCCAGCAGACCGAGGAGAGGAAAGGAGAGGGATGAAGCTTGCAAGATGCTTCTGGCCTTGGGCACAAACTGGAGCACAGGTGTCCTTCTGGGAGGTGGCACTCTGTGTGCTCTCCATGTCCTCAGCCACGGCCAGTGTCCCCGGTGTCTATTAACTTTTCCTACACACAGCAGAGAACATTGTGTCTCTCCACGCATGCTTTCAAAGCACCTCAATTATTTAGTGTGGGCTCCTCCTCCCAGTTTTCAGTAGGCGCTGTTATTGACGTCTCCTGGATGGGTTTCTGAAGGAACAGTTTGTCTCGTCTTAACAAGAGCGTTTGAGGGAACCTGGAGAATGGGATACACTTGGGCTCAGGTTGCCATTCCAGCCCTTCCTTCTCCCAACTTTGGGTTCTTCCCCTGATGAGGAGAAAGTGAGGTCCCACCCGCCCCCCCACTCTAATGCAGCTACTGTGTTTCCCCAAAAATAAGACCTAGCCAGACCATCAGCTCTAATGCGTCTTTTGGAGCAAGAATTAATATAAGACCCGGTATTATATTATATTATATTATTATATAAGTCTTATAGTAAAATAAGACCGGGTCTTATATTAATTTTTGCTCCAAAAGACACCTTAGAGTTGATGGTCCGGCCAGATCTTATTTTAGTGGAAACAGGGTATCAATTCCCAAACTTGGAGGGGGTCTGGCCCTCCCATTAGGACCAAGCCTCCTGACCCTGGGAGTTTGGTCCTGGAAGGTTTGGGACATTTTCTAGCCCTCCAGCCACCTCTCTCTCCACTCAGAGCTGCGGGGAACGGAGGGGAGGGGAGGCTATGTTCTGGGCTTACTCAGGACGCACTGGTCAGAGCAGCAGCTGGGAGAGCCCCCGCCCCAGCAAGTGGAAAGATGGTATTCCTGCCTCCTATCTTGTCCCTCCCTCCACTCTGTCCCCAGAGGGTTTGTGGGTGCTGAGTGTGTGACCCTGGGCACACAGGAAGTCCCCAGGCTGGGCTCAGGAGGGGGATGGATTTGGGGCAATGGCAGGGATGGTCCACCGTGGCCTCACAGACCTTGGTCCTGGGAGTGACAGCTGCGCACAGTGGTGGCAGTCCCTGAACCAGGGTGTGGATGGGAAGATGGGTCTGCGGGGTGGGCCACCTCCGGTGGCGCAGCTTGCTCTCTCTTGCGCTCCACAGGGTGCCCCTCCTTTGATCTCTTTCAATGTTCCGCTCAAATACCACACCCTCCATGCTGCCTTGACCTTGATCTCTTCCCTCTGCCTCCTCTCCACCCTTTCCCACCCACCCAAGCCAGGAGTAATCTTCCTCGGGATTCTTGGCACACTTTGTACTTTGTCATGGTACACATCAATTTCTCCTTTTTATCCGAGTTATCTACCTACGTATCTTATATCATGTCTAAGTTGGAAAGCTTCTTAATGACAGGAGTCATACCTCATCTGCCTTTATGGCCGTACTGCACCCAGCCCGGCGAATGTCGATGGCACGAATAGAAACCCCACCGAGTGACATTCTGGGGATGCATGCCGTCATGAGAAGGTCGTTCATCTCTGCTTTGCTATTGAAGTTGGGGGCCTCTCCTGGTCTAGGGAAAGGGGTGGGTGAGACTCGTTCCTCTGGGTTATCAATCAACAGGCATTTCCTGTTACAGATCACATGTGATGGCGTTAGGTGCTGGGGGCTACCCCCACGGACGAGACTCAGGTAGATGTCACTCGCCACCTCTCAGGCCCTAGGAACCACCAACTTGCTGATCCTCCATTAGTCCTGCCACAGACGGTGCCTGGAACCCACTGTGCAACCTTCATGGATCTCATGATCCCTTCCCAAACTCCACCGTCTGACTCTCCTAGATCTGCCCTGTTTCTTTGCTTTGCGTCTCTTTAATTAGACTTGTTTATTCTTCCTTTCGTCACTCAGCGTTCACTCACCCTGCTCATCTCTTGCACATTGTCTCACCTCAGAGTGTCCGTCGTACTTGTGAACTTTAGTGGTCAAGGCCACATGCCTCTTCCAAGCAACCGTTCATGATTTACTTGGTAAAGCTCACTGCTTCTTCCCCTGAGCTATCCCACACCCATCGGCCATTTGCCTTGTGGTATAGTTTTGGTATGATTTATAGGATAAACGGATAAGCTGTTCTAACACGGAGATCCAAGGACGCAGGGGCTTGAAGAACAAAGCGTTTTTCTCTGTCACCCACTCGGCTCCTTGTGGCCATTCAGAAACCAAGCTCCTCCACGGTGGTGCTCTGCCATCCCCAAGAGGTTGTCATAGACAAAACTAAAGCTGGGTTGCAGTAGGTTCAACTATAGGATGGGGAAGGTGTTTGCTCAATTGTCACCTTTTTCCTGAGGCGCATCCTGACCCTTCTAATAGTCACGTTTCTGCTGTGGTCATGCTGCATCACCAAGAACCCCAGCTTGCAGGTGTGGTGGATAGCATTCTAGGAATGCTCCCCCAGGAGGCCCCTCCCACGGTTAGTCAATCCAACACTAGTCTCGGTACTGCTATGAAGGGACTTTCAGATGGAATGAAGGTTACTAATCAGATGACCTTAAGATAAGGAGACTGTCCTGGGATACCTGGGTGGAAGCAATGTAATCAATCACACGAGTGCTTAAAAATCAGAAGGAAAGGCAGAAGAATTAGTTAGCACAATGCAGGAGAAAAGGGAGAAGAAAGATGTGGCAGCGAGATTCCAAGTGTGACAAGCTTCATCATACCTCTGCTGGTTCTGAGATGTCGGGACAATATGTGAGAACCAGAGAGAAGCCTCTAGAAGCTGAGGGCAGTTGCCAGCTGACACCCGCAAGGAAATGGGGACCTCAGTCTTACAACCTCAAGGAACGGACAACACAAATCAGCTTGGTGGCAGATTTTCCCCAGAGCCTCCCGGGAAGAACCAGCTGGCTGACACCTTGATTTTGTCCTTCTGAAACTTTAGGCAACCTGGGCTTGTAACGTACAGAACCGTGAGATCACATACTTGTGTTGCTTTAAGCCTCTGAGTGTGTGGCTGTCTGCTGTGGCAGCAATAGAAAACGGATACGGAAGGTCTCATATAATATTGTATTTCAAGTTTGTGGGTCTGTAAGTCGCCTGTGATTTGGCTCAGCCAGGCTGGACTCCAGGATTCTGGGCAGGTTCCACTCTACCTCTGACGTCTCCCTTTACCTGGGTGTGCTCTTTACATGGCAGAAACACAAGAGGCCAAACCGAAGCTCGGGAACACCTGTAAAACCTCTGCTCGTGGCCGCTGACACACTGATGGCCCCCCAGTGTCACACAGCCATGTCCAGAATCAGTGGGGTGGAAAAATCTACTCCACCTACTGGGGGTGGGTGGGCACTGCTAGGATACCTGCACAGAGCCAGGATGTAGGGTCCTGTTAGACAGAAGGAGTGGGAAACTGGGGACTACAATCCGTTCTACATACACTCCCTATTAAGAATTCAACCTGATCCCCCTAGAGCACTCATCACCTTCTGACACATAATTTAATTCACCTGCTTCCTGTGTTTATTGTGTGTATGTGTGCATGTCTTCCCAACTAGAACGTAAGCTCCATGAAGATGGAAAATGTCTGTTTTGTTCCCTGATGTGTCTTAAGCACTTAGACTAGACCTGGCACGTAATAGGAGGTTAATAGAATATATGTGCGTGGAATGAATCAATGCATGAATGATCTTAGTTGTGACGCCAGCACCCAAAGTCCTCGTCATGGTCTACGCTTCATTTTGTGCAGGAAAAGCAGCCCTGCTATGGCCTCAGTGAGGTGGACAGAAACCTCATCACCCTGCGAAAGTCAGCTCAATCGCCAGCTCTGGTTCGGAACCCCCAGTGGTTTCAAGGGACTGTATGAAATTCTGAAAATATCCCTCGAAAACTCCTCCGTGATAACCACCCATTTCTCCTCTTCCGGCTGCTGGAGGGCCCATATCTATAAATTCAAACACTCGGACATGCCAAGTCCCCAGTGTCCTCACTCCTGGAGCTAAAATAATAATAAGCCCTGGTTTTTGGCAGGATTTTCTGGATACACTTGGCTTTTCTTGCGCATGAAAGGATGGGCCATCCCTGCCAAATGCCACCACCGTGCCAAAAAGCTGGCCGAGGGTATTAGCACCTCTCAGAATCAACTAATTGGTGGATTCAACTGGTGTTTGTTGGGTGCCAGCCACGGGCTTCTGTTAACCCTTCCAGTCCTTACAACAGGAGGAGTTGTTGTGCCCACTTTTCAGATACGGAAGGGGACTCGTTTTCCCAAAGTTACACAGCTGGCGGTGAGAGAGCAGAGCTTCAAGATCAAGTCTGTGACTCAGAGGCCAGGATCGTTCACCACTCTGCACAGGTGGATGGTTCCAGAATTTCTGAACCTGGGTTTGCCCAGGGTGTGGCCCATCGGGTGTAGCTGTAGGCTTGGTACTGGTGGGGCCATGTGACCCAGTTTCTCGGTCCCCTCACTCACGGCAGACCCTTTCAAAGCCTCCTGTTCTCTGACTATAAAAGCAGAGCTACAGCCCGAGGCGCTGGTATTGAAGGTGGAGTAGACAAGCACAGGTGATGAGCAAAGGAAGCAGGGACGGTTTGGTAACGACAGCCTCAGCGTGGGAATTATTGTCCTAAGAACCCGGGGGGCTTCCTAGAACCCACCATCATCACCATCAGCGCGACAATATCATTCATAATATTTTTTTTTAATTAAAGTCTATTGGGGTGACAATTGTTAATAAAGTTACATCGATTTCAGGTGAACAACTCTGTATTACATCATCTATAAATCCCATTGTGTGTTCACCACCCAGAGTCAGTTCTCCTTCCATCACCATATATTTGCATTCATAATATTTTTGAGCATTAAAGAACCCGATAGTGCAGGTGGTACACTTGTCCCCATTTTACAGAAAACGAAACTGAGGCACAGTGTATGATCGTACCCAAGGACACTCCTTTGGTAAGCGGTGGTGCTGGGGTAGGGCCCTGCTGGCCGACTCCAGAGCCCTGGGTCTTGCTCTCTCTGCTACATAAGAACTGGGAAAAGCAGAATGCTGCATTTATTGAACGCTCCAGACTCACCCACTCAAGAGTGAGAGAAGGAAGCCAGGAGGGCAGGGCCCCAGGGGACCCAGGATCCTCGAGGCCCTGACCTCCCAGCTGTGGGGGAGGGAGAGCGATACAGAATTTTGTATTAAAATGCAAATTTCTGCCTTGCTTGCTGCTTTATCATCTGACTCCTTATACAATTTGCCAGTTATAGAAGAAAAATTACCATAATGGGGCCCTAGGGAATGGTTGTGAAAAGGAGACCAAACGTTACTTATCGGCCGTTCCACTACAATTATCTACTGCGTTTGTTCTTTTGCTCCCCAGAAAAATGAAACCATCAATGCCTGAGACAGGGTGCTGACCAGGCAGGAGGGAGCATGCAAGAGCGTAAAGGCCCTTTGATTTCCTTCCTCGGGCAACTCTCTCTGCAGGGTGGAGATTTTCAGAGCAGGAAGAGAGACAGAGGTTCCACAGGTAGGGTTCAGCTATCTCCTTGTCTCACGGGTTCAGGGCTGCCCTCCCTTCTGGGGACAGGCTGGATGTGCAGGGGGCACAACGGCAGGAGCCACTCAGCATCAATCGTCAGTCTCACCAGGTGGCCGCCAGACAGGCTTCAGGAAGCCTGGAGGTAGCTGGACTCCACTAGGGGACAGACAGTCGCTGTGTGGGCTGCCCCCCTGGAGCCCCCTGGCCCTGATGCCCTGACAAGCCTTCCTTCTCTGAAGATGCCTTTCCACACTGGGCCTGACCGCCGCACCTTGTCCCTGGGCTCCTTGCGACCAGGCACTGGGGCTTATTTAACTTACCTCTCTTAGTACCTAGCTTAGCGCTTGAAACATAATAAGCAGGAAGTAAATATTTAATGAACGAATGAAAGCATCTGTCCGTGAACACGTGTCTGCGTGTTTTGAGGTTATTCTAAAGTTGTTTTCCCCATGGTCTAGCTTCTTTTAGGCTCAGCCAAATCTTCGCCAAGCCCTCAGGCCTCTTGATGTTTTCTCAGACTTCTTTAACCAGCATATTAAAACAGTCAGGGGAGTACATCACCATGTTTTCCAGGCTGCCCACGTATACTGTTCAGATAGCCTTGCTTTTCACAAGCTGTAGGTTTCCCTATCATTCTTTTCCACTCCACCGTGGACTCAGGACTTCTTTTGTCTTAGTTCTTGGAGTAGTTGCTCCTCATTTATTTCTGCCACACTGTGAAGGATAAACCTTTAGTGCTCCCTGAGTTCAGTTTACAGGGGACACATTCAAAGCAATGCACCCAAAGCAGCTGTTTCTAGCAGGCAGCCCTCCGACCTCAGGTTTCCTGGCCTCTCTGAGAAGAAGAGAAATGTCACGGCATGACATCTGTGTTCACATCATTTCTTACAAGTTATACTCAGGCTGGAGGAGCCATACACTGGTGCCTGGGGCCAGGGGGCTGCATGGATTAGAACACAAATTTCTGGTTGGATCTTTGGCCATTCACCCCTTCAAATGGTTGACAAAGTCAAAAGAATAATAGGAATTCTTGGAATAAAAAATTTTGGGGGGACCGGATTCAAGTCACTTAATTTCTCTCTGGGCCCCATCCTTGTCCCCCTGAAAAACAGTGCTTTCAGGGAGTGCTGAGAAAGTCTGACATGCGGGTAGGTCGGGGCTCGTCTTGTGGCCCAAAGACACTGACCTCCGAGGACCCACCTCACTGAAAGTGCGCCATCTGTCCCGCCCTTGGATACACTTGTCCTTGCTAGGCAGGTCACCCTTTTGGGTTTTGACAACATCCTCCTCATGACGGGCACGTGGTATTAAATATTTAACCAACAGACATTTACTTAGCGCCTATATGGGCAAAATGCTACACTATACACTCGGGAGACGTGAGGAAATCAATACAGTGAGGGTCCTGCACTCAAAGAGCTTCAACACACGCCAGGCTCCTCTACGTACAGCCCATCGCACGATGGAGACGGTTAACCGGGCGCCCACCGCTGTGTGTGTGCATCCATGGCTCCTACAACCACTCCCCGTGGGAAGACAGAACGAACTCCCTTTCCAAAGGCAGTAACCAAGGCTCAGTACCCAAGGTCCCCTATCCAAGGGGCAGTCTCCGGGTCGGCCCCCAAAGCCCAAGCCGGGCCCGCTGCCAGCACAGAGAGCAGGCTTGAGGAAGAAAGGAGCAGTACAAGGTGGTGCTACTGTTTGTCTGTAGACTCGCCTCCTGGAAGGATGGGTGCGCTGGTGGATCTTGGGAAAAGTCTCCCAATTAATTCTTGGGGACCACTCAAGGAAGTAGTTTTCTAAGCTCTCTGGGCCCCAGGGAGCTATGATTCACTTTTGTCTGAGCAAGTGGGTATGTAAGGAAGGCAAGGTGAGGTACTTATTTCAGTCTGCCTTGGATTACCAGCTGGCATGTCTACCTCCCTCACTGGATCATAAACTCCTTGGTAGCAGGGACAACCTCTTAGTCACCTTTATATGTCCCAAACGAACAATTTTTAAGTACCTACTGTACACAGGTACTATGCTCGCTGCGGGGCACCATGTTTGTATACAGGAGGTGTTCAGGAAATGCTTATTATACGAATGAGTCTCTGCTGATTAAGTTCACACCAATGCCTGGCCTTCCCTAGGAACTTCCAGAAGGTTCCACCCTCTTTGACAAAAGAGGGAGATGACACAGATGTTGGGGTTACCCGTGCTCCCCCATTCTCCTACTCCAGCCTGTATCTCTGTTATGGAAGGATGGTCTTTCTATCACTAAGTGGGGTCAGCAGGTTGATTTTCAGATTTGCCGTTCCTTCCCAAATCCAGTTCTGATAATCCATGAAGGAGGCGAAATTTCTTCTCTGATCTGTCTGTGTACCTCCAACCTCATTCCCATATTCAGTTCCCACGGGCTGTTATTTGTGGTTAAACATCAAATGATCCCAACTAGGAAAGGCTTCAGGTATTACCAGGTGAGGAACCTCCCACTCCTTAATGTAATCAGGAAACCCCGGTCCTCGCGTGTTGGTGATAGAGGGAGCGTCTCATGTAGGCAGAGACAAGAGGCTTCCCTCACTCCAGCTCCTCAGCTCCACCTGGGGATTGGGTCTGCTGTTAAAGTCTCCAGGCTGGCTGCCCTCTTTTAAGTCCTGTCGGCCACGTGGAGGCCGGACATTTGGTCAAGGTAGCACTGAGTGTCAGGAGTAACAAAAGGAACTAAAAATGGGATGGCAGAACTTGGTGACCTGGCGTCCAAGCTCTCAGGTCCTCTTCCATCTTCACTCCCAGGATGAGGTAGGTGGAGCACCATCTAGACAACTGCCCTCCTTGAGGTTAGGTTAGGAGATGAAAGCCAGGGGTTCATCTCATTTCCAGGGCGAGGACACACCGCCTCCTTGGATCCTTGACAATGGATGACCTTGGTACTCTGTGCAGGGGTGTGGCCTTAAGATTTGTGGCCTCGATAGGGTAGCCTCTCCAAGCAGCATCGATCTAAACCAACATCATTTGAGAGGTATACACAAACAGCAAATGGCCATTTTGTCTTTTCAAGAGGTTGGGGGGGTGGACAGAGCCCAAGAAGAACATATCTCTGTAATGTTCAAAGAATCTACCTTTCAAGACCTCGTCGCCTCTGTCCTTTCCTCTTTCCAGCCTATAAAATCATCGAAGTGCCACTTCACAGGCAGAATACACCTTGTTCAGCTGAAGAAGTTCAGCAAAATGTTTGTGGTTCCCAGTGTTACTCTCCACACAAGAACTCACAAGAACTTTGGGAGAGTTCATGAATGTATTAACACCAAATTTGCTCAGCTCCACCCAGGCTCCGTCCACTTTTTTTTTTTTTTTACCCAGTGTTCTAATCTTTGCCACCCATTGCTTGTCTGTGGGATTCATGAGACTCTGCGTCTGTGAATCTGGAAGGGTCTCAGTATGTTATGGGGACACCAGGAGAGACGAGAAAGCTGGCTTCTCCAGTCTCTATAGTACCGTTTTCTGGAGTCTGCTCCCTCTGTGTGGGGAGGCCCGTCCTTGTTTAGCAACATTCCCTGGCCTCCACCCACTAGACGCAAGTGGCACCTCCTCTTCCTACTGTGACAACCAAAAGTGTCTCTAGACATTCCAAATGTCCCTTAGGGGACAAACGAACCAGTGGTCGAGAACCACTGAAAAGAAGGAAAACAGAAATGGTTAGAGAGTTGTTTCATTTATTTTGAATTCACTTCTTGGGCCACCAAAGCTCCCTGCTGGCCCCCAGCCCTTGACATTGGGCTGTTCCATTCTCAGCAGCGTCTCCGCTCGCACTGTCCACCACGACCACCCTGAGCAGCTCCTAGACCTCCCTCCCCCAGCAGGCTTCCCGGCCCCATTAATTTCATCAAATTCCCAGAGGAAACCTCCCTGAGCACCTGCTCTGGGAGGTACAGACAGGAATGTGGATTAGCGGCTGATTGGTGAAAGGACATGACCAAGGGTGAAGGGATTAGTCGTGGAGGGGTGAGCAGGTCAAGCTGGGGGCCAGGTGGTCAATACTGTAGGATGTCACGGTCCTGCGTGAGGTGGGATTACTGAGAAGGACATAGGAGGTGACTTCACTTGTTAAACATTTAAAATTTAAACTTGAAGCGGTTGCTTTATCGCCTTCAACCTTCTGACTAATCGACTATTTGATTAACGGTGAATCTCCTTGCCTTTTAAATGTTTAACTTTATGAATTGTTGACTCGCTTCATGCATTTTTCTGTTTTCCCTTCCCACCTGGGCTGCACATTCTCTCCTGGCCAGGGATGGGGCTGCCAGTTGTCTCAATGAGTGACCAACCCACAATAAAAAAAGACGAGGCAGCAGCGAGAGGGAGCTCTGGCCGCCGTTTAGTCACCTGGGAAAAGGTTTGCAATATCATGTTAATTGAAAAGTGTATATAGCATGATATTAACTGTGCTTTGTAATATGGATGCACATATACTCTGGGAAAGTCTTGATATGAACGTACCAGGAGGTCAACAATATTTACCTCTAGTGGGGGATTATGTGATTTCAGTTTTGTCCCTTATACGTCTTTGCATGTTTCAGGTTTTCTACAATCGGTATGTATTACTTTTACAACCTGAACATAAAAGTCACATTAAATGTTCTGTATTTTGTATTATTATTATTGTTGTTGTTATTTAAAGCCTGCAGAGGCTAACGGGAGCAGTGCCTGTCTTTTCTGCAAGGAAATGACCACATGGGGACAGATGACCCTGGGATGGGGTAGGGCAGAGCCAGACCTGATTGGCTGGGGCCCTCATTCCTGTGGTGCCCCAGAAATGAGAGGATGCCCTCTGATGTGCCCCCATAGTCTTTGCTCATCTCTGGGGCATCTGATACACAGGTACACAGGCCAGGCTTCTGTGTCCCAGGGAAGCTCAGGGCCCTGGGGCTGGAGTGAAGTCCAACTCCAGCAAAGCTGCTGTTGGGTGGGCCAAGGTCTCTGCCACTGCCCCGTGGCCAGCTGCAGTGGAGAACCCCACCACTCAGAGGAAGAGCCCCACACCCACTACAGACTAACTGCACAAGATCAAGGGAGGGCGATGGCCCACTGTCACTGTTGAGAATGCAAACTTGATGGCTGACCTGTTAAATACTCCAGGATGGATTTGCAAGTCAGAGTTTTTAGGGCACTTCTGAGTCCTTTGGCTTCTAACCTGAGTCCCCACCGCCTGCCAGAAGTGTTGGAAGAAGGTCACTGCCAGGTGGTCTGGGAGGGGCAAGTGAAGAGAAAGAGAGAGATGGAAGGATTGGGCACCTCTCTACCCTGTCGCTTTGTGGTTGGCATTGGGCTCCCCTGGGGGAGGAGTAAGGCCAGAACAGTGCCTCACGGAAGGTGACATGGATTCCCCTGGGGGCTGACTGCTGCCCGAAGGCCGTTGTGTAACATGATGAGGAATCAGATGTGTGATGGACTCCCACCCCTGTCCCCCCTTCCGGGGTCAGAATGGAGTTTGGATCTTCATCCTCTGGTTGGGTCCCTAACACTAGGTCCACGCTGTGCTCTGGGCCCCTTCCCAGGCCCTGGTAGCCTCTTCCTGAGCGCACCAGCCGCGCTCGGTCTGGTGTTCTGTGTACAGTCAATCAATTCATTTGGAATTTGTGATGATTTAACCCGAGTGGGGGCGACATTCAACTTTGCATGAAGAATCTGGTTCATAAGCAAATTATTCCAGTAAATAAAACTTCAAGGCCAACGGCTGACCCTCCTCCAGCAAGCTCTTGTTTCGGGCAAGAGCACTCCAGAAGGGAGGACAGTGACAGACAGAAGAGGGCAGGTGCTAGGCTGGATGCTCGTCACTGTCCGGACAGACCTTGGGCAGTGAGCCTCCATCTCATGTAGGAAGGGTCACAAAAGCACGGCTGCTGCCGGGGTTTCCTGGGTGTGGGTGTTTGTGGGGAGGTCCAGCCAATCCTCACTGATCCCCGCCCCTCTTCCTCCATGCTTACGCTCGGACATTAGAGACAGATGAAAGGAGACAGTCCTGGTCTGAGGGCCAGCGTCCTGCAGGTCCGTCCCCACCTGCAGTGAAGCCCGTCAGAGTCTGTGCACCTGACTTGGAATCTTATTCTGCTGCTCACTAGCTGTTTGCCCTTGAGCAAGTAGTTCACCTGCTCATAGTCCCACTGATACCTAATTCTGAGTGTTTTCTAGGTTCCAGGCAGTGTGCTGAGCACTTATCACATAGAGCTATTATTAGCTCCACTTTACAGATGTGGAAACTGAGGCAGAGAGAGGGAGAAAGGGGTTAAGCAATTTCCCCAAGGTGTGGCACAGAGGGTGACGAAAGGTGACGGGATGCTCTTTATCTCGTGGGCTTGCTGGGAGGGGTAAGTGAGTTACGAGAGCGCAGGCTCTCGGCCTCGGGCACACGGATAAGTGCTTGATACATGGTTGTTATCACCATTGTGATATTGCCTCTCTGCTCCCTGCCTCATCCCACTCTCTGCCGGTCAGAGACGCCCCAGCAGAGATGCTGTGGAGGCAGGGGGCTCAGAGCCGTTCATCCACCCCGGGAGGCTGCCCAGGCGAGGCGGGAGCCCATAGGACCAAGTTGGTGTGGAGGGAAGGGCCTTCTCTCGGCAAAGCCCTGATTGGAGCCCATTTACATCTTAAGACTCAACTTAGAAAACCACAATCCATCAGCCAGTGATGGTGTAAATTGCTTTGCTAAATATATTTCTGGGTACATGGTAAGTAAAAATATCATGAGTTTAATAAGCCTTGGAATTCACATTTTTCCAATCCTAATTAAGTTTCTGCTCCGCTTCGGACGTGCTCTTCTCTCCGGCAAGGCTGGGGAGGGCAGGTGCTTACGTTCGCTGTGAGCTGGGCTGGACCCAGATAGGCGCTTTACCTCGTTAGTGCCTTTCCTCCTCCCGGCAGCTCCACGGGGCTGGGTTCATTATTCCCATTGATCTCAGGGAGTCTCACTGCTCTACCTAGGGTCAGCGTCACGGCCAGGAGCCAGGGTTAGTACCCTGTCCTGGCTGCCTCACCCCCCAAGTGGGTCCTCATGGGTCCATGACGTGGCCCCTGTGGCCCCAGGGTCTGGGCACAGCTTGACTTACTGGCTTGGGGGTATCCTGTGCCTTTACAGCTACATACATGCCCACGTGTTCACTCATGAAACCTCCACATTCGCACAGACACCCAGAACCCGTGGGAACTACACCCCATGGCAAAGCCCCGTGGATGCTGCCTGCAGTGGGCAGTGCCTCTGCCCACAACAGCTGCCACAGTGGGGATGTTCACCACTGTGATAGTTGATTTTACGTGTCAACTTGGCTGGGGTGCAGTGCCCAGATACGCGGTCTAATATGGATGTATCGGTGAGGATGTTTTTTGGACGAGATTAATGTTTAAATCAGAGGACTTTGAGTGAAGTGGATTGCCTTTCAGACTGTGGGTGGGCCTGGCCTAATCAGTTGAAGGCCTGCATAGCACAAACACTGACCTCCCCCAAGCAAGGGGGAATTCTATCTGCAGACAGCCTTTGGACTCAAATGGCTACTCTTCCTGAGCCTCCACTCTGCCAGCCTTACCCCTTCAGATTTTGGATTGCCAAGCCTCCACATGCATGAGCCAGTTCCTTACAATAAATCTCTCTCTCTCTCTCTATATGTAACTATATACATCTATCTATCTATCTATCTATCTATCTATCTATCTATCTATCTATCTATCTATCTATCTTCTGTTGGTTCTATTTCTCTGGAGAACCCCAAATAAATACAGCCGCGTTCAAGCATAGTGCCGGGCCCCCGGTCAACATAGACCCCTCTCAAGGTTCTTGGAAGTGGGAACAATTGTTCGTCTTTTCACAGATGAGGAAAATGGGGGTGCAGAGAGCCTGAGGGTCTTACCTTCTTGCCAGAGGGGTCGCAGGCAGTTTGAGTTCCAGTTCTGATGTGTGAGCACGTATGTGGGCCTCTGTTTCCCCCATCATATCGTGGGCAAACATGTCCCGTACGCGGTTGTTCTGAAGGTTAGGCAGTGTGACTGATGTCGGAAAAGCGGTCGGTAAATGGGAGCTCCAAGGAGCGGGAGCAGGATCAGAACTAAACCCAGGTGTGTGGGCTGCGGGAGCCTGGGCCGCACGTCTCCATCTGAGAGTCTCCACGCTCATGCTCCAGGGGAGGACTGTCCCCCGGGCGCCTTTCTCGTTTCCTGGGAGGTTCCGACACAGAGGGGGTGGTGACACTGAGTCTGCCGTGGTGCTGCTGGGTAACTGTCCACAGAACATTAGTTGCACATTACAGCATCGTGTTCCATACGGAGATGTAGTCCCCAGACGGGCAGCATTCCTGAGAGCGGCTTGCAGGCCCCCAGGAGATGGGGTGAGGCAGGGAGGCTGGACCCCACAACCACTGGGGGACGCCCTGCTGTCCCCGCTGCCCTGTCCAACTTCCCCCACTATCAAAAAGCAATTAGGTTGTGTGGGCTGCAGGAAAGCAGGCAAGGGCTCAAAGTGCTCCATTAGCACATGAGTAGCTGAGTAGCCTGCCCTGGCTTTAGGAAACGTCCTAACACTGCTTAAACCCCTCCAGTGCTTTGAGGACAAATCTGTCCCAGAAGGAGGGGAAAGGAGGGGAAAGGCGCTCAGTGTCCCCCCTTGCATGTTTGGAGAACTTCCCTGTACCCCTACCCCACCCCACCCAGAACTCAGGAGATGATGCCGCAATGGCCAAAGGCTTGGCTGGAGAACTGGCCGGGGACAATCTGAACCCAGCACTTCCTGTGTGACCCTGGAACAAGCTGTGTCCCCTCCCTGTGCCTCAGTTTGCTCATCTCTAAAATGAAGGTCTCACTAGTAGCCCATCACAGCTTGTTGTGAGAATTAAATGAGTTAGTGCACGAACCTGGAAAACAGGTGCCATTTCACCAATGTTCACCCATTATGATTAGCCTATGCTGGCTCCAAATCAGCCAAAGAAAGAGGACGCTGGTCTCGCTCAAGTACGGCGTGTGAAGGAAGGCTATTCTCTCCCTTCCCTAGGAGCAGAGCGGGGGGAGTTTCCCCACAGCAGAGCCGCTCCCCGGTTGGCCATTGGTGTAGCCAACAGATTTCCTGAGCAGGAGTGGGACAGAATTGGCCAAAGAAGCTGGGTCCTGGGAGGGGCAGCCGGGATGCTGTCTGCTCTCACTGCTGGGGGACAAGGTCGTGTGCTCCTGCCTTAGATAGAGGGAAACCCAAGGAAGGGAGCTGGGCTTCAGCCATTTGCAGGGAGCCCACCCAAGAACTTCCCTGGCTGGGTGAGGGGCAAGAGGCTGGAAGAGATAGGGGAGGACGATGGAGAAGGTGGGGGAGGGGAAGAAGCCGGAGCTGGGTCTCCCTCTGCGAGAATGATGCTGTGGGCAGGGTCCACGAGCCGCCCACCCTAACAGTGGGGCCAGGGGTGGCCCGTCAGACTTACGGAGGCCACCAGCCAGAGGATGACTCCAGGCAGGAGGGGCGGGGAAGAGCTGACCGCTGCTCTTAGGTCTGCGGGCCTGCTGAGCTGGTGACTGGAGGAGGGAAGAACAGAATTTCACCGAGTCTGAAGCTTTACAATGAATCGTTCTAAATACCGTGATGAGACACCTCTAATGACTAGACATGGCTGAAAATGTATAATTTGGCCAAATGTCTCTAAGGGAGCAGGCAAGGGAGGATCGACAGAATGTAGTTAGGGGGAGTTATAGGGACCCATAAAGCCATTGCGTGTGTGTTCTCTAACAAGTTGAGACTCCTCAATAAATGGGTTAAAGTATTTATCTGTTTAATATCCATCTCCCTTGCGAGGGGAGCCGGATCTGGGCTTTCCTCGTCGGCAGTAAGATCCCACATCAGACTCAGCTAGGCCTTCGATTAAGGCTGGTTGCCTGGATTAATCACTGGGCCTTGGGTCCTGACCCTGGAGCCCAGGGCAGAGGAATTCAGAGGAGGGGTCCCCTCTTCTGCCTCCGCCTGCATGTGGCTGTGCTTGTCCTGTCTTTTACTCTGTGAGGTCAGGTTGTAGGTGACGGAGGGGAGAAGGAGCCTGGCAAATGTTTCTGACACTCAAAGCATCTGCTAAGGGCCTACTTGAAACAGGAGAAACATGTGAGTCCCTGGCAAAGGTGAGAGGAGCCTGGAAGGAAGCATCTTTCAGGGGGATGGGAGCTGCCCCTGGTGTAGGGGCGCGTGGGGGGAGTGCTGGCTATACCACCAGGTAGGGCGCAAGCCCAGCCCCACGCAGACCCAGGCCCTGGGAGGAGCCACTCTGGGTAGCATGTGTGTGTCTCTGGGGTGAAGGCAGAGCACAGGCCCCTTCCTTCTCCCCACACCTCTCCTTCCCGCCTCCATATTCTTCATTTTCCTGGAAAGCCGGAGCTGCAGGGAAAAGGGCGTCTCAGCATCTCATGACCACAGAGACCCACTGGCAATCCCACCGCACCTGGTGCCTTTCCTGCTGCTCCCTAGACCATTTTCTCAGACACGTAGGACCTTCTTTTCCCCTTCTGAACAGCTTTCAAAGCCGCCAGCCACCAGACCGGAGGGCTTCTCTTCTTTGAAGTCAAATTCATCCCTGGGTTTCTCTCTCTGTCTCTCTCTCTCTGTCTCTCTCTCTCTCTGTCTCTCTTTCTCTCTCTCTCTCTCTCTCTCTCTCACACACACACACACACACACACGTCCTCAAGGCTGAATCAGATCTTTCATTTCCTCTGAGCCATATCTTTTTGCCCTTTGGCTTCCGTCACTTGGCGAGCTGCTGCAACCACGCTCCAGGGGTTATTGTCCAGCTCCTTGTCTTCCAGCACAGGGAACACCGTCCTGGTAACGCCCGGTGGGCATGGCAGGGCAGGGCCAGGGAACGCTCATAGCCCAGGGGTCCCATCCCCACTCCTGCAGCCGTTGAGTTTTCATCACAGAGGCACACGGATTGTGTTGACACTCTCCACTTCCTGGGCCCCTGTTTTCGTCCCAGCACCAACCCGGCAGCTCAGGAATGACAGACATGACCTGCCCCATCTGGGGTCGCAGGTGCAGGATGGACATTGGCCCTTGGTGCAGGGAGCTGTTTTACCCTCCGGAAGTGGGCTCCACGCTCCACAGAGGCTGGAGCTGCCGAGGCCCAGGGACGGAGGCGTGTGATCCTGCAAGAGGTATTTTTAGCTTTCTCATTAACCAAGTGCTTTCAAATTAGCCTTCTATTAACCTCAAAGGAAAATGAAAGTGTGTTTTTTTCTTCCCAGAGTAAGTCTCTCCTGCAGAATATCAAGGTTTCCATGATTAACGTTTCATGCGCCTTGAAGCGCTAATGAAGTTGGAGTCTCCAATATCTAACTTGATGGAGTAATTGGTCTGTGGTCTCTGCAACGGCGAGGAAGACACTGCCAAGCAGGGGAGGGGTCGTTTCCTTCTCAGACGTCCTTCGTTTCTGTCTCCCTCCGCCCCCCCCAGACAACCTCCACCCAGTAAGGGTTCGTGTGACCAGCGCCCCCTTCTGGTTTCATCTGGGGAGTCCCTGCTCTTCTGCATGTGATCCCTGACTGACTCTTAGCCACTGCTCCTCTCGGAAGCACTGTCCGCTCCTCAAGTCTGGCGACCAGGGTCACAGAGGAGGCCTTTGACTTTGGCTGTGTCCCTTGAAGTGGGCTTATCGCTCTGCATCCAGGGCTCAGGCTGATAGGGGAATAAACAGCCTTGCAGTTTCCCAGCACGGCAGCTCGCAAGTCTAGTGACGCTAATCCAGTTCCCACTCCCAGTGGAGAGGCAGGAGGAGTCTGCCTAGCCAGGGTCACCTGTCAGCTGGCCTTGGTCTCAGGAAAGGTGCCGATGGACCTCCTGGAGGGGACATGCAGTCCAGCCACTCAGAGGAGACTGTATGCGGGAGGAGGTGTCTGCAGCAGGTGGGGGGCTGCCCCACTTCTCACACTCCCCAGGTCACTGAAGGAGACGGTGGGGTTGCTTCCAAAGGACTCGGGTCAAAGTTTGGATCATTCGTCCATTGGTTCAACCTGCTGGTGGCCCCCTCCCTCCCTCTGAGCGCTCACCACGGATTGCCGCTTCACCGTCCCGTCTTGGTCTCTTTTCATTCATGGGTCTGAGCTTTCTAAAGGCACCACGTCCAAGAAGGGCTCTAGGCTTCCCAACAGGAGGCCTCGTAGGGAGACAGTTTGCTCCTGGGTGGCATTTTGCTCCACAGGTAAGCAGCTGTAGCGAACTTTCTGTCTTATGTGTGGGGTGCTGCTGGGACCTGAGGAATTCCATCTCACAAGGATGGGGGGTCCTCCCTGGAACTCCTGCTCAACCCCCCTGACCATCCAGGTGAAGGGTCTGCCCTCCCCGCGTGGCTTCCCCGTTCTCCCCGAGACGGGACTGCATTCCTGGGCGCCTGAGAAAACACAACAGGTGCATGATTTAAATGACCAGAGAAGATCCTAGGGTCACATGTACATAGATGGCTCCCGCTGCCACTTCAAAATTGAAATGTCAAAAAGCAAACTTCTTCTTCCCTGGTTAATGGTGTCTCCATCAACCCCACACCCAACCCAGACGCGTGACAGTCATTGTAGACTCCTGCCCGCGCTTCCAGTCTCTAGATCCTGTCAACACCCCTCCAACGGCCCTTCTGCCCTCCAGCTCCACTTGTCTGCTGTCACTTGGGGTCTCAGAGCATTGCGAGACTCCCTCAGCTGGTCTCCCTGCCGCAAATCTTTATCCCCTCAGTCCCTTTCCTGTCCTGCAGCCAGAGTGCTTATTCTAGAATGTGCTTCTGATTAGGCTGCTTCCTTGCCAACACTTTTCAATGGCTCCCAGTTACCTCCGGCTAAAGCCCTCCTTCCTTGGACAAGACTTGTAATTTTCCCAGGAGTGGTACCTGCCTCTCCCATCGATTCAGCTTTGTCCCCAGTCACCCTCCCCTACAGACCCACATCCAGCCGGACCCAACCAATTGCACTTCCCAGAACATCCCTGCCCTGGGCGACACACATGGTGTCGCCTCGGATTGATTGGAATGCCCTTTTCTCCTTGTCCATCCAGTGAACTCCTAATCATCCTACAAGACCCTTTCAAATATGTCCTCTTCTAGGAAGCTATCACAGCTGAGAAGTTCTTGACGATACCTAACGGAAAACCTGCCTCTTACCACCCGATTTCCCCCAGATCTCACTGCTGTCTACAGTAAGGCTCTGTGGGGGTGCGAGCTCAGGGAAAATGTTCTCTGGGACTTTTCCATACGAGGTGACATTTTTCAGTTTCAGTCAAGAGTCTCTTATTCCCCCACCGCCAGGCTCTGTAGATGTAGCCAAACTGCCTAAAGTCTTTATTTTGACCTCTTTATTCTCGCTGTCTTCCTTTCTGCCTTCTTTCTTTTTATTGCATCTTCTTAGGAGAATGGGGTCCTACGTAGGGGCTGGTCTTGGAGTCTGATTTGGCCTTTGTAAGTCAGAGCCACGTGGGGCCCCTTCCTCCTCTGCTCTTTCCTCTTCCCCTCCTCCCGTCCTCCCCTGTCCTTCCCATCCTCCTTCTCCTCCCACCCTCCTCCCGTGACAGTGAGTGACAGTGACATTTCCTTCTCACTCCCATGGTCTGCAGACCCCTGTGCCTGCGAGAACGCACATCATCCTGTTATTCGAGAGTTGCTCTCCCGAGTTTCACCCACATAATCACCGTAGTGGTTTCTCCCAGCCCTTCCAGCGCTCATTAACACTTCCACCGGAGCTGGGGTGCGAAGGCAGAGGCTGGAACGCGTTTCACTTCTCGTTAGCAATGCAGGCCAAAGGTCGGAGGGGAGGAGGCTGGTCCGACGCCCCCCCCCCCCGGGGGTGGGCAGGTTTTCTGCTTCTCGTTTGCCTGGTGGAGCCCTGTCCCTCCCTCAGCACCCAACCATTCCACACCACCAGTCCGCTCGGGCAGGCAGCAACACAGGTGAGGCTCCTTTTGAAAAAGCCTCAGACATAAAAACCTAGTCTTAAAGTCAGGTAGGGGGTAATTAGTCACATTTCAAAAGAATTCTTATGTTTCCAAAGGCTCTGGGGCAGGGAGCCCATAATTAATCAGCTGGCCTAGAGTATTCGCTGCCAGAGAGGGACAGCCGGGCTAAGCTGCATTCCTGCACCCCCCACCCCACCCCCCTGCAGCTTACTTCCCTTGCTGCAGTTAAAGACTTTTCTTCCTTCTTCCTTCTTTCCTCCCTCTCTTCCTCCTTTTCTCTCTCCCTCCCTCTCTTCCTTTCCTCCCTCCCTCCCTTGTGTTTTAATTAACTTCTGTGCTTTGTCTCGTCTTTGAGGTAAGGGAGGAATACGGGTTAATTTTCCTCAGGTCACAGATGTGGAAAACCAAGGTTATAATTGCACAGCCAGATCACAGAGAAAACAGGACCCAAGGAGAAGCAGAAACTGCCGGTTTCATCCAATAGGTGTGATCCTTTTTCTTGTAGTAAGAGAATCCTTGTTATATTTGGGGAGGTAATGAAAGCAGCTGAACACCCAATTTTCTGGCTTTCCAAGCAGCTAGGCATGGCGATGAGACCAAACTCTGCTCATGGGGTGGGAGTGGCTACGTTCAGTGGGACCTCTGGGCTGGTGGCTCAGATGAAGCTGGCTCAGCCAGGAGGGCCGCCTCTCTCTGTTGCTCTTTCACACCGTCTCCCTCTCTCCTGCCTGCAAGGTGATGGCTAGAGCTCCAGCAGCCATGTTGGGACAAGTGGGAGACTTGAAATGGTAGCCGTGCACTAGGCTGGCGGGAAGCAGCAAGACAGATGGCTTCTGAGTTCTGAGAACCATGGAGTTGCCTTGCCAGCCGTGGATCACTTACCTCTGTACTTCTTTCATGTAAGGAAAGAAAGAAGCTGCCATCTTGGTTAAGCCACTGTTAGATTTTGTGTGACATGCAGCTGAGACTAATCCTAGCTGATAAGTTAAGTTTCATGACTGGCATCTTCAGCACTGGAGCACACCCACAGCCTGGAGGCAGAGGGGATCGAGTTTGCCCACTGTCTGCATTTATATCCAAATTAGAACTTTCCCCAAATCTGGTGTCTTTTGCCCTCCACCCTACTTTTTCTTATAGGCCCGTGGGTGTGAGCAACCAAGGTAGCATCGAGGGAGGCTGTGGGGACAGAGTCCCAGAGAGCAGTTTCCAGGCTCTCGGCCTCACGTGGAAAGGGCTGGCTCGGGTAGTAGATGGCCATCCGCCGTGGCTGGGTGGCCATCACCTGTTACCGGTGAGCCGTTAGCCACTGATATATCTGCCGTGGCTAAGTTGGTTGGTGGGTTGGCAGAGAAGTGGACGGCAGGTGGCGGCTCGTGTGCCTCCTGCTTCCCGTGTGTCCTGCTTCCTGTGTCTCCAACCCAGCCGCCAGCGAGAACATAGTGGTATGACTTCCCTGTCTATGGCTCCGTGGGTGTTCCTTTTTGGCCTCACCATGTCCTGCGTTCTTATGTGGGGAGTGGGACCAGAGACCCTGCATGACAGAGGCCTCTTAAAAAGGGAGGTCCGAGGCTCTCCTGGGGCCATACCACTCAGCTGGAGGCACAGTCATGCCAACCACCGTGCTGGGAAGTACGCCAATGCCGTAAGGAGTTAAGGGCCACTGCGATTTGTGATTGGCTCGCTCCCTGTGGCCCTGCCCACTCAGACTCCACCCTCCTCCCCTCCTTTATTCCCACAGCTTTTCCAGGTCTTGCTCCTCACTCAGCAGATGAATACCTGGAAATGGGTCACTTGGGTCACTCTCACAGCGTCTTCTGACTGCATGGAATCAGTTCAGGCGTGTGTGTGTGTGTGTGTGTGTGTGTGTGTGTGTGTGTGTGTGTGTGTGTACACAGAGCCAGGAGTTCAGTTTTCAGGCTCTCGGCCTCACGTGGAAAGGTGCTGGCTCAGGTAGTAAATGGCCATCAACTGTGATTGGATGGCCATCAGCTGTGGCTAGTTGGCCGTCAGCTGTAACCAGTGAGCCATTGGCCACTAATATAACTGCTGTGGCTACGCTAGCAGCAAATCGGGGCTAGCAGGAAGATGGTGGCTGAGCTAGCAAGAGCGGATTACAGTTAGCACGGCGGATTGCAGCTAGCAAGTGAGGTTGGTTGGCAGAGAAGCGGGTGGCAGGTTGCATATCGTGTGGATCCTGCTTCTTGTGTCTCCAACCCAGCCGCCAGCGAGAATATAGTGGTATGACTCCCCTATCTAGGGTTCCGTGGGTGTTCCTTTTTGGCCTCACCATGTCCTGCATTCTTATGTGGGGAGCGGGAGCTGAGACCCTGCATGACACCCTGCATGACACATGGCTCACCGAGCAGGGTTTCCTGTATGACTGTGTGTGTGTGTGTGTGTGTGTGTGTGTGTGTGTTTTATCCTGCACACACCTGACTTCTCATTCTTGCCCTCTTTCCCACAACACGACTTTGGGTCTATCTCTTTCCATTTCTGAACCTCTCTATTTGTCCTCCATAAAAGAAAGAAATTGGATTGGTCTCTAAGATGGAATGAGGTCAGGCAGAGAAAGCATCCAACGCCCAATAGCTGTTAGCTGGGACTTGGATCTGCCAAGCTGCCACTCGCTCCACTCTCATGTCTATCTGGCAGGGAGGTGGTGATGTCTCCTCTCCTCTAAAAGTTCTCTTCTTGATTCATTGCCAGGGGACCCCTCTCTTAGGAACCCAAGTGGAGAGGAGAAGGGTGGTGGGCCACCTGGCTCTCTTGCCCACCTCCTATTTCTGGAGGCTTCCAGGCAGGAAAGCCATAAAAGTGTTGGTTTTAACACTTAAGACGTCTTCCTGAACTCTTTTGCTGGCAAATGGTGTTAACAGGCCTCTGTGGGGCCCAGGAAGAAGGATTCGAAGGCCACATCCATTAGAAAAAGCCACATTAGCGGAGATGGTCACCTTGGCTATTTTTCTGAGCAGACCTTGGGTCAGGGTGTGAGCTTCCTGATTTCCTGACCTTCCTGGCGGACTTCTGAACACGTTTCAGAATCGACATTTGTGGGCTGGACTTGTCCTCTGGGCCCCAGTGATGTAGCTTGTGGTTTTTAATCTGTTTGTTTTTTTCAAATGATCCAGGTGCTTCTTCTCTTGTTCTGCCACCAATACTCTTCAGCCAGTGGTTGTTCTTACCTCTCAGGGGGGTGGGTTACAGCCCTTCTGCTCTGAGAGCAGTGAAACATGGGCTGGGAAACTGTCCTTGTGTCCCCATCAGGGGACATTCGTCTCTGGGTCCCTGGATGCTACCCAGTGGCCGGTTTAGTAGAAAGTGTCTGATTTTAGTTCGGAGATTCAGAGGAGAGTCTTGGCCTCGACCCAAGTTCCACCCCCATCCCAGGTCATGTCCTGGCCTGTCTCCCTAGGATACCACCTATGACTCCTTTCCAACTGACTGACATTTTCCCTATTCCTAAAAAATTCCTAGAGGAGACTCGGCTGTCTCCCTTAGACATGTTTTTGTTTTTTCATGTCTCAGACCGCTTCAAAGTGAAGTCGCTTTCTTTAGACCGGACCCTGGAGTTAATCAGATGCAGCCCCTCCCCCTCCTTTTGCAAATGAGAAAACTGAGACTCAGGGAGGGGAGAAGCTGGGCCAAAATTTCCATAGCTTGCTCATGGAAGAGCCGGAGCTGGAACACTCGGGTCTCCTAACTCCCCAGCCGGTAACCCATCTGTCTCCTGATGGACTCCAGGCTCTGAAGTCTGGCTGCGGGGACCAGGAGGGGCAGTTAGCACAAGCGTCCTCACCACATATCTCTAGGGCTCTTATCAGATAAAATTATGTAAAATCATTAGCACTGTCAGGACTCTAAGAATTCTCTGAGCTTCCATCTGAGAACTTTCCATCTAAGAAAAGGAGCCTGACGGGAGGAATAACAGACAGACCACATGTCCTGAGAGAAGGAGAGGCCTATGTCCAACTTACTTCTCAGACACAGGCTTAGGTCCAGGAGGACAGTGGAGAGCGCGTCTCACCTTGTCACCATCTCTCCATCCTCCCTGAGAGCGCTGGGGCAGGAGCTCTAGACAGACCCAGGAACACACCAGTTGTTCCAGGAACCCCTGTAGGGCACGAGGACGTGACCGTAGAAGCTCATGTTGCTCTGTGACCCTTGTAACAGCATGGAAGGCAAGTAGGAGGGGCGTACCTGTTATCTGGGATCCACAGGACAGAATTCCAGAGCAGGGAGGATACCTGGCTGCCAAGGTGGAGAGGCTGGAGCCAGAACAAATGAGTGTTAAGAGCGGTCATCTCGCACCCAGGCAAGAGGGACATCCCGAAGTGCTGGAGCCAGAGACAGGTGACATGGGTGGCAGCGCAGGTGGGACCTTCCCTGCACCAGCTGGGAGGAACTGGATGAGGGTTGAGTTCCCACAATTCTGTCTGTGTGGGATTAAGCCAGGGAGTGACGGGGTTCCCTTCCTTTCCCCCCTTCCTTTTCCTTTCCTTTCTTTCCCTTTCCCTTCCTTTTTCTTGCTTTCTCTTCCTATCCCCACCAATGTTGTGACGCCATTTTCACCCCTATGTGGGGTGTGACCTGGGGAAATAAATACAGGAGAAGCTGACGGGAAACAAAATGGAACACATGAGTCCGAGGAGCAGAAAGGGTGTGGTTGTGGCCACACTGAGTGGGACAGACACGGGAGTCGCTCCAAAGGTCCCCAAGAAAGGAAAGGTGTGGCGGCCATCAGTGCAATTCTCCCCACTGTGGGCACACGGTGGGACGAGCTCTCCAGCCCCCAGACGTAGGCCTGGTCATGCTATGTCATGAGCCACTGGGAGCCGCCGCATCCCCTTCCCTGGCTGAGGCAGAGCCCCCCGGACTTGTGTGACATCCCTGAGTCACGAGAATGAGCAGAGAGTCCAGCCAGGCCTGAGATGGACGCGTAGCACGAGCAAGATATGAATAACTTCCATGTAGCTGTTGAGATTTGGGTGTTGTCTATTTCCACAGCACAGGGAGCACAGAAGGGCAGGACCCAGTGCTACTGTGACATTCATCAGCAGTGTCATCGTCCGGATGGGCAGCCAATGCTAGTGATGGAGGTCTCAGTGACCACCTGGGGCATGAATGGTGGGGATGCCGCTCCCATTTTCCAAAGACAAATGCAAACATCCAGGAGATTCAATAAGCTCCAAGCAGAGCCACAACATCACCACCCAGGAGTGGATCACTTGCGTTTACTTACCTTCCTATCCAGCTTCATGCTCAGCTGAAAGAGAAAGGAGAGTAATTAGTCTTTTTTGAGTTCTTTCAGCACAACGACAAAAATTTTTTTTCTGAAAAAGAAATCTCTGGGATTGGAAAGGCAAAAGAACAAGCTGCATTTTTTTGTCTCCTTCAATGCACGACAACTAATAATAACAACAAAGAATACAACTGACTTAGAAATTCTTTGTGGTCCTTCAATGTCACTGAAAAATGAGCCTGGGAAAATGGGGGGGGAGGTTGCAGGCACCAACACGTGTGGGGGCACGCCTGCTCACCTATTGTGTGTGCTCAGGAGCCCCGTGGTGTCTTGGCAATAGCAAAGACTATATGCAAACCCCCTGGAAACCAGCTTGATGGAAATTGCGGGAGGAGTGGAGAATGATAGCTTGCTAGGAGCTGGATACCCCGGCTAGAGCTGTTGTCTCTTTCAAAGCAGAAATGCGATACTAACCCATAGCAGAGCCGCAACTTGAAATTTCTCCTCCATTTGCAAGTCCTTAGCTTCAGGGTGGAGTAGGCCCCTGTCGGTACCATACCTGGGAATTTGGAGTTCAAAGGCCACTTGTCTGGGAGCCTGGGCCTGCCATGGATGGAGATGTGTACTTGGGGTAGAGTTGTTGGATGGACTTGCCAAAGACAAGATTTATGAACACATAGAGGGCCGAAGAGATCTGAGTGTTCGAGAGAGACGAAAACTCAGAATACTGAAAAATCAGATAGGTAAGGATGGGAACAGCAATATGGAATGTTGTTTTAAAAAAAACAGTGGAGATTATAAAGCAGGCCATGTGAATGACGGTTGCAGGGTCATGAAGAACAAAGAGGGAGACAGCTGGAGGCAGGTCAGCCCACTAGGGCGTGAAGCCAGGGAGCTGGTCCCTTAGGGGGCTACCTGCAGAAGGGAAGACTGGCTGAGACACAGCAGGGGCTGGTTAGAAAGGAGAGGCACCACTCCCCCGGAACCAGGAGGCACGGTTGGAAAGGAGACGACTTCCATGCAAGGACAGTCACGGGGCGTGTTTGCTGTGACGGTGGTGGTGACAGTGGTGGGTGGTGGAGACAGAAAGCTCAGTAGGCATTTATATGGCACACAAAGTCGGCACTCATTAAATGCCTGCAGGAATTTATGAATACGTTGCAGTAGACCCAGCAGTACCAGCTTTGTACTAGTAGCTGTATTGCAATGGCAGCTTTTCCAGAGTTATGACTGTGACAAAATCAACCCGGCCTGTGACCTGCCTGGAAGTGTCAGGGCTCTTAGGTGAGGGGCTTATATCGTGAGAAAGAAAGGCGCCCAACCTGAGATAACCTCAGTGGCTTAGGAGCTGAATGTTAAGATAAGTAGCAGGAAAGGAAGCAGGTAAGGAAGAGCACCTGCTTCAAAACACGATCCTTGGGGCTGCAAACTCCCCAGGAAATACCTCTCCGTGTAAATGCAAAATAAAGGCAAATCCTGGTAAATAATGAGCCCCCGGCTCTCTGGTGCACAAATCAGTTCTTGCCCTCTGTGTAATGGTCTTGGACCATCAAGGTGATTTGGAGGAGGAATTTTGTGCAGCCCTGATATACCTCGCAAGTGTAGCTAACGTGCATTGAGCTCTTAATGTGCGCGAGTCCCTGTTATGGGCTGAATCTTTGTGCTCCCCCACCCCAGCTTATATGTTGAATCTCTAGCCCCCACTGTGATGGTATTTGGTGGTCGGGCCTTTGGGAGATCATTCAGTTTAGATGAGGAAACAGGGTGGGACTCTCAGTTTGGGATTAGTGTCCTTACGAAAAAGAGGAAGAGACTGGAACTTCCTCTGTCTGCCTGTGAGAAGGCTGCCATCTACAAGCCAGGAAGAGGGCTCTGACCAGAACCTGTGCCGGAGCCCTGGGCTCAGACTTCCAGTCTCCAGAACCCTGAGAAATAAACGTCTGTTGTTTAAGCCCCCCCAGTCTACTGCATTTTGTTGTAGCAGCCCAAGTTGACTAAGAAAGGCAGTAAGTGCTTTATACGAATTAACTCTTTTAATCCTTACGAGTTTAAGGCTTAGGTACTATTAATAATAGCCACTTTACAGATGAGAATACTGAGGCCTGGAGAGGCCATGAGCTAACCCATGTGGGACTAGGAACTAAATGCAGGCAGACTGGCCCCATTATCTTATCCCCTTCCTCTTAGCTGCCTCTTCAGGTGGGTGTCTGTGCGCTGTGGCTCCATTCAGGAGATGGAAAGGCCGTGGGGACCTTCAGCCTGTGATGTCACAGGAGCCTCTATGTCCAGTTCTGGAAGGTGTGAAGCAAGAGAGTGTGAGCTGTGGAGACACGTGCCCTGGGGTTTAGATCCCAGCCCTGCTTCTTAAGATCCATGCAACCTCAGTTTCCTCTCTGTGTAATCCATGTGGTGTGGCTTAGAGAAAATAGACACATAGAATGCTTTGTATTTTGTGTGACACGTAGTGGGTGTTCTATGAAAAGCCTTCCCTCAGTCAATGCTGGGTCCTATCCTAGCTGGTTACCTGTTAGAATGAACGAGTCCCTGTTAACTGAGCACCTGTTTTCTTTGCCTTGGTTTCAGATCTTTAGAGCATCCTTAGAACTAATACTTGGCTATGCCTCTTAGCAGCTGCAGGAGTAGGTTTCTCCATGTCCATCTGGTACAGCTCAGTGACTGACCGCAAATGGACACCATGGTCTTGACTCTTGAGTCACTGGCAGAATCGACTGGGTGTCTGGCTTCCAGGCAGAGGAGGTCCCACGGGCAACGGCTTGGAGGAAGAGAAGCACTTAGGTCCAAGCAGCTTGGTTTTGTTGGGGCTGAAATTGCAAAGTGGAGAGCTGGCGAGGGACCCAGAGCCAGGTCACGGAGGCCCTGTGGTCCGCCTGAAGGAGCTTGAACCTGACCCTGCAGGGGACGGAAGCCTTTGAGTAACTGTGTGGAGAATGGATTGCAGGAAAGAAAGACTGGAAGCCATAAGTTTGTTTGGCAGCTGTTGATATGGCCTGGCCATTCGCCTCAGGGGGAGGCCTACAAGCTCTGGCTTCTTTCTACTTCCTGGGCTCATCTCCTACCTCTCTACTTCCTACGCACTCTGCTCCTGCCTTGCTTTGTCTTTGTCATTCCTCGAGCTCGGTAAAGAAGTTCCTGCTTTCAGACTTGTGGCTGTCTCTACCTGACCCTCTTCCATCACGCGTCTGCATGGCCTTCCGTTGGCCCAACTGTCATCTTATTGCAAAGGGCTTCCCTAAGCACTCTGCAGTAAGTCAAACCTGACGCCATCGCTCTCTCTCCTCTGATCCTGCTTCATTATGTTCTTCCTTAGCATTTATTGCCACATGATACTGTATGTATCCATTCCTTTACCATCTGTCTCGCCCCATTGGAATGTAAGCCGCCTGAGGCTGGACCAGTGTCTCTCTTGTTCTCTGCCATCCTCCCAGGGCTAGACACTTAAAAATGCATTGGATGAATGAAAGAACCAGGGTGAGGACTTTCCATGGAGGTGACAACCTGATCTGCAATGAGTGGGAAGGCAGTTCGGGGTGTGATTCAGTACTGCAGACCCTACACGCACTGGCAAACATTTGATTTTTAGTTCTACGCGCAGAACACCAGTTTCCTTCATGGGCGGGGAGCGGGGGGCTCATCTTTAGAAATAAGTCCCCTGGGAGTCTTGTGGCAGGTACAGTTTGTAGAGACAGCCCTGCCTGGATCCTTGTGGAGCAACTTGACTCTTGTGAAGACAGGCCCAGGGCTCTTTGTCAGCTGGTGCCTTGTTCCTTCCCGGATGACAATGTTCTTGAGTGGTGAGTAATTGGAGCCTCAGGGCCACCTTGAGTTTTGTGGATAAGCTCGGCTCTGACACTCTAGGTGAAGTGTGTAGAAGAAACAAAACATTGCAATGTGCTAGCAGGGACCAGCAAGTCAATAACTGCTTGCCATTCTGGGAGCACACACTCACCGGTGGATCCACGACCCGAAGGTCTTTTCCCAGGGGGCTCTAACGTGGTGGGACAACGATTGCCTCTTACGGAAGAGGTGCTAGAAAGGCATGAAAAGCCCGGGAAAGGTGGAAGTTGTTGCCCAGTTTAGGGGGCGATGCAGCCAGGTTTGCCTGAATTTCATCTTAGAAAGGGTGGGTCCTGGCAGCCTTGCTAGTACAGCCTAAGAAGGTGACACTGGAAATGATGCCATCGTCGTTTCCCTCTCTCATTGAGATGCCAGATGATTCAAAGGGACATAATCTTCAGACGATCCCATACGAGGGAGGACGTCATTGGAATGACCGACACTAGGAATCGTAGAACACAGACTTCTCACGAAACTATAGGAAACTGAAGGCACCCTCAGAAATGCCTTGTCAGGGTCTCTCTAGGTGAGTTACAAGCATTTAGAGAAGCATTACACGTGATCAGCTGTGGATAAATTCGGGGAGGCTCTCATTGCTGGTAAGACCTTTCCCTCAAGTGGAATTTCAAGTGGCTGATGGTAGAGACCTCAAGTCCACTATAGATCGATCCAAAGGAAGGGGGTGAGAAACAGCATTCTTGAGAGTCTTCCGTCAACAGCTTTATGGTAGACACGTTTCGTGCTTTAACACTGAACTTTCATAACAACCCTACAAGATAGATATTATTATTATCCCAATTTTACAGAGGAGAAAACTGTGGCTCAGAGAGGTTAAAATAATTTCCCAAGGCCACACAGCTAAAAAGAGGTGGGTCTGGGCTCAGAGTTCACTCTTTCCCCACTACCCAACGTGACTTCACATCCACATGTCCATCTGTTGTCACATGGTTACTGGGCCGTTGGGCTTCTGAGCGTGGCCTGTACATATGTGTAGGTGGTTTAAGGAGAATTTTTTCTTAGTGGAGGATGATAATGAGGCTGAGTAGATGTTCAAGCTCTGTAATTTCTTTCTTTAGAGGAAAAAAAGTTTGTTTTCAGTTTTCACGGGGGTTGAAGGAAAGGTAAGTCCAGATGGGACTGTGCTGGCTTCCTCTTGGATGTGTCAGGTTCCTCGGAGAGCACTGACAACTCGAACCGAGAGGTGTTGATCACTTTGCACTCCAGTGGCCAATAGGGTGAGGCTAGCCTTTTAGTTTCCTCCATTCAACGAAGAATGGAAGCTTCTCCTCTTAAGGCCACATGCCCCTATGTCAACAGTCTTCAGCAACACAAACTGGGTGAACGTCATACTGGGAAAAAAATGCACGATGGGTGCTTCTGGCTTCTGGTAAAGGTGTAGTAACTTGGTCAGAGTAACCCTTCCCCAGGCAACAATTATGAAACCTGGAGAAAATATAAGAAGGCACAGAAGAGCAATGAAAAATAGGCAGAAACTGGAGAGAAATCTGCCCTTGAAAGACTAACTGCATGGGTGATATTTTTGAGTTTAACGCTTTGTGTTGAGAGGTGCTGTAGCTGGAGCATAAATTAAGAATATGCAGATTATGACCTGCTAAATGAAAAGGCACAAGGCATCCACATGCGTCCGCAGAAAACATCTCAGCATCCGAGGTCCCACTTTGGGGCAGTTTTAATACACCTACACAAAGGAAGTCAAGTCACAGGATATATTACTTACAGATCCCAGAATGGGGGTTGGGGGAGCATGCAGTGAGCCTGGGGCAGGGCAGGCCTCTGTCGCAGGTCACAATCGAGCAGGAGGTAGAGAAATCGGGTAGCAAGCACCTGTTCCTTATAAGGTGGTTGGAGCAGAGATCATTAATTTTTCACAGGTTCACCCCTACATGGTTATTCTAAAAGGTGTCCCAGGAAAAGCAAAGTGGAAACTTGCGGTGGGGAATCCTAAGCTCAGGTTCTTCTTTAAATGTCCAGACTTGGGGTGTGAGCAGGGTTGTCATACTGTACAATGCCTGAGTAGCAACTCAAAATAGTTGTTTTCCCACCCCAGGATTTTTATCTGGAACTCCTAAATCTGTTCATAAATGGAAGTGGCTGAAGCCGCAGCTGTACTGGCTTGAGGTGTCAGAGGACAGAGTTCAAGGCTGGAAGAAAACCAGAACGTTTAGGGAGGAATCCTTGAAGGAAACGTGCCACAGAGGAGGTGAGTTCCAAAATCTACACATAAGATCCACTCAAATTTTTGGCTTCTCTAAGGTATGTATATTCAGGGGAGATTCTATGGGCATCAGAGGGGTAGAAAAACAGCAGCTGGAAGCTGAAGAAACTGAGTGGAAATTTCAGTTGCTGCTGTTCAAAGGGGAGATGAACTTTGGAAATTGATTCCAGTCAACTTAATTGCCTGCTAGAATAAATTAGCAGAGAGCAAAATGGACTCAGAATCAATGTTGGACTCAGGATAATGTATCATTCAAAATTTCCAGTATCCAATCAAAAATCACTAGACAGGTGAAGACAAAGAAAAATGTTACTCATAGTCAAGAAGCAAGAAGAAGGCATCAATAAAAATTGACCCCAAGATAACCCAGATGTTGCAATTAGTACAGAGGAATTGCCAGAAGACTTGTGCAATAAGAATGTTAAAGGAAGTTCTTTAGCCTGAAATGAAATGACACCAGATGCGAATTCAAATCAGCAGGAAGGAATAAAGGAATAAATTAATAAGTATATGGGTAAAATATAAAAGACTATATAGATATTTTTTCATGTGTATTCTCTTAATTTCTTTAAAATACATATGGCTGTTTAAAATAAAACTTACAACACTATAGTGTGGGTATTTTTAAACATAGGTGGAAGTAATAGGTATGGCCAAAATAACACAAAGGGTACAGTGACAGTCAATGGGACTATACTGTTGCAAAGTCTCTGTATTTTATGTGAAGTGGTAAAATCTTAACTCCAAGTAGACTGTGATGTGATAAAACATCTATGTATTATAGAAGATAACACTGAAAAGCCCACATTGGAATCAAAACTAAATACTAACATATATTAACACAAAAGAAGGCAGGAAAGGAGGATCAGAGGAAGAAGACAAATGAGACCAATAGAAAACAAATAGCAAAAAGACAGATGAAATCCAATCACACTAATAACTATTACGAATAAATGGACTAAACATTCCTTTTAAGAGGCAGAGATTGTCAGACTGGATAAAAAAGTATGACTCACTATACATTTACAGAGATGGATTCTAAATACAAAGACGTAAATAGGCTACAAGTAAAAGGATGGAGAATAATATTCCATGCAAACACTGAATTAAAAGAAAGCTGGAATGGCTGTAGTAATATTTGACAAATTAGACTTTAAGATAAAGGGATATCACCAGAGATAAGAGGGACATATCAGAATGTCAAAAGGGTCCAAACATGAGGAAGGAAGAACAATTTAAAGTGTGTATGAACCTGTAGCAACAAAGCATCAAAATCACACAACAAAAGCTGACAGAAGTAAAAGGAGAATTAGATAAATCCACAGTCACAGGTGGAGAATTTACCACCCTTGCCTCACTACTTGATCGAACAATTAATTAAAAACAAATCAGTAAGAAAATAAAACATTGGAAAGAATATCAATTTCCTCAATGAAATGATATTTATAGGATTCTACACCCAACAACTGCAGAATACACATTTTGTCCAAATGTACTTAAAACAGTTGAGAGACATATGGTAGGCCATAAGACAACTCTCAATAACTTTAGAAGACTGAAATATTACAGAATAGACTCTCTGGCACAATGGAATTAAATTAGACATCAAGAACAATAAAAAAGAGCCAGCAGATTTTGGAAATTAAACACTTCTAAATAACCCATGGGTTAAAAAAAAAAAAAAAAAAAAGACCAGCACAATGGAAATTAGAAAACATTTCAAGCTGAAAGAAAATGAAAGGATAACATATCAAAATCTGTGAAATGCAGCTACATCAATGCTTATAAAAATTTTATAGCTTTAAGTGATTATAATATAAAGGAAGAAAAGCTTAAAATAAATGTTCTAAGTTTCCACATTAAGACAAGCAAATATGAGACGCGATAATAAGGGGCAGAAACCACCGAAATAGAAAATAGACAAAAAATAAAGTCAGAAGTTGGTTCTTTGAAAAGATAGATAAAACTGATGAACTTCTAGCAAGACTGATCAAGAAAAAAAGGGGAAAATACAAATTATCAATATTACGAAGGAAAAAGGGGCTATCACGATAGCGTCTACAGACATGTAAGAGATAATAAGGGCTATCGTAAGCAACTTTATTCTGAAATATTTGATAAATAAGGTGACATGGACTAACTCCTTGAAAAACACAACTGAATGAAAACTGACACGAGGTGAAATAGGACATAAGACTTTCCAAGAAATTGAATTTGTTATCAAAAGCCTTCATACAAAGGAATTTCAGGCCCAGGTGGTTTCACTGGACAATTCTATCAAATACCAATACCAATTTTACTTACACTGTTTATTAAGAGAGGAAGTTTGAAAATGTATTGTTTATAATAGAGGAAGTAGAAAAATATTCCAATTCATTTCATGAGGCCGGAATAACCCTAATACCGAAACTTGACAAAGAAGAAAAGAAAAATATAGACCAATATTCCTCATGAAAATAGACGCAAAAATCCTTAATAAAATATTAGCCAGTTGAATCTAGCAATAAATAAAAAGACTAATATATTATAACCAAGTGGAGTTTATCCCAAGAATGCAAGACTGATTTCACATTCAACAATTAATGTAATTCACCATATTAACAGAATAAAACAGATACAGAAAAAGCATTTGATACAGAGAAAGCATTTGAAAAGTTTAACGCCATTCAAGATTTTAAATTTATACTGTATTGTATCTTTAAAAGTAGCTAAGAGATCTTAAAAGTTCTCAACACAAGAAAAAAATGTGTAACTATCTGAGGAGAGGGATGGTAACTAAACTTATTCTAGTAATCATTCCGTAATATACAGATATATCAAATCATATTGAGAGAGGAAGAAGAAGAGGGAGAGGGATCTTCCTTTTCTTATAAGGACACCAAACCTGTTGGATTAGGACCCACCCTTTCGACTTCATTTCACCTTAATTAACCCCTAAAAGCCCCATCTCCAAATACAATCACACTGAGGGTTAGAGTTTCAACATAGGAAGTTTGGGGGGACACAATTCAATTGACAGAAGGACTAAATTTACCAAAATATCTGCGAGGCCTCGACACGTAAAGCTACAACATACTGCTGAGAGAAATGACAGCTTTTGTAATCGTAATAACAACTTCTGCGACATGTTTTTATAACTTCTGTAACAACAATAATAATTTCTGTAACGAATACAAGGAGAGATGTACCATGTTCAAGGGTTAGATGAGTCAATAGGGTGAGGATGTAAATTCTCCTCAAATGAAAGTGTGTAGTTTTAATCCAATCCCAGTCAAAAGTCCCCCACACTTTTTTTTTTTTTTTTTTAAACAAATAGAAGTTGATAACATGCTTCTAAAACTCAACTGGAAAACGAAGGACCTAAAATAACCCACCAATCTTGAAAAAGAAGAGTAAAGCTGGAAAACTTACATTTCCGAAGTTCAAGACTCACTGCAGAGTAATCAAAATGGGGTAGTATTGCCATAATAATAGACTAATTGGTGACTGAAACAGAATAGTGAAGACAGAAATAGACTTACACTTCCATGAACAATTGATTTTTGACAAGGGCACCAAAATATTTCAATGGAGAAAGGAAAATCTTTGGAATAAATGCTGTTGGAACAATTCGATACCCACAGGAGAGAGAACCAAAAAAGTGAAAAAAAAAAACACCCTAAACCCCTACCTCACACAAGACATACATAATTAATTAAAAAATTAATATAAGACGAACAAAATCTAGCACCTAACATTAAACAGCTTTTAGGAAGAAAAGAGTTTCTTTGCAAGCCAGGGTAGGTAAAGATTTTTTGGACAGGACACAGAAAACAATAACCATAAAAGAAAAAAAAAAGATAAATTAGCCTTATTCAGAATTAAAAACTCCTCCTCATCAAAAGATACCATTAACAAAATTAAAAGCACGCCATGAACTGGGAGAAAATGTTCACAAAATTCGTGTTTGTCTAAGGACGTGTGTTAAGGATACACAAGGAACGTCTACAACATAATGAAAAGACAAACAACTCAATACAAAATGGTTGAAAGATTTTAACAGACATTTTACAAAGGAAGATTTATGAGTGGCCAATAAGCACATAAAAATGCTCAACGTTATTAGTTGTCAAGTAAATGCAAATGAAAACCACAATGAAATATACTACACACCCACACCCACTAGATGGGTAACATTGAAAGACTGTCGGCACCAAACATGGGGAAGGGTGTGGAACAGCCAGAAGTCTTGTGTACTGCTTGTGGGAGTGTCATGTATGGCCACTTTGGAGAAAGGCTTGACAATTTCTCATACAGTTAATCATGTACTATCCTTTAATTCAGTAAGCCCAGTCCTAGATGTTTATCCCAGAGGAATGAAAAGACAGGTTCACAAAAGTCTTGTACACGATCATTTGTTGCAGTTCTATTAAGGACAACCCAAACTGGGGAGAACGCAAACGTCATCGCAGGAGAATGGACACCCAAGAGTAGAAGAGCCACACGAATGAAGACGCCTGGGCAATAGAAAGGAATGAACTAGAGATACACGGAACAACATGGGAGAACCTCACTGAAGTTATGCAGATAGAATCCAGACACAGAAGAGTACACACTGTACGGTTTGACATCTATGAATTTCTAGAATAAGTGAACCAAGTCTATGTTGAAAACATTTAGGACAGTGGTCGCCTAATGGGGGTGGGGGTCTTGACTGGGGAGAGACACTACAGACCATGCTAGGGACATGGAAATGTTCTATATTGTAATAAGGGGTTGGGTTGGATGAGGTTCAGAACATGGTACCCCAAAATAAATATGGTACCTTGGCGTATTAGATATTTTAAGCTTAAGGAATATTTCAAAAAACAGCAGAAACAGGAAGGCCACTGTGACCTCCCCCACTTTGCCCTTCTTTCCTGCAACAGGTCATAAAACTCCCACATGTAAGGTCCCCTTCCTGTACCAGGAGGAAAGAAGATATTCTTATCACCAGAGATGAGAATTTGGGGCCAAGAAATCTGTACAAACAAACCTTGTTAAATGCACCCTTATATCCCCAGTTCCTTCTTCATCATTTACTACCTCTAGCCCAAACCCCTTTGTCTTGTCAGTTTTTCACCAATTTGTTGATTTTGTCGAAAAGGTTTAAGAGCTTCCTGCTCTGGTTACTTCTTCCGGTCTTCATTCTCTTGTGAAGGCTCCCACGGACATGTAAAACCTCAAAAAAATGTGAATTCTTTACCCCTGTTAATCAGTCTTTGTCAGTTTAATTTTCAGACCCAGCCGGGTAGCCTAAAAGGGTCGACGAAAACTTTTTCCTCCCCTACAGTTTATATTAACGTAGCCGTCTGTCAAAATCTGTCAAAATCGAAGAGTGAAGATTTGTGCATTTCAATGCATGTACATTTTATTTTAAAAACTGCAAAAAAAAAGAATCGAGAGGAGAGGTGTCGAGTGGAAGGAGGAATAGATGAAGTAAGAATGGCAGGGTGCCGATAAGTGTTGAAACTGCATGATGGGTGCCGGGGGGTTCACGACCCCATTCTGCTTATGTGTATATATTTGTCACTTTTTATAAAAATAAAAAAAAAAGGGAAAGAAAAAAATAAAACACTTTGGCTCAGGGCCTTGTTGGAAAGGATCAGAGAAGCATCTTCCTGAAAGAAGATACAGCGCCGCCGTCCTTGACTTTCTCCCTGCCTTCTTGGCCATCCGTCTATAGACTCCTGCAAGGGCTGTAATATCCGGTGAGATCTTGCCGAGAATTGTCTGAAAATGGCACAGCACTGAGCTTTGCTGTCATGCGAGGAGTCAGGATTCACCAGTATGAGGGATGTGAGAGCCTCTGACAGTTTCCAGGCTCTTCTTGACAGTTTTGAACTGCTACTTCCGCAAGGTGACCCAACTTGAGCGGAGCTGATCACTCCATCCTCGCCTCGGAAGCAGCCAGGGCGGGAGCCTGTCACCTGACCTGACCTGGGCTGTGACTCCGAGTCACTGGGTACCTTCTCTGCTCTGTGGCCCCTGCTCTCAAGAGCTCTCGACAGATATGAGCTGCTTGTGTTAGAAGCAGCTTCTTCCATTTCTGCGGCATGAGGTTACACTGTTTGCTCCATTGGGAACTTTTCCTTGCACCATTCGTTATAGGTGTCAATTTTCTTTCACTCAAGAGCCACTTTTGGAACATTTCCTCATTTCCCCCATGACAGAGTAATCCCCAAACAAACCATCTTGGGAATTCCACAATTCCTGCCAAGGGAAGAAGAGCACAGCTCAGCAAGCTGAGCGGTGCCTTCTCAGGCTCCAGGCTCCGTTTGAGAAATTCAAATCTAGGCAGAGTGACAGAAGGTGAGGACGCTGCAAATCCCTTCAGGAGCAAACCAAGATAATAAGTAAACACTGAAACAAAGACTTAGGGTGCTGGTGAGAAATGTTCAAAGTCCATAGAATACCGCGTCTTCAGTGATGCTGGGAGCCGGTGTGAGTGATCACCTTATTCTCTCAAGGGTTTGTCCTTCTTGTCCACGCCCAGCCGCCTCCCCCTGTGAAATCCCACAGCTGTCTGGAGCTCAGCAGCAGGCTTTGCTTTCTTGACGTCTCAGATGTCATCAGATGAAGTTAAGGCATCTCAACTTATCCATTTGTTTTTTGTTAACTTGAAAAAGAGAAGAAAAAGAAAACCATTTAAAATATATGTACACATTAAGAATGGAAAGCTCCAATCTCTATTCCCACACAACTCTTCCTTGTCTGCCCTCGCAGCCAATAACCCCTGAAAACAATCAGCTACGTTTCATGCTCGAAGTTTTTCTATTTGTACACTGTTTGGATCATCACGGGGGCAAATCAAGAGACAAACCCCAAGAAATAAGTTGGTGGAGTAAGCCTCCAGTCCCTCCCCTGCCAGCAGCTATTTTAATCACCGCGTGTCCCCTGGAGGGGGAAGGGAGCTGTGTGCTGAAGGGTGAATTTATCCTGCCTGCTGCGGTAAGAGTTGGTTATCAACATCATCAGAGAAGATAGCAGGAGGAAGCCTGCGAGGGTGAGCAGGCCACCAAGCCGACAGTCCTTTATTGTGGCAAACTGCTCCTTTAATTTCTGTGACAGAGTAATACAGACACCAGGCTCTGACCTTTCCTCGGGCCGTGACAGAAGTCAGGTGTGCTCCAGTCAGTACGCATGACTGGAAGGCTCCATCATAAACTCCACACGTAAGGTGACCCCGCAAAGCGCCAGATAGAAACGGATGGGCCACTCCATTGGCAACCGACGCACACACACCAGAGGAACCCAGACAGATAGCAGCGGTGCTGGGTTGTGTCCCTTCAGGTCTCCCGGGACACGCCGCCCTGAGAGGGATGGCTGAGGGGACCAAGCAGAGGGAGCAGTGGCCTGGGCGGAGATGTGGGGTTGAGCCAGAGGTTGATGCACTTGACTTCTTCCTCTCTGGAGAAGCTGTCGGGGTCTCCAGATCACCCCACGTTGTAGCAAGGGACATGGTGAACCCCTTCTGGCTAGAGCCTTGGCGGAGCTCAGGGAAACGCTCAGCGTGGCAGGTGTCTGGAATTGGGAAGTTCTAAGAAACAAGTCTGGGAAGGTCAGAGGACTCGTCTGGGATTAAGGGGCCAGCCAGGGGCTGAGCTGCCCTGAACTTGGGCGGCTTGGGCCCAATCCAGTGTTTGTGCTAAATCCAGTGTGCTAGGGAAGCTTGGGAGGAGGAAGAGGAGAGAAGAGGGAAGACGACAGGCAGCTGTAAATTCCAGGAAGAATGCCATTTTTGGAGACGAAGCCCTGGGGTTCCAGCAGAACTCCAGGGAACCTTCTCTGTGTAAGGAACTTCCCGGGCATTCGAGTCCTCTGCTCTCGGAGGCAGGCAGCCCCGTCGGACGGTCTCGGGATACCAAGGCCTGTAGGGGGCACTGTTGGTTCTGTTGATGCTTTGGTGGCCTGAGCAGAGTCTGGGTTGAGGCTGGAGCTAGAGCGGCACAAGACAAAGGCAGAGAGGCAATCAGAATGGCCCAAGTCAGGGTGATGTGTGTTCTAACCGCTGCCCTGCCACTAAGGCACTCAGGGACCTTGGGCAAGGTCTTCCTGGCCACCATCATCATCATGAATCGTTTAAGCACCTGCTATGTGGAAGGCTAATGCCAAGCATTTTACATGGTTCCTGTCATTTTGTCCATCACAGTACCTGTGATGTCGGTGCTCATACCCATTTCCCAGATCAGAAACATACAATGAGGATGACACCCCTGTAGGGTCTCTCCCGGCTCTGACACTGGAGGGTTCTGTGCTGCTTTGTTGACTTGGTTTAATGTAGCCAGAGAATGAGGAAACAGGGCTGCGTCTGGGCCCCTTTCAAGGACATATCCAAGTAACTAGAGCCTCGTAGCATGCTGCACGACCGTGTTGACAGACAAGCCTGGAGATTTATGGCAATTTCCGGGGGCTTCTAGATCTTCTGGAAAATGTCTGCATTTTCCTTTGCTTCTGGAAAAAGGGGTAAGAGGAGCCAGGGCATGGCAGCCAAGGCCGCAACGCAGGAAAAGGCCTGGTCTGCCAGGTGAGTCCAGTTCTGCACCAGCTGAGGGCCTTCCCTGGGCCTCCTGTTCCTTTTCTCCTGGGAAACTTGCAGTGGGGACTCCTCTAGCAGCCATGCCATAGTCCCTAAAAGAGGGGTTTCCCAGGAAGGCCTGAAAAACAACAGCACTTGGCCACTTTCCTATAAAGGGGAAGGAATTGTGGCGAAGGGGTGTGTTCTCCTGGCTCTAGAGAAGTCCCGTCACCCACCAGTGGACACCGGCCAGAACATATGCCCCAAGAAGCAGCTGCAATGGGGCTGCCCCTGCCAGAGCTCCCACACATCCCCCAACCAGGGCGTGACCTAGCCCTGCAGTAGCTTCAAGGAAGGAAACAGCCCAGTCCTTGCTTGGGAAGAACTACAGACCAATCGGGGAGAAAGGGGGGTGTCATGGTGATAGGTTCACACATACTCCTCCACCCATGAGAGAAATGGTTAAAACCATACAGGAATATTACTCAAGCTGACTTCATTACATACCAAGGAAATGCTCAAATAACGAGGGAAAACAGCATGGCATGGAAGTATTCTAGAAAGTGTCTTAGAAGTGAGTTTTAAGTCATTTTCAAGGTCACTCCCATTCATTCACCCATCTATTCACCCCCCCACTCATCCATCTTGACTGATGTCTTGACTGTACCCAGACTTGTGCTAAGTAAGGCCCAGGGAAACGTGCTAATTGGGGGTGTACTTGTGCCAGGCACTGGAGAGTGTTGGCAGTGACGCAGGCAGGTTCCCAGGGCAGAGGCCTTTGTCAGTAAAGGCTCTGAGTCAGGAGGTCCGGGGCATCTAGGCAGTGATGGGCACCGGCATTCCTTCTCCGCTCTCTTTTTTATGGAGAACGACCCAGTGGTTTCCACAGGGCTGATCGAAAGTTCTGGGTTGCAAAAATGGCAGCCGCTATGCATTCTTACGTAGCTTAAGCTTGGGTGGTGCATGGCCGCTCATTTAAGGAATATTTATTAAGAACTTACTGTGCTCAGATTCTACCTGCCTGACCTGAGCAGTTCTCGTTCGGTGAAAAGTCAACCATTGTCTGTATCCGCAGCACCTGTGGGGCGGGTGGGCACCGCGGAAGCCTTGGTGCTGGAGTGTGTGTGCACGCGTGTCTATGTGCATGTGCGTGGATGTGTGTGTAAAAAGGTGCACGAGGGGTTGTGTGTTTCTGAGTGTGAATGAATGAATGACTGGTGAGTGTATGAATATTTGTGGGGATGTCTGTGTCTGTGTGAGCATGAGTGTGTCTGTATGTAAGTGCGCATGTCTGTGAGTGTGTCTACGTGTGAGTGCATGTCTGTGGGAAGGCACTGTCTTGGGAAGGAAGCACCGGGATGGGCTTTGCCTGAGGACGTTTGGAGTTCTCTAGAGGCACCAGGTGGCTGGGCTAATGGGGCTTGATGGCTTGAAATCCACGTCATGAGTGACCCGAGGCTGGGCTGGAGGAATGTCAGTGGGAACCGACCAGACGAGAATGCAGAGGGACATTGGGGAGGAACCTGTTCAGAACGTGTCACCTGATTGAATGTGGGGCGGGAGGAGAGAGGAGCTGAGCTGACTGGCGAGTCCCCAGCCTGGGTGAGGAGGAGGCCGGCGGCCAGCAGGGGGCGCTGTGCACAGCGGAAGCTGGTGAGGCTGGTCCCTGGGTGGGAAGCCCCAGGCTCTGTTGGCCTGTCCAGAAGGTGTTGAGAGATGTGAGAGGAGACAGGACACAGCCCTAGGGTCAGCCCCACGGATGTGCCCACCATGGAAAAGAAGGGCTTGTGTTGGGGACAGTGGCCTTGCCCACCCAGAGGCCGGCATGGAGTATAGGGAGAGGCCGAGCACCATTCCGGCCATGCTCAGGGGGACGTGAGGCCGTTCTCCCTGGGGCCTGGGCACCTGTGGTGTCTCCACATAGGGACTGGGTGGGACCCTTGGTCAGGGTGCCTCTCTGGAGGAAGCAGGGAGGTGGCTTTGTCTGTCCCCACTCTAGGGCTAGGTCGCAGGCCCAGAACGTAGCCACTCCTGGCGCACACATTTCTTCTAGCCTTTCTGCTTTTAAACCTACAGATTATTCATCTGGTTAATGGGGACTTTTCACAGTGCTTTGTTTTCATAAAGAGCAGCTAATATGCATCCCAGTGGGTCTGTCACTTGGTGTTGCCTTCCCTCTGCTGTTTGTGTTCTCCGCAGACCCCCCCTGGCCCCCACCTCGAAGCTGTCGCATTGGCTGATCCAGTGTCGTAATCCTGGGTGCTGGCATCAGAGCCGTTGCTATGGGGACCTCACCGGTTCAGCATTTTGATCACGGGTTCAGTGGGGATGAATATGAGAAGAGAAGGAAAATGAGGACGGGAGGTAGAATTGTCTGGTTCTCTCATGGGGGACAGGAGCTGGAGGTGGTGAGGAGGAAGTGGCAAAGGGAGTGTATTAGTTTCCTGTGGCTGCTGTAACAAAGGACCACAAACCGGGTGACTGAAAACAACAGAAATTGATTCTGTCACAGTGCTGGAGGCCAGATGGCCAAACCCAAGGTGCTGGCAGAGCTGGTTCCTGTTGGAGGCCCTGAGGGAGAACCCAGACCTCTCTCCTGGCTTCTGTGTGGCCAGTGACCCTTGGTGTCCCTTGGCTTACAGATGGACCTATCACTCCAGTCTCTGCTCCGTGTTCACATGGCCGCCTCCTCTGTGGGTCCCTTAGAAGGAGACTCTTCAGTGGGTCCAGGCCAACCCTAAATCCAGGAGGACCTCATCTCCACATCTTTCATTACGTCCTCAAAGGCCGTTTTCCAAATAAAGTCCCCTTTGTAAGTTCCAGGGTTTGGGACTTGGACACGTCTATTTGGAGCTCACCATCCAACCCAGTGCAGTGGGCAACTCACACAGGAGTGTAGGTTTTCTCCCTCAGACCTGACACGCCAGCACCTGAACATTTGTGCTGGAAATGTGCCTCTGCCCCAAATCAAACTGTTTCTCTCTTCTCCTCCCTCTTCCTTCTCCTTCTCTCTCTGTCTCTGTCTCTCTCTGTCTCTGTCTCTCTGTCTCTCTGTCTCTGTCTCTCTCTGTCTCTCTGTCTCTGTCTCTCTCTGTCTCTGTCTCTGTCTCTCTGTCTCTCTCAGCCAGGTGGCTCAGTTAGCATCTTATTTCTGCCACTTACTAGCTGTGAGAGTGAAGGGCGTGACTACACTGTGCCTCAGTTTCCCCGGCTGTAAATCCGGCATGATAGTAGTTCTTTCCCCACAGGGCTGTTGTGAGCAATGAAGAGCTTGAGGATCATTCAGGACGGCCTGAGTGTGCTCAGCACACAGTAGGATCCCGGGCATGTGTGCTGTGGTCACCGTGACCTGCGGCGAGACCTTTGCCCCGTCACCCCTCCCATCAGAGAAGCTCCTTACTCTGCGCTCCCACAGGAGCCACCTCTGGGGTGCTCACAGGGTAGCAGGGGGGTTGAGACTTGGAGCCTGAAGCTCTGGGCCTGCAGCTCCTGCTGTGGGCAGCTTCCTTTGTTCACCATCACACCGTCCGGATGTCTTCACAGAAAAACTTCCCTCGTCTTTGGCAAAATGAGAAAAACGAGGACAAGCCAATGAGTTTTTCCCATCAGTTAATTTTTGCCCGGCACATTTTAATTCTTTTAAAGAACTGTCTTTTATTTGGAATTTTTGACCTTCCTTCATTTTTGGCATAAAGTTTGTTCCCTCTTCGATTCCATAATATTGGCAATAGACAGTGACTTGTTTGCTTTGTGTTATAATGTCGTTAAGTGGAAAATACGAGATTGGAATTCTGCGTCAGCAGCATTTCCCAGACCTATGAAATCTCAAGGTCTGGGAACCACTGCTGGGAGCTTGACAAAGCATTTGCAGACATGATCTCCCTGCAGCTTCCCATTTCACAGGCAATGACACTGAGGTCCTAGGAGGGCTTGTGATTTGGCCAAGGCCATGCAGTTGGAAAATAGTGGGGTTGGGACTTTCCTGCATCACCGGACCACGAGGAATGACACAGCCCTTCTTGTGTGTCTAGTCCGTGCCAACCTGTCACACAAGTCTGAAATCTCGCCTCCTCTAGGAGGCCCTTTTCGCTGAAGCCCATCTAACTTTCCTCGTGTGCCTCTCACACTGCCTCTGCTGACTTAGCCGACAGGTCTGCGATTTCAAGCTACGTGGTATTCAGGTTCTCTGGAAGATAAGCTCCCACAGTTAGGAACCACCTGCCTTTTGGGGGGCCCACCTGATGAGCCCTCATGCTCCCCACTTCAGGGCAGCAATCCATCTAAAGTGGGTGTGTCTTGCTCTCCTCGTATGGGGTTCAGTGGGTACCGTTCTGAGAGAACCCTTCCCCAGCACCCCCTGAGGGTGCCCCTGAAACAGGGTGTCAGCAGCAGACTGGACTGCAGGGTCCATCAGCAGGGTCAGCTTCAGGGACGGCATTCCAGGAAGGCTCCCGGGTGATTCCTTGGGACCCTCTTGTGAAGTAGCTGTCGCTGGCATCCCATATTACAGATGAGAAGACTGAGGCCTAAGAGTAAGGTCGCTCTCAGTCTCCAAACCCAACCCCACGTGAAGTCACTGCATCCCATGCTGCCTCTGTGTCCGGAGGTCTGCTTGGTTCTGTTCACGTGGTTGGATTCCCATCAGGAATGGGGGAGCTGGGCTGCATGAGTGCTACGGCTAACATTCAACAGGTATTTGTTAGCACCGACTATGGAGTAGACACTGGGGACACATCAGTGAGAAAAACAGATAAATATCCCTGGCCTCATGAAGCTGGCCTTCGGGGAAAGACAGAAGATGGACAATAAATAATAAATAAGGAAATGATAGCCCAGTGTTGGAAGATGATGGATGCCATGGAAAGGAGGAAAGGAGTTGGAAGAGGGGGATAAGGAGTGTCTGGAGGGGTTGGAGTGGGTCACAATTTAGACCAGAGTGACCGGAGAGTCTGTGAGTTTTCTGTTTCTCACCAAAGCCCCTGGTGGATTCGGGAAGAGGTAGTGCTCGCTCAGCCCCATGCAGCCGTAATCCTTACTCTTGACAGAGGAAGTGACCTGACTGCAGCTGCAACTGGGACCTCAGCAGATTCTGCTAGGAGCCTCGGAGTGGGGATGGCCCTTTTGAGGGGTTCCACATGGCAGCCAGAAGGCTGGGCCTTTGCACCGACCGGCCCCTGGGGAAGGGGTGTAACCTTGAATATCAGCAGCCAATGTCCAGCACAGTTGAGAAGCCCAGTTGAGTGAGACCAGTCACCTGGAGTCGTTGGCAAGTTGCCGGGCCCACGAACGAGCTAATAAAGGTTGGCTGGTGCTTTTCTGAAAGGCAGCACTTCCTCCTCTTTGAAACGTTTTCTTTCCTTGACTTCCAGGATTTCACAGGCTTCCCTCCTGCTCCCTGGCCACCATCGCTGGCTCCTCCTCATTCCCCAACCTGCATTTTTAAAAAATGCAGGTGTGCTTTGGGACTTGGTCCTTGGACAGCTTATCTCTGCCAATTACACTCATCCATTCTTGTGCCTTTAAAAACCGTTTATAAGCTGAAGACTCTTAAATTTTTATCTTCGGCTTGGATCTCATGTTGAACTCCAGACTCACTATCCAACTTGCTCCTCAGTAGTTCCACTTCTACGTCTAACCGGCTGTGGTGGCTGTGAGAACGCTCCACTCACCCCGCCGGTTATGGGGGCTTCGTGGCCGACATCTGCTGGGCCAGCATCGTGTTACCCTGAGCCCGCCATCCTGTGGGGTTCCGCCAGCCAATTCTCCTGCAAAGGACATCACCGCCTTTCCTGGATGACCGGGAGACGTTCATTCTGGGACTGGTTTTGTAGGCCTACTTCCTATCTGGGGGTGTCTTGCGGGGGTTAGGCGGCTGGGATCCTTCAATATCTTGAACCTGGTCCCACTTCTCCAGAAAGATTGAGAAGACCCCTGGGAGAACGGAGCATCTCCTGGCACCCTGCAGAGGCAGCTGGAAAGAAGACACCTTCTCCTCCCCTGCTTCTCATATAACAAAATAGCAATAAAGACAGGGTGGAGGGACCCATGGGCTGGTTTGTTTCCATTGAATGCAAAGCAGAAAACAACAAGAAGACCAACGCAAGCCTGAAAAGAAGGAGACAGAAAAATAAAAGGAGGGGGGCTGAGAGACTGAAGGGAGGAGGTAGAGGAAGAACATGCGGTGAGAGGCGGGAATGTCCACACTGGAAATTGCCTCTCCCCTTCCTAGGTGTCCGTGGGCTACCTGCCAAATCAATTGATTACATCTGTAGGCAGAGTTGCCTTTTTATTTCACACCAATTTTCACGGGCAGCGTAAGATAAAAATGGAAGAGACGAAGTGAATGGGAAAAGATGATTGAATGTTGATGTAGAAAGTGAAGGTGTGAGGAGCGGGTGGTGACCGGACACACAGCTGCAGGAGATTGCTGGGGAGGGTAGTTTGATCAGGTGGGGTTCCCCACCCTGGAGTCTTTCCTTTGCTTTATTTCTTTATGTATTTTGTGAAAAGCTCGTCTTCTCTTCCCAGTGACCTACTCGTCCCAACTCGCCTTGGCAAAAAGAACAGGTGGGTATGCCCCAGGCCCCAAGGGAGCACTGCTCTACCTCCCAGGACACCCTGGAGCCCCATTTCTATCCCTGACTCAGCAATTGAAGGCTTGCTGAGGAAGGTGTGTGGGAGGCACGAGCCCACTGGTGATTCGCTGCCTGACCTTGACTCAGTCTCTTCTGCTCCCCAAGCCTCGGTTTCCCCACCTGGGGTGCAGTGATAACCATGCACTTGACCGTGATACTGCAGAGTGATAACAGGGGAGAAGATGCAGATGTGCTTTGCAAAGAGAGGGCCATAAGCAGGCTTCAGAAGCAGAGCAAGTAAAAATCTACCACTATAGATGCAAAGGAATGGCTCCTTACAGGAGGGCAGGTCCCACTGTGTGCTGCCTGGGTGGGCTCTGGGGGCTCGACTCACTGCTGTTCCCTGCAAGGGTCCTCCACCCAGCTGGACGTCTGTGCCGTGTCTTTTAAGTCCAGGTGGCCAGGCTGTTGGGAGTCTGCGTCTTAGAAACCCTTTGCTTTACGCTTACTGTCTGGGGGCATTGGGGAGTAGGGCCCTCTCAAAAGGCCCTTCTGCACAGAATTGGCCTCTGAGTCCTGAGACACGGTTCCTGTGGGGACAGAGTCCCACAGAGCAGTTTCCAGGCTCTCGGCCTCACGTGGGGAGGTGCTGGCTCGGGTAGCAGATGGCCATCAGCTGTGACTAGTTGGCCGTCAGCTGTTACCCATTAGCCATTAGCCACTGATATACCTGCCGTGGCTGAGCTAGCAAGTGCGGATTGCAGTTAGCAAGTGGGGTCGGTTGGCAGAGAAGCAGATGGCGAATTGTGGATCGTGTGGCTCCTGCTTCCTGTGTCTCCAACCCAGCCGCCATCGAGAATATAGTGGTATGAGGCCCCTATCTATGGCTCCATGGGTGTTCCTTTTTGGCCTCACCATATCCTGCGTTCTTATGCGGGGAGCGGGAGCTGACACCCCGCGTGACATGGTGTAAGCAGAGTCAAAATGTGGGTAGAGGGTTGCATGGTGGCTGCAACATCTCAGTGAGGGGGCATGTTTTTCCTATGCCAGGCCATTTAGGTGGCTCTGCTCAAAGACTTTGATCTGTGTTGTAGAAAGGGCAAAGCGGGATGCCCCGGACCACCTTACCCACCCCACCCCCCACCCAGTTGTCTTTCCACCCACAGGCCTGGCATATCAGCATGGCAGCAGTGTCCCGAGATGGGGGACTCCATCTCCTTGAAGGAGAAGGACAGAAAAGGCACCAAGATGCCTGCTTTGCATCCTTGGGTCTGTGGCTTCTCTGGACAGGAGACTGAGTGCCCCCGGGGACCCTTTACGATCATCAAGACAGAAAGCCAGCACTGGAAAGGGCCTTAGTGATGAACGCATCCAGCATTCCCATTTCACAAATTAGAAAAATAAGGCCACAAAGGGACATGTCATGGGGCTCCTAGCTAGTTAGAAACAGAGAGGAGGCTGGAATCTGGGTCTGCTGACTCCTGTTCTGAGTTTTTTTGTGTGCATGTGTGTGTGTAGGGCTGGGGGGCTGGACACAGAACACTTTTCAGGGAAGCAAGTCAAATGGAGAGGCTCACATTTTCAGGCCAAGGTGAGAGCTTGGCTCCTAGGACAAGAGGCAAAACTGACAAGTACATTTGCCTCATAAAGTCAGAACATGACCTGCCTGGGAGAAGCGAGTGAGGAGTTTTGTGAAGCACCAGATGAAGCTGTAGCTCGTATTTCCTCTTTACAGCCATCTGCACTGGGCTTTCGTGGGTCTTCTGTGAGGACCTCATGCACAGTGACTGCCCGTCAGCCCGCTGGGCTCAGCAGCTCCCTGCAGCCCCTGTCTGCACCCCCCAGGGTTTAGGAGGCTGGGATGGGGTCTGCTTAATCCTCGTGTTCCTCCTGACACCCGCACCAGTGCCTAATGTGAGCCCCGTCCCCAGAGGGAACCCAGAGAGGAGGGTCCTGCAGGAGGAAGGCAGGCAAATGTGCCAGGTGGCCTTTCCTCACACACTTGGGGGAGTGGGCAGCTGAGATGCCAGCTGAGATGCATCTCCCCAATGTCAGTGGACATTGTACTTTTTCAAAGTCTCCTGTGACAATACATATCCCCCTGGGGTGGGGTGGAGGTCAAATTGTACCTTTTCATCCGATATCGGAAAATACAGGCTAGGTCTCAGCAAACAGAAAATGGGACACAGATGTGAAAGGAAGTCAGGCAGGGTACCAATTCTGCTCCCACTGATTGCCAAGTGTTACTGGCCATGGCAGACCCTGCCAGTGGCCTGTCCTTCCGCTTTTGACCCACAGAGGTCATCACAAGTTGTTCTCAAGCGTGCAGAAGGCTCCCCACCCCTACAGCTACTTTCCTCTCCCCTGGGCTGTTCTTTGGCCATAGGTGGGAATTCAGCCCCACAGGACAAGCAGGAGTAAAATCCCTAAGCTGACTTTCGACCCCGAGGGACAGGAGCTAAGGGAAACGCCCAGCTCCCTGTGTGTTCTGCAGCCTCACAAGGGACCCCCAGATGGTTGCACCCTCATAGCCCACAGTGGTGAGCAGTTTATTAATGCCCCTTAAGTATTTTCTCTCCTCCTTTTTCCTCTTCTTCATGCCCTCCCCAGGCTTCCTGGAACCACCTCCCAAGTAGACTACTTGTACTCAAATCCTGGCCCCCAAAGTCTGCTTTTAGGAGAATTCAAACTCAGACACAAGCTCCTGGCATTGTAGTGGAGGGAGAGTGGGGGTCTGAGGTCTGGCCATCCTAGCCGTGTGACACTAGTCACGTCTCATAACTTCTCGGAACCTCTGTTTCAAATTTGTAAAATGAGGGTTAATGCTCTACAATTCTAAGTGAGTCTGTTTCTTAATCATTGGAAAATTAAATTAATTCAGAGTTGCCACAGGGCAAAAACATAGGCTATATGCTGTATAACTGGATTGCAAGATTAAAGATCAATACAGCACTGTACAGAAGCAAGTGTTAAATTGGGTGACAAATTCTAAATAGAGCTGGGCAGCAGAGAAAAGAAAGGTGTAGTCCGAGAAGTCTTCCTGGGAGAAGGTTTTGAGCTGGGCCTTAAAGAATGAGTAAATCCAGGTAAGTTGAAGCCCACAGTGGGGGTGGGGCAGAGCATGGGAAGAGGCCTCTAGAACCACAGTCTCAGGGTACAGGTACCCTCATCGTTATGGGCTGAATGTGTGCACCCCCAAATCCATATGTTGAAGCCATAATCCACCCCCTCCCCCATGCGATGGTATTTGGAGGTGTCGCCTTTGGAAATCATTAGGGTTTGATGAGGGCCTGAGGGTGGGGTCTTTGTGACGGGATTGGTCTCCTCCAGTGCAGTGCAGCCAACTGGTGGCCCATGACTCTTAGGCCAACTTTGAGCTGGACTGTGTCCAGTCTATTTTGACTCTGGCCTCCTGGCCACTTTGAGAAGCAATAAATTTAATGGCGAAGAGCACAGCGAAGCAGCCTAGTTAAATCTGGGGGCTGCCACTCACCAGCTGTGTGACCTGGGAAAAGCGTCTTCACAGTCCCGGGCCTCAGCTTCCCCACCTGTACAGTGGGTGTGAGAACAGTGTCATCTCTGGGCTGCTGTGCTGATAGAGTACATGTGAAGCACTGAGAAGAGGACGTGATACATAGCAAGCTCTCAGCAGTGGTCCGTCGGCATCGTCACCTCCGTCGCCTGTTCTTTCAGGGAATGGGGGATCTGGTATTCAGGATGGGACTCTCGAGGACATGTGCCCTGGAGGGAAATTCGTGTGAGGGACCAAAGGCCAACTGCCGGAGGATGGGCCCAGCCCAGTCTGGCCATGTACCTTCTAGAAGGCGTATTGATGAGAGCAGAACAGAGATTTGTGGGCCTTTGGGTCCTGAACTGCTGGTCGGCCAGCGCTGGCCCTCGCTCTGCCCCAGGCTTCCTGTCTTACCCCAGGTCTAGGAGAGGACCTGGATGTGTGGGCACTGCATGATTCTGCAGTCCTGATGGGTCTAGGGCAGGTTTACCAACTCTGCCAGTGCCCTCCACAGCCCTCCCAGCCCCTGCACCTCTGCTGTCTCCCTGCTCTCCCCTTCTCCTCTGCGTGAGTTCTCACAGAGGAGCCCAGTAGGGAGGTCTAATACCGCCTGGTTAATGGTTTATAGATCGTGGGTGCATCAGGCCCGATGGAAGTGTCTGTTAAGCTTGGCTTGGAAGCCAGAGTCAAATGGCCCGAGACAGATTTATGGCTGTCTTCCAGGCCAAGCCAGGAAAACGCTCCCTGACAGAATTCTACTCTCACGGACTGGGAAAACCTGGGGCGAGGGAGGGAGCCTTCTAGGGGGACTGTCGCCCCACAACACTGCTGCTTCGGAGGCCCATGGCCTCACCTGCTGTGTGAGAACCCCACACAAGTCAGAATGGAATTGCCTGACGATGAAAAAGACAGGTTCTAGATCTTCTTAGAAACAAGTCCAGGAAGTCTAACTAATTAGCACTAATTTGGAAAGAGGCCAGACTGACCTAGTGACATGTTCCAAATATGGAATTTTAAAACACAGTATTACCACTCTCAACTAAATAGGTTGCAGTAGACCCCTATAGAAAGCACCCAATATGCCTGAATGTGTCTCTGTGCGGTGTGTGTGAGAGAGAGAGAGACCTAAATCCTGTCCTGAAGGAATTCACAATATGCCGGAGAAAGGGGTGATATACAATTGTATCACTTGGCATTTAGTCAAATTACGTTACGAAAATGGCGAAACAAAGGTTCTTGAGGACCCACTAGAATGAACAGATGAATGGTGTATAATTGCTCATCAACATGTTTGTATGCAAATTGACACTTCTGCTGGGCTTGGTGCGTTTGCTCTTTTTCTGCGGGTTAAACACCTGCCCGGCGTCCAGGTTTACACTTTCTGTGGCTTTGCCATCCCCTCTCCTGACTGGCACAGGTGAATTTCCAGCCCACCAAGGCTGCTCGTGTTGGCTGGAAACCTGCTCATTCACCAAAGAACAGAGTGCAAAGGGGCTCTTGGCCGAATGTGTTTGGGGCCCTGGAGTTTAAATCGTCTTCTTGCCCTTGGAGGCTGGGTTTTCCCAACTTGGAGAAAATTGCTGAGAGACAGGCTCAGGGTCTTTTAAGGGTTTCCAGAACTGGGGTCCTCCCTTCTCTTGGGCCCTTTAAGAAGCTCCCAGCATTCACCTCCAAGGAGGAGGTTTGGCATTTCCAACTCCTTGGCTGGCAAATTGTAAATCTGGATGTGAGCAGAAAATATGGTGACATCAAGGTTATGTGGTCCCGAGCTGACAAGATGGATAACGGTCAGCAATCTGGCATTTTCCAGTCTCCTCTTGGTCTCCTCTCTCTCCACCTCTTTTTCTTTTAATTTTTTTTTTTAAGGAAACATTTTTAGAGACTTTAATAACTGTGGAAAGATGCTGTACGGCGGGCAGGGAAATTGATCATTTTTATTCGGCTGTGCGCGATAAAATGTAAGTTTGAGCAATAAATCTTACCTGGAGGGGAAAGAACAGCGGGCCTGGTCATGGACATGGCTTCCGTTTTGGAGACTTTAATGAGTGACGCTCTGGTCTTAGTAATTGATACGGACGCTGCCACCTCCCTGGGGGGACTCTGGGTTCCAGAATCACGCTTCAGCTGGGGACGGGGCTTTAGGTTTCCTCCAGTCTAGGCAACTGCTGGCTCCTGGTCTCCGTCTCCCTCTGCTGTTAATGACCATCAGTTATTTCTAATAAATGACTCACCAAATACATATTAAAGCACCCACTGTGTTCAAAAAACCATGCTCAGCAGCAAGGCGGATGCAAACAAATGTCTCAGAGTCTTGGACAAGTTGTTCCTAAGAAAGGTGTCTCATCAGGGTTTGGGGGGATGGGTGCTGAGGAAGGGGAAAGGGTGCTGAGTGACCTAGGATGCTGGCGGAGGGGCACTTGGAGACGTGACTGAGGAAGTTGCCTGGAGGAAGGAAATTCTTGTAAATTCTTAGGGCCTTTGAGTAGTTTCTTGTGGTCTGGGTTTGAAGCAAAAATCTGACTCTTAGTAAAGGAAATTTTGCAGTGGAGAGAGGGGACTCCCTAGTTTCCCAGCCTTCGGCATCACCTGCTCACAATTTTTCCATGGACATTAAGAGTTTTTCGTGCGCTCTCTCCAGATCAACACCCTAGATGCCTCCCCGCTGCCTGGCCACAGTTCCCTCGGAGCGTAGCAGTGGATGAGGCAAGTGTCTTGGTGTTGGTTACAGGACTCAATTTGGGGTTCAAGATATGTTGACAACACTCTCTTAGAGGTTTTTGCTCTCAGTATCCTAAAAAGAAAAGGCAGGGATACTGTCTGAATCAGCTCAGGCTGCCATAACAAAACATTGAGGCAGGGGGCTTAAACCACAGACATTTATTTCTTACGGTTCTGGAGCCTGGAAGTCCAAGATCAGGGTGCTGGCAGATTCAGGTCCTGCTGAGACTCTCTCCTGGGCTTGCAGACGGCCGCCTTCTCACTGTGTCCTCACGTGGTGGACAGAGAAAGAGCTCGGATCTCTCTTCTTGTTTTTATATGGCACTAATTCCGTGTCCTGAGGACTCTACTCTCATGACCTCATCTAACCTTGATTAACTCCCCAAAGCCCCACCTCCAAATACCAACACATGGAGGGGGTAGGGCTTCGACATGTGAATTTGCTGGGGGGCACACACATGTAGTCCATACACATGCTGTGGTGTCAGGCCCATTTCTGCTTTCTTCTTGGGCAGGTCCGTTGAGTGGGAGACTAGAAATGTGGGGTGTGGTGAGGGGAGAGGACAGGAAGTGACCTTTGCTGCCAGGTGGGGAATGCCCAACCCCTGCTTCTGCCACACCAAGGAGGGTTCAGGCCATTGCCGTCCCCTGCACCCCCACCCCAGGAAACCTTTCTCAAGTCCTCAAATCTCTGTCAGCTCCCCTCCTTTCCTGATCCTTCCTAGCAAGTGCGCATGGGCTGATGGCGCCCCCAGCCTTTCTCCTCCTGTGAGGGAGGGGAGACAGCCCCAGAGCCGTGGACTTGGCCGGCAATACGCACCTTCAACATCCTCGGGGCACACACGGCTCTGTCAACAAAACACAGGACATCCAATTATTCTGCAAACAGCCCGTTCCTGTTTGCTTACCAGACCTCCCCTATTTGTCCTGGGCATCGCTATTGATTGATTTGAACTGCTCCCCTTCAGCCCCAACGTGATTCTTGATTTGTGCATGGGGAAGGCTCACCTGGGCGATGGCCACCTGGTGCCAGGACCTGTGCTGCATAATCCCACTTGACTTGCTACGTGGTGGGTACCACGGGCTCCTGTTCTAAAGGTGAGAAGCTGGGGCTGGAAGAAGGTATTTATCCAAACGCTGTAAGGCCAGGTTCATTTGTTCAAAAGCCTGAGCCGTTTCTAACGCACTGAGGTGGCTCCTGGCTGGGGCCCAGCTTTGACTGGTCACCCCAATCCAGACTGGCACTCAAACGGAAAACATGAGAGAGCAGAAAAGGCTGATTGCGATCACATTCATACAGAACTAAGGACACTGAGCTGTGTCCCTAGTTTGATTGGTGGGTCAGTCCGACATCTTGTAAAAAATAGCGGTTGATTATATGCTTCAAAGTGACACACTCTTTAAAAATTTTGAATCATATATGAGTCAGGGGCCTTGGGGCCAAAGTGTAACACATTGACACTTTGGTTACTATGGGAAATTTTCCTGTGGAAACAAAGTGAGTATCCAACACTAGAGGACCGGGCGAATAAATTAGAGCACATTTACACCATGCCATGTTACACACTATTGAAAACAATTAATTAGAGCTATACCAGAAGATTTAGAGAGATTTCCCCAAGGTATTGTTGAGTAGGAAAAGCAGGATGCAAGAAACTGAATATATAATTCAATAAAACAATTACAAAAGGCTACCTGCACATGTATAATAAATCCATGTGTGTGCATAAGTGTATGGGTGTATAAAAAGTTACATAAACATATCCATGCATGTATAGGTTAACATAATTATGAAGAAAACTGTGGAAGGACCCCCTACTGGGATATTAACAAGGGTCTCCCATGGTTTTGTGGCTAAAGGAGAGAGAGGTAGAATAGAAAGTCAACCTAACAAGGAAAACACACACACACACACACACACACACACACACACACACACACACACACCATGCATATGATCATATTGATGCATTTACATAAAGATATAGGCTCTTTTATAATAAATTCAAGGAAAAATTTTAAAGTTCTCTTCCCAGAACAACTGAGCTGTCACCCCTCAAATCTGGGTGAAAGAACCCAGAGAGGAAACGGGGCCCCAGCAGACTCAGAAGTCACCGTGCAGAGGCCATGGGACAGCTGGAGACCTCAAAGCTAAGAGAGGGCCCTGTCGCAGGCTCCCCACACCCCGTAACTCAATGGGAAGGGCTTATTCATCCCCTGGCTTTAAAGCACACACAAGGAAGAGGAAAACTGTGTAATGTGGGGGTCTTCCTAAGCTGCTGCCTTGGAGGCCCCCCCTGGCTCAGGGCTGAGCTCAACAGCAGGAGGGAAAAATAAACTCTTATATACTTCTGCTGCCACTAGGATGACCGTAGCATTTGTCACTTAAACAGGCGCCTTTTGAGAGTCAGGAGGAGAGCTAGGACCGTCGCTGGCAAATCTAGGGTCACCCCAGCTGTAGCCCCTAAATGGAGGTCTCCATTCTAAATTCCATTAGGGAAGGGAGGGAGAAATCATATTTTTCCAAACCACCTATTAATCTGAAAAACAACGACTTAGGGCTACAGGCAGCATTTTCGTTGGTTACAGGAAGAAGGCTATTTGAAACTGCGCACAGACTTATACTAACACAAAAGGAAGCAGCGTGCAGAGGTAAGAAAGACCCCAATGATTCTGTTGGAGCCCCTAGGTCTATCCATGTCTGAAGTCCACTCCTCGATGTGGCAGAATCATCACTCCCCACGTCATCCACGTCCTCATCCCTAGGACCTACGATTATGTTACCTTACATGGCAAAACGGACATTACAAACATGATTAAGTTGAGGATTTTGGGATGAGGAGATTATCCTGGTTTATCCAGCGGGCTCAATGTAATCCCCAGGGGTCCTTACAAGAGGTTATGGTCAGAGTCGGAGAAGAAGATGTGATGATGGAAGCAGAGGTCGAAGTTATGTCTTTGCCGGCAGGGGTCCATGAGCCAAGGAATGTGGGTATCCTCCAAAAGTTGAGAGACAGAGAATGAATTCTTTCCCGGTACTTCCACAAGGAATGCAGCCTTGCTGACATCCTGATGGCAGTCTTGTAAAGTCATTTGCAGACTTCAGACCCACTTCTAGAACCGTAAGACAACAAATTTGTGTTGTTTTAACCCACTAAATTTGTGGTAATTTGTTACAGCAGCAGTAGAAAACGAATGCACCCAAGTTCCTGGTTGCTTGGACCCAATTAGCTTGTGTTGCTTATTTTCTATTCTTTGTAACCAAAGAACTCTGAGTAGTACCCCGGCCCTGGAAGGACTGGCATTTCTTTTCCGTGAAGCCCATTATGAGATGCTCACAATTTGCTTTCATGTCCGTTACCTCTGAAGACCTAAAACTAGAGACTTAGAAGGTACGATGGATGGGCAGATCCATCCAACTTCCTATGAAGAATCCTAGTGAGGCCGAGAAAGATCAAATGACTTGCCTGGGGCAGTAGATGACTTTTCTGTCTATCACTGGCTCTGGATCTAGAGTTGACGGGCAGGCTGCAGGGCGCCAGTGGGCGTGTGGCATCCCAGACAAGAGCATAGGACCCCGTGAAGATGTGCATAGGTTTCTCAGCTCCTTGGCTGGCCCAGATCTCTGTGTCCCTGGGGCTGTCTTTGCTGAGGAACCTGGAGGGCAAGCAGGTCCTAGCTGTGCCTCTGCCCTGTGCTCCACGCCCCGCCCCCTCCCTCTACCTCTCCCACAATTCTGAGTGGAGGTGCCTGGGGCTGCCGTTGAGATCCATCTCTCCGGATGGCTGAACGCAGACACCATCCAGCCTCCCAGATCTGATTGTTTTGACAGCTTCACCAAATTACAAAGCAAAAGCCCCATTTGGTGATGAGAAAAGCAATATCGTGGCAGGGACATCTCACTTCTTTGAAAATCAGCGGTAAGTGAATTTGCATCTACTTAGTAGTAAATATGTCTGGCTGGCCCCCTCTCCAGCTATTGGGGGGGATTTACATGCGCTCCGTCTGCCTTATTGCTTTATGATGGAGACAAGGGGGAGAGAGAGAAGGGAGGGCACAGCAAAGGGGAGAGGGAGACACTGAGACATTTCTTGGGGAGGAAAGATTCAGGATGGGAAGTTTCATGTTTGCAAGGTTTCTTAGCTTGTGGCTGAGATGCCAAAACGGGTGGGAAAACGTCAGGAAAAGAGACGGCCTCTTTTCTCATGATTTACAAGACTCTGAAGAACCCTTGTTATGACACGCTCTCTAAAACCCTCTTTAAAATTCAACTGGAAAGGTCCAGAGAAAAGATATACAGGCTTTTGTAGAGAGCAGGCCGGCTGCAGACATTTGCCAGGACACTGCCGAAGGGAATGTTCCATGCAAATTTGTTTAAAGTCCCAGGTCGGTAGCTGCTGGGAAGAAAAATGCTTTAACCTTTTTAAGAATAAAGTGGACTCTATCTCTTTCTGATTGGACAGAAGCCAGTCACCGAGTTTTTATGTTCTCTGCATTGGAACACCCTGGGTGACTCTTTTCTCTTTTCACTTCTGCTGTCTGGGTGGGAAGAAAGGGGAGCAAGATTGCCTGGGAGCAGTGTATGAAAGAGGCCATGGTTTCCTGAGTGGGAACCACTTGCTGTATCGGAAATGGAGCAGCCAGTGAGAAACAAGACTAAACTTTTTAATGTGGCCTTCAAGCCCTCTGATTTGGTTCCCAGCATCCCACTCAAGTGAAAGCCAGGAAAAGGTTTTGTTTGAAAAGATACAGAGGCACTCCAAGAAAGTCTTTTGTTCTCACCTCTGTGCCTTCATCAGTGGACGCGCTTAACTGCTTCCTCCCTCTAGGTTCACTGATGGGCTCAGGTTTAATTCTTGTTATACAACATTGGAACAGTCTGCTACTTAGACAACGGTTCTGGGACATTTTCATGGATAAGAGTATACGCATCACCTATGATGTGACACTGAGAAGCAAGTGGCTTGCGAGATAGGAACAGGAGGTAAGTGAGGAGCCTCCCTCAATTTTACACCTGAGGTGCCTTACTTGATTCTGGTCCCAGCCCTGTTGCCCAAGGTCATCCAAGGTCACACAACTAGAAAGGATTGAGCCAGGAATCAAATCCAGGGAGTCTGGCTCTTACCCACTCCACCATATTGCCTCTCCAATATATAGACAATAATGTGCTTATTAAATACTAGTAAGACAACAATATGCCTAGGAAACATCTATATGTGCCTGGCACTATGCTACCTTATTAGACATTTATCCTCTCTGGTTGTCCTCACAACCATGCTATAAGGCAAGTAGTACCGTTTTCTCCATTTTACAGATGAATAAAGTGAGGCACAGAATGGTTGAGAAACTTACTCAAAGTCACACAGCCAACAAGTAGAAGAAAGGGCTTTGACTCCATTCTCACCTGACCCCAGATTTGCATTTGAAGGGGTTCAGATCATGCCACCCTAAAATATGCCACTGTGTCGTATTGAGTTTTTAGAGCTGAAGTCACTAGAAAAACGGCACATGCCGGAAGGGCTTCCCGACCTCCTTCCTTCTACCTAAAAGCAGGTCATAACTTCCCATGAGGAAGGTGCCCTCCCTGCACCAGGAAGAGAAAAACATTCTTATCACCAGAGACTAGAAGTCGACGCTCAAATGGACCTGTACAAACAAACCTGCTAAAATAACCCTTATTTTCCATTAGTTTCCTCTATATATTTCCCAGTCACAGGCTCATAATTTACTGTCGCTAACCCCAGCCTCTTTGTCTTTGTTTAAAAAGATAAAAGCTTTTGGTCGGACAGCTTCTTCGGGTCTTTATTTTCCTCTGAAGACTCCATGTCTGTGTAAAAATATTAAATAAATTTGTAAGCTCTTCTCCTATTAATCTATCTTATGTCACTTTAACTCGTAGGCCAGCCACAGAACCTAAGAGGGTGGAAGAGAGTTTTTCCTCCCTTACACGTTCTTAGCCACTAAAGGATCTGACTTTCTAAACAGCCAGGCCAAAACATTCGGGTTTCACAGCCCTGGCCACGCCGAATATCAGTCTGTACTACACACTGTCGCAAGCATTGGGTGTTCCTGGTCCACGTCCTTAGAGAACTCAAGAGTTCAGTGGGATGACAGCCGAGGGAATGGGTAATTACAAAGCAGTGAGATGTGCTAGAGAGACATCTAGGGATTTCAGGAAGGGCTCTGCGGGGCTGGACTATACCCCCCACCCTGAGTTTGCAGGGGTCTCACCTGTAAATAGCTCGAAGGACTCTCCCTCGCCCTCTCTTTTCCACCTATGACACAGTTGTCAGTCTGAATGGAGATAGCTGCCCAGCTCAGTTATGTGAAGGCATCAGGACCTGGGAAGGCAGAGGCAGGCACATGGCAGAGCTACACACACACGGTTTCCTCCTGCTCAACTGCCAGCAGCAAAGGCAGAGCTTTTCTCAGCAGCCAGCCAGCTGTGTGGGCCCCCATGGCGCTCACCTGGTGACTGCTCTAGGCTTGTTTACTGTCGCTTTTATTGAATCTGACTAGTATGGAAATAATTGCACTAATATTATTGATATTAATAGTATACCAGGAGGTATTTATATCTTGCTTCTCCCTAAGCTAAAAAACATCTCATCGTCATTCTTGCACGAATGGTCAAAGGCAACCTGGGCTGCTACACAGAGGGAGAGTTCCCAGCGTGGAGGTGGGAGAAGTCTGACCCCAGTGCCACACCTGTCTGGGGGACAGAGGGCTTGGGGCCAGGCGCTCAGGGCCCCAGACCAGAGAACTGGAGGCTCAAGAGTTAAGACCACCTTGCTGTGGCTCTCACAGCCAGGTGGGTGGGATCCTCCTTTGAAGGTAGGAGAAGAAAGGTTTGATGAGATTATCAGCAAGGGAAGGTGGGCTTCCCCAGAGAACTTTCCAGACTGATGAAGTGGAAGATGATGGGTCTCCAGTCCGTTCCCCAGGACCTCATCCTCCCTCCACTCCTTTTCTGTTTTCTGGATGCTCCAGGAAGTCGCCAGCCTGCCGTCAACCACTCTGACCGGGTCAATGCATGGATATGGCTGTTGTGCCGGCAATTCCCCCTTTGGACTTACTTTGCCACTTCTGTTCCCCTTATCCGTTTGTCTGTAGCGGAGAGCCTTAAAATGAGGGAACATGTTTCTGAGGTTCCATTGGCGGTCAATATTGTATGACTTGCAAATTGGGGTGTGTGCCTGTGTACGTTTTGTTTCAGAGGGTCAAGTAACCTCGATTCTCATAACTTAGACTTTTTATAACTCACTAAGTTTATTTTACTAGTGACTTGGGACTGAAATATAAAAAGCCTTCCTGCTACTTTTTTATTCAAATGGGTACATAAAATGTATTTATACAGTTTAAAGAAGAATAATACAATAAAACACCCATATATTCACCATTCAAGCTTGAGGGATAGAGCACTGCCAGTCCCCCGAGTATTTATTCCCCGATCACATTCCTCTCCTTCTCTACCAGAGGTAATGGCTAGCCCGAGTTTTGTGCTAATCATTTCCTTACTGGTCTGTTTTCAGAAAGTTTTGCCAGGTGTGTATGCACTCCTAGACTATGTATTATTGAGCTCTGCCTGAGTTTTGAACTTTATATAACGGAATCGTACTGTATTTTTCCCCCTGTGCCTTGCTTCTTTTGCTCAACAATATATTTGTCAGATTCATCCATTTTTCATGTAGGTAGTTGTAGTTTATTCATTTTCACTTCTAAATAGAATTCCCGCACGTGAATATGCTGCGATTTATCTGCTGGGTCTACTGCTGGTGGAAATTTGGGATTTGGGCTGTGATGAATGCCGCTATCGATTCATATTGATTTGCGTGCTACTCTACGTGTGGTCCTTCAGGCTGGTCACGTGGACATCTTCCAGGAATTTGTTATAAGTGCAGAATTTTGGGGTCCTGTCCCAGACCCACTGAATCCGAATCTGCATTGTTAACAAAATCATACGCACATTCAATTTTGAGAAACACTGCTCTAGATATGTAAGTTGATACCTAGTTGTGGAATTGTTGAGTGCTAGGGGCGTAAGCATATATTCAACTTTATAAATAAAACTGTTTTCCAGAATGGTTACACCAAAATTACCCCAGTGGAGGATGAGCGCTGTGATGTTCCACGTCATTATCAGCTCTTGGTATTGACTTTTAATCTTTGCCAAGCTGGTAGCTGCAAAATGGTGTTTCACTGTGGTTTTCCGTTTCCTTTTCCTGATCATCAGCTCCATTTGGGGAGCTTATATTTATTTAATTGTATAGATTTAAGTTTCTGTCTGGTATCATATTCCCTATACTCAAGAACTTCCTCGAATGGTCTTGCAGTGCAGGTCTGTTAGCAATGAATTCTTTTAGCTTTTGTTTGTCTGAAAAAGTCTGTATTTCTTATCAATTTTTGAAAAGTATTTTCAATGGGACTCCAATTATATGTACTTTAGACCACTTGATAAAATCCTTTAGATCTTGTCTATTCTAACTTAGTTCCCCCACTCCATTCTTTTTTTCCTTTTGTGTTTCAGTTTTGATAACTTCTATTGACCTGTATATTTTGCTGTGTTGAGTCTACCGATGAGTCTGACTCAGGAAATCTTTATCTGTGATACTGCCTTTTTTATTTCTAGCATTCCCAGTGGATTCTTGTAGTTTCTCTCTCAGCTAAAATTTTCACCCATTCATGCATGTTGTTCACCTTCTCACTAGATCCTCTAACATTTTAATCAGTTATTATAAAGTACCTTTTCAGCAGTTCTAACATCTAGGTCACATCAGAGTCTTGTTCTCTTGGTTGTTTTATCGCTTTTCAATAATTTGTGTTTTCTTGCTTTGTTGTGTGTGTCTCATAATTTTTTGTTGAATGTCAGATATCATGTTTAGAACAGGGTAGCAGGAGGTAAACACTATTTATGCCTGGAAATAAGCATGCATCTTGTTTTAGGCCATCAGGATAGAAGGTTGAGTCATGCTAGTTACAAGTTGAGCTGGGTTTTGGCTTTGTTGTTGCTATGGTAACCTTCAATGGACCACAGGCTTCATGGTCTAGTGGTAGTCTGTCTGTTGTCTATAATTAGGATGGGTGCTGGGTGCTGGAGGGTTTTTCTCAGGACTAGTACTTCACCCTCAACTTCCATCAGTCCTTGTATGCCTGGCCATGGAGTGGGCCTCTCCCCATGCTCCCAGTGGTAGACTAATTTTTGGTACTCCTCACTAGGCTTGTGATGGGGGGACAAGATAATTATCTGTTGTCTGGTGCAGCTTCAGTGTTAGGGAGCCTTGTCTACTTGTACTTTGGGGATGAAGCTTTTTCAGCATTATTGCCTCTTTGTCCTCTTTCTTTGGCACCCAAACTGCCTATATATGAGGTTTGTTTGGGTTAGGAGTTTCCTGCCCTTCCAGCAAGGTAGGAGCCCTCTCCTTGGTGTCACTGTGCGCTGTCGAGCCCAAGACCAGATCCTCCCCCGGCACTGGAGAGTTTTTCTTTTATCTTTCCCCCAACCACATTATGTCTTTGCTTGTGGGCAAAAGGTTTTTCTCTCTCTCCCCAAGTGATTTACGGCTTTGCCTTTGTAGGAGGGAAGGGTCTAGGGAAAGTAGACAGAGCTTAGTATCTGCCCCTTCCTCTTTTGAGCCCTGTGGGTGAAAGAGTTTACAGTCCCTCTTCTAGTGGGTTAAGGCTTTTGCTTTGTAGGAGAGAAGGGTCCAGAGAAATGGCTGAGTTGTATGCCTCCCTCGCAGTGGCAGCTGCTCACCTTCTGCAGGCCAGCACCTCTGATGGGGGCTTTCTCAGTTGCCCTGCTGTGACCCAAATCTTTCTTAGGAGCCCCTGATAGAAGCGTGTGGGAAATAGCTTGTGAGTGAACGTGGACATCTGCTATATTAGATTGCTCCCAGCTATTTCAGATGGGTACACTGGCCCACACTTGGCTAGCAGGTTTTTAAAAAATTTATTTAGCTGATTATTTCTTACTACTTGTGATTCAGGAGTGCAGTACCTCTTCTTCCGGTGCTCTGCCAGAAATGAGATAATTCACGTGTCTCTTTATTCCTTGGAGGCACTGGTTCCTTTTTGGATTTCAGGTTACTTGGTTACCTTGTGACCTCAGCTCTCTGGTAGGTGGTGGGTTCAACTTTTTCTTCTTGTTAGGGTAAGAGTAATATACTTTTCTTTTGTCTTTTTTTTTGCAACTTCCTACAAACTAAGAAGTGGAGATACCAAGCATGTTTTCAAGACGCCAGTCCTCCTACCCACGAATAGCAGCAAATTCTAAGCAGAGCTTCCAGGGTATGAAAATGTGTGCCTTGCAAAACATTTTGAAAGTTCTCAGCTATTATCTTTTTGAACACTATCTTCTCCCCACTTTTTCTATTATCTCCTTCTGGAATTTTGATTAGACATATGCTAGGCTTTCTCATTCTCTTTTCTCTTGACCTCTGTATTTTATTTTATTTTTTCATATTTTCTTTGTCTCTCTGGAGTCCTCACGGGATAATTTCTGAGGATCTTTGACTGTTGGCCACCATATGCCTGGGCTTTTTACAAGATGTCTGTGAAGTGTGTGGAAGTAGGGTTTCCCAGAGGGGACTCTTATTTATTTCTGCCATGCTCTACCAAGCTGGGACAACTTTAAATTTAATTTTCTTTTTGAGGTCTTTTGGATGATAGGTCACTTGAATTATGACCACAAACGCATGAGAGGACTAGCTCATGGTTGCAAAGTCTCAGGTGAGTTTATTTTTCTCCATCCACCCAATGCCAAGGTTCAACCAGCCAAGCATATTTCCTCCTTGTCTCCTTCTGTCTGGTGGGCATACTACATGCTTCCTCTCATGGGATGAACGCGCCTTGAGGTCTCAGACTGAAGTGGGGGCCCTGTTAGACTGAGGATTTTCCTCCTGTCTCCTCTTCCCTGGATGACCATCAAAATAGATCCACTTCTCCCACATCCCCGGGGGAAAGTTGGCTTTGCCACTCTGCCTTCACTTAGTTTCTGCTTCCATTTCATTTGGGGGCGTTGTGAATTCCTCCCTCTTGTCGCATCCATGCATTTCAAAGGAGAAATTTATTTTTCATATTTTCTCCCAATAATTGTAGGTGCTTCCAAAGGAAGGTCATTCAAAGCATCTAATTCACCGCCGTGCTGGGATGGAGCCCTGTACGTTGGTGTTCCATGGTGTGTGGAATGGTGTGGTGGCTACGCATGTTCCTCAGCTCTGTTATCCTGGCCCTGAGTGTAGTCTTAGAGCAGCAGGTTGATGAGAGGAGTCCACTCTCAGCTGTTGTGTTAGAGGTGGGGGGCGGCATGGGTGTTTCTGGGTATAGGACGTTTCAATCATGTACATTTCATGTTTTCATTACATATGTGTTTACATGTGATATGGAGCAAGGCGGAGGGTATCAGGAGTCACTGAAGACGCCGAGAGTCAATGGAAATGACGTCATGAATGGGAATCATGATTGAATGATCATTAATTTATTGAGCATCTACTACGGACCAGACACTCTTGGGAATACAGTGGGAATTTGAGACAAACAAGATCCACTCTGGGGCTAATGGGGGCTCACACTCCTGTGCCCCTGAATTAGGTGATCACTTTTGTAAGTATAATAAAACGCATCCTTTGCTTAATAGAGCTGCATTACCCTTTGAGGACTCTACTGTCTCCTGCTTGTTTGATAGATGGGGGAGCTGAAGCTTAGCGGAGTTTAGTAAATTGCCTCGGGTCACACAATAATTGGAGGAGCCAAGATGCCCGGGAAATGTGTCATTATCAGACACATGAAAGTGGGAGGCATTCTGTGGGGCAAGCTAACTAATTTTCTCTTATAAACAGCATTTCATTGGCCGAGACTAGTTTCTGATGGACCAGATGGATTTGCTGCCAGGCTTCTCACAGATACTGTTTAGTATTTGACAATCCAGGGATGCCAACATTGATGAGTACTGATGGTACCCACGACCCAGAACAAACAGCCACTGGGTTTGGTTTCAGAGAGGTCTGAATATAGTAACACATTTTGATCATTCGCCACGACTTCAACTTTTGTTTCCATACATCTCTTATTTTAGAATAGTTTTTAGGTTGACAGAATTATTGCAACGATAGCACACAGCATTCCCGTGTACCCCACGCTCCGTCTCCTATGAGGAACATTTTACGTGACTGTGGTCCATGTGTCACGATTAATGAACCAATATTAATACACTGTTGTTGACTAGAGTCCGTGCTTTAGTCAGATTTCCTTAGTTTTCCCCTAATGTCCTTTTCTTCTGTTGTAGGATCCCACATTACGTTGAGATGTCGTCTTTTCCTTGGGCTCCTGTTCGTTGTAACTCACACTGGTCTTGCTTTTGGTGACTTTGACAGTTGCGAGGAGCGCTGGTCAATTATTTTGTGGAATGTTCCTCTGCTGAGATTTGCCTGATGTTTTCCCCATGAGGAGATTGGGGAAAATATGTTGCGGGGAGAACTCCCACAGAGGTAAAATGCCACCCTCGTCATACATCAAGGGTACACAGGGAGTGTTGCTGGGTTTCTCCACTGTGAAGTTACTCTCTTCTTTCTCCATTTCCATACTGACCTCTCCGGAAGACAGTCACTTCAGGAGTGGGGAGTTAGTCTCTCCTTAGGGGTAGAGTAGCTATATAAGTTATTTGGCGCTCTTCAACCTTGGAGTGTTGTCTTTTCTCCCCACTAATTTAGACTCTTCAGACAGATCAGCAGGAAAGGTCATTGTCCCATGTCTCTCCTTGCCCTCTCCCACCTCCTGGTTATTCTTCGTGCCACCATGCTTTGTTCCCTGGTGATGCCACTGGATCCAGAAAAGCACAGGCTGACGACACCTCACTGTCACTGTCATTCCCACAGAGGTTCTCTGTGGTGACAATAGAGATGTAGCCTCAGGGAGTCCGGGAAGCCAGATTTCTGGTCATCAAATCAATGGTGGACGACTAGCGTGTTGGATACGCTGAGAAGATAAATTGGGGAAATAAGCCGAGGCCCCAGTGCTGACGTGGGGTAATTGTGTTGAAATAAATGGTGGGCAAGTTGTGATGTGCCATTCCACCTACTTTCCCAGGACAGGGAGTCTGATTAACGAGAGGACCTTCTGTTTGGCTGAGCACCCTGATGGACTGGGGTCAGCAAAGGTGGGCATGCAGCTGGAGCAGAGGTGAACCGTTCAGCATGTAAGCCGTGATCACACGGACATTTCCAGAGGAAAGCTGGATACCTCGAGAGCAGAGACAGTGCTGAACATAGAGACGGACCCGAGAGGTGGAATGTGAAGAACAGAAATATGCGACGTGGATTTTTTTAGTTGTTGTGGGTTTCAATGGAACCATCCATCTTCCCTCCCCAGAGAAGTCTAGATTACTCGTTCCAGTCGCATGGGGAACAGGGGGGACTTGAAGACATGCATCTGGTTTGGGGGTACAGCAGAGCAATAGCAGACGGACACTGGTGGCAGAATATTGAGCCAGTGGCGGATATGTGGGGTGCAGGAATGGTACGAATGCCTATGATTGCAGAGTCTAACGCATTCTTCACTGTGAAGACCAGCTTCCCTGGGATTCTAAGTCAGTCCTGTGAGCTAATAAGCATGGGAAGCTTCTCCCTGCCCAAGGTTACCGCTCACTGCTGGCCAAGCTGCAAGTGGACCCGGATGCCCGGACGCCCAGCTCAGCGTCCCTTTCCTTTTTCTGCAGCACATCTACCCACCGCTCATCAGACCTCTGGAAAGACCACATTGTTTATCGCACAGAAGCATCGCCACTGAAGTTGGAAAATTCCTTTCAAGTGCAGGGCTCTAAAAAAACATGCCCAAAACCCAATCCACTTAAAATGCAAATTCCACTGACACTAATAAGCAATATATATACACATGCATTTACACATGCAAATGAGCAGAACGGGGTGCAGGCCTCTCCTGCACAGCCTTCTGCACATGATAACTATGTTTGAGACTCTCCATCAAAGTGGAATCGAGAGGCTGCCTCCCACCCCTTTTCACCAGGCTCTGTCCTTCCCAGACGTTCTGGAGGGTCCGGCAGCACGCTTCGTCCTTCACGAGCCAGAGCATCGTCCGAGTTCCAGGCTCCCTCTTGAGCTGAGTGATGTGACACAAGCCACAAGACCTGTCTGAGCCTCAGGTGCTTGTCCTGGTGACCTTGATACTGCTGCTCTTCCCCACCTGCCTGTTGAAAGCTCCCTCGACCGTCAGGTCCAGTGGGTGTTTCAGAAAGCGCTTGGGCATCACTGCAGCCCACGACCACCTCCCCGGCCTCTGAACTCAGAGCCCCTGTTCTCATTCTTTCATTGCAGACTTGTTGTGTAGTACTGAACCCACAGCTGGCCTCCCTGGAAGATCTCTGAGGTCCAGTCGCCGTTATGCCTTCCCTTCCAAGCCCTGGGATTCTCAGTGGGTGATCAGATTTGGGGTTTTCCCAGTGGTGTCTGCAGCCAGCGATGAAGGTAGGGAGAAAACTAGCTTCTTATAGGAAGGTGAGGCACCTGGAGTACACTCTGGTATCACAGGTATTTATCCTCAGCAACAGATGAGCTCTTCCACGTAATTAAAACCTTCAATAACAAATGTCCTTATTCTGTATCAAAACTTTTTGGCGGGCCATTTTGATGGGAAATGATTTTTTCCCTAAATTATTTTACACGTTTGGCTGCCTTCCTAGACGACACTGAGCTCTAAGGGTCCTGGTGTTGAACACCATTTAGTAGACGTTGATGTGACAATGTGGATCCTCACGGGACCACTGGCGTCCCAGCTCCCTCAGCCCCTGCTCTCTCTCAATGACCCTCTGGGTTCTTTTTTAGGCCAATCTTCTCTGGAGCTTTTGGGGAAGCGGGGATGAGGCAAGGAAACAAGCTAGCATATTATTATTTTATTTTAGAAAAAAATGTGTGTGTATAAACATGTCCAGAACTACCTGAACCGACATATTGGAAATTATCTCTTGATAATTCATCAGCTTTTCGGTATATCATTTGCATTTTATTTATTTACCACTGACATTTTAATGTTTGTATGTTACACGGATGTACCACACGTTAACAAACTTGTCTCTTATTAGGTTGCTTTCTAGTTATTTCTCTGCTATAAATTATGCTGTGGTAAACCTTGCACACACATTTCTTTTCTTTTTTAACATTTTTTTTATTAGTTTCAGGTGCACAAAACAAGGTAATAGTTAGACATTTATCATTTCTATCCCTCACACTGTGTCAAACCCCTGCCCCATCCACTACCCCTCTGACTTCGCACATAGCCATTACATTTCCACTGTCTCTATTCCTAATGCTGTACTCCGCTTCTTGTAACTATATATATATATATATAAAATTGTGGTTGACATTCATTATTGTTCAGCTTCAGGTGTACAGTGCAGTGATCAGGCATCTACATCGTCCCTGAGGTGGTCTCCCTAACGAGACAAGTGTCCATCGGATACCCTGCAAAATCTTTACAACATTATTGATTACATCCCCCAAATTGACTTTCGTATCCCCGTGGAAATCTTGTGGTTACCGACTTGCACACACATTTCTGTACACCCTTGTTCACTTAGGGAAATTTCTAGAAGTGGAACTGCTGGATCAAAGGGCATGTTCATGTCAGTTTCTATATCTGATTTCACATTGCCCGGTAGCACTATTTTACCAACTTCCACTTCCACCAGTGGTGTAATGAGGTTCCAGCTTCTAAACGCTTGACTCCCATCTCTCTCTCCCCCTAGTTCCCAGTCTGGTGGGAGTGGCAGTGTCCCCCACCCCTGTGGCACCATTTCTTGGCTCTCCTTTCTGCACCTGCAGTTGTATGCATGCAGCCAACTCCCAATAAATATTTGTGGCTTATTGAATGAGAGTTCCGTCTCGTGTCCCCAGCCCCAGGCAGTCCAGACGGGGGTCTGTCCTCCTCCTCCAGCAGAGACAGGTGATAGATGGCCAGGAGCCCGCCCCAGCCTTGGGCTGTGCGTGGTGATGAGGGGCAGGACAAATGCGAAGTGAGAGGCCATATTTCCTGAAAGCAGGAACCGGCAGGATCCATCACTGCGCCCCTGCGTCCCTACGGACAGGAAAGGAGCTGTCCGTGTGAGTGTGTGTTGAGCAGGATGTCTGGTTGGGGACAGGGGTCAGAGGAGGCAGAAATGGGACCAGCACAGCAGGGCTCGAAGCAAACTCAGTTTCCTCTCTCTGAGCAGGAAGGAGACTTGCAGCCACCCAGAGTGAAAATACAAAATGAGTTTCTACAGAATCAATTCCCATTTCAACACACTAACAGGAAGGGGTGGGGATGCAGAGGATATAAAAAGGGGAGGCCGGACAGTGGCTGTCCGATAAATTCACTGTGGAACATTGCTGGGTTGTTTCAGAGATTTTAACTCCTCCCTCCCCTGCCCCCAATCCTTTCATTCTCAAGCTTGCTCTGGGACCCCAGGTGAGGTTAGAAGGCTGGCGAATCACATCTGGAGCTGCTTCCTCTGCTGCTTTATTCTGTGGCCACCATTCCTGCAGCAGGAAGACTGGACTCCTTTATCCCCAGGCTGTGCCCACTGCAGAGAAGGCGGCAGTCACCAGTAACCCCCTCAGAACTTGGAAGTGCCCACAGCCAGGCTGGCAAGGTCATATGGCCTGGATGCCTCCAATATCTCTGACTGCTGGAGGTCCTGAGCTGCTCTCTGTGGTAGATGTGTTAGTGGCTCTGTGAGTGGCCTTTCTGTCTCCAGGCCCTTTGCTAGTGACATCCCACACTCCCCAAGAGTCTCAATTCAGACGTGTGACTTGCTTTGGTCAATGGGACAGAAGCGACCTTGACTCAAGCTGAGCTTGAAAAAGTGCTTCTGCATTTCACCAGGCACCTGTGCTTCCACCACGAGAACACACCTGGACTAGCTTGCTGGAAGGATGTGAGACGTACATGAAGAAGAGCTGTGCTGTCAGAGCCCAGGTCATTCTGGACCAGCCAGCCACCAGCCAACCATGATCACAGAGGCATGAGCACAGCCCAGTCGACCTGTAGGCTCGTAAGAAATCATAAACTGCTGTTGTTTTAAGCCACTAGAATGTGGGATGCTTGGTACACAGCAGTAGCTAACTGTTACATCTCCTTTATCTGTGCATTAAAGCCATTTCAGTGATCAGCCTGGAAAAAGCCAGGCTTGGCCCTAGAAGATGTGAAACCCTGGGAAGCTAGACTGTATCTCTGATGCCCAAGTTTCCATTTGTGAGTTGTTCTGTGATGAGCCAAAAAATCAAATTTATGCACTGAGAGTTGTTAGGATCCTCTTAAATTCTACGTATCCAATTTTTAGATTCTATCGGTTTTCATCAAATTGCATAAATAACACATGGTCATTAGAAAGATTACAAAATAAAAGGATATAAAGTTAAAAACTCTGCTTTATTGTGCCACCTACCCCTCCTCCTGTTTGTCGCCACTCTGACGGCATTCTCTAGAGCAGTGTTGTCCAAACTTTTTTCAACGTTTTTTCCCCAAGGGCCATATTCGGTAAAATACACAAACAGCCAGGCCTCTCACTCGAGGTGAAGTACGTATTGCCTCACCTGGTTTATTTCAGTAAACTAAATATAGTTTTGGAATTTACTGCGGGCCAATAAAAAATAGATCACGGACCGCAGTTGGCCCACAGGCCGCAGTTTGGACACCCCTGCTCTAGAGGGACCCGCTGTTAACAATTTGATGTGTGTCCTTCCAGATATTTTTTAAGGCATACGCAAATAGAGAGTTGTTTCTTTTACAGAAATGGAATAACAATAAAATATTGCTCTGAGGCCTGCTTTTTGTACTTAATGGAACTCTGATAAGTCTATCTCATCCTTTTTAATAGCTGTATAGTACTTCAGGCCACAGACATGCTGTACTTTACCACATCTCTATATACGGTTAGACTTATTCAGATTTTGTTACTATGGCTGAAATGAACTTCTTTGTATGTGAAATCTTTGTGCACTCATGGGGATATTTCTAGGGGATACATACCTAAAAGTGGGACTGCGAGGTCAAGGGCAGCCTTACTTTCTATTTTGAATACACAGTGCCTTTCGAAAAGAGTGGATGGCATGAGCATGCCTGTCCTTCCAAACCCTCACCAACTCTGGCTGGCATCCATCTTGTCAACTTTTGGCCAGTCTGATGGGGGGAAAATAATACCTTGTTTTAAATTGTTTTTATTATGAGTGAGATTGAAATAGTTTCAGGTATTTATTAGCAATTTGCATGCCATTTTGTTGAATTCCTGTTTGCAGTTTGTATAATTTGACTATTTTCTCTATCAGCTTGTGATTGTTTTCTTATTGAATATGGCAGGTCTTTATATATTATGGCTATAAATTCTTTGTCATATATGTTCCCAGTTTTCCTGGATCCATCATGTCTCTGCCTCTTAGACGGACAACCCCATTAAAAAAAAACCCAGAATCGTAGATCTTAATTCATTCTCCAGGCACTTAGTCTCTTTGTTAAAATAAAATATTGTGGTAGGAATAGCTGCAGAAGCAGAGCCTGAGAACATACACTTCTACGGCAGTAGCACCACTGGAGGGTTTAAATTCCTCTCTGGGATCAGCTGTGGCGATATTAGGGGTTTACAGCAAATGCGTTTGATATCCCGTCCCACAGCCTGTCAGCCCTCCTTGAAGTTCACCTGCAGCTGTTTATGCCTCCTACCTCTGCTTTTCTACCTGAGACCCTTCCCCACGGCCTTGGGAGCTTGTACAACCTATGCAACTTGTGCACAAGGCAGCCTAGACGTGTCAGTGCATTTAATGACCCTGACGGAGGAAACCTCAGCCAACGTAGGACAGGAGTCAGAGAATAAGGCTTTAGCTTCCCCATCCATGGGGGATGGAGCGGGGGACACAGTCCCAAAGCCTGTTCTCCACAGTTCCTCAGCAGGTCCCCAGTGGGGCTGAGAGTTGCTCTGTTAGTTGTTGCTGTGTCAGTCAGGGTTTTCCAGAGACACACAGAGAGATTTGCTCTGAGGAATTGGCTCACGTGATTATGGAGGCTGACAACTTCTAAGATGTACCGTTGGCAAGCTGCAGCCCTAGGAGAGCCCATGGTGTGGTTCCAGTCCAATAGCTGGCAGGTTTGAGGCCCAGGAACAGCCAATGTTTCAGTCTGAAGCAGGAAAAGACCAACGTCCCAGCTCCCGGCAGTCAGGCGGGCGGGGCTCCCTCTTACTCAGCCTTTGTGTTCTATTCAGATCTTCAGCGGGTTGGATGAGGACCACCCCCGTTAGGGAGGGTGCTTTATTCAGTTACCACTCAAATGTTAACCTCATCCAAAAATGCCCTCCCAGACACAGCCAGAATAATATTTGACCACATATCTGGACACCGCGTGGTCAAGCTGACGCATAAAAGGAACTCTCCCCGTTGTCGTCAGTGGGGCCCCATATGGATTTCTCTCTCCTCCCTGTCTTGCGTTTTCCACCCATTGACTTATGCTGCTTGGTACCACACACTGAAGAAGCTATTTGCACCCAAGTCCTTGTCTCAGGGTCTCCTTTTGAGGGACCCCACCCTGGGAAAGAAAAGCCTTCTATGGAGTTTACATAACTTTGTTGTGTTTTCATATGCCTCTGACAGAAGGATGGTTTCTCTCAAGTCCCAGCATTGGAGCTAGAGGAGCCCTTTTCTCCTCTAGATGAGCCAGCCTTTAGCTGGAGACACAAGCCCATGGATAAGAGACAAAAAAAAAAAAAAAAAAAAAAAGAATGCATTCAAGCAAGGTTTGACCTCGCTTTCTGTTCTCTGGCAGCCCAGTATAAAAGAGAGGAGAGGGTCTCTCTCCAGATGGCTAAGGGCTACAATTTTTGCAACTCCTGACAATCTTTAGGCATGCTGACATCAGAGCTAAGGAAGGGATGCTGGCAGTGAGACCTGAGGGAGCCAGGCTTAGAGGAGGAAAAACTGCCTTCTACCCTCCTAAGTTCTATGGCTGGGGCCTGCGAATTAAACAAACATAGACAAATTAACAGGAGAAAAAGCATATGAGTTTTATTTAGTATTTTTACATATACACAGGAAAATGAAGACCCAAAGAAGCAACGAGGCCTATAAGCTTATAGACCTTTTTAAATAAAGACTGATTAAGTTGTGGGAATGTGACAAGACAAAGGGGCTTGAGCAGGGGCAGAAATCAATTGTGGGACAGTGACTAGGACATATATGAGGGAAACTAATGGAAGATTGGGGCTATGCAACCAGGTTGGTTTGGACAGGTCCCTTCTGGCATCAAGTTCCAGTCTCTGGTGATAAGAATGTTCTTCCTGGTGCAGGGAGGGCACCTTTCTCATGGGAAGTGTTATGACCTGCTTTTAGGTAGAAGGAAGGAGGTAGGGGAGCCCTTCTTGCATGTGCAGCTTCTCAAGTGCCTTCTGCTCAAAATAATCTGATACACTAGCATATCTGGGGGTGGTATATTCTGAACCCCTTCCCAGGCATTGTACTGACAGGTATGACCCTCAGAAAGCTGGATCCTTTCTTGGCTGGCCAGAGGAGGGACAGCACTAAGATCAACAGGCCCCAACAGGTACCCCAGAGAGAAACGACCCCTTCCTGAAGGGACCAACCTTGACAGCCTGACCCTACATGAGTATCCAGAATAACAGGGCTTAGCATCGCCACCACATCCTGGGTCGGGGGCTCCACGCAGAAGCACCCAGCAGTCCATCCTAAACAGATCACTAAAAGTTGTCCACACATTATAATGCAAAGAGACCATCAGTCCGCAAACTCAGATGGTTGTGTTGTCATCACACAGCATTAGGCAGTCTGCCCACCAAGGCCCACAGGCCCAAACAACGATACTGGAAGGCCAACTTTACCGGAAGGCCCAGGGAATAAGAATGTGTTGTTCCCAAGTGGCATTTGCTTGGGAAGCTGTGGGGACAGAGTCCCAGAGAGCAGTTTCCAGGCTCTCGGCCTCATGTGGAAAGGTGCTGACTTGGGTAGTAGATGGCCATCAGCTGTGACTAGTTGGCCATCAGCTGTTACCCGTTAGCCGTTAGCCACTGATATAATTGCTGGGGCTGAGCTAGCAAGCGCGGATTGCAAGTGGGGTCCGTTAACAGAGAAGTGGACCGCAGGTTGAGGATCGTGTGGCTCCTGCTTCCTGTGTCTCCAACCCAGCCCCCAGCGAGAATATAGTGGTATGACTCCCTTATCTATGGCTTCATGGGTGTTCCTTTTTGGCCTCACCATATCCTGCCTTTTTATGCGGGGAGCGGAGGCCCCGCATGACACCCCGTACACCCGTATGACTGAAGCCTGAGCCCCAGCAGGAGTTTCTTGCAGGACCCTTGTTCCAAGCCGCCAGCTGTGGGTTACGATTATGTAGGATGTGTATCTCCCCTAAATGCAGGATGGTGGGAGTCTTGTGGTCTAAGGTACCCCGCCCCTAGGCGCCCCTGACTGTAGCCAGTCTGCTTTCCTTCCCCCTCATTCACCACCCCATACAGAACTCCCTTCCAATCCTCCCACCCTCCCTGCTTAGGGAGCCTAAACTTCCTTTTGTTTTATGATACAGAGCGAGTCAATGTTTCTTTGTCTCAAGCTTCTTCCATGTAGAGGTACCCAGGGGCCAACAGGCCCATTAAGGTGTTTTCCAGGCCCATTAAGGTGTTTTCCCAAACAAAAAGAACCAGTAAATCTTTCCTGCCGGAGAGTAAAAGGCTCCTAATGTAGCTTTTAAAGGAACTGTTTCTGGTCTCCTTGCAAGCTACACCTGCAAAGCCCTTGCTAGCTGCCCAGCACGGAGCGAGCCAGACTCTGAAGCTGTCAGATAAGCAGGTGGGATTGCTCACTGTAGGAACGGCAAGATGGTGCCTAGGGGACTGTCAGGTGATGAGGCCCTGACACCCGCTATGGAAGACCCAGGGGCCAGCTGGGTTCCTTTGTTCTTTTCCTTGGGGGAATCCAGCTGCTTTGAGAGAATGTCCTCACAGCCTTGCCAGGAAACAGACTTCAATGAAGCTGGAAGCCGGTTTTGAGGTCCACTGCCTTATCATCAAACAGAGCACAGTTCTTTTGGAATAAGGCATAGGAGGAGGCCTGGGTGACCTTGGGCAAGTCACCTCCCTTGTCCTGTCCTCCCAGCTGGCCTAGAGCTCCTACGCAGTAGGACTGAACCTCTAGGAAGGTAGGAAAAGAAACAGAGCTGGGAACCACCCCGGAGAGAAGCCCACAGCCCCGCCCAGCCCCCTTCAGGACCAGGCCCCCACCGGGGCCCAGAGCATCTGTGCCTAATTTGCAGCAGCCGGTTGGGCCAGCAGGAAGGGGCAGGGAGGGGAGGGCAGAGCACACAGGGCCCAGGAATCTGCCCGCCTCTTTAATGAAGAAGTAATTCAGTTAGCCCGGATTTCCCTGTCAGCAGCTTTTATTAAATGCAGGAACGGCCACACTATTAGGGGCCTGAAGAGAAGCTGGGGAACCGTGGGGATGGCAGGGGGAAGCGAGCAGAGCGAGGCAAGTTGTTAAGCAGATTAGGAGGGGGGGAGAATGAGAAAAATAAAGAAAAGAGAAAAAGCAAAATGGGGCCGCAGAGAAGGAAATCAAGCACAAAGCAGCCCAGATGAGGCGAAGGCAGGGGGCTGCCTCTATTGTGTTCCCCACAGACTTAATCAGGAACGAATACAAGCCTGCCTCATTTGAAAAGCCGGCACACCATTCTGGCCTTCCGTAGCCCCACAACTCGGTGAGGAATGGGGAAACACAATAGCCACACCGAAATAATGACACAGGCAATGGAGGTTTGTAGGCTCCCAGACAAGAGGTCAAAGTAATACGCTCTGTTGCGGTGCCCCCTGCAGACAGCCTGGGGCCTGCCAGGAGGCCAGAGGCGGCTGCTCTGTGCTGGGGTGCAAAGTGGGGGAGGGGAGGAGTGTGCTGTGAAAAACCAAACCAAACCAAACCAACATTCAGTGTGTAGTTTTAAGTCCTTCGTCTGTATCAACTCTCACTGATCCTATTCAAGTATTAATATTATTATCCTTATTTTATAGATAAGTAAACTGAGTCTCAGGTTAATTCAGGGGTTCCTAAACTAGGGCTCATAGGACAAATCTGGCCCACTTCTGGTTTGTGTAAATAAAGTTTTATTGGAACACAGCCACACCCATTCATTTACTTATTGCCTAAGGCTACTTTTCAAGCTATGGGGAACAGTTGAGTAACAGTGCCAGAGATCCTGTGGCCCACAAAGGCTAAATTATTTACTCTCCAGCCCTTTCCAGAAAATGTTTGCTGACCTCTGGGTTAAATGGTCTGTTCAAAGTTACAGAACCGGAAAGAGACAGAACTGGCGTTTCAATCCAGCTCCGTTCCTGAAGCTCTGTAGCAAAGGGAGACCCTAAAAGGTTCCGAATGGGAGGGGGCAGGGAGGTGTGGGAGCCAGTGTGATGGGGGAGGCCAGAAGGTAGAACCAGCCAGTCTGTTCCAGCTGGACCATGGATGGTGGACCCAGGCCATTGGGGGGTCTCCAGGAAGTGTGGGTCTTTATAACCTGTCCAGCAACAAACCTGTCTGCCAGGACTCAGACTTTTTTTGGCTGCAGAAACACAGACCAAGATCTCAGCTTCTGCCACACCCGTCCCTGGAGCCTGGAGTGGGTCCAGTGAGCCTTGGGCCAGCCTTGCCCAGATGGTGCTGAACCAGGCCTGCAGGTATCCCTTTGTCCTCGTCCACCCCTCTTTTAGACCAATCAGTGTCCTCTGGACTGGAATTTGCCTTGGGCTTTCCTGCCCAGGCCAGCTTGGCTGTGTAATTAACGCTCAGCTGAAGCTGCAGAGGGCCTTGTGTGACCAAGGACGACGCTGGGCTCCCAGCCTTGAATGGTGGGCAGGTCTCCATCTGTGTTGCTGCTCCCGCTGACGGTGATCACATCAGAGGAGCTTGAAAGCCAGGAAATGCAGTGAGTCCATCTGGGAAACCGTGGGCTGAGGTACCTCCCAGGTGGAGAACACCGGCCCTCCTGAAACTTACAGTCTGGCAAAATGGATGAGGGCAGGGGGATCTGCTCAGAAAACATCTCCAACACGCTGGGATGGTCTGGTCATCCATCCTGTACACGACTGCTAATGCTAATACGGTACGTCAGGAATCACTGTCAGCCGTAATACTATCTAGCATTTCATTCACCCGGGAAGCATTGACTGAGCACCTGCCACGTGCAGGCACTGTTCTGGGCCCATAGGAAACAGTGGAGAGCAAACAAGTCCTCTGACACCGACCTTTCAGAGAGGGACACCAAAAATCCTACCCAATCCGATTCATTAATGCGTGATCTAATTTCAGGATGCAGAAGTGTTATGAAAACGAGGCAGGGAAGGGGTAAGAACTGAGACCTGAGTGAAGCACAGCAGTGAGTCGTGTCAACATGTAGGGAAAAGTGTTCCGGGCAGAGGGAACAGCCAATGAGAAGGCCCTGAGGTGGGGAAGAGCTTGGCCTGATTGAGGAGCCTGGGTGCTAGAGGTTAGTGCAGAGTGCAGTGGGAGACGAGGTAGAGAGATCGGCAGGGGACAGGTCACACAGGGGCAAGGACTTTGGCTGTCACTGAGTGAGAGGGAAGCCCTGAAGGAGGGAAATGGGGTCCGAGAGCAGAGGTTGGTCAGCGGGAGTTTTTCTACAAAGAGGAGCAGAGAGCTGTGGTGCTAGCTAGAGGGGGTGGGGGCTCAGAAAGTTTGCTTTTTTTGAAGCTGGAGTCCTCTTTGCCCCTTTCCAGCAAATCTAAATGTATGTTAAACTAAAAAACTATTTTTTAAAAAAGCAATGGGGAAAAAAAAGATGCACAGAAGGAAGGATCCTCCTTTTTTGCAAGACTTGATCCGTGTGTGAGCTAGAACTGCAGGCCATCTTGACACCATCAAGGGTGACAGCAGTGACCTGGTAAGGGACCTGGTAAGGGCACCGGGCTGGTGAGAGGAGGGAGTGCCTGAATATTGTCAAGCCTCTGAATTATCCAAGTTTGCAACCCCACCTCCCACCCCCAGGCTTTTCTTTATGTGAAATAATAAACCCTTGTTGTCATAGTACTTCTAGGTAAAATGTCCTTTTCTGTTACTTGCAGCTGAAAGCATCCTAACTGGTCCGTTTCAAGACCCAGCCTTGTTCCTGTGGCCCAGATGGGCCTGGACCAAACTATCACCCATTACCCACCTATGCTGCCCGCCCCGCCCGTCTTAGGTTGTGTTGCCCAGGGCCAAGCCACCCTTGAGCCAGCCAGTCCTGTGTGGGGCTCCAGCTTAATTAATCTTGCATCCAGCGCTGGTGCCAGAGTCATGCCTGCGGGGCCCGGGAGATGATTGTGCTGGAGCAAAACAAAAGGGAACCGCCAGACTGTGACAGACTGATCTTAAAATGACTACAACACACATCATATCCAGAGTCAATGCATTATATTCCTAATAAATAATGGGTTACTGCAGGTTAAGTGTCTGTTGCCGCATTCCAATTGTTGATATTTAATTAGCTCTAAAATTAAAGCGTTCTTTTATTGCCACGCTGCTCGGACTACTTTATCCCTAATTGATGGAGATTGAAGTGTCTTCCAAAGATCCTGGCATCCCTTTGTCAGCCCGGAGTGTGAGAGAATTTTAATGAAAATGTTTGACATTTCAAAGTGCGACATAAATATCTGTAAATTAAGCAAAAGACGGTGTTTTTGTTATATTTCACAATCCTGGTGCCGATGGGTGAGGAAACACTTTTTAATAGGGATGGTGTTTTATGAGTGGGGTGATGGCTGAGGGATGCTTCAGGCTGGCTCGGAGAAAGTGGTGGAAGGGGTCAGCCATCTCTTATTGGGGTGAGGGTTGCTTCCCATGTTTGGGTCATTCGGAAAGGAGGCCGCAAGAAGTGGAACTTTCTCAAGGCCCCTCTGCTTGTCTGTGGGGGAGGGGTGGGGAAGGATGGCCGTAGAAAGAGGACTGGCTTCGGGCCAACGTGGGTTTGAACCCAGCGCTGTCACGTACGGGTTGAGTGACCTTCAGCGAGTTACTTGGGCCTCTGAATTTCAGTTTCCGGATCCTCAAACACAGAAAATGGAAGCTACTTCTCAGGGCCATCATGAGAATAAGTTAAGGTCATGTTGGCAGAAGAGCTGAGCACGGGCCACAGCAGCTAGCCGAGAAATGGCAGCCGGTATTGGTCCCTTTTGTAAAGTTCTGAATTTATATTTGAAGATGACTTAACCGGCCACTGTGAGTAGGGCAGAGTGAGGCGCTCAGCCGGCCTTTGAGGGTTGCGCTTATTGCTTCATCCAACTCCAGACCTCTTTGCTGTGGTGACATCCTGGGAAGGGGTAAGGGACCCCTAGCCTGGCTCGGCAGAGGGTCTGACCAACCCCTTGCATAAGCTCCCATTTGCTGCTCTTTATCTAAGATGCTCCTGGCTCTCTCGGGCTTAGATCCAGCCCGAATCTCAAACGCTAATGTACGTGCCACCTCTCTTCCCCTTGACTTCCTGGCATTCGTTCCCTATTGCTGTGTGACAAATTACCACAAAACTTAGCAGTTTAAACAACACACACTTCTTATCTAACCATCTCTGTGGGTCAGGAATCTGGTCAGGCCTTACCTGGGTCCTCTGCTTCAAGGTCTCTCAGAGACTGAAATCAAGGCCAGGGCCGAGGTCTCATCTGAAGGCTCAACTGGCCAAGCTCACGTGACCACAGATTGGGAACTAAAACTTGAACCGCAACCTCACAGAGCTAGCCAAGGGATAACTAAGCCCACAGCAGGAGTTTGTGTATTGCAGTCTGTCTGTCCTCAACCTGTCTCCTGATTTCAGGTTTTCCTTCAGACTGCCCAGTCCTACCGGAATCTGAATGGCCAAGACCTTGTGCCAAGGATGATTTAAAACCAGGTGAGTGATGAAGGCTGATTTCATTCATTTGGAAGGGATCTTAAAGACTTACTTCCATTCCCAACTATGGCCGGAGGCCTCTCTACAAATGGCTGTGCCACCTGCCCTGGTAATTCATTCCACCCAAAACGTCTCTGGAAGTTTGAAAGTATCTTTCTTAACAGAATCAAGTCTGTCTTCTTATTGCTTTCACCAACAACTCTCGTTGGGTCACTTTAACTACCCTTGTGATAGTTAAGTGCCATCTGTCCAATATTCTGATTCTGCCTACTCCACACACATGGTGGAGTTGCACTGACTGGCCCCTTGTGGTTGGATGGTACCATGTGACCACTTCTGACCAATGAGTTGAGTCACTTCTGGGCTGAGCATTTAATGGCTAACGTGAGACCCACGGTGACTCTCGTTTCTCTCTGCAGTGGTGATCAGCAAAGTTCCTGGTGACGGCTGCTCCAGCAGCCTGGGTTCCAGACCAAGGGCAATGACATACAGGGGCAAGGCCCCTGAGGAAATACGGCAGGAATTAGAAATAGACTTTGAATGTTTGTTATTGCAGCCTCCCCTATCCTATCGTAACTCAGGCACCCTGTCCTCAGTTCCACCCTTTGGTTCAGTCGCCCCTGCCATCGAGGGAAGGGCAAGTTGAGTAAACACTGGGGAAGTTGGGGCGTTGGCTTGCAAGACAGCAGAAATTGGCTCCGTCAGCGTTTCCTCGGCGGCAGGTACACAGCGTGAAGGCTGTGGGAGGCCAGAGGTAACGAGCTGGGCCCTGTATGAGCCTATGTCCCACCGAACGTGGCATGAAACCGACAGAGATCCTCGCCACAAAGAACGTAGCCTCCTGGAGATCTGACTCGGGCCCCACACGAGTCGGGGAGGGGGCCGTCTCCTCAGCTGAGGTACCCTGGGTCGCCCCCAGCACGCCCCACATTTTGGGGAGAGAAGTTCTGTACCTGTGCACATCACGCTGTTCTTGCTCACCGAGGATCAGCACATTCTTCACCTGGAAACAACGCCTGACGCCGGGGCCAGGGGGCTGATGGGTAAGTTTGCGCATCCTACTTCCATTTATCGTCCTTTCTGTACCTTTGTTGTGGGGTTGAGAGGGCACGTTGGACCAGATAGGATGCAAAATGTGTTATTTTCTGGGTTTTTGACTGTCGGCTAAAATAAATCGCGTGACTTGCGAAGTTCAAACACACGAAAAATAGCAGATGCCTAGGAAATTTGACAATTAGCTTTGGGAATAGAAAGCTAATCAGAAGTATAGCTCTGACAGCAATTATTTGATCCTGTCTTCCTGAGGATATTACTGATGCTCGTTAGCCACGAGACACGCACTCACGCACGCACACTCACACACGCATCAGGTCTCAGGTGGCAACAGGCACGCGCGGCCTCAGTCCTTCCCCAGCATCTCTACACCATCACCTTGAAGGAATGAGAGAACAAAGACTCATAGGCGCGTGTCCCAGGGGAGACCCAGGCGGGAACACTGGAGATACCGATTCTCGCAGGCGTCTGCAAACCCACAAGCAATTTAAAAAAGTAAATGGGGGTCAAACTTTATCAGGGGAAGCCAGTGACAGGAACTCCATGACCCAGGACGTAAATTGTGCTCAGACTCTCACTTCTAAGAATGCTTTCTCCCCTCTTGTCCTGTCATGCATCATTTCTAACTTCTCTCCCATCCAAACCCCAGTACCCAGGCGTGGCCTGCAGACAATTTCACCAGTTGCATTCATTTTCCAGGTAGCTTGGCTCCAAGGTGGAACAAACTTCCACCTTGCAAAGTGGGGACCTCTCCAAGGTACGGAAGCCAAGGTAATAATCTTTGGGTCCTTGCAGAAAAGGGATGGAACCTTGTCTGGCCCTGCCCCCAATGCTCCCCACCCCCAATTCATCGCCACCCCCCAAAGCATCTGTGCTCTAAACACCACACACCCTTGCGATTTGCCAAGCTGCCCCTAGCACAGCAATAGGAGGACCCGTCCTAACTCTAGAGCAACCTCTTGTGACTGAGTCTGTCCTAAACCAGCACTGAGCTGACCCTGAAAAGATTCTGTGCCTACACCTGTGGGCCTCTGCTGCTTAGATCAGGTGTGGAGCCCTCCAGGCTGGAGGGACCCCTCAGCTGTGAGCTCTGATGGCAGCCAGAGCCATGACTTTCAACTGCCTTGGTGTATTCCTGCTGAGGAAAGTTTTATGTGCTGAGTGTCCATAATGGGATTTAATTGTGATGATTTGGTATTGAATTCCCCTTAACAATCAGGGGGAATGGATCCTGACTGTTTGTAAATGTGTTTGCAAATAGCGGCATGATTAGACCGGTGTCTGCCACTCCACTCTTGGAGTGCTGAGCAGAGGGGAGGAGGTGGGCTTCTCGGCTGTGGTGGGTGAGTGCACAAGGCTACTCTCTGCCCCAGGGTCTCCCCTCCACGGACTTGTGGTCAGGCTGGGTTATGTGGGTGGTATGTGATCAATTGTGTGTGCTCATGTAGGTGGGAACTTAAGCCACGATGGTTTAGAATAACAAATATCATCAATATTTATGTGACATAATGGATAGTAATACATACTATAAATATTACCAGTGCTGTAAGCATTTTACATGTATGATCTAATGAGCTAATCCTGCCAGTAAGCCTGTGAGATAGATGATAGGGTTATGTCCCCAAAGAGAGAGCTGATGTTGAGTAACTGGTCCAAGGTCACTAGGCACAAAGTAGAAAGCCTGGGACTTGCATCTAGAATATCTGCCTTCAGGGGTCGTGGCTTAACTACTATACTGTATGCTAAACCTAAACTTTGGTATGACCTGGTACTGATCAAAGACTGGGAGGGTATATTAGTTATCCATTTCTGTGTAACAAATCACCCCAAAACGTAGCAGTTTAAGACAACACCCATTTATTATCTCACAGTTTCTGGGATTAGGAATCTGGGTTTGGCTTGGGGGTCTCTTGCAGGCTGCCATCGAGGTGTTGGCCAGGGTTGAGGTCCCATCTGAAGGCTTGTTTGGGGTAAATAAAGATACTCTTATCAGGCAGGACATTCCAAAGACTTAGAGGTGACCTCCCAGGAGCTGAGGGAAAAGTCCAGACCTCTCTTTGGTCAAGATGAATCCCTTAACTGCACAAATACAGATTAGGTTCCTGACCTCAAGGAATATGCTTCCTAGTGGGGAAGACAGATCAACACATACACACGCAACTGCCACCACCACCGACAGTAATTAACCAACACGGGAACTACAGAGGGTCCTCAGCACTGAGAAAGAGAGTCAGGGATAGCTCAGAGTGCTGAGACAGAAGAGCAGAGAGAGGCTTCATGAACAGGATGGAGAAGGAAGACGCTGTGTCAAGACCTGAAGAAGGGGAGTAAACCATCGTGTGTGGTAAGAGCTAGAGTGAAAGCATTACATGTAGAGGAGAAAGAGGGTTTGGTGTGCAAGGAACAGAAACGAAACTGACGTGGCTGGAAAAGTGAGCCAGAGGGAGGGGGTGTTTGATCCTCATGCATAGCGTTGCAGGTCACTGTAAGACGTCGGGAATTTATTCCAAGAGCAGTGGAAATAAAACACACGAATCCAGCTGGTCCATTGTGTTTGATTTCCAACTCCAAGGAAAGGGGTGTTGAGTGTGAAGCACACAGGGCGTCTAAAAACAAACCCAAACAAAACTCATCATCCTGCATGTATGCACCCTGGGGAGAGGGTCTCTCAGAGAATCAGCTCAGGGGGCCCTCTTGGGAGAAAGAAAGTGATTGGTGGGGAGCAGAGGGAATCTCTCAAAGGCAAGAGAAAGAATCTAAGACTCTCTTTTCTTTGCACAACTGGACAGCACTTGGTGTCATGTGGGTTTGAAAGAGCCTCAGGGGCAGGTCTTGCTGACGGCTGCTGTGTGGCCTGTGGCGGCAGAAAGAGCAGAGTGTGGGTGACATTCCAGGGACCCTCCCTTGTCCTCAGGAATCCTAAGACAGCTGATTTTGCTCTGCACAAAGTTGGAAGGCTGGGGTGGAAATCAGTGTATTCTGTGTATGGGGGGTGGGGGAGAAGGTGCGTCAGTTTTGAACCCGTCTCTGAGATTATGGGAAAGTTTGTGTTTCCCTTGATTCAACTTTTTTAGACCAGTCTGGTTCCTTCTTCCTGCAGGGGCACAAGGATAGATCTGTGGCTGGTCAGGATGGGGGAGAAAAATGAAGCAGGGTACGGGGGATAGAGTGTCACTGAGAGGTGGGGACTGGCAGTTCAGGCTCTTACTCCAGTATCACCTTATCAGACGGTCTTCCCCAAGGGATGCAAAACAGCAACAGCCCCGAGCTACCTTTTCTCCATTCAGCCCTCCAAATCCATGCCCCATCTTTCTACCCTGCTCTGTGCCCCGGGAAGCTGATGGAGACCCATCAACCAAACACCCTCATCCTCTACTTCCCAGTAGGGCTTGGCCAGTGGAAATCCCTGGCCGGAGACTGGAAGGCAGGCAGAGAATCCGGCCTCTCCTTGGCAGACATGGGAGGTTAGCTGCGGTCCTGTTGCCTTTCCAGCTGCAGCTCGCTCCAGGTTTGGTCACTGCTCTTTCCTTGCTTGCTCAGGCCAGGAAGCGCTGCTGGCTGGCTTCCCACGCTGGCTGGTCCAGGGTGACAGGCCTTCCCTGATTGCCTACCTTTGACCCTGCACATATCTTCATCCCTTTAAAAAAATCTCCCGTTAGGCCAGGTGAGGACTCGTCCGTGTCCAGCCTCATCCGTGACCGATGCGCTCTCCTCCCTACAATCTTTATTCCCCTCCCCTGCTTTATTGTGCTTCGAAGCACAGATCATTCTTACATCGCATCGTATACTTATCGTTGATGTCTATAGTCTGTCTCCCACAAAACACAGGCTGTGTGAGGGTAGGGTCTCTGCTTTGGTCACTCTGGAGTCCCTGGTGCCTAGTGCAGACCCCGCACGAGCTGAGCGTTTGATGAGTGACTCACCAACGGGAGCACACCCCCTGCACTTGGTCACCCCTCTGCCCACTGGCCTTTCAGGAACTTCTGTGGAAAGTTAGATTTAGTGGTGGGGTAAGGCTGTCAGGAACACAGGCCCCGGGGGACCTCAGAGGAGGCAGGGAAAGCAGGAGCTCGGGGAGGAGAGTGAGGTGTTTCTTGTTGTCTGAACCACACTCACACCAGGAAATAAAATGCTTTCACCTTTATTAGCACTGATAAAAATAATAGTCCATTCTCCAGGCTTTTAAATCTTACTTGATTGTCATTTTCCAAGCCAAGCTGCTGAGCATAGCAGAAACAACAGGTTTGATGAGGTTAAATCACCCTCAGCGGCTGGAACTTCTGCCAACACAAGACCCTAAGTCATGCCAAGTGTTTCCTTTTCACCTTGGAGACCACCTAGAAGAAGAGGCAGATTCAAAGGGCAAGGGCTGGACCAGAGCTCTTTGGACATTGCATCCCTGCCCCCAACTTGATCCAGCACCAAAAGTAATAATAATGACAGGGGTGAAGTTCCTGGGTACTAGGCCCAGACTGCCCGGGTTCAAATCCTGGCTCTGCACTTATTAGCTGTGCAACCTTGGGCAAGTTACTCCATGTCTCTGGGCCTCTCATTTCTGAAACAGGGAAGACGATAATGGTACGTAATCGTGAGACTATTGCAAGGATGAAATGGGTTACTATAGATAAAGCGCTAAGACCAGCATCTGGCTCATGGTAAGCACCTGTTTGTTTATTTGTCGGCTATTATTATTATTTATTGGGAGCTTACTCTATGTCAAGCATAAACGAGGCAGGATCTCATCATCCCTGATGAGCAAATGACATTGAAGTGTAATGGGGTTAATAACCCGCATCCAAGGTCACACGTCTCGTTGAGGGCAGAGCCATGATCTAAGGCAGGCAGGGGGCTTCCTGGCAGCTGCTCCTGCTCTTTTCCCCCTGTCATTCTCCGAGATGAGTTGGGGGCTGCACATTCAGCGGAATGTGTCAGAGTTTGGCGAACGCCCTGGGAAGGCAGAGCAAGAGTGGGGCTGGGGATCCACAGGGAGGGGAGACTCCGGGGAGCGTCCCAATGTCAACTGCACCCACAGTGACCACACACCCAGGTTTCCCGTCTTGTCCCTTCCGGAAAGACAGATAAGATGGGGAAGGATGGGGGTGTGGGTGGGAGGGGGAGTGAGGAGAGGAGCGGGGGGCACGCGCCCCCTGAGAGCGGATGGGCCGGGACACACATTCCCCCATAGATAGCGCTTTTCCTATTGATCTCCCTTATTTTCAGAAGCAAATTGATCTTGGCTTTTAACAACTTATCTAGGACAGAGACGTCTCTTGGAAGCCTTGTCACGTGGTAGGCAGCCTGGGGTGCCCGTGGTTGTGAGAGCTTCACCGCCAGACCTCCATCCTCTCCCAAGGACCAAGGTCAGTGGCAAAGCCTGCAGGCTGGGCGGGGCCTCCACCCCAACAGCAGCAGCAGGACGAGAAGATCTGCTTTTGCTTTTGACAGATTTTCCCCGGAGGGTCTCAGACCTCCTGGCTGGTGGGGGGAGGAAAGTCATCCAGGACGGGAAGATGTGCAGCTTTGGAGGAGGGCCAGGCAAACAAAGCCCCCTCCCAGTGGGCAGTGGGGGGGGCAGTGTGGACAAGTGCCCAAGAGGTACGTTTGGCCAGACAATTCTGTCCAACAGCCTGGCCTCGGTCTCCAGAAGACTGGCCCTGGGGGAACTGTCTGCCCCTTGGAGAAGAGCCTGTTGTTAAAAATGTCAGGACTATTTACTTACAGAGCAGGTGACAAGAGCGCTTCTCTCTCGTAATTAAATGGGAGGGCATGTGCTGTGGAGTGAATGTTGCTGTGTCCCTGGGCAGAACGACCCGGGCACCATGGACAGGGGTCATCGGGGGTCCTCCTGGTCCCTCCCGCGGTTGCCATGGCAGAGAAGTCCCGGTAGGTGGGCTGGAGGCTGGAGGAGAGAAGACTCTCCCGCTGTGAGACCTGGGGCGTGCGCCCTCATGCCCTCGGCCTGCAAAACCAAGCGCCGTCCGTGTCTCAATAAAAGGAGGGAGGTGAGAGTTATTACCCGTCACATGAACCCAAGATGAAATTTAGCAGCCCGAGGTGGGCATTCACCGCTGATAAAAATCTGTCTCTCTGCCAGCTTCAAGTGCTGCTTAAAAAGCTAATGTATAATTTAAACGGTGCCATTTGGGAACGGGCTTCCACAGGGTGGCAGCTGAGCCTCTCAGGGAGGGTAGAAAAGCCCTGGAGGAACAGCCGAGCTGGAGGGAGAGGGAGATGGGGAAGCCAGGTGCTGGTTCTGTAAGGGCAGGTGACTAAGGTGTGGAGCCGCTGAGCTGCATCTCCGCCAGAGCTTTCCTGGGAACCTCAGGTCTTTCTTCAAGGAGCAGCCAAGTGACGTGACATCCCTGGCCTCTGAGCCGTTCTGGCCTTGGGACAGAACGTCGAGAGTGTCCCCTGCAGGAAGTGCTGATGGGAGGGAAACTGCAGTATCCAGGAGGTGGGCCCTGTTGGAAGAATGTCTGGCCGAGCCAGCCCCTCACGGCCCCTGCAGTGGGCTGAATAGTGCCCCCCACCTAATTCATGCCCACCTGGAACCTCAGAACATGGCCTGAATTTGGAAATAGGGTCTCTGAAGAGTAATTAAAGGGAGGTTACACTTGGTTAGTGCGGGCCCTAGATCCGACTACTGGCGTCCTTATAGAAGAGGAGAGACACAGCCATGCACAGAGGGTTGACGGCCAAGTGACACTGGAGGCAGAGACTGGAGTGATGCAGCCACAAGCCAAGGAGTGCCAAGGAGTGCCAGCAACTACCAGAAGCTGGACGAGGCACGGAAGGATCCTCCCCTAGAGGCTTCAGGGGGAGGATATTCCTGTCAACACCTCGACCTCAGACTTCTGGGCTCCGGAACCGTGAGTGAGTAAATTCTGTTGTTGTAAGCCACTCAGGTAGTGGTGATTTGTTGCAGCAGCCACAGGAAACAAATACGCCCCCAGGGCTCTCAAGTTCTGTTGACCTGCTGAAGTTCACATTTGTTTTGTCCAACCTGTCCTAGGGCTGTTCTGGACACCTGGGCCCCACCCTGGACATCTATATGGCTTTTTTTTTTATGTCTCTGTGGAACAGGCAGGACCAGGGTCACAAATCCCATTTTGCAGCTGGAGAAACAAAGGCCCATGGGGCGGGGACCTCGATCTGGCTGTCTGTGGTACGCTTCGCAACAAGTAGACTGTATAATGAGGCGGGCGGTGTGGTGATTTCCAGAGGCCCTTGGGCCCAGCACCTCAGCAGGTTCCTCACTCTGCCTGGCTCATGTTGGCCCACAGCAGGACAGGCAGCTGGCGTTTGTGTCCTGGGGCTCCCCCCTTGTCCTGGTGGGCCGCCCGGTAATACCCTGGTCTCTCTGGATGACAGCGGCTGAGCTCCCCTCTCTCCTCCCTTACTGACACCCTCAGCTGCCCCGAGACAGGGGCCTCCTTTATCTCCCACACTTTGTCTCACTGACTCCAGCCCCAACTGGGGTCCAAATGGCTGCTGACGACCTGTGGGCGGGCTCCTTATGGCGGCTCAGGGGTCCTGGGCTTGCCACTGGTGACAGACAAGCACATCGATAATCATAAAAGGAGGTAAAGCTTATAGTCTGGGCTGTTTCGGGTACCAGAGGAAAAAAACAATGTATGAATCGCAATGATGAAAGATTTACCTCGTGTGTCAGTGCAGATAGAGGGGCTGGCTGGAAATTACTGCAGCCGGGAAGAATTGTGTTTTAGGATCTGCCCCAGGTATTAATTTGTGGCGGACTTATCCTGTCAGGAACATACAATGCTCATGGTGTCGAGAAGTAATACTTTAAAGGGTCTGAATGCCAATTGGCTGGGAGCTGGGAGTCGGAGCCAGGAGGCAGCTGAGTCCCCTTAGCAAGGTTTTTCCAATAAGTTCCAGATGAAAAGCGTGAGGCTGCTGAGTAATATCATCTTCAGAGACTCTCAAGCTAGATCTGTTCCCATCCATTGTGCCAGCGCGTGGATCCTCCTCCGCCCGTGTCCGGAGTGATGCCCTCTCTCCCACTCATGGCGGGTGGGGGGGAGGTCTGGCAGGCTCCAGGCTCCAGGGCTCTGGCGGATTGCCCAGACTCCTGAGTCTGGGGGTTGGGCATGGTGGGCTCTGCCGCGTCCCTCGAGACGCCAAGTCTTGCAGGAAGGGAAGGGCAGAGACTGGGGCGAGGCCCCTGCAGACTAATCAGGAAAGGACATTCTGTGACCCTGTGGGGACGGAGTCCCAGACAGCAGGTTCCAGGCTCTCGGCCTCATGAGGAAAGGTGCTGGCTCGGTTATTAGTTGGCCATCAGCTGTAACCAGTTGGCCATTAGCCACGACTGTTTTGTATATAACTGTCTTAGCTACGTCAGTAAGCGGGGATCGCAGATGGTGTGGATCGAGTGGATTCTATTTTGTGTGTTTTGTCTGGCCGCCAGTGAGATTGTGGTGCAGAAAGACCCCTATTGGGGTACTGGCGGATGTTTGCTTCTTGTGTCTCGACTGGCCACTAGAAGAGAGTATAGTGGTCTGACTGCCCCATCTATGGCTCCATGGGTGTTCCTTTTTGGCCTCACCATGTCCTGCGTTCTTGTGCGGGGAGCGGGAGCAGAGACCCTGCGTGACAGCCAGTTTCCCTAGTCTTTCCACTCTTCTCCTTGGTGCTGGGGGTGTCCAGTCCAATCTGAATTCTGCCAAATGCCACACCCCCAATGGGAAACAGTTCAGAGGAGAGCACAGCTTGCTCTCTCCTTTTGAACCCTTGTCAACTTTGCATTTCTTATATTCAGAAGGCTTTCACACCTCATGAAATGCTTCCCTCATTCTCCCTTCCTTCCTTTGGTCCAGGACACCCCAGAGCTGAAGTATATAGGAGATTGGAGCAGCATGGGCAGGAGAGATGGATGAGAAGACGGGAGTCCCTGGAGGTGTGTAGGAGCCAGCAGCACCCCGTGCCCTCCCCTCAGGCCACAGCAGCAGGCGGACAGCAGCTGGAGCAGGGAGTACGAGTCTCAGGAAAGACCTTTTGGGAAGGAAGGTATTTAGGGCCAGGGAGACTCTGGTGGGCCTCTCCAGCCTTGTAAAGGGGGGTTGTGCAGGGCCTGGCTCAGCTGAACAGCCTGGTGCCTTAGAAATCATGTGGAGACCTAGGCAGCCCCAGGCTGCTGGCTTCCCCAGCTGATGAGGAGGGTGCACTTGGGAAAGCCCTGCAGTGCTGAATCCGAACTGAGTCCGGCTGGGGATGGGGTGGCTTCAGCCTGGGGACGGCAGGATTTACTCACGTGGAGAGTAGCACCTGTGAAGGTCTGCCCTTCACCTCCAGAAATCCTCTCTCCATCAGGATGCTGCCAGTGCCCCAGTGCCTGGCCCAGGATCTGACCCTGCAATAATTTATCACCTTGGGGCTCCCTTCCTGCCTGGGAATGGTGCCCACCGTGAGTGGGGCTGGAGTGAGGCATGTGGGGAGAGGGCAAGGCTGGAGCTTTGTCTTTGGGTCCTGCCTGACATGCAAGGCAGACACGCGTTTCAGAAGCTGTGGTTGGGGCAGGGCTGCCTCAGCTTCCCAGAGCTGGAGGCACGAGCCGGGGCTCCCTGTGGGCGGGAGGTGAAGAAGGGTCATTTGTGTTCTTGCTGAAGCCAAGGCCACTTTCAAACCGTGACCTCAGCTGTGGTGCAGGTGGGGATGGCTCATCCTAGTCACCGGCCAGCTCATGAGCAGCTGTGATTGGCCACTCTTTCTGGGCCCATGGCAGGTGCCACTTCTTCTTGGGTGGCTTCTGGAAAGCCACAGTCCTTGCTGCTGTCCAGGAAGGGACAGAAAGGGCTGTGAGGGAGCGGAGGGCATGCCAACTCTACGCCTGTCCTTGACAGAAGTCGGAGGAGGCAGCTGGCCTGGGCATAAATCTGTCTGCCTTTGGTTTAGAGCCAAAAGCAGAACAACTGTAAAGGGTACATGGGGTGCAGGTGTCCTCACAGCCAAGAGCAATTTAAAAATGAAAGAACAATTTTCTCACATTGATCAGATATATCAAAGGCATGTTTTTAGGCCCCCTCCCCAACCCTGCCCTTAGACACAAGGAAAAGGAACCTCTTTCCCATCCCTGCACGGGGGCTTCAAGGCTGCCCTTGAGTTGCCCTTGGTTTCCGGAGAACTCTGACATCCATGAGGGAACGGAGGTGTGCAGAGGGGAACATCAGCTCCTGGAAATCCCGGGCATGGGTTTTGTTGGTTGGGTTTGCAGGCTCTGGGCCCAGAGGCACCCAGGTCCTTAGCAGGACCTCTGCTGGGCCACGAGGAGGGATGGCTGGGCACAGCCTTGTTCCCCTTGCTCAGTTTGGAACCGGTCGAGAGATGGACCCAGCTGTCAGAATGAGGGAGTTTGGAATCTCAGCTTTATTCCCCTACAAGCTGAATTGGCATGGAGTGGGGCCATGGTGGGCTCCACATACTACCTGATGAATTGGTAAGATCCCCAAAGCAGCAGCCAGGACTGCCTCGGAGGAGGAAATCCTGCCCTGTGGGCAGATTGGGTGGCAACTTTCCTGTGAGTCAGAAAGACAGTGAGGCCAGAGGGGCTGAGCTGGGCACGCACGGTTGGGTCGTTCTCCCCAATGGCCTGGCAGACCTTGAGAAAGAGGGAGTGAGGGGTAGGAGCGTGGTGAGGGCTCCCCTTGAATGTCCTCGGCAGGCACACTGGTGGTGGGCGCGGTTCTTCACTGTGAGGGCCTGTCCCAGGTACTGTCCGATGCTGGGCACCCCATGCCCGAAATGCCAGTAGCACCCGAGGGTCATTTTCTGCCACCCCTGCCCACTTGCAATGCCCCCTGACAAGCAGTCTCCCCCCAGTTGAGAACCACTGAATCATGGGGACACAGACAAGGGGAATGGTGACAACCCACCCTGCCCCATCAGTTTGGGGTGACACACAGGTTAAGAAGCTCTCCCCTTACCACCTGCCTTGAAAGGACCAGAGAAGTGGCAGGTCTGGCCCAGGATGTGGGTCCAGAGAGATTCAAATAACAACGGGAGGGAGAGACGAAGGACATGACTGTTGGGTGGGAGGCGACATGCACAGGGGACTCTGACACACTGTAGGGCGTTTTAAGTGAGGATGTGACTTGTTTTAAGCTGCAGGTGAGACAAAAAGTCCTGCTCCATACAGGAGCTGCCTTTCCTCCTGGGATGCCCGACACCCCAAAGTGAGGTCCTCCCTCAGGGGCCTTCTCGCGGGGCTCCAAACTGCGTGTTCCACTCTGCTGAGAATGACCCTTGGCTCTGCTCAGTTCCTCAGTTTCCCTGGAGGCAGTGCTGTGGTCCAGTTCGTCCTCAATCCCATGGGCTGGGCGTGGGGGCGGGGTGGGGGGGTCATTCAGTGCTTCTTACAGAGAAGAAATCCAGTTAAGTGACTGTTGATGAACCGGTCGAATGAAAGTTACAGCTTTTGTTACCATGCCACCCTTACTCCCTATGCTCCAGTCCATTTGTGAGTTCTACCCCTTTACGCCTGAGGTTTCTGGAGAAGCAGGTTTTTTCCTGCTTCGACCTCAGATGTCTCTATTTTGGCTTCTACTGGAAACAGCTGCCCCAGAGCCAGCCTCTCCATGACCCACCCTGGAGCTGCCCTGGCTTCCATCCACCCCTACGAATGCTGATGGCTTCATATTAACTTTGTCTTGCCTTCTCTCCTAGCCTTTTCCCTCATTATATCTGCTCGGGAACAAATTACCCAGCGTCCCCAGGACCTCTGCTTCCTGTCTGAAATCACCATTTCCTAAACAGCTCGCCTGGATCTTGGCAATCCTCCGTGCCCCTCCCTCCTGGACCTACCCATCTGCTGGACTCACCCTCTTGCTGCTGGACCCCTTCCTCTTCGGGGGTTCACAGCACATATTTGTTTCATGAAAATCATCCCCCTCTCTCTCTGGGAAGTCTCCACCATCACCCATCACCACAATTAGCTTTTCCAAAGACTCCCTATTGATATATAAATCTGAATGTTGGCCCTGCCTGGGGAGACCCCTTAATCCACACTTACTTTGGTGGGTCCAGGGAAGGAGGCGCTTCTGTCACAGCAGGATCTAATGGAAGCTTAGCGTTGTTAACAAGGTTGCAGAACTCCCTGAGGTGTACAGCTGTCTGCAAGTGACATGGGTGGGAGGGAGCTGCCCGTGGCTGGCTGTATTCAAGTATCAGGGGCCTCTGAGAGGCCTTTGAGAGTGAATAGGGGTACATTGAAAATAAAGATGGCAATTGCAGATCAGAAATCTTTGGGGAGAAGGGAGAAGCAAATCCAGGCGCCGCATGAAGCTTCAGCCCATTGCAGAAGGGGTTGGGGAGGGGGGATGCTGGGGACAGGAAGGGCCTTGGTACAGCTTCTGTGAGTGAGGAAGGAGCAGCACAGATCCCTGGCTCTGGTGGGGATGGCCAAGGAGAGGGTGAGTCAGGATATTTGGGTTGTGATCAGCAGGAGGGGTAATCGGGGGACCTGTGACCCTGCTCTGGGAGGTTGCAGAGACAGAATTTCTCTTCGTCTGGTAGACTCATGCACTTGGGGCTGCTCTCACCTTATGGCAGGAGCACAGGCTCCGCCAGACCCTGCGTTGTCATGGCAATGCCATGTAGCCTTCACCCTGCCTTTGTTGGGGTGGGGGGAAGAAAGATAGTTGTGTCCCTATACAGAGAAGCAGCTTGTGGGGACAGAGCCAGGAGAGCAGTTTCCCGGCTCTCGGCCTCACATGGAGAGGGGCTCACTCGAGTAGTAAATGGCCATCGACTGTGATCAAATGGCCATCAGCTGTGGCTAGTTGGCCGTCAGCTGTAACCAGTGAGCCATTGGCCACTAATATAACTGCCGTGGCTACGCTAGCAGCAAATCGGGGGCTAGCAAGAAGGTGGTGGCTGAGCCTGCAAGTGCGGATTGCAGAGAGGCGCAGGGTGTAGCAGTATGACTCCTCTACCTATGGCTCCGTGGGTGTTCCTTTTTGGCCTCACCATATCCTGCCTTCTTGTGTGGGCAGCAGGACCAGAGACCCCGCATGACACCCTGCATGACACCGCTGTTTCTGAGGGAAAGACCAGTGGCCAGGGACTCCCCCAGCTGCTTCTCTCTGTGGCGCCACTGTAGCTGCTATGTGCTTTTCTTCAGATTCCCCAAAACAATAGGAAAGCCCCTACCACAGTGCCTGGCATGCAACAAGTGCCCAATAAAACTGTTTTTAAATAAATGCATTTGATGAGGTCGCTTAGGCGCAGTTTGTGCACACATTGCATTTTGCGAAGATGGTCCCAATAACGGCTCTCATTTCATGGGCTCTTCTTCCAGTCTGACCTTGACACTCCACCTCCCCTGCTTTCCCCCCCAGAACCTAGGAGCACCTCTACGGCTGCCTTGACCGGTAGGCTACCTGGAAGTGACACTAAGTATCTTCTGAGCCTATACTATAAAAACGCCTCGCAGTTCCCCTTGCTTTCCTACAGATACTTGATCGTGGAACAGCGGCCATACTGTTCAAAAGCCCTAACTAGGCCATGCAGAGAGACCCCACGTAGGTGTGCTGGCTGACGGCCCAGCTGAGGTCCCAACCAACAGCCGGCACCAACCCCCGAACCTGTGAGTGAAGATGCCTTCAGAGGACTCCAACCTCAAACTGTTAAGTTGTCCCCAGCCTTCTAGTCGCCCAGCTGAGGCCCCGGACATCAAAGACCGTAGATGCTGTGATCTGGGCAAATTCCTGACCCACAGAAACCATGAGAGGTAATAAAGTGAGTATAGTTTTTATCCACTAGGTTTTGAGATTGACTTGTTACCCAGGAGTAGATCACCTATACAATTAGCGTCCAATGTGGAAACTCTTCCTGGCCTCCCTTCTGTTTGGCTTACCCTTAACTGCCTTTGGCTGGAGAGCAGTCTTGCCTGTCAGTGGTTGCTAGGGCAACGGGTCCCCGGCACCCAGTGTGGGAGTGGACCTTTCAAGGAAGTGCCTGTAACGGCTTTTCTTAGAAGAGAACACTTGCATTTTGAAGCTTGACTAGTGCAAAAGAATCTAAAAGCTCTTCCTTCTAGTTCTTATTCCAGCACCAGTTCTTAGGATTTTAGACATATCTGCCATGGACTGAAGATCTGTGTTTCCCCCAAATTCATATGTTGAAACCCTAAACCCCAATGTTGATGGTATTTGGCGGTTAGGCCATTGGGAGGTCATTAGGTCATGAGGGCGGGGCCCCACGAATGGGGTTACTGCCCTGATAAGAGACCCAGAGTCTTCTCTCGCCCCTTCCCCCTGGTGAGGGCAGAGTGAGAAAGCGCCTTCTACAAACCAGGAAGCGGGCTCTCACCAGACACCAAACTGAGTCTGCTGGCACCTTAATCTTCGGCTTCCAGCCTTCAGAACCGTGAAAAAAAAAAAAAATAAATGCTTATTGTTTAAGCCCCCAGTCTATGGTATTTTGCTCTAGCAGCCCAAACAGATGAAGACAACCTTCTTTCCTGGGTCCAGGTCTCAGTTTCCCCCTCTGCATCGGAGCAGGTTGGACAAGGTGAACTCTTAGGTTCCTCGTGGCTCTGGGCTTCTGTGAGTCGATTTGTTGATCCCACATTGCATGTAGGTTCTGACGGGTGCTGGGGGTTTCAGCACTTGGTACAAGAGGGGAGAGACTGGCAACTTCATGGAGAAAGGGCACCTCTCCTGCCTTCAGCCATTTACTGAACATGAAGGTGCTGTGTCCTGGATCTAAGTACGTAATTAATAACACTCTGACCACACCGGCTTTCTTTATTATTTTTCTTGTCTCTGCTGAGTGTCATTTACAGATGATTAATCTAAATCATTATTTAGATGCTGTCTAATCATGTTTTCAGGCCAGCATTGAAAACCCACAGCTGTCTAATTTGTCAGAGAGGTGATCATTTTCCATGGATGGGGCTGGCTCATTGATTTTCACCTGACTGACAGGAAGGGTGACCCAGACTCAGGAGAATTGGGTTGACCATGGCCTCAGTTTCCCCACCTGTAAAATTTCCCACTAGAGGACCCAAAAGGCAGGCTGGTTAAAGAAACTGGTCTCATCCTTGCTTCCTAATTATGTGACTTGGGGAAGTCTCATTCTCTCTGAGTTTCAGTTTCTTGGAAAGTACTGTCCCTTCTGGGGGGAAACATTCTCCCTTTGTACCTCCACCTCCCTCAGTTCCAGGGTAGCCAGCTCCTATTCATCCCTCAGGCCTCAGCTTCCATAATACTTCCTCCAGGAAGTCTGCTCTGAATCCCTCCCCACCTGCTGCTCCCAAGACTGTAAAGCAGCCCACCTGCGGGCTCATGTGTGGCCGGTACCAGACCTGTCAGAGCTGCAATACACATGTCTCCATCTCCTCAGAAGCAGAGACCAAGTCTGTCGTGCTTCTTGATCTGTTCCCAGCCCCTAGCAAAGCCCTTGGCCCAAAGTAAGTGCTCAATGCACACTTGTTGAACAAATGAGTTGAGATAATGCCAACACCCCCGTCTCTTTCTCATGATCCGAGCAGCATGATATGAGCACGCTTTCCTGCAAACGGGACACCAGGTGAAGACTTATTATCATTAATGATGACAAGCAGCCAGATGCTTCCAACTCATTGGCTGGAGGAGAAGCCAGCATCAAAAGGCAATAGGATCTCACCCAGATCTGCAAACTCTCAACAACTTGAAGACGTCCCTCCCCCACAGGTGAGGCCAGGTTCTAGAGATGAAAAGGGCCAATCTCAAGACTCCTACATGCTGTGGGACATCTCTCCCAGGAAGGGAGAGGGAGGGACAATCAAAGTGGGCTACTCCGTCTGAACTGGGCAGCTCCTCTGGTCCCCCTCCCCCTCCCAGGTTCTACCTTTCCACTTCCTCAAGGAGGGGCATGCAAAACTCAGCAGGGCAAATAGGACAAGGGATCTGGGGGAGGGAGGGGAATTGTGCTCCCTCATTTGGGGCTTCCGACCAAGGGATGGTTGTATTAGGTTGGTGCAAAAGTAATTGCAGCTTTTGCAATTATTTTTAACCTTTTAAAGCACGATTACTTTTGCACCAACCTAATATGTAGCTTTTCAGGAGATAAGGGTGGAAAAGTGGCTATGTTGGCGAGGGGGCTGAGGAGAGAGGAGCACTTCCTAAGCAATGTCCACCAGTAGCTGACTACCCATGGTTTCTAGGACACGGGGAGGCTGGGCAGAGCCCTTGGGCTCATCTTAAAGAGACCTCAAGTCATTTTCTGCAAGAGGCAAGCTGCCCCTCCTCCACCCCAGACTGGGCTCCAACTCCATAAACT